>NC_039368.1:107087908-107711479 GCF_003573695.1 Papaver somniferum
AAAAAAAAAAAACATAACATAACTAACCTTAAGATAGAGGAATACTTAAGGTAACTACAATCCCACAACACAATAAGCCTCCCTAGTCGTAAAAGCAAGATTTAGGCTTCCGTTACTTATATTAAAATAACGAGCAGACATATAGTGATAAGAACAGACCCCCACAAGTAGCCTGCCTTTGTAATGGACCCAAATACTAGATAACAGCTTGTAAATTCTCAGCCGACACCCACACGAGTCTTAAAACAAGAGTGTTTCTAGGACATTCTTTAATCCAAAAAGGATTATCATTGATGTAAAAAGGCATAGGTCGTTCCAATATAGACCTGTAGTACTCCCATTTACTGAAATACAAAGTAGTTAAGATAGGTCGCTTCGCAGGCTTCATTACTGCGTCAGAGGGATAGGGATGGCAAGCACTGACCACCAAAGATTCGTCAAATCCTAGAGCTCCCCAAATTTTCTTACAAACTGCAACATGATCCATGTAATAGTCCTCGTCCGTGAACTTACCTATCACTCGACAGGGGTACATATGTATAAAATCTAGCTTTTCTATGTAAAGATCGCTATGGTATTGGTACTCCATGCGACAATCCATAAATTCCTAACAATCAACAAATAAGACGAATAAGTTACTCATTTTATAGACTATCTAACGTAAAAATAAATGATTGTTATTTCTTAAAATCAAATAAACTGCATAACGCAATTGTTTGTAGTTAGAAATGCATGTGTGCAGGGTGTTAGTACAAATTATTATTTATTATTATTATTTTTAATAGCTGATAAAATAACTTACTATCTTCCACTATAATATGGTGGTGGGTGTTTCATAAATGCGGAAATTTTCATTTTTTTTTTTTTTGATGAGTCAAAAAATTGTATTAATAGATAACAAATTTACAAAAAATAATTTACAAGAAAAGAGGTCACAGCAACCCCAAAAACTTGAAAATTACTTGGAACGAAAATAAGTAACATTTGGATATTCAACCGAAAATAAAAAATTAGGTCTCCCATCATAATGTAAACCCACTTCATTATCAAGTAAACATCCTCTTTTTGCCGTAGCATCAGCCGAGAAGTTCAACATCCTCTTTTTGCCATAGACTCATAATGTCTACAAACCGTCTTCCACCTTTGAGTAGCAAACCAAGGCAGATTGTTATTCCTCAAAGCTTCAATAACACTTGAAGAATCATACCTTAAGCAAATGCGTCTGAAACCCCATCTAACTTCCCATTCTATACCCACAATAATGCCATACAGTTCTGCCAAGTAGTTAGTTGTAACTCCAAGGCCAATAGATAAAGCTCCAAGAACTGAACAATTTGCATCTCTCGCCACAACTCCCGCACCTGCAACTCCAGGGTTGCCTCGAGCTGCACCATCACAACAAAGTTGTATTTCATTTAACTCCGGAAACTGAACAATAAAGCTCCTGGAAACTTTCAGGCACATGTACTACACTTACTGAGAATATGAAAAACAGAATTTTGAATATTGTAGAGACGCACATCACTGAATCTACCCTAAAACAGAAGTTATCAACGAGACAAAATTGATGCTAAATGAATTCTCTCGTATTAGACAAAAGTACCAAAAACCACAAATACGTTGAATCGGATTTCACTACTTCGTAAATCGGATCCCCCTAACATAATACATAGAAAATGTTGACAAAAAAATGCATACCGAAAACACATGATACATGAACAAACTCCTCAGAATGATTGAGAATATACTGTCCGAATAAGAAAACACAATCTAATTTTTCCAAAATAATAAAAAAAATTAAACAAATTAGTTCCGTGTATCAAAAACAACAACAACAAAAAAAAAAAAGAGGTTCAGTAGAGACACCATTTTCATATAGCTAACACTAGACTCTACGAAGAACTGGAGAGGCGAAATGACCGATCAAAGAAAAAACTGTACAAGCAAAAATTTAAAGCTCACTGTGCACGGGGATCTCTCCAGTTGCAGTGGCTAACATGACATCCGAGAGCAGCAGTCTTTATTTTGCGCTTTTGTAATTAAGTGCTGACCTCAAGGGGAGGGCCTTCCCCTAGAAATCGGTAATATACTCCTAATTAAGTGCCGACATTAAGGGAGGCCGTTCTGTTGGGCTCTAGTGTTGGTGCTGGTTTTTCAGCTTATCAAAACAAAAACAAATGAAGTTCCATCTAATTTTATCGTATTTTGATGATAATCTTATCTCAAAAAGTCTAAGTGAATCGAGAAAAAAAAACAACCCTAAGAGCATCCACAGTGGGCGAGTATAACCAAAAATTTGGGATGAGATCGTAACACAGTGGGACGGAGTAAAGATCAAATCCCAACCAAAGATCAAATTCCAGACCAAATATGGTCGCGACTAAATCCCAAATTCTAATATAGTCGGGCGTAAATTTAAAGTACGCTTGTTGCTGGGCGTAAATTTAAAGTACGCTTGTTAACGGTCGGAGATTTAAATTACGCCCGATGAAATTTTAATTAAATAAATAAAAAAAAAGAATGAGGCGGACTTTTAAAGTCCGCCTGATGAAAGTTACAAAGAATGGGGCGGACTTTTAAAGTCCGCCTGATGAAATTTTAATGGGGCGGACTTTTAAAGTCTGCCTGATGAAATTTACAAAAAATGGGGCGGACTTTTAAAGTCCGCCTGATGAAATTTTACAAAAAAAAAATGGGGGGGACTTTTAAAGTCCGCCTGATGAAATTTTAATCATGTACCGTTGCGTCACAACACGGACTAAACCCAAATTTTGGTCTTTTTTTTTATCTTTGATCTTTGGTTTTGATCGCACCACTGCAGTTGCTCTAAACAACCATCCCACACAAACCAATCCCTGCACGTCTTCATAGGGGCTAGGTTTATTGGGACCCATAAGTAAAAAAAAAACATTTGCGAAGGTTTTAACGTGGTTTGTTTTCTTGGTTCATAAAGAAGCGTTGTTCTAGTTCCCCATGAAAAATATTATTACGCCTGAGACGGGCGTAACCAAAATTTCCGCCCAGTAGGTTTTCATTAGGGTTCAGGGTTAGGGCGTACTCTTCCTGTCCGTCTGATGAAATCGGGCGTAAAATATTAAGCAACCGCCCCTTCCACCAATACCGCCTCTCCTTCCCAACCACAACCGATCTCTTCTACACAAGCCTTCTTCTTCCACAGTTCATATTCTTCCACAGTTCATATTCTTCTTCGCTTCACCGCCCCTCTTCAGTTCATATTCTTCTTCTCCATTCCCATCTACCAACCGTACAAATACCCTAAAAACTCCACAAAAACCCTAAAAACTCCATTATAAGGCATGTATTTTCTACTTTCTTTATTCAATTTGTGTAATAATAATATCATGTATTGTATTTTTTGTTCGAATTTATTTTAATTTGTGTAATAATAATATCATGTATTGTATTTTTTGTTCGAATTTATTTAGGGTTTTTACGTTGAAAATTGAATCAGACTTTATTACTAATTGGATATTCATATTGGGTTAATCAAATCTTATTAAAATTGGGTTAATCACATCTTAATCCAATAGTATGTTAATGTTAATGTTATTACTTTTGTTACTGTTTCGTAATTTAATTTAATTTTTTGTTTTATTTAATAGTTATAAATATTAATAATTGGATAAATATTTTTTGTTAATTTAGTTACGTGATTTAATTTAATATATTTTTTTGTTAATTTAATTTCGTAATTTAATTTATTTTTTTGTTAATTATAAATATTTATAAATATAGTTAATTGGATAATTATTTTTTATTAATTTAGTTACGTGATTTAATTTAATTTATCTTTTTGTTAATTTAGTTTCGTATTTTAATTGAATTTTTTGTTAATTATAAATAGTTATAAATATAGTTAATTGGATAATTATTTTTTTGGTTAAATTTATGTTTATGGAATTTTATGATGTTGAAATTTTGTTCGGTTAAATTTATGTCTATTATGGTTCGTGGATTGGTCTTTTAATTATGAAATTGTATTTAACATGTTTGTGCGTAGAATGAACAAGTTTATATCGAGGTTTAGTGGTCGCCAAAAGACCAACAAGAGACAAAAATCTACCGAAGCTGATTACAACTTAATCTCTACCGGTCAAATTGAGGAGGTCGACGTCCCCGGGTTAGGGAGGTTTCCTATAGTGGAAGATGATAAGCCGCACGCTACTGAAGACATTACATTTTCAGACGCACCAACATTTAAGTTTAAACATCGTGGATGTCTCTCGCCCGGTTTTCTTCAGTCGTTTAGCTGCTTTTTTTCCCATCTGACGAAGGTATGTATTCTCTATGTCTCCTTTATCTGTGTCGTTACCGGACTCGACTTGAGTGCCATCTTCCTCGGTATTCACGCTACTATCCAAATCGTGCGTCGTATCAAAAACAAAAGTCGATCGACGATTATATTTTATATTTTCTATGACAATTGGGTAGCACTCTTCGTGCCTAAATTTTCTTCCATGATTGCATTCCTTAAACCGTTTGTTTACTTCTTCGAGCTGTTAATGTTTTTAAAAACAATTAGGTTCATGGGCATCTCAATATTAGAAAATAATTGTTTCAAAACAGAGAGAATACTCACGGTCATTTCCGGACCCCATCCCGTATGATATTCACCTTCCACTTCCGCCTGTTTTGCCGAAAACAACGCCACTTCTTTACTTATTCCCTGAAATCGTTTTTGCCAGGAACTCCAAGACCGCTCTGGTTTATCCGGTAAATGAGCTTCAATATCATCCTTGATACGAGTCCACAACGCAATCTCTGATTGATCGGCTCCAACGCCGGGATTTTGAGATATTGATAAATGAATTTTACACATCGTGACATCTTCGATTGTCGTAAAATTTGGACCTCTTGCTATTCGTGGTGTTGACATTAAAAACGATTCGATGAAAATTTTCAAAATGATTTGAAATATGGAAAACTATTTTTTCTTCCTGATACTATTTTTTTCTTGCCGAATACAAACGAATGATATGAAAATGTGAAAGGAATTCATCTGGTATATATAGGTATAAAATAAACCCGTTATTAACATTCAATTTCAAACGTTCGAAAGATATAAATATCTTACCAACGGTCAAAAATCTGCTACGCAATCTCCAACGCCAACGTTCGAAAAATTTATCATTCTAACGTTCGAAAATTTTCATTTCATGTTTCATAATTTTTCTGATAACAGTTACTGGGCGTAAAAAAAAAGTCCGTTTGAGAGGGGCGGAATTTTGGTGTCCGCCCCAGAGAGGCGGAATTTTGGTGTCCGCCTGGCAACGCGCGGAATTCTGCTGTCCGTCTCATCAGGCGTAAATTTATGTTACGCCCGCAACAAACGTAAATTTAAATTCCGCCCCACCAACATACGTAAATTTGGTTTACGCCCGTTAACAAACGCAATTTAAGTTTACGCCTGACAACAAACGGATTTTAAATTTACGCCCGACTATATTAGGATTTGGGATTTGGTCGCGACTAAATATGGTCTGGGTTTTGATCTTTGGTCCAAATTTGATCTTTACTCCGTCCCACTGTGTTAGGATCTCATCCCATAAATTTGGTTATACTCGCCCACTGTGGATGCTCTTAGAGCGACTGCAATGGTACGACTAAACTCAAAGATCAAAGACCAAAAAAAAAAGACTAAATATGAGTTTAATCTGTATTGTGACGTTATGGGGAGAAGACCAAATTTGGTCGCGCGTAAAACAATTTTACGCATGAAGACGGGCGGAAGTATTAGTTACGTTTCATTTCTGCGCGGAATTATAAATTACGTTTCAAACGGGCGTAAATATAAATCACGTTTGTTATCGAGCGTAAATATAAATTACGTTTGGTAAGGGGCGGAATCTTAAATTCCGCCCGTTGATCAGACGGATTCCAAATGACCGCTCGAAGAAACGTAAAACTAAATTCCGCCCGAGTTAAACACGGTCACACAGCACGTGTGAGATCAGACGGGCGAACATCTGGTGTCCGCGTGATGAATTGAACGGACGGACATCTTCTGTCCGCGTGATGAATTTGTCAGGCGTAAAATATTATTACGCCTGAGACGGGCGTAACCAAAATTTCCGTCCCACTGTTTTCATTAGGGTTCAGGGTTATGGCGTACTCTTCCTGTCCGTCTGATCAAATCGGGCGTAATCTTAATGAACCGCCCCTTCCACCAATACCGCCTCTCCTTCCCAACCACAACCCATCTCTTCTACACGAGCCTTCTTCTTCTCACTTCATATTCTTCCACAGTTCATATTCTTACACAGTTCATATTCTTCTTTGCTTCACCGCTCCTCTTCAGTTCATATTCTTCTTCTCCATTCCCATCTACCAACCGTACAAATACCCTAAAAACTCCACAAAAACCCTAAAAACTCCATTATAAGGTATGTATTTTCTACTTTCTTTATTCAATTTGTGTAATAATAATATCATGTATTGTATTTTTTGTTCGAATTTATTTAGGGTTTTTACGTTGAAAATTGAATCAGACTTTATTACTAATTGGATATTCATATTGGGTTAATCAAATCTTATTAAAATTGGGTTAATCACATCTTAATCCAATAGTATGTTAATGTTATTACTTTTGTTACTGTTTCGTAATTTAATTTAATTTTTTGTTTTATTTAATAGTTATAAATATTAATAATTGGATAATTATTTTTTGTTAATTTAGTTACGTGATTTAATTTAATATATTTTTTTGTTAATTTAATTTCGTAATTTAATTTATTTTTTTGTTAATTATAAATAGTTATAAATATAGTTAATTGGATAATTATTTTTTGTTAATTTAGTTACGTGATTTCATTTAATTTATCTTTTTGTTAATTTAGTTTCGTAATTTAATTGAATTTTTTGTTAATTATAAATAGTTATAAATATAGTTAATTGGATAATTATTTTTTTGGTTAAATTTATGTTTATGGAATTTTATGATGTTGAAATTTTGTTCGGTTAAATTTATGTCTATTATGGTTCGTGGATTGGTCTTTTAATTATGTATTTAACATGTTTGTGCGTAGAATGAACAAGTTTATATCGAGGTTTAGTGGTCGCCAAAAGACCAACAAGAGACAAAAATCTACCGAAGCTGATTACAACTTAATCTCTACCGGTCAAATTGAGGAGGTCGATGTTCCCGGGTTAGGGAGGTTTCCTATAGTGGAAGATGATAAGCCGCACGCTACTGAAGACATTACATTTTCAGACGCACCAACATTTAAGTTTAAACATCGTGGATGTCTGGCATCGGTAATTCATTATTATAAATTTATTTCAATACATTGTCCTAGAGTTAAATATTTGATTGAAAAAGCGGGGTGGGAAAAATTGTTGAACATAGAGTGTAGCGCTACCCAACATGCCGTTGTTGATTATATTGTTGAGAGGTTTTGGGATACAACCAACACGTTCCATTTTCCATTTGGTGAGATGGGGTTCACGCCATTAGATTGGGTCATGTTAACTGGACTGAGTATCGGTGATGGTTATGTAGTTCCGTATGATTCGAGCCTATACCAATTTGACTATGTCAGTGAGAAGATTTTTCTGGATATCACACAGGGAACAAGAGGCGCGTCGTGGGTATCAAACTCAAATACAATTACATATTTAAGCTCATACTTCAAAGAAGATAAGTTGGTGGCGGCTAATGAAGATTCTCTCCTCGCCCATAGAATAGCAATTGCCTTTTTTATGTATGTTTTGGGTCAATTTTTCTTTCCTAATGCAAGGAACTATATTGATGCTGGATGGTTAGCTGCTTTCGAAGAAATTGATAAAATACAAGACCTTGACTGGGGCGGTAGTGCCTTTTCGAGATTGTATGCAGGTCTCCGACAAGCTTGTAGGAAACAACAGAAGGCACTAAGCGGGCCCTTCCAAATATTAGAGGTATTTTGGTAATCGATTTTATTTTAATTTTCAACGTAAAGTATATTTTCATTTAAGTTTATTTCCTTGGATATATTAATTTGATTCATTAATTTTATGGACTAGTTTTGGGGGTATGAATACCTAGGCATATGTCGACCAGACATCTCAATGACCGGTAATGAACAGAAATGGCCTGTAATTTCCAGATGGAATGGAAGGAGGTGTCAGAATGATATTATTCGTTGTAGGATTTTACTGAATCAGCTGACGATTGACAAGTGACATGGCACCCATGGGAATCATACACCGACGTCCTCAGTTCTGAGATGGGAAAGTCTGCTAGGAAGCTGTCGGACTCGAGATGGATATTTTCTTGGAATGACGTTGTGAGTTAGACATGATTTTTTATATTATATCATTAATATTAATCGTCAATAACATAGTTTTTTATTTTTCGTTATTTATCTAATTAATAACGTACTCACTACAATTATATTCCCTTTTTGGTTATACAGCATAATGTTTATTTAGGAGAAAGATGTTGGAGGCAAAACCATCCCTCGTTTGCTGTTCCCATGAAACTACATGTAATTATTGGGCATTTGGGTGATGACCAAGCAAAACTCCTGCTAGCGGACGGTTTTGTTGATGCAACCGAGGTGGTGCAAGTTGTGCAGTATGAAGTATATTTAGAGTATTGGAAAAAGGTTACTAATTTCAGAAAATATGTGACACATCCTGATTGGGAGGTCCAAACATTTGGGTACAGCGGTGACTTCTATTCTACCGAACTTGGAAAACCAGATGAACATGTTCTTATTCCACCGCAACAACAATTATCGCCCGTAAGTGTTCGTTCAACTTTACATTGCTAATTCCAAAAAAAAAAAATCTCATCTATCTCATTTTTTCATGACAGGGCGATAGTTATGCATTATTCCAAGAATATGCTGATTTTACTAAACAATTTCGAGATTTTACATTACGAGAAACGAAAGATAGGATGGAGTGTCTATTAGCGAAAGATGAACTTATAGGAAACCAGAATAATAAGATCACGGAATTGGAGTATCAACTGTCTCTTTGAATTTATTATGTTATTTATCTTTGTTATGTGTAGTCATACTAGACATTTATTATGTTATTTATCTTTGTTATGTGTAGTCAGCGAGTAGTCATTTCAATACTCAATCAAATTTCTATCAAATTTCAGCGAGTGGTTATTTGAATCCTTTATCAAATTTCAGCGAGTAGTCATTTCAATAGGCAATCAAATTTCAGCGAGTAGTCATTTCAATAGGCAATCAAATTTCAGCGAGTAGTCAGTTCAATACTTTATCAAATTTCTATCAAATTTCAGCGAGTAGTTATTTGAATACTTTATCAAATTTCACCGACTAGTCATTTCAATACGACAAACACCTCACTGACAAACAGTTTACAAAATTTGTCAAATACTTTATGTTATTTTATTTATTAATCCTGATGGAAAATGGAAGCATGTGATCTCCCTCACTCACTCTATAAATACCAACACACCTCTTTTTACAATCACACACTTATTCTGATTCGGATAGAATATGGAAGCATATGAGAATACCGCTCACTATCGTTCTTCTGTTTCATCTTCTTCTTCTTATTCTAATAGTAGTTTTTATTCCTCGGATGATGATTCAATAGCAATTATGCAAAATAACATGGCCATTAGTATGGGAGTCCTTGTTACCAATTCTAAATGGCCTCAAACTCGTATCAAAATACCAAGAGATCGTGAGACTGGTGCTGAACTTCTGTGGAACGACTATTTTTCTCCGTATCCAAACCAACCACCTAATGTTTTTCGCAGAAGATTCAGGATGCGTCGACAATTGTTTAACAGAATAGTGGAAGGTGTTACAGCCGAAGACAGATATTTTGTGCAAAGGCCCGATGCGTGTGGAGTTTTAGGATTAAACCCTCATCAAAAAGTAACTGCAGCGGTGCGAATGTTAGCTTATGGATGTGCGGCAGATGCAATAGACGAGTACTTACGCATAGGCGAAACCACGGTGTTGGAAGCAACTCGGAGGTTCTCAAGTCGATTGTCAATGTGTATGGGAAAGAATATTTGCGTGAACCTACGGCTGGTGATGTTGAGTTGTTGCTCAACCAAAACAAAGATAGAGGATTTCCAGGGATGATAGGTAGCCTAGATTGCATGCATTGGAAATGGGATAAATGTCCATCTGCCGAATCAGGGGCTTACACCGCGTATAAAGGGAGCGAAAGTATCGTGTTGGAGGCGGTGGTGTCGTATGATCTATGGTTTTGGCATGCATTTTTTGGTATGCCAGGCTCTAACAACGATATTAATGTGATGAACCGTTCATATGTTTTTCGAAGTCTGGTCACGGGAAAAGCACCACCGGTGAACTATGTGGTAAACGGTCATTCTTATGACATGCCGTATTATCTAGGTGATGGAATATATCCAGAAATTGCTACTATTATTATGGCGTTTAAACATCCGCTTGGTAGGAAAAAAGAGATATTTTCAGCGATGCAAGAGGGTGCAAGAAAAGACGTAGAGCGGGGATTTGGTGTACTTCAACAACAGTTTGGAATCATCAAACAACCTGCTAGAATGTGGAATCCAGATGTGCTTGCCTATATCATGAAAACGTGTATTATCTTACATAATATGATAGTCGAGGATGAGCGTCTACCCGGTGAATGGACACATGTTTATGATCATCGTAGCAACCCGACACCGGTTAATATATTAAGAGGCAACAGTGAGGAGTTTTCCCAAATTAGAGCTGAGCAACGCCGACGTCATATGCGCAGCAAAGATAGGCATATTCGCTTGCGCGATGACTTAATCGAACATATATGGGCAGAATATGGGAATTAAAAGGTTGGAGACGAGGACAAAATATTGGAATTAAATGTTGTTTCCCATATGAAAAAATTATGTGATTTTATTTTAACGAATAATTTTATTGAAATGTATTAACTCTATTTCATATACTCATCACTTGGTAAATTAAAGTAAGATGTTACAAAATAAGTTAAAGTTGATTAAATTAAATGAAGATAAAATTAAATCCCAAATATTACATAATAATACGACTAATGACAAAATTAATACATATTAAAACGTAAATAAACTACTAAAACTATTATCACTTATTATTAGACTTAATACTTAAGGTTCGAACTATCCCGTTTTGACGATTATAATTGGCTCCTTTTGTCCCGTACTATTAAAGCCTTTCGAAGTTCGAAGTACTCCTTTTGTACATGATCCAATTTGGAAAGATCCATCATCATGATGCGAAATTCATCGTCTGCGACCTCCTTGGCTATTTTAGCCGCATGCTCAGCTTGTTTTTGTGCAAACTCGGCCTTTTTTGTTCCATCTTGAATCTTGATTGTTCCCGGTAATGAGAATTGAAATTTTCTTGCTGTGTAATAATTATTCCCATCAATTCCTCTTGGCTCGTGGATTTCTCTCGCCCGGTTTTCTTCAGTCGTTTAGCTGCTTTTTTTCCCATCTGACGAAGGTATGTATTCTCTATGTCTCCTTTATCTGTGTCGTTACCGGACTCGACTTGAGTGCCATCTTCCTCGGTATTCACGCTACTATCCAAATCGTGCGTCGTATCAAAAACAAAAGTCGATCGACGATTATATTTTATATTTTCTATGACAATTGGGTAGCACTCTTCGTGCCTAAATTTTCTTCCATGATTGCATTCCTTAAACCGTTTGTTTACTTCTTCGAGCTGTTAATGTTTTTAAAAACAATTAGGTTCATGGGCATCTCAATATTAGAAAATAATTGTTTCAAAACAGAGAGAATACTCACGGTCATTTCCGGACCCCATCCCGTATGATATTCACCTTCCACTTCCGCCTGTTTTGCCGAAAACAACGCCACTTCTTTACTTATTCCCTGAAATCGTTTTTGCCAGGAACTCAAGACCGCTCTGGTTTATCCGGTAAATGAGCTTCAATATCATCCTTGATACGAGTCCACAACGCAATCTCTGATTGATCGGCTCCAACGCTGGGATCTTGAGATATTGATAAATGAATTTTACACATCGTGACATCTTCGATTGTCGTAAAATTTGGACCTCTTGCTATTCGTGGTGTTGACATTAAAAACGATTCGATGAAAATTTTCAAAATGATTTGAAATATGGAAAACTATTTTTTCTTCCTGATACTATTTTTTTCTTGCCGAATACAAACGAATGATATGAAAATGTGAAAGGAATTCATCTGGTATATATAGGTATAAAATAAACCCGTTATTAACATTCAATTTCAAACGTTCGAAAGATATAAATATCTTACCAACGGTCAAAAATCTGCTACCCAATCTCCAACGCCAACGTTCGAAAAATTTATCATTCTAACGTTCGAAAATTTTCATTTCATGTTTCATAATTTTGCTGAGGCGTAAAAAAAAAGTCCGTTTGAGAGGGGCGGAATTTTGGTGTCCGCCCCAGACAGGCGGAATTTTGGTGTCCGCCTGGCAACGCGCGGAATTCTTCTGTCCGTCTCATCAGGCGTAAATTTATGTTACGCCCGCAGCAAACGTAAATTTAAATTCCGCCCCACCAACATACGTAAATTTGGTTTACGCCCGTTAACAAGTGTACTTTAAATTTACGCCCAGCATCAAACGTACTTTAAATTTACGCCCGACTATATTAGAATTTGGGATTTGGTCGCGACCATATTTGGTCTGGAATTTGATCTTTGGTCCAAATTTGATCTTTACTCCGTCCCACTGTGTTAGGATCTCATCCCATAAATTTGGTTATACTCGCCCACTGTGGATGCTCTTAGAGTATAGACCATATGTAAATGATCCTACACGAATAAGAAAGACTATTTGTGGGTTCATATGTAAAACTCCCTGTGATTCAATCAAACTTCTGTTACATCACCACAACTGCAATCATTAGCAAAAGTTCCTTGAAATAAACTTATCTTCAATCATTCATCTGTATGCAATTGACAAACTTTGCTATATCTCGTCGTAGCCACGACAGGTAGCGGCCATCGGGTATCAAATTGCAAGATACGCATAAAAGCACTGGTAAAATTAATGTAATACTGTCACAACTGTTGTAATATCGGACGAATGTTTCCATTAACGATCAAAATTAAAACTCTAAAAACATACTCACGGAAGTAACGGAAAATAAAGTTAATGGTAAAAGGAAACCCTAAGGGGATAGACATAAATTAACACTTAACTATCTCCTAAACATAGTTATTCTTTTACAAAGGAATAAGAAAATTTTCTCACGAAGATTAAACTATGCAAACCTGTCTTTATGTTTCCTCAAAGGTTTGAGGAAAGTATTCCCCATCAGATGATTGATTCTTGAATTCTTCCGAGACCAGTTCAAGCAAACATACTCTAGATTCAATCCTTTCGATCCTATCCATGATCTTGTTCGTATGAATCTTTAACTCTTTGTCAATATCTTGGACATGCTTTAGAACCAGCTTCATTTTGTCAGGATAAATTCTGAGTTGTTTAAGTAGAGTAGCTATGATATCTTCTTGTGAAGTGTTCTCGATCCTTTAAGAAGAAGAGCTTGACTCACTGTCAGAAGATTCAAACTTCATAACATCTTCCGAAAATCTCCTTCTTTTCCAGATTCAGAGCTCGTTGAGGACGCCATGTAATTACAGGAAGGGCTTTAAACCCCTTTTTTGGGGGAAGCGTAAGGCGTAATCATTTGATAGTTCAGAACCTTGTATGAACTTCTTCTATAGAGCAATGTTTCTTCTTCTAGGTTTCAACGATATATAAAATTCTTCTACTCCCTCCTTCTATCTATTATATGTAGTTATCACCACAATTAAGTTAACGTTTCTAGTGTTGGAAATTGTACAAAGGATAAAACAGGAAAGAGGATGGAAATGTAGGATTTCAAAAAAAAATCTTATTCTAAGAGAAACTCACTTCTCCGCCTATATAATGGGACGGAGGAAGTATATAGACGGAGAAGTGAGAGAAATTTTCAGCTAAATACTATCAATTTTTTTACCTATTTTACCTGATTCGTCATTGTCAATTCCAAGAGGAAGATGAACGATGTCAATACATCAAGAGTTTATATTAAGTTTATATTAAATACTCCCACCATCCCTATTAAAAAGGTGGAGAAGTAACATTTGGTGGTCCCTTTAAATGGCGGAAAACATATACCAATGAGGTTTCTTCCTTATGTTATAACCCTCATTTAAGAGATTGTGCAGAAAACTAGGGATGGAGTGGAAGATGAAGAGAAATTTGGACACGGTTTAACAAAATTCTCTCATATATTTATGTTGATTAGTTGGACATAAATTCAAAGAATTATGATACTTATGAACATGGAAGGTTTATAGACATCTCGATTTACTAAAAAATAGTTGGGATTTTTGTATCGATTTTAAAAATTTGGGATTTTTATATGAATTTTGTTTAAGATGGAGTTTTAAGGAATCCCTACATTTGAATATGGTTTTTGTACCACAAGTTTGGTCACCTTGGGTTTTTATAACTAGTTAGTCGTATTTTTAATCCAAGATTCGTATTATCATGTTCTAAGTAGTATTTTGTTTCCAATATACTTTCAAGAGAATCAACTAGACAGTCAGACTCAATCTTAAGAAAAAGTATATTATATCTCAATTTCTCGATTCAATACTTACTCAAGAAAATATCAATTTGCGATTAATTAAATACAAGAGAAATTCACTTGAACGGTACCAAAGACCAATGTTCAAGGATCAATCAATTTCAATCAACAACCAAAGGTTGGATTTACCAATTGATCTATTCAACGCACAACCTGTGATATTTCAATTATATAACAAAATATAATGCGGAAAAGAAATAACACAGACACCATAAGTTTTGTTAACGAGGAAACCTCAAATGCAGAAAAACCCCGGGACCTAGTCCAGATTGAACACACACTGTATTAAGCCGCTACAGACACTAGCCCACTACAAACTAACTTCGGTCTGGACTATAGTTGAACCCTAATCAATCTCACACTGATCCAAGGTATATTTGCGCTCCTTACGTCTCTGATCCCAGCAGGATACTACGCACTTGATTCCCTTAGTTGATCTCACCCACAACTAAGAGTTGCTACGACCCAAAGTCGAAGACTTTAATAAACAAATCTATATCATACAGAAAAGTCTATAGTAATATATAGATAAATATGTCTCCCACAGAAATACCTACGAGTTTTGCTCCGTCTTTTGATAAATCAAGGTGAACAGGAACCAATTGATATACCGGACTTATGTTCCCGAAGAACAACCTAGAATTATCAATCACCTCACAATAATCCTAATCGACTAGCGAAATAAGATATTGTGGAATCACAAACGATGAGACGAAGATGTTTGTGTCTTCTTTAATCTTGCCTATCGGAGAAATCAATCTCAAGCCAATCTTACGATTGTACTCAAAACGATAGAAACAACAAGATCAGATCACACAAGAAAATAATTGGGTCTGGCTTCACAATCCCAATGAAGTCTTCAAGTCGTTAACCTACAGGGTCTCGGTAGAAACCTAAGGCTAAAGGAGAATCGACTCTAGATTATACAACTAGTATCACACAGGAGGTGTGGGGATTAGGTTTCCCAGTTGCTAAAGTTCTCCTTTATATAGTCTTCAAATATGGGTTTGCAAACAATGCTACCTTGGTAACAAAGCATTCAATATTCACCGTTAGGTGAAAACCTGATTAGATTCAAGCTAATATCTTTCAACTGTTAGATCGAATCTTAGCTTGTTATACACAAATGAAATGCACGTTCATTTAGGTTTGTGTAACCATACCTAAACGTGTACACCTAGTTGGTTCAACAGTAGTTAACCAATGGTTAGCCATATAAGCACTTTCATATCAACCTTATTCATCTTCACCATAACTAGTCCAAATGACTCAAATGAGCTAGTTCGAGAGTTGTTCAATTGCTTAGATCTTATAGAAGTATACAAGACACAATCGAAGCAAAATTGGTTTTGATTCAGTTGAATCGATTCAAGAACATTGTAGCCACGGTTTGCAAATTGCATTCCTTATTGTATATATGTTTTAGTTCATGAACAAACCAATTTTAGAAAGTAACACACTTAAGTATGCGTACTTAAGTAACCAGATTTGAGTTTGTTTTGGTTTTCAAACTCAGCAGAAATTCACGGGCATGAACTTTCCGCTAGTATGTGTACGGGTACGCATACTTAGGTAACCGAATTGAGTTGGTTTTGATTTCCAAACTCAGCAGAAAATCACGGTCGTGAACTTCCGCCAGTATGCGTACGGGTACGCATACTTAGCCAGTCTCCATCAACCATTTAGTACACACACAAGTATGCATACATTTTGTTCCCGGTTTTGGACTTATACACTAATGTGCAAACACACTATATGTTTATATCCAAAGATGGTTACATGTTCTGAACTCTTTATTTAAATTATTGAAACATTCTTAGAGGATGTTATATAGAGGTTATTCACACTCTATTTTCATCAAAGCGATTTTCAAGAGATTGAGACAATCAACATGCCTTTCGTCACTTGTAATGATGAACTTTCCAAAGCGAAAGCTTACCAACACATATTTCTAGAAATAGATAAGCAAGATAAACTCGGCTCGAAATAGCAATTGTGTATAATCGAAGTCTATATAGCAATACGACTTTTGTCTCAAGATAGGAGATAGAGTAGATAGACTTTTGAGTGATAGATAAGTTCAAGTCTCCACATACCTTTTAGTCGATGAAGATACACCATTTCCTTGAGTAGTTCTTCGTCTTTGCATGATGAACGTCGTGGAGCCTAGAGCTCAACTACACTTTTTATCCTAGTCCGATACTTAGCTATAAGTAGACTAGAAATCAAGACTTATAGTTTTGGTAACTAAACTTGAAAAAAAAGCTTGAGATAACAATGCTTGAGAGTTCGACCTAGCAGTGCTCTAACAAGTCCAACTTACACTAAGATTTGGTATATCACTGTCTTCACTCGAATGATATAGCACATGATGTGGTTGGACTCGCACAAATGGTTTAGAATTTGATCGATCTAGGGCATGTATTCTTTTGATTCACATTTATCTCTGTAATATGCAGTGTGATGTACGAACACTAATGTCCTCACGCAATGCTCGATGATGGCCAAGACTCTTTATCCGGTTAGCCTTTTTGAATTAGTGGATGTCATTTTTCCTTAATTTTGATATCCTTAAATTGGTTAGCGATTAGATTATTGCAGCAACACGGTGTTATACCATATTAGAGATGTTAGATAGGTATGTTGGTATCTGTTCTTTGTTAAGAACTGGATTGTTTTGGATTAAAATGAGCATTGTGCTTTGTACTAAATGAATTAACAATGATACCAATGACCTATGCTTGCTTTGGTGCATACTGTGCTAGTATTCAAGATAAATACTAATAGACCTGTGACATTTTTCAAGCTTTCATAAACTTCCTCCATTAGATGCTTGTTTGTTTTCATCCATGCATACAATTATCTGACGTAGATTTATATGATTGTGCTTGTGTGTGTACCCAGATAACAATTCTCTAGTTACTTCATCTTGCACAGGGATTCTTTATTGTGACTAGAAAGTGGTATCCATTTCCTTTGAATTATTTGCAGCATATAGCGATGTCAGTCTGTTTGGTGAACTTGGGGGTGTTTATACTGTATTGGTAGATGTAGAGACCTGAAGATAGTTGTTATTTTGTTTATTTGAGTCGTTATGTGACAAATGCTAAATTATTATTTATTTTAGCTTGCAAAGACCCGAGAATGCAACAACAACCGTATCGGCTCCCTATCAGAAGCAAGTACCGCAGCTTCCTCGACTTTGAAGACATCAACACAACTGATTAGAATGTATCTTATGGGGCAGGAAAAAAGATAGGTTATACCTAATATGATACAGTTAGAAAGTCATGGTTCCCTCATTTTTAGTTTTTTGGATGCGAAAAGTCTGATGTCGTCCTAAAAATTATGGTTGTTTCGTCGCATAAAAACAAAAGTAATAACGTTAATTAATTTTATAAAATCAAATATATGTTTTTAATTCTACCTTGTTGTGCTGCCAAATTTACTTATTAACTTTTCAACTTATAAGTCAAAGCAGTTTCCAAACCAACTTATCCACTTTTTAGCTTCTGAGAAGTACAAAAGCACTTCTTGCTTCTACTTATGTATCCAAACAAGCTATGGACTGTTTGATGATCATGTAAGATGTTTCAAGGCAATTTTCACATGATCATATTTTGACTCATTATTTAGTTTTCAGCAAATAAATTGTTTTCAACTGAACTCGTCAAGAATAATGATGAACGTAGCTAAAGCAAAAAACTTTCCAACACATATTTCGAGAAAGATATAAGAGAGTTAAACTCAGCTCGAAATATCGATTGTGTATATTGTAAAAGTCTATATAGCTATATGACTTAGTCTCAATAGAAGATAGAAAAGAATAGACTTCCGAGTTATAGATAAGTTTTATTCTCCACATACCTTTTGTTGATGAAGTTCCTCCAAGCTCTTCTCAGTAGACTTTCGTCTTCAATCGATGAACTTCGTGAATTCTAAATCCCAACTACACATTCTATCCTAATCAGAGACATAGATATAAGTAGACTAGAAATCAAGACTCATAGTTTTGATCACTTAAGATTGAAAAACAAGCTTGAGATAGCAACGCTTGCGAGTTTGACCGAGCAGTGCTCTAACAATCTCCTCATTTGTCAATTTTAGTGACAAAACTATCAATACATATGGATTACAAAATAAATAAACTTTGTAGCTTCTCATCGAACATGCTTGATTTCCTTGGTTCTTCAACATTCCTTTGATTATTGTCACTCCAAGTACTCTAGTGATTCTGAACGTGTTCAACTCAACATCAATGTTGTTGAAGATGCGTAGCTACAACAGTATGAAAACAGTTGTTCTCAAATATTGTTATACAGTGTCATAGTATTATTACACAACATCAAAGTTCTATTGTTTCAAAACTTTAAGAATACTACAACGGTGATATGTATTACTCCCCCTTAGTCAATACTTCATATCACAATGAAAACCACTCCCCCTTAAATAGTGATCCGTAAACCATATGTATATAGTGTAAACTACACAATAATTCTCCTCCTTTTTGTCAATATGAATTGACAAAGGTATGAAAACTAGCGGGATCATAACAAAATTCTCATAGAAATACGTCATGACTAAAATAAAACATATCAACTTTGTTTCGATGATTTCACATAGTCGAGACTTAGTGTATTCACCAACGAATCAATAAAGATACAAGATAACTCCTACAATAATCCACAGCCGCACTCCCCGCAAAGATTTTGCAATTAAGCACATGTTCAATTAAGAACTCTCCCACATAAAATGTCATTCCCGAAAGAACAACAAGAGCGACCTTACTTTTACGAGAAAATAAGGATTTCTTTGGACATTAACAAATCACATGAGACATGAATTTGTATCCATAAAACTCGAATAAATTAATCCACAACAGACCTTATTGATTAATCTAATCGGAAACCTCAACATAAGAAAACTTAAGGAGCCATAAAGTACTTTCACATAGATGTGGATCAGGGAAAGATCAATACTGCGGAATATTCAAAATTTCATTATATGTTTTATCAATATATGCATAGACTTAACTTTTGGCATATATGAGATAATAATAGTTCACGGACGTAAACACACATACCCCATAATATTTTTACAATATATAAAACCAATAAAGATTAATACTACAAAATCATCTTCCAAATAACTTAGAATTTAAATAAATAAATCTAAAACATTACAAGATGAAAATCGTTGGTAATAGCTATGTGTAATCACAATAATTCTTATTCCAAACCATGGTTATCCTTCTTATAACACAAGAATAAATTCTCATAAGAAGTTTCCTAGACATTAAGATTCTTGGAAAATTCTTTATCGTCCCCGAACTCCATGTTGTCAAAAGACATTGAAACATAAGGTTCATGAAGAAAGGAGTCAATTCCAACGAACCTTCTAGACTGATGCCGAACCAGGGCCTTCTGAATTTCAAGAGTTCTTAGAAAAATAACATTTATTTGCTGAATCTCTATCCTTGTTTTTTTCAACTCTTCAAGAAAACCAGAAAACTTCTGAAGATTTGAGGGGTTAGCCCTTGGTTTCTTCATATTCCTTTTTTTTCTCTTCAAAGTTGTAGAGTAATGAGACTTATCTTTTTGTTTCATGATTTATGGCTTAACAATCATATTAACATATTTTCCATAAGAAGATATGATTCTTGGAGTCTCCATCAAGATATGGAATTGTGAAGAAACACACAAAACTAACTCCACAAGCAATCTTTTGACAAAAAGCAGTTTAAGAGAAGAAAAAAAGAATGTAGGGTTAGGAACCTATATACAAAGTAAGTAGGATTCACGTACGACCAACTCATAACCCTAAAAAAGGTAGAATTGTCTATTTTAACCCTCATTTAATCATCAAAACAGGGTAAACCTTTTCAATAGCAGTTATGAAAAGATCAATAGAATTCCAGAAGATAAAAAGAAAAACAAACGAATTTTCTTAACCTAAAACCCGATTGTGCATAAATCTTATCTCTTTTTAAATTCGGGCACATGAGACAAGATGCACCTTCAATACAATTAATTTGTGTTGGGGTGAACAATAATCTGTCTACCATATAATTCTTGCACGGAATTCTTAATACCTCTTTCATAGATTGTTTAGACCTTGTTCTTTTATGTAGAGGTCTATCTTTTTCTTTAGAAATTAACTTCTTCGGAGATGAGTTGAACTTACATAACTCAGATGAATTCGACTTCTGAACCAATTTGAGCTTGTTTGCTAATCGATTCGCTCTCCTTTCAAGTTTGTTGACATATCTTATTTTATGTTTGTACTTGAAACAATTAGAGTGTTCATGACCCTTAAAAGTACAATAAGAACATTTCAATGTGGATGACGGTTCAGACACCATAGCTGAGCATACTGCTAAAAAAATCAAGGTACCTGAAACATGTGAGATAGAATTTTCAATAGACAGGGAAAAATCCATTTTATCCTCCAAAGTGGTTGAAAAAGTTTCTCCAGGAAGACTATCAAGATTGATGCACGTATTGCTACAATTATCAAAATCAATATTTTCACCAAGGAATGCAACACTTGATTTTTCATCTTCATTTGAATCATAGTGTTCAGACATTTCATCAAGAGTTGCATCAAGACCTTTGTTTACAGTGTATTTTCTACGATTTGGACACTCATTAGCAAAATGACCAAAACTTTTACACTCGAAGCACTGTGGCAAACCTCGTCATCATTATCGATGGTGTTCTTGTTTTTAAGAGGGGCAAGGTCATGAGGCTTGACTGATGACCTCGGTTTATCTCAGATAAACCGTTTACTTCTCTTCAAAAGAAGATCTCTAAACTGTCTTGTGATCAGTGAGACTGAGTTTTCAAGATCTTCATCTGATGCATCAGTCTCAATAGGATCAACTACAGAGTTGCCAACACTTTTACTTTTGTCAAGTAATTTTAGTGTTCTTTTTTGCTTTGAAAGCAATATCCTTTCCAGATTTGGATGTATGCTTATGTTCAAAGATCTTTAACTTCCCAACAAGAGTATTTCTGGAAAGTGTATAAAGGTTATTTCCTTCAACGATGGCATGTTTCTTAGAATCTTATTTAGCTGGTAAAGATCTGAGAATTTTCATCACAATATCCTTTTTAGGAATAATCTTACCAAATGCAAAGGATACATTAGCAATTTCAGACACTTTGTGATTAAACTCATCAAATGAATTTTCATTAGCCATACGAAGGTTTTCGCAATCAAAATTTAGGTTTTGAATCCTAGCATCCTTTTCAGAGGTATTCCCTTCAAATACGGTTTCTAAGATATCCCAAGCATCTTTAGATCGAGTGCACATAGTCACATGGTGTTGAAGATCTGGGGTAATGGCATATATGATAGCATTTAAGCACTCATAATTTTTCTTTGCAGCGAAAATCTTGTCAGGCTCATATCTACCAATATCCTTTGCAACAGTTACACCGTATACTATAATCATTGGAGGATTATAGCCATTAACAACATAAACCCATGATTGAAAATCACGTGCTTGAATAAAGGCATGCATAGCAATTTTCCACCATAAGTAATTCGAGTCGTTGAAGACTGGCAGTACGTTTATAGAGATAACGCTTCTTTCCATAGAGTCAGATTGCTACAGACACATACTTATAAGGTCTTTAACGTGTTTTACTGCTCTGATTCCAATTGAAAAAGAGGGGGTCTAACAACCTCACCCAATATTCGTTCGGCAATATGTATGGACTAACTCCAATATAATTCCAAGAGAATCAACTAGACAGTCATACTCAATCAAGGAAATATATCCAAGAGTTATATATCTATTTCTTAATATAATCAGCAATCGAACAGATAGAAATCTGTGAGCCCGATTGATATGAAAAATAATTTGAACGATATCAAAAACCAATGTTCAAGTGTCAATCAATTTGAATCAACAACCAAAGGTTGGATTTACCAATTGATTGAACTACGAACAACCTGTCATATTTCAATTATATAGAAAATATAATGCAGAAAATGAATAACACAGACACCAGAAGTTTTGTTAACGAGGAAACCGCAAATGCAGAAAAACCCTGGGACCTAGTCCAAATATGAAAACCATACTGTATTAAGACGCTACAGACACTAGCCCACTACAAATTAACTTCGTACTGGAATGTAGTTGATCCCTAACCAAGTTTCACACCGGTTAAGGTACAGTCGCGTTCCTTACGCCTCTGAATCCCAGCAACACTCTACGCACTTGATTCCCTTAGCTGATCTCACCCACAACTAAGAGTTGCTACGACCCAAAGTTGAAGACTTTATAAAAAAATCTGTCTCCCGCAGAAAATCCTATTCTGATAGATAGATTTGTCTCCCACAGAAATACATACAAAGTTTTTATTCCGTCTTTTGATAAATCAAGGTGAACAAAAACCAATTGATAATCCGGTCTTATATTCCCGAAGAACAACCTAGAAATATCAATCATCTCACAATAACTTAACTATATGGTAGTAGAACAAGTTATTGTGGAATCACAAAGAATTAGACGAAGAGCTTTGTGATTACTTTTTGTATCATACCTATCGGAGATAAATCTCGATCCAATCTTAGAGAAGATAGTACTCAATACGATAAAACAAGTAAGATCAGATTACGCAACTACAGAGAAAATAGTTGGGTCTGGCTTCAGAATGCCGATGAAGTCTTCAAGTCGTTAACCTACAATGGTTTTAGGAAAAACCTAGGTTAAAGGAGAATCGACTCTAGTACGCAACTAATATCACACAAGGGGTGTGGGGATTAGGTTTCCCATTTGCTAGAGTTCTCCCTTAAATAGTCTTCAAATTAGGGTTTGATAGCCTTGAAACAAAGCAATCAATATTTACCGTTACATGAAATCCTAATTTAAGATTCAAGCTAAATTTGATTAAAACCAAAGAAATGTCTCTCCACCGTTAGATGGTCTTAGCTTGTTACATACAAATGAAATATACCTTCATTTAGATATGGTAATCGTACCTAAATGTGTATATTGAGTTGGCTCAACAATAATTAACCGAAGTTAGCCATATGAACACTTTTGTATTAACCAAATTCATCTAACACTTTTAGATCAAATGATAATCAAATGAATCTAATTGTGTTACTCATAGAGTTGTTAAATTGTTTATATTTTCATAGAAGTATACAAGACACAATTGAAGCAAAATCGGATTTAATTCATGATTGTACAAAATACTTTTTCAAGAATCAATTTATGAACATTAAGCCACGGTTTGCAAAGATTGCATTCCTTAATTTATAAATATATTTTTTCATGAGTATGAAATCATACTTAACCGATTTTAGAACTTTCACCACTTAGTTTGAAAACGGGTGCGTAAACTTAAGTTCCGGACTTTGGTCTTGTCCGACAGTTCGCAAACGGGTACACATACTGTCATCTCGGACCTAACTCAGGTAAAACCGTTTGCATACTGGTATGCAAACTTGGTTCCCGGACTTTAACAGTTAAAAGCGTTCGCATACTGGTATGTAAACTTGGTTTCCGGACCTGAATCATACCAACACAGTTTGTACATTAAGTACGCGTACTGTGATGTTTTCCAGACATGGGTTTTAGTTCTAAACTCCCATTTCAATCATTTAAACATTCTTAGAAGACGAAAATGGTTGTCTCACACAAACTATTAGCTTATAAGAAATTTTCAAGTGATCGAATGATCAACACGAAACATTCTGAGTCGACATTAAATGATTGTCTCACACAAATCATGTAAGATGTTTCAAGGAAATTTTCACATGATCATCTTTTGACTTATTATTTAGTTTTCAACAAATAAATTGTTTCTAACTAAACTCATCAAGAATAATGATGAACGTATCTAAAGCAAAAATCTTTCCAACACATATTTCGAGAAAGATATAAGTGAGTTAAACTCAACTTGAAATATCAAATGTGTATAATGTAAAAGTTTACATAGCTATACGACTTAGTCTCAATAGGATATATAATAGATTATACTTCTGAGTGATAGATAATTTGTAGTCTCCACATACCTTTTGTTGATGAAGTTCCTCCAAGCTCTCCTCAGTAGATCTTTGTCTTCAATCGATGAATGCCGTGAAGTCTAAAGCTCAACTACACATTCTATCCTAATCCGAGACATAGCTATAAGTAGACTAGAAATCAAGACTTATAGTTTTGATCACCTAAACTTGACAAACAAGCTTGAGAAAGCAACGCTTGCAAGTTCGACCGAGCATTGCTCTAACAGTACCATTCTCTGAGCTTGTTCTGCAAAGCCAGTGAGGAAGTGCCGAGGTGACTTACACTCGAATGGTCATTCGTACTCGAGGCAAAGCCAGTAGGGATTGCTTCATGCGGCAAGGAGAAATGGTTAATGCTTGTTCTATACAATTTTTGAATCCTATGAACAATAGAAATATGTTGACCATCTTCAACATATTCTGCTTGCTAATTCTCGGAATCGTACTTCAGTATGACCAGAAAAAAATCGGTGTGATTATTAAGAGAAGGTTCCAGAACACGGAAATATATATACCACTAATACTGAAAACAATAACATTATTGGTTAGTTAATTTTTCATGTCAAAATAACAAACAAATAGTGTGAAAATATTTTTTCTTACCTCCAACACTCCCCAAAAGCATTAAAACTATCTTTGACACACGTCGAGCAATTACCGAGGGATATGTAAAGCTATGATAAAATTGGAGACCCCCAATCATGTGTTGGTGCTTGCTCTAGATCTTCTAATGATTCGAGAAAACCAATTCACTCCACTGAGCAAGCATTTGGAAATAGACATTGGCCTAGTGTCAACAACACAAATAGACGTTCGAGCTCCTCATAATGCGTAGGGAACAAATATTCATTATTTTCTTAAATGTTCTCATTCATTTTCCTAGCATAACGTAGCAAAAAACTTTTCAACCCAACCAGTTTTAATCCATTTTCTTTTATTTGTCTATATGCATCATTTCCTTCTACATCATTTAAGTATAAAGGAAGTCTTTGTTTCCATATATCTTATGATAACCAATTTGGTATGCTAAATGGAAGTAAGTTTCCAGTACATGGAATTCCCATTAACATATACAAATCTACCGGTGTAACTCATATTTAACAACATATCCACAATTAGAGTTTGTTGAATTTTATAAAACAAAAAACATAATCTAAAAACTTAATTAATATAAAAAACTAACTTACTGCATTCAAAGTCTTTGAAAAAGAACGTGTTTGTAGTCCTCCACCATCATTCTAATATAACTTGAACTCCTTAAGTCATGTGGTTTATAGGTTGTGTATGATATCAACGACGCCAAGGATACCTTCAGACCCTCTCTTGAAAAACACGGAGGAGTAACCGAAACATCGTACGGAACTCATACCATCCACCTCTTAGAAATACTGAATTAACTCACTCCAGATGGTCAGATATGTGATTAGGGAGAACACCATCACCGGCTAACTGTATAACATTTTGAAACTCATATTCTTTTTCCACAACATAACTTAATCCACTGGCTGGGTAATAGTATACCCTTTGACTTTTCTATTTCTTTTTATTTTCTCTCAAGAAAATTTTGTTAAACTACAGATGACAAAAGAACAGAAAAAAAAAACAGAACTTAAAAGGGAAGGGGAGGTGTGAAGGGGAATAAGAAACGTGAGGTATTTATAGGCGTTACAAAGTCGAGCGTTGGCGATATTAATTATAACGATGGCAATATTATCAATATTGTGCGCTAGAAACTCTGTAGATCAGTGGTTTTACCATAGTGGCACAACTCGTTTGCCATGCCACCTGGTATCCCAAACATTTTCTTTTTTTGCACGTGCATATGAATAGGCCTTAACACCCATTATAGGTATGCCAAAGTGCCAAATTCATGAGATTACATGTCATTCCTGGCATATAGGAATACACGATAGAAATTTCATCGCTCGATGATATTTCCATCCGTCTATGGTCTTTCAATCTCCAGCGATGGTCTCTTTATCTCCGAGTAATTATATATATATATATATATATATATATATATATATATAATCTCTTATTCTCTCCTACTTTTTCACTTTTCCAATATATTTTTATATCTAAACGGTCCCACTAAATATATTATAATATTAAATTTTTTATAAATACTGCACCACATAAACATAAATATATTTTTTATTCATTAGGGTCCCACCCAACACAATTAAATGTATATTTTCAATCAAATTTTCTATATCTACCATGGTGGGGAAACTCATTTTCCAAGCCACATGGCATGTCAAATAGAATTTTTTGACATGGTGCATAGGAATATGACTTCTTAGGCCTATTACTATGGGTGTGCCAAAGTGACAAACATATCTGTCTATATATTTTACTTAACATATAGGCATACACGAAAGACTTTCCAGCGAGCGATAGAGTGTCCATCGCTCATTAGTCATTCCAGCACCAGCGATGGTCACTATGTCGCTCGCTGAATTGATCATCACTCATCAGTTCCTCATCCAACGACCATAATTTCTCCCCTCTATAAATACCCAATTTCAAACTCATTTCAACTCACACAACAATTTATAAATCTCTCTATAATTTCTGAATCTCTTTATAATTTCTGAATCTCTCAATCTTCTTCAAATATAAAACCATCACACCTTCTCTACAATTATTAATTTCTTGTAATATGGATTTACAATCTCAAAGTCAAGGCAAAGATTTAAAAAAAAAACAACAACAAAGTCCTTGGTCCAAAATACAACCTCACAGAAGATAAATGTATTTGTCGTAATTATGTTTTTTTTTTACCCAAGATTGTATAGATGGTGCACAACGACATGGTAACACCATGCGAGAAAACATATTTCAAAAATATGAAGCACAAACCATGAATATCAATTGTCGTGATGCAAAAAGGTTGGCAGATACTTCATTGCAATCGATAAGGAAGTCGCGTCTTATGTTGGATTGATAATGCAAGCCAAGAGAGGCCGGGAGAGTGGTCTTGTAGATGGTGTTGTTGAAAGACAAGTTCGTACAGATTGACAACGAAAACATGGCAAACAGTTCGCTTTCGAAAGTTGTTATCATATTGTTTTGGGGAAAAAACTGATTCTGCTGTTTTTGGTAATTTGGGTTGTGTTGATGAGAAACGAGTTCAAACCCTAAACAAATGCACTGCACGGAAATGCTTTTAGGTTCAAGAAATCAATCTGTAAGACTCTGGCCTAAACCAAGAATTGGCCGTTCCAGATTCAATTCGGTCACAAGGTGAAGGAGAAGGGTTGATCTTAGGGAGGGAAGCGAAGAAGGTGTTAAGATTGTGAAGGTGTTGGCTGTTTATGACTTGTATCAGAATGTTGAACTGGCTTGCACAATTTAAGTTATCAGTTATGGGTGTTTTCTGGATATTGTGACAACACTTGGTTTCTCTGTGTTGTGTTAAAATAGGTCGAAGAACCTATTTATACAAGACATTTGAGTGCAACCCTCATCTCGTAGGAAGTGGAGGAAGTTGAGTGACGGAGTAGTGGGGTCGTGTAGGTGATTGTCACACGATCACGCCTTTACCCACATTCCTCATCATCGTTAACCGTCCATGCCTCCTGACACGTTCTCGTAATGGGCGCGTTGCACGCCGCACGCTGTAAACCGCCAAACCAATACCCCAGTAAGTATCCCCCAGTTTGTGACATGTTTGATGTCTCGAATGAGTGGGTCGAGTTGTGGGACCCTCCGTAAGAAATATCATATGGTGTTATCAGGTTAAATAACTAATTTATTTGTTGAATTGATATTCATGAAATATCGTGTATGCTCGATGCATGTAATGCATCGCTTTTAAGCAAGCAACTCAAAACAATCGATATGTATGAAGCATTGTTGTTTTAAAGCTTGATTGAACAAGTCGCGGATTAAGCGTCTTAAAATGGCAGCACGTCCAACCATCTTCGAGTGATCGTTTGGAGGCCGCATGGGCGGGCCACTATCTGGAAGATCACTCCTTGTGGCAGAGTGGCGGACGGTAATCACTGAGACGCTTCATTGATTCCCTAACTTTTAATCCAATCCGTCTGACCAAGCTGGAAAAGTTGGATGGACGAGATGATTTATGGCATATATTTGATGTCGTTGATGGATTTTAGGGCTTTTTAAAGGTGCGCAACATCCCCTCTTTGGCTTGATCGAATCCAAGCATGGGCCTAATTTCGGAGGGATCGACCAGGCATGCGTGGAGACGGCCAGCCGGCGTGCATGCCTACACCTCTCGGTCCCACAAAGATTCGATCTAGGCCACTCAATTTGACCGGCAAAGATGAGTGGTCGTGATCGATTTGTGATAGAAATACATTGCCGAAAAGGTTTAAAAGTCGTATGGCATGCCACCTTTGGGCGTGCGTTTCGAGGTGCCGATCCCTAGTCTTCATAGGCCGGCCGATCACACGTGAAGGTAGGCCCACAGTGATCACGTTGACATCCTTGGGACCTCTTGAGTCTATATCCACACCCTCCGTTTAGGCTGGCGAAGATGGATGATCATGATCGAAGTACGACAGATGTGCATTGCCGCAAACCCTAATTAGGGTTTTGAAACAGTCACGCCCTCGTGACTTTGGCCAAGAGGTTTTGCACGTTGTGAGCCTCCTCCTGGGAGATCGATCACGTGGGGCCCATGTTGGGATGACGGTGAACGCATGTGCACCTTCCTGATGGTTCGAAATGCGATCTAAGCCATCCAAACAGGCTGGCTAAGTTGGATGGTTGTGATCGATTTAAGACACTAGTGGACTTCCGCTACCCTTAGAAGCATCACGCCTGCCATGGTTCGAGCAAACGTTTCATTGTTCCATGGCCTTGTCGTGAGAAACCGATTGGGTGAAGGAAAAGTGGGCTCGCCAACGTGTGTGTTAGCGCTTCCCTGATCATTCATGGGATGATCTAATCCGTCCAACCAGGCTGGCAAAGTTGGACGGTAACGATAGTTTTAAGACTGCCCTGAACAGTTTATGCTCGTCGAGCTTTGTTTTTACGCAGCGCGAACGCCCATATTTGGGTCAGCGTTTGAAGCGATTATGAACGAGCTAAATACAGCTCGATCGACTAGGGCACTAGTGGGCTCGCTGGTGGTCACTATAGTTATTGCCTGGTTCTGCTAGGAATAGGCCATGCTTATTAAATCATGCGGCCAAGTTGTCTGACCGGGATTGTTTCTGAGACTGACATTAACAGTCTAGATTTTCTTTAAGAATAAATATGTGTTCAATCACGCCAACTTTATTTAAAAGTGTGTGAACACGTCGATCTCTTTGTCGGAGAGATGTAACTCGTATGAGTATTTTTGTGCAGATCCCAATACTAACACTTCGGGAGACTCATGCTACTCTGCTGAGAGTGAGCATTGATCGTCATGTCATATCAGTATTTGAGAGTTCTGCTGGGAACATAGCACGGAAAAAATATCAGGCGAGTCATGCATTAGTTAATAATGCTGGCATAAAATAGTATTCACAGAATACTTGGGATTACTACTGTGCGCACCATCCTGAATGAATTTCATATATATTGAGTTGTTCAATACATGTGTAAGTAAAGAGGTTTGAGCACTCATCACTTTCAAATGACCTTTATTCCTTTACAGGATCAAGACGCTAAATATAGGGTTTTACGATTTTGACCCCGAACCTAAAAACCACCATCAACACATATTTTTAAGGTGTTGAACAAATATAATCCAGAATTGTTAGCAGCTAATCAACAAGTACCTAAAAGGTCACCAGACAATTCTTTTCCCTCAACACCAAATTCTTCACCATTTTCAACTGGTCCATCAAATTCTACACCAGATACCCCAAGGAACTCAAATGTCAACTTAGTTCTCAATAATGATGATGCTAATAAAAAAAATCTAGGAAGAAACAAAGCACGACTTGATATAAATGGAACATCAGAAGACCGTTGAGAAGCAAAGAACGGTTGATAGGAAATTTCAAAACACAGAGAGTAAGAAAAGTCACATTTTTCAAGAAAAATTTGTGAATGACTATGACAAGCATAACATTCTTCAAGCTCAAACTTCAAATATGAATCCCCGGTAAAATCATATGTGGCAAATCGAATATGAAAGGATTCAAGCACAAACTGAACAGCTAATAACAACCAACCTGCTAGTGATGATGATGAGGATGAGTTCGATATAGTAGTTCCTATACATAATTGATGTATTAATTTAAATTTTAATTTGAAGTGTTGCATTTTAATTTGATACGTTGTTATTGCATTCTACTTGATATTAGTTTGAAATGAAAAGTTGATTAATTTGAGATGTTGTTGCAGTCTACTTAAATAAGTTTGGCTCCTTAACTTAAACTAATCAACTTAATAATTAAACTAAAATACATAACTTAATAATTAAACTAATATACATAACTTAATAATTACTCCCACCCGCTCTTCCATACCCTTCCCAAAGATTTGCTCTCAGATCGTCTCTTAAACAGTCATACAAATTCTGGTTCTGAATGTAATTAGTCATTTGAGTATGATTTCTTGTAGGTGTTGATGGTGGTTTTTAGTTCAGGGCCAAAAAAGTCTATCTACCTGACCCAGCATCAGATGTAGTAGACATTAATATGTCTATATTCCGCAGGGAATTTGGAGAAGATATCAAAATCTGATGAGTGCCTATGTCTCTCTTCATATTATATTGAAACTCAAGCTCCTAGATGAATTGTTCACTAGTGTAGAGCCTAATGAGTGTATAGGCTCCTAGCTGCATTACTCACAAATGCTGGAGCCTGCTGAGTACTTTTCTTGTGCTTATGTTACCCGCAATAACCCTTAATATTGGTATGACATGACGAATTTGTGTTCACTCGCAGCAGAGTAGCACGAATTTCCAACTATCAAGGTTAAGGTCCTTGCATAAAGTACTCAATCAGAAAGCATATTGTTCTCTAGCAATAAAGAATTCTGTGTCAACACATAGAACTCAATCAATTTTGTGATAGTTCAAAAAATTCATAAACCTAACTAATTTGCAAAAATTAGGGCTTTGTGCCCTTGCAATATATTAGACCGCGCTAGTCGAAATTAATCTTAGGCAACTAAGCAATTGATCCGCCATGGATTAGTAGGTGCAAAGTCCTACCAGAAATCAGAAAGCAAGGAATAAAGGATCCGCGGGGAAGGAGAAGCAACAAAAGAAGGTGTGTCCACGACATAGGCCAGACGGCGTCACTTGCAAGTGGACACACCCCATGTTTCCCAACCGGCCCTTATCTCTTGTCGACCAATCAGGTGGCTTTAAACATGCCACACTCCCATGAGTTGTGGCTGGGCCCATACTTGCCGCCCTATTCCCCATCGACCAATCAGGTCGCATTAAATCTGCCACGCGCACCATAAGTGTGTCCACGCCCATGCTTGGGCGTCCCTCTCTTTTTATTGACCAATCGGGTTGCTCTAAACCTGCCACAACATTAAAAGAGATGGAATTGCGTCAAGTGGCCACCATGCCAAATTGGCTTCACAAAGACCGTGCTAACGGCGTGCCAAACGTGCATGCCAAACGAGCATGCCAAACGCACATCCAAACGTGCTACTTTGCCGCAGTAGCACGCCAAACGCGCCAACGCGCCATGAATATCACACCTACATGCCAACCTACTTTCTGTTCGTGGCCAACGCCATAACGGATTTCAACGTGGTTATCCTATCCAAAAGCACGACCTTGCTTTAGTGGCGATGGATGAAACCCTAATTTCCAGTTGTAGCACAAACTATGCCACTTCGGGCCTCACAACATGCCACGAGCCGTGCGGACTTAAGAAACCCTAATAAAGGCGTCATACCATAGCCACTCGTGGCAATACTTGTTCTTGTGTCCATTTCCACATGATGGCCTGGCTACGGTTCCTTTGGTGTGGCTCTGGCATCGTTTGCACAAAACGTCGTTGTACCACGGTCACATGCCACATGTCGCATGTCGTATGTGCTAATTAGGGTTTCGGCATGCCAAACCCTAATTTAGGAAAAGTTGTTACGTCAACCAAGCCAAATAATGTTCCACGGAACAGTGGGATTGATGTGGCTACTGGAACTGATGTTGCCACACCACATTTGAGTCCAACACCAATGTGCCAAAATCTGGCGGCCATGGCTACGCCAGGCGCCACTTGCACCATCGTGCCACTGACATGAGATGACCATGCCAACCATACCGCCATGCCACTGGCATGCGCTAAAAACATCACTACGCTATTGGCATGTACCAATGGCGCCACTATGCCATTGTCAGGCACCAACAGGCTGTGGCCATAATCAATGGCCACTCTTTCTCATGAGTTGCAATCTCAACCGTCCAAATTCGCCATGGAATTGACAGGCCTGTGGAAAGTTTTAGACGACCAGCCAAGACAAGCCTAATAGCATCACATGTTATTTTCCTGTGGAAAGTCTCTTGACTTTGACTTGCCACACATAGCAAGCTGCTACATGTTTTCCACGAAAACACTCGAGATATCAAACATGTCAAACTGGGGGATACTCATCAGGGTATTGGTCTGGCAGTTTACAGCGTTCGGCGTGCAATACACCCATTATAAGAAAGTGCCAGGAAACAAGGAAGTTAGTGGTGGCAAGAAGTAATGGGTGTAAACAAACTTGTTTCCTTCATTGTGGAAACGTGGTATTTGGCGGTTACACATTACTCCACTCTTCCATCACTCAATCACTCCCACTTCCAATGAGACCAGGGTGCGTTCAATTATGACTTGTATAAATAGGTTTCACCTATTTCCACCAAATAACAAGTTTTTGGTTAATAACAACACAGTATCCAGAAAACACCACAGAACTGATAGCTTACATTCCGCAAGCCAACTCCACATTCTGATACAAGTCATGAAATAGCCACACCTTCAGAATTAACCATTCTGGTCTCAACACCTTCTTCGCTTCCCTCCCTAAGACCCTTCTCCTTCACTTTGTGACCGAAGCAAGCCTGGAACGGCCATTTCTTGGTTTAGGCCAGGATTGTATAGATTGGTCTCTCGAATCTAAAGTACTCCCGTGCAGTGCATTTGTTTAAGGTTTAGGCTCATTTCTCATCCACACACCCAAATTGACCAAAACCAGAAGAAATTGTTTTTAACCACAAACAGCAGGGACGCCTATTTGTGGTTGAATATCATGCCTCAGATATTCATCTTCATAATTAGTCCACACCTTATCGCGTCGGGTTTTCTGAATTACCATGTTATGAAGAATTATGAAAGTGAGTGTCTTGTGCATTTCACGAGCACTCAACCCACGATATGGCCCACAAATGACAGTGAACTTCCTTTTCAAAATTCCAAAAACACGTTCTACATCCTTCCTTACTTCCATTTGATGGTCGTTAAAATGTCGGTATGAATGGCCGAATGCACCGACAGGGGGTTGATGGTAACATTGAACCAATATGGACCATTTTGGGTAGATAGCATCCGCGGGATAATACCCATGACTGTACTGATAGCTATTAATCATGAAACAGACTTGGGGACAAACTCCATACTTCAGATCTTCAAACAGAGTCAAACTTGTGCAAAACATTAATATCATTTTGTGAACCAGGAAGACCAAAAAAGCGTGTTATATCCAACAATCATAAGAAGCAGCAACTTCAAGGATAACAATTGGTTTTGGATAATGACCATTATATTGACCGACCCAATAAATAGGGCATCCTTGCCATACCCAATGCATACAATCAAGCCTACCTAGCATTCCTGGGAATCCCATTTCCTTATTCTCCCTCAATATTTGTCTAACATCTTCCTCGGTTGGTTTTCGTAAATGTGTTGAGCCAAAATTATTAATCATTACTTCAAAGCTCTTCAATAATATTTTTCACCAAATGGCGAGGCATGCGGAATCAACCTTTAAAATTTTGATCAAAGTACACACAATTGGGAAGAAAATAATCGTGCATCAGCTTCTGGCGGTAAAATTCCCTCTCTCGATACGTATATCTTCTTGATAATACTTCTTGTGGCTCTAACACTCTAGGTATTTGTCCCGTATGTACGAGCATCAGAGTGTCCATTAATTTATTATCTTCAGTTTCCTCATCGTTAAGTTCTTACAAACTCCTTTGATGCATTTCTTGTTGTAATCTAAACCGATTCGTAATAATATTCCTCTCTTCATTGGATCTCGTCATTGATGATTATGAAATTTAAAATTTAGAATACGGAAAGATAAATTAGAGAAATATATGTGGAAGTAGCTAGGTATGATTGATTTGAAGAAGTATAAGAGCATATATATAGGAACCAGCAGGGAGGAAATAGCCGCAGCAAAATAACTACTGGACGATAATCATGATATCGCTGGCGATATCATTAAAATCGAGTGATGGGTTTTAGGTCGCCAACAACATCCATTCTATCGCCAACTCTATTAACAATATCATTCGCTAGAATCTCGGTCGTTTCGTGGTTTCCCCATATTGGTGCAATTTATTTTCCATGCCACATGGTATGTCAAACAGGTTTTTTTAACCTTGTGCACATGTTAAGTAACTGATTTTTCCAAGAAGCCATCATGAGTATGTAAAAGTGGCAAACATATGTGTTTAAGTGTCAAGTATACCACATTGTAGAGTATGTAAAGAGTGAGAAATATTAATGCGCAAATTATGTGGATGATAAAAGGGAATCATTCTGAGTTATCAATTGAAGAACTAAAAATTAGAGCTCATACCAAATTTGCTGAAGACAATAGAAGATGGTTTAGTCATGATGATTGTTATGAACTCTACAAGATTCACGTGCAGGGATTTAATTTTCATTAAGTATCATGTTATGCAATTGTGGTTAATTTTTAATGAAATGTAAAACTAGTTTCAATTTGAACATTAATCTAAAGATAGTTTTCATTAATTAAAATAAAAAAGTTACATTATAAACGATTAAACTAAATAACGTCCATAAACTACTCATTTCCCTTATCATTTCCTCCATGAACAAAAATCCAATTGTATGCATTTTTCTGGATCAAGAGTATTGTTCAACATATCAGTTATTGTGTCGGTTTAAGAATGAATTGGTGGTTGAGTCTCTTCAGAATCATCATAACCTTGATAGGAAACGGGCTCACTCGCACGGAGGGGGACATGATACAAATATTGAAATGTGTGAGGTTGAAATGCTGGAGTTTGCTGAGATGGTTGAAAATGCTGATGCGGTTGAGACAATTGGGGTAAACAAATTCGTTTTCCTGGCTGTTTCAATGTTCACACCACCACCAGGAGTCATAGTGTCTGTTGGAAATTAGTTAAACAAACATCCATGAGATGTATCCATGTCAATGTCTGCATCACCTTCACGTACTACCTGAGTATCTAATATTTCATTTGGGGTAGAACTTTCTGGTGCATTTTGCATAGAACGAATTCTCAAACTTCTTCTTTCACTTCCACAACTTCGCTGACTTGATCCACCTGGACTCATACACTATCTTGATCCACCAAGTGTTATAAATCTATCACTAAGATGTTGATTTGATCCACCACGATTCATACCTCTATAGGCATGACTCATACATATACCACCATGACTTGTACATGTACCACCATGACCAGAATATCCCAGACTCATGTCAAACATAATGCTTTCCCTCACTCTTTGCAGCTCAGTCAAGTGGAATTTCTGAAATCCCTATAGTAGATCACGATAATCATTCAACTGGTTCTAATACTGCTCTGGTGTGACATTAACCCCCAGTATGGATAAGTCCTTTCAAGTGCACTAGGAACAATCGAATGAGTATCAATATGTCCAGACATAGATACGTCCCAAGAAAATGGCGGCATAGTCGACGATGAACCCGCTTGAGTAGGATATGCAAATGCGTCACTCGTCTCTGGTGGAGGTTGGGATGAAATAAATTCATCAACAAGTGGCATCCTACCTAATGCTGAGAAATCTATCCAACCCAAACTTGACGGTTTCATAGCAATATTAGGCTTGAAAATAGTGTTAAACCAATATAGGTAGTCACTTCTTTCAATGGGTGCATGGATCAAATTTTCAACTTCTTCCCAATTATGACCTTTCCTTATCAATCTCTCCCTGTAATCTCGAGAAATCTCTTCACTTGGATAGGGGTTGATGCCTATCATTTCTCGTCTCTGCAACTGAATAAGTATTTCATCGTAATATCAAACACCCTTTAGAGATGTATACCACAATCCTTTTAAGGCTTAGCTCTAGCATTCTCTGAGCTTGTCCTTCTTCGAACTTAGAGTTTGCTTCATATGACGGAGGAGACAAGGTTAAGGATTGGTATACACAACTGTTGAATCCTCTACACAATGGCAATATGTTGACCATCTTTAATCTTTTTGTTAGATAATAGCTCGGTTGAACCCACCAAGCGTTGGTATGTCAAGTTTGTTTGTCATATTTTAATGAATCAAAACTCATGTTAAGAGTCGCTTGATTATGTAATAGAGACAACTTCGTATAGGTTAGCTTGAAAGTATTAGGATAATGAGACTTTACAAGTATTGCGAAGACTTGAAGATGTGAAGAAGCAAGGAGCTACAACGACAACACCATCTTTCCACTTGAGGTTAGTGATATTTGACTTGAACTGTTACATTCCCTAACGTATCTTTCAAGTCGTGCATATTAAAAACAAAAATGCGAAGCATGATTGAACTCTAGATAGACATAGTATTAAGGAATACAATACGAGTTTTATTGCTTAACCATTAAACTTTGTAGATAAAACATCGTCATAATCATTTGAATGCTATTGTGATTATGTATGGGTATGAGGTGAGGATTTCATCCTAGGGAACAATGTTTACATTGTTCTAAAGAAGTAATTTCATGAACTTGGTTCGTGAATCGAAAAGGAAATTGCCAGGTGCTATTAGTATTGTTATTCATTGAATATCTTTTGAACTACCAATATGTGTGATTAGTATAACTGTTCATCACTTGTTTGTGTTCTTGGTAAAACTATTTACAAAGGCCTGACTTATGTATTGGTATGACTTTTATTAGTGAAACCGATCTTAAGTAATCACCTGAGATGGTATGATCGAGTTTGTGATTTTATGTCTGGCCAAATCTTGGTAAAGGGGAACCGATCCTTGTAAGAGGTGAAGTACATCACAAAGGGGAAGCGATCCTTGTATGAGGTGCAGCAGGTTTATAGCAGAAAGGGGAACCGATCCTATGGACATGTGCAACACATATAAGTTAGATACCATATATATGTGGGGAACCGATCCTAGTACCTAGTCAACCGAATTTTGGAAAGCTAGTGTGACTAAGCACAGTACTCACATGGAAGGTAGAACCGAAACTTGTTTTGCTAGAACCGTTACACCCATGATTTGTGATTGAATGTTATTGATCAATCGCATAGTTCTTGAAATTCAGATGAACCAATTCTAAACTTGTTTGGAAGTGTGGCAAACCGGTTTCAAGGTTGTAAGTATGAAAGAGGACTTACAAAGTAAGAATGTCGACATACTTTGAACACGTGCTGTGAATGTTTATATTTAATTGTTCAAAGTTATTTCTTAATAGCTAAGGGAAGAGAATCCCAGGATCGAAACATAAATAAGTTAAGAATATTTTAATTAAGGTTATTAATTTCATTTTTAGGAAAATAAGAATTAGTAATGTGCATTTACTAATTAGAGATTTCGATCATTATTTTTGGACAGAGCATTTCCAGGAATTATGGAAACCGAATTTGTGCTTTAATGAATATCTTGAGAATATTTTCAATTTTGTAAATTCCTTGGTGTCCAAACTTCCTAGTCTATAAGTACTTGAAGTTTGCATTTCTAGTAAATTAATACTTCGGAACAGCAAACTACCTTTTGTTGTGCTGCTACTGGTGAAGCCGCCTATTCGGAGAAGAGAGTAACCTAATTAGGTGAAATCTCTTACGGCCGCTCATTTTAAATTCTTATTTGGGATTGAGAAGATCTATTAGTACAGTTGGTGTGAAACTAGATAATTGCGGTTTATCTTTTGTTTTCGATTGATTTGATTGACTAACGGTGGTTGAACTTTGATTGCACCTAGTTTGTTTATACTTGAGGATCTTCTCTTCTGATATAATATTCACTCAAACTAGTTCAGAGTTTCAACATGGATCTTTAGACTGTTTGTAGTTCTAAAGACGATCTTGTGATAATCCATTGTTAACATACCCAGTTATGTGCGTGATTGATCACAAGATATTCAAGTGATTGTGTGCAGGTGTTTATTGGAGATCTAAGAAGATTTGAAGACAAAGAAGAGTTTGAAGATTTCTGATTTGGGGTTCATAATCTTTGGTGTACACAATACTTGTTTCGGTAAAAAGAGGATCCAATTCATAATCGGTTTTATCCTTGTGATAGAATTGGATTGATTAGTTGAGTAGATCGGTATCAATAAAATTCTTTGGGTTAAGAGTGTTGATCGCGAATCTTAACGATTACTTTGGTAATTGATCTAAGGACCTGAAGAAGGAGTTTATGTTAAGATAAACAGAAGAGCCTTTGTCCGACTCATATCACTTGGTTGAAGAGAGTAGATACCAAACATATTTGTTGTTCCTTTACTGTTTGGAATACGAACCAAAGGAATTGTTACAAGTACGTGACTTATTTATAAGTTGGAGACGTGGGAATACAGACGGAACTAGGTGGACTATAGGTTTAGTTGCTTGGTCTCGACTATACGAAGTTAGGTGTAATTTTGTGTAGCGGCTTAATCCTGAGAGTATTCAATTCTGGACTAGGTCCCGGGGTTTTTATGCATTTGCGGTTTCCTCGTTAACAAAATCTTGATGTGTCATTTACTTTTATTTTCCGCATTATAATTGTTTTATTATAATTAAATTAAATCACACAAACGTTAATTCCTATTTACTTGATAAGTGAATCCTATTGTGATTGGTTAAGTCCGAACGTTTTTATCAAGTAAACATACTTCGTTGTTGTATTGTCTCGATCTCGTATCCATAGACGATCACACGAAGTGTGAACCGATTAGTTGCATTGTCTCAACTCAGTCCATAGACAATCACTTTCGGATAAAGGACTTATACGTAGGAAAAGTTTTAGATGGAGGTATATTTGGGTACCCTCGTCTTTTCAATTGATATCAGAGCAGGCAAACACGAAAAGATCTAACAATCTGTGTTTGGTGCGATCCAACCTATAAGAATTGAATCTAATGCTTGATTCAGTTAACGTTGAGCAAGAAGATGATATACTTCTTAAAGGATGTTTGTTTTCAAAACCTGATAAATAGCTATGCACTGTTAGTTCACTAGTGGAACACAACTCCAGAAATATTAACCATGATGTGTTAATAAGAAAACAAATTGTTGTGGCAAACAAGTCAGATTCAAATGACAGTAATGAGATTAAATTTTGTATAAAGCTTGCTGAAAAATATAATCTAAAGGATAATATCTATTATCCATCTGCCGAAAAGATCGTCAGAGAATTCTTGATTCATGAAGATGCTGAATCTAAAGGACTTGAACTTGCTCAAGCCAAAAGATTTATATTAGCTAAGACAAGGATATGTGATTCTAACCTCCAGAATCTCTTAACTAATATACAACATTATGATTCAAATTGTCTAACCACTCACAAGAATCATGATGGATGCGTTTCTAGGGATAATCTTATGACTAGTATCCGGTCAAGTCCAATTGTCATCCATGGTGACAATAATTATCTCTCAGACAGAAGTAAAGATCAACTCTTGCACATAAAAGGGATGATTTCAGATCATGTTGTTTTGTTGTTGATCAACTGTCTAAGATTGAATCCAGGAAACAATCTCATCAAACGATGATGTCATATTCCTAGAAATTCCTGGGTCGATATAAGAGTTCTGGTTATTTCAAAACTCAAAAAACTTCAAGTCACGATTATGATTTTGATCATCGAGCTGATTATTCGGTTAAATCAGATCACTCCAGCTGTGACACAATGAAAGAAGTTTATTCTTGGAAGAATCCCAAAAGGATAGATATTAAGAATATCATGATGGATCATGTTCCATAAATTCTGAGCTATCACTAGCTCACTCCAACAACTGATGTTTGCCTTTGGAATTTCCCTAGATGTGCTCAATCCAAATAAAAAGGGAAATTCTTAAAAGGAGCACAAGAATTTGAAGAACGTATAATTTTAATTTTATACTCTTGAATATCTAAAGTATTTTTATAATACTTGGAATATCTTTCTATCTTTGGGAAGTCCCTGACAAAAGTTTTTGAAAAATATTTTCAGAACCTCCAGGTCATATTGTTTCGGAAAAACTCTTATGTTTTTTCCAAAAGTGTATATTTTCACAAATAAAATACCGAGATTAGGTATTTCATTCTTGGAAACCAAGTTTTAATTATTATATAAACCATCTTTTGGACCGATACTATTCTATGATATATTTGCGGTAAAAGATGGGTGAAAATACTATTGACATTGAATCTCAACTTCGATAACTTGAGACCTTTCCAGTTGAGTTCAAGTGCTATTTCTCAAACGAATATAAAAAGAATCATATTTCTTTTGAGCTTATGCTTATGTTAATGGGAGATTTTGAAGTCGCTCATGAGCTTTTGGAAACTGCAGTAGTGAATGAGAATCTGCTCGAATCAAACCTCTTGAAGTCGGTTGTGGAATTGAATCTTCTGAAACAAAGACCCAATCATCTGAAAGAGAAGAGAAGACCCAAGAATCAAAACACTGAAGAATCTTCGGTAAATAATGAGAGGTCTTCTAGAGATTAAGTTATATGCTGTAATACTTAATCAAGAAAAATAAACATCAATTTTTGATTTATTTCAATGATTGTATTGGTCTATTATGAATAAAATTATTTGATTTATAATTTTTCTTGTGATAGTTTTCGGTTTAGATATCATGTGCTTGAATGCTTTTATCTTATTGCTATGTATGTTTATGGGATGTTTGATTTCGGTTTTATCACCTTGATATTCGATCTCATAATGTTGTGAACCCTTGTGGTTTGGGTGACTTTTTGATTTACCAAGATTAAGTTCTCTCCCATGTTGGTAGGCTTTATCAAAGAATCATGAGGGGTTCTGGTAGAAACAATATGTGATAAAGTCACAATATGTTGAATCGGTTTTGGTTTAGCATAAAAGCATATGTGTTTTGATGGTTTTCAACTTTTGCTTGCAATTGCTAAAACCGATTTTCAACTTTTCTCTGGTAAAGGTTGGTTGTTGTTATTATTCTGTTTTTGCATAAGGATGACAACATGATGATATTTCGATATCAATTCTCCCTGGACGAAGATGCAAACTTATTGGAGAAGTGGATGCGAAATTTGAGGTAACGAGTTTGTTAGTTGATCGATTTCCTGTTTAAGAAAAGCCTGAGTTTATTTCATATATATTTATTGCTTTTGCTTAACAAAATTTTGGTACAATTGATGTTTATTCCATTATGTGTGTATGGATGTATATGTGATTCAATTTGTTCCGGTTAAGAAAAACTATTGTTATCTTGCTTTATGATGTAGTATCAATTGTTTAGGCTTACAAAATTTCGGTGCAATTGCGGTGCTTTAATGTCTATGTTGTTTCAATTGCTTCTCGTTGAGGTGAATAATTATGCAAGTTGATTTATTTTGTTTGTATGAATTATTTATGGCTTAACGAAAGAAAAGTTTACGGGATGAGTTGTTTAGTCCAATTCGATTCCGGATAAGAGAAACAAAGTTAATTCTGATCTTAGTTAGACTTATCGAAGTGAGGTTTCAATTATTCAAGTATAATCGAATGCCTTAACAAGAAATGCTAGTTAACTAACCTAGTACGTGTCTTGTTTTAAATTGAAAGGTCTAAGTTTATGGATGATTAGAACCTGATGAGAAAAATAGAGTTATCTTTATTTTGGTCTTATCGAACAGGCGATTGTTTTTATACAATCGGTTTAGCAAAGGGAGCAAGGTGCTTAGTTGATTTTTGGTTTGCTAAACTAAAGTGGGAAAATTGTTTCAGACAATTGTTTCTTTGGTAACATATCATAATAAAACTACTTGTAGTTTTGGTTTTGATATTGGTTATCAGGACATGGTGTGTGGAACCCTCGTTCTTAACTCTACAGGTTGCAAGTCTATTTTGAGATTTGTAAGATTCTTTTCGTGTTGTCCTTTATTTTTCGTTTCTTTGTCATTTTGTGACAAAAATGGGGAGAAATATATGGAGTAAACAAGTGATATTGGTATTGATTTTATATTGATTAGTATCACTAAGGAAAAGAACATTGGTGCTTAAACATTTATCTAAACGAAAGAGTGAAAGCACAGACTAAGAGGGAGTAACATATCATATTAAGTGGTATAACAAAGACATGCGGATTGAAAATCTACCTATCTTCCTTAGGGGTAGTATTAGCTTTGTTATTATAATGTCAACAACGACATTTTTAAGGATTGAATGTATGCAGATTACTGTGCTGTTGAATTCGGGAATCAAGCGTATGTGTAATGAATTCTTGTAATTTGTTCATCCATATGATGTAAGAGTTTCGTCACAAAAATTGACAAGGGGGAGATTGTTAGAGCATAGCTCGGTTGAATCCACCAAGCGTTGGTATATCAAGTTTGGTTGTCATATTTTAGTAAATCAAAACTCATGTTAAGAGTCGCTTGATTATGTACTAGAGTCAACTTCGTATAGGTTAGCTTGAAAGTATTAGGATAATGAGACTTTACAAGTATTGAGAAGACTTGAATATGTGAAGAAGCAAGGAGATACAACGACAACTCATCCTTCTACTTTTGGTTAGTGATATTTGACTTGAACTGTTTCATTCCCTAATGTATCTTTCAAGTCGTACATATTGAAAACAAAACTGTGAAGCATGATTGAACTCTAGATAGACATAGTATAAAGGAATACAATACGAGGTTTATTGCTTAACCATTGAACTTTGTAGATAAGACATCGCCATAATCATTTGAATGCTATTGTGATTATGTATGGGTATGAGGTGGGGATTTCATCCTAGGGAACAATGTTTACATGTGTTCTAAGGAAGTAAATTCATGAACTTGGTTTGTGAATCGAAAAAGAAATCACTAGGTGTTATTGGTATTGTTATTCATTGCATATATTTTGAACAAACAATATGTGTGATTAGTATAACCGTTCATGACTTGTTTGTGTTCTTGGTAAAACTATTCACAAAGGCTTGACTTATATATTGGTATGACTTTTATTAGTGAAACCGATATTAAGTAATCACCTGAGATGGTATGATCGATTTTGTGATTTTATGTCTGAGCAAATATGGGTAAAGGGGAACCGATCCTTATATGAGGTGCAACAAGTTTATAGAAGAAAGGGGAACTGATCCTATGGACATGTGCAACACGTTTTTAGGCAAAGGGGAACCGATCCTATGGACATGTGCAACACATATAAGTTAGACACCATATATATGTGGGGAACCGATCCTAATACCTAGTCAACCGATTTTGGAAAGCTAGTGTGACTAAGCACAGTACTCACATGGAAGGTAGAACCGAAACTTGTTTTGGTAGAACCGTTACATCCGTGATTTGTGATTGAATGTTATTTGATCAGTCACATAGTTCTTGAAAGTCGGATGAACCAATTCTAAACTTGTTTGGAAGTGTGGAAAATCGGTTTCAAGGTTGTAAGTATGAAAGAGGACTTACAAAGTAAGGATGTCGACATACTTTAAACATGTGCTGTGAATGTTTATATTTAATTGTTCAAAGTTATTCCTTAATAGCTTAGGGAAGAGAATCCCAGGATCCAAACATAAATAAGTTAAGAATCTTTTAATTAAGGTTATTAATTTCATTTTAGGGAAATAAGAATTAGTAATGTGCATTTACTAATTAGAGGTTTCAATCATTATTTTTGGACAGAGCGTTTCCAGAAATTATGGAAACCGAATTTGTGCTTTAGTGAATATCTTGAGAATATTTTCGGTTTTGGAAATTCCTTGGTGTCCAAACTTCCTAGTCTATAAATACTTGAAGTTTGCATTTCTAGCAAACTAATCCTTCGTAACAGCAAACTACTTCTTGTTGTGCTGCTACTGGTGAAGCCGCCTATTCGGAGAGGAGAGTAACCTAATTAGACGAAATCTCTTACGGCCGCTCAGTTTAAAGTCTTCTTTGGGATTGAGAAGCTCAATTAGATAATTGCGGTTTATCTTTTGTTTTCGATTGAATTGATTGACTAACGGTGGTTGAACTTTGATTGCATCTAGTTTGTTTATGCTTGAGGATCTTTTCTTCTGATATAAGATTCACTCAAACTAGTTCAAAGTTTGAACAGGGATCTTTAGACTGTTTGTAGTTCTAAAGACGATCTTGTGATAATCCATTGTTAACAAACTCCGTTCTGTGCGTGATTGATCACAAGAGATTCAAGTGATTGTGCGCAGATGTTTATTGAAGATCTAAGAAGATTTGAAGACAAAGAAGAGTTTGAAGATTTCTGATTTGGGGTTCATAATCTTTGGTGTGCACAATACTTGTTTCGGTAAAAAGATGATCCAATTAATAATCGGTTTTATCCTTGTGATATAATTGGATTGATTAGTTGAGTAAATCGGCATCAACACAATTCTTTGGATTAAGAGTGTTGATCGCAAAATCTTAACGATTACTTTGGTAATTGAACATAAGATAGATCTAAGGACCTGACGAAGGAGTTTATGTTAAGATAAACAGAAGAGCCTTTGTCCGACTCATATCACTTGGTTGAAGAGAGTTGATACCAAACAGATTTGTTGTTCATTTACTGTTTGGAATACGAACCAAAAGAATTGTTCCAAGTACGTGACTTATTTATAAGTTGGAGGCGTGGGACGGAACTAGGTGAACTATAGGTTTAGTTGCTTGGTCTCCACTATACGAAGTTAGGTGTAATTTTGTGTAGCGGCTTAATCCTGAGAGTATTCAATTCTGGACAAGGTCCCGGGTTTTTCTGCATTTGCGGTTTCCTCGTTAACAAAATCTTCTTGTGTCATTTACTTTTATTTTTCGCATTATAATTATTTTATTATAATTAAAGTAAATCACACAAAAGTTAATTCCTATTTCCTTGATAAGTGAATCCTATTGTGTTTGGTTAAGTCCGAACCTTTTTATCAAGTAAACATACTTTGTTGTTGTATTTTCTCGATCTTGTATCCATAGACGACCACACGAAGTGTGAACCGATTGCATTGTCTCGAATCAGTCCATAGACAATCACTTTCGGAGAAAGGACTTATAGGTAGGAAAAGCTTTAGATTGAGGTATATTTGGGTACCCTCATCTTTTCACTTTTTTGCCAATTTTCTGAATCGTACTCCGGTATGACCAGAAAAACATTTATGGGATTGACAAGAGAAGGTCCACAAACACGGAAATATGTATACCACCAATACTGAAAATAATAACATTGTTGGTTAATACATTTTCCATGAAAAATAATAAATAAATAATGTGGAAAATATAGGTTCTTACCTCCAACACTTCCCAAAAATCATTATTGTTATCTTTGGCACATGTCGAATAATTACCTAAGGATATGTAAATTTCTGATAAAATTGGAGACCCCCGATCATATCTTGGTGCTTGCTTTAAATATTCTAATACTTCGAGAAAACCAATTAATACCACCGAGCTAGCAATTGGAAATAGATATTGGCCTATTTCCACAACACAAGTAGACTTTTGAACTCCTAATAATGGTCAGGGAAGAAATATGATTTGTTATCTAACCTCCACTCATTCATTTTCCTAGCATAACGTTGTAAATTTTTTCAACCCACCTACTTTTAGTCCATACGCTTTTATTTGTCTATATGCTTGGTTTCCTTCTACATTATTTGAGTATAAAGGAAGCTTTTGTTTCCATCTATCTTTTGATAACCAATTTAGTCTGTTAAATGGAAGTAAGTTTCCTTCTCATGGAATTCACGTTAACATGTATAAACGTAACGGTGTAACTCTAATTTAAGAACATATTCATAATTAGAGTTTGTTGAATTTTATAAAACAAAAAACATAATCAAAAAATTTAATTAAAATAAAAAAAAACTTACCCCGTTCAAAAATTTTGAAAAAAATTGAAATTCAGAAGGCCCTGGTTCGGCATCAGTCAAGAAGGTTTGTTGGAATCGACTCCTATCTTCATGAACCTTATGTTTCAATGGCTATTGACGACAAGGAGTTCGGGGACGATAAAGAATTTTTCAAAGGTATTAATGTCTAGGAAACTTCTTATGGGAATTTATTCTTGTGTTTTAAGAAGGATAACTAGGGTTTGGAATAACAATTATTGTGAGTACACATAGCTATTGCCAACGATTTTCATCTTGCAATACTTTTAGATTTATTTATTTAAATTCTAAAGTTTATTTGGAAGATGATTTTGCAGTATTAATCTTTATTGGTTTCACATACTGCAAAAATAGTTATGGGATATGAGTGTTTACGTCCGTAAACTATGATTGTCCCATATACGTCAAAAGTTAAGCCTATTATGTCATTATGCAAAATATTGATGGAAGATAGGATGAACTTTTGATTAAAAAGATTAAGTCTATTATATGTCTTTATGCAAATATTAATAAAAAATAAAATGAATCATTAAATATTTCGCAGTATTGATCTTTCCCTGGTCCACTTCTATGTGAAAGTACTGTGCGGCTCAGTAAGTTCTCTTATGTTGAGCATTTCCGATCAAATTAATCATGGGTTCTCTTGTGGTTAATTTAATTGAGTTTCCTGGATACAAATTCATGTTTCATGTGATTTTTTAATGTCCAAAGAAATCCTTCTTTTCTTGTAAAAGTAAGGTCCCTCTGTTCTTCGGGAATGACATTTTACGGGGGACAGTTCTTATTTGAACTTGTGCTTAATTGCCAAATATTTGTGGGGAGTGTGGTTGTGGAATATTATAGGATTTTCTTGTATCTCTATTAATTCCTTGATGAATGCATTTAGTTTCGACTATATGATTTCATCTAAACAAAGTTGATATGTTCTCTTTTAGTCATGAAGTATCTCTATGAGAATTTCATTGTGATTCCACTAGTTTTCGTACCTTTGCCAATTTATATTGACAAAAAGTGGGAGAATTAATGTGTAGTTCACACTACAAATACATATGGTTTATGTATCATTATGTAAGGGGGAGCGGTTTTCATGTGAGATGAATTATTGACTAGGGGGAGTGATACATATGGCCATAGTATTGTTGTCAAAGTTGTGATACAATTGGACTTTGATGCTGTGAAATAATAATATGACACTGTATAACAATACGAAAACATCTTGTTTTTACATATTGTTATAGATACGGATCTTCAAAAACTATGATGTTGAGTTGAACACGTTCGGAATCACTGGAGTACTTGGAAGTGACGAAGATTTCGAGTAATGTTGAAGAACTAAGGAAATCAAGCATTTGGATGATAAGCTACAAAGTTTATTTATTTTGTAATCCATATGTATTGATAGTTTTGTCACTAGAAGTGACAAAGGGGGAGATTGTTAGAGCACTGCTCGATCGAACTCGCAAGCGTTGCTATCTCAAGCTTGTTTTTCAAGTTTAGTTGCCAAAACTATAAATCTTGATTTCTAGTCTACATATAACTAAGTCTCGGATTAGGATAGAAAGTGTACTTGAGCATTATACTTCACGGCGTTCATCGATTGAAGACGAAGAACTACTAAGGGGAGATAGTGGAACTTCATCAACAAAAGGAATGTGGAGACTTGAAATACTCCATCACTCAAAAGTCTATCTACTCTATATCATATTTGAGACAAAAGTTGTATAGCTATACAGACTTCAATTATACACGTTTGATATTTCGAGCTGAGTTTAACTCGCTTACATATTTCTCGAAATATGTGTTTGTACGCTTTCGATTTAACCCAGTTCATCTTATATTCTTCACGAAAGTCAAAAGATGATCATGTGAAAATTTCCTTGTAACATCTTACATGATTTGTGTGAGACAGTCATTTGATGTAGACTCATAATGTTTCGTATTGATCATTCGATCACTTGAAAATTGCTTTGAAGCTAATAGTTTGTGTGAGACATTTATTGTCGTCTTCTAAGAATGTTCCAATCATTGAAATGGGAATTTAGAAAAATTAACCATGATTGGATATAGCATAGTTAGCGTACTTGTATGCTAACTGTTGCAAGTTATTCCAAGTCCGAAAACCATAGTATGTGTTACAACATAGCTCGGTTGAACCCACCAAGCGTTGGTATGTCAAGTTTGGTTGTCATATTTTAGTGAATCAAAACTCATGTTAAGATTCGCTTGATTAGGTACTAGAGTCAACTTCGTATAGGATAGCTAAAAAGTATTAGGATATGAGACATTACAAGTATAGCGAAGACTTGAAGATGTGAAGAAGCAAGGAGCTACAACGACAACAATCATCCTTCCACTTGAGGTTAGTGATATTTGACTTGAACTGTTTCATTCCCTAACGTATCTTTCAAGTCGTGCATATTGAAAACAAAACTGGGAAGCATGATTGAACTCTAGATATACATAGTATTAAGGAACACAATACGAGGTTTATTGCTTAACCATTAAACTTTGTGGATAAAACATCGCCATAATAATTTGAATGCTATTGTGATTATGTATGGGTATGAGGTGAGGATTTCTTACATGTGTTCTAAGGAAGTAAGTTCATAAACTTGTTTGTGAATCGAAAAGGAAATCGCCAGGCGTTATTGGGATTGTTATTCATTGCATATCTTGTGAACATCCAATATGTGTGATTTAGTAGAACCGTTCATGACTTGTTTGTGTTCTTGGTAAAACTATTCACAAAGGCCTGACTTATGTATTGGTATGACTTTTATTAGTGAAACCGATCTTAAGTAATCACCTGAGATGGTATGATCGGGTTTGTGATTTTATGTCTGACCAAAACTGGGAAAAAGGGAACCGATCCTAGTAAGAGGTGCAGTACTTCACAAAAGAGAACCGATCCTTGATGAGGTGCAACAGGTTTATAGAAGAAAGGGGAACCGATCCTATGGACATGTGCAACACGTTTTTAGGCAAAGGGGAACCGATCCTATGGACATGTGCAACACATTCAAGTTAGATACCATATATATGTGAGGAAACGATCCTAGTACTTAGTCAACCGAATTTTGGAAAACTAGTGTAACTAGGCACAATACTCACATGGAGGTAGAACCGAAACTTGTTTTGGTAGAACCGTTACACCCATGATTTGTGATTGAATGTTATTTGATCAATCGCATAGTTCTTGAAACTCAGATGAACCAATTATAAACTTGTTTGGAAGTGTGGCAAATCAGTTTCAAGGTTGTAAGTATGAAAGAGAACTTACAAAGTTATGATGTCGACATACTTTGAACACGTGCTGTGAATGTTTATTATTTAATTGTTCAAAGTTATTCCTTAATAGCTAAAGGAAGAGAATCCCAAGATCAAAACATAAATAAGTTAAAAAACTTTTAATTAAGTTTATTAATTTCATTTTTATGAATATAAGAATTAGTAATGTGCATTTACTAATTATTTTATGAGAGATTTCGATCATTATTTTTGGACAGAGCATTTCCAGGAATTATGGAAACCGAATTTATGCTTTAATGAATATCTTGAGAATATTTTCGGTTTTGGAAATTTCTTGGTGTCCAAACTTCCTAGTCTATAAATACTGAAGTTTGCATTTCTAGCAAACTAATCCTTCGTAACAGCAAACTACCTCTTGTTGTGATGCTACTGGTGAAGCCGCCTATTCGGAGAGGAGAGTAACCTAATTAGACGAAATCTCTTACGGACGCTCAGTTTAAAGTCTTCTTTGGGATTGAGAAGCTCTATTAGTACCGTTGGTGGGAAACTAGATAATTGCGGTTTATCTTTTGTTTTCATTGATTTGATTGACTAACGGGTGGTTGAACTTTGATTGCACCTCGTTTTTTTATGCTTGAGGATCTTCTCTTCTGATATAAGATTCACTCAAACTAGTTCAGAGTTTCAACAGGGATCTTTAGACTGTTTGTAGTTCTAAAGAGGATCTTGTGATAATCCATTGTTAAGAGACTCCGTTCTATGCGTGATTGATCACAAGAGATTCAAGTGATTGTGTCTAGGTGTTTATTGAAGATCTAAGAAGATATAAAGATGAAGAAGATATTGAAGATTTCTGATTTGTGAGTTCATAATCTTTGGTGTGCACAATACTTGTTTCGGTAAAAAGAGGATCCAATTAATAATCGGTTTTATCCTTGTGATATAATTGGATTGATTAATTGAGTAGATTGGAATCAACACAATTCTTTGGATTAAGAGTGTTGATTGCAAAATCTTAACGATTACTTTGGTAATTGAACATAAGATAGATCCAAGGACCTGAAGAAGGAGTTTATGTTAAGATAAACAGAAGAGCCTTTGTCCGACTCATATCACTTGGTTGAAGAGAGTTGATACCAAACAAATTTATTGTTCCTTTACTGTTTGGAATACGAACCAAAGGAATTGATCCAGGTACGTGACTTATTTATAAGTTGGAGGCGTGGGAATACAGACGGAACTAGGTGAACTATAGGTTTAGTTGCTTGGTCTCAACTATACGAAGTTGGTGTAATTTTGTGTAGCGGCTTAATCCTGAAAGTATTCAATTCTGAACTAGGTCCCGAATTTTTTCTGCATTTGCGGTTTCCTCGTTAACAAAATCTTGCTGTGTCATTTACTTTTATTTTTCGCAATTATAATTGTCTTTATTATAATTTAAAGTAAATTACACAAACGTTAATTCTTATTTACTTGATAAGTGAATCCTATTGTGTTTGGTTAAGTCCGAACCTTTTTATCAAGTAAACATACTTCGTCGTTGTATTGTCTCGATCTTGTATCCATAGACGATCACACGAAGTGTGAACCGATTAGTTGTATTGTCTCGACTCAGTCCATAGACAATCACTTTCGGAGAAAAGACTTATAGGTAGGAAAAGTTTTAGATTGAGGTATATATTGGTACCCTCGTCTTTTCAATTGGTATCAGAGCAGGCAAACACGAAAAGATCTAACAATTTGTGTTTGGTGCGATCCAACCTATCAGAAATTGAATCTATGTCTGATTTAGTTAATGTTATTCAAGAGTATGACTGCTCAAAGGTTGAAGATGGTACTACTTCGTTAACTCATGATCCAGGAGTTGCGAAAACATCTATGTCTATCTCTGATGAAAGAGAAGATGCTGATAAAGAGTTGATAAAACTCCTAAAGCCTATACAATCTCTGTCTTCTAAAGTTCTAATATTAAAGACATAGTCAAATCTTCTTAAACAGGATATCAGAGAAAAAGACATTCAACTGAATTGTCTAGCCAAAGAGAAAATGAATCTCACTGTCAAACTAGAGGATCTTGGTAAATCTCTTACAGATAAAGAGACACGTGCTATGATTCTAACTAATGATTTTGTTGTAATTTCTTCTGATGAGGAAACTAAAAGTCCTTGCTCGACTTCTACAGACTGTGATACAACCGGTTTAATCACACCTGAAACAGATCAAGATGATGGTAGTTTTCCTAACTACATCAAGTTAGAAGAGGATGGGAAACAAGTTTCTAGATATACTGATGATCAAACGAAATCTTATCCAAAGGAAACTTTGAACCGATTCCGTAATGGTGATCTTAAGGAATACAATTTTCAGTCACTTGACAGGAAACTTATACTTCTGCAACATACGGTGGTAAAAATTTTGAAGGAAGTTTCTTGTCTTAAAAAACTGAAAGACAATTCCTCAGTAGAAAGACAGATTATACCACATCCCGATAAGATCAATTCAAAAGAGTCCGTGGAAAGAGTTGATAATCGCTTCTGTAAAAAGGTTCCTCCTCATCCATATCGAAACAATTCTAGTTTTGATGAAGAACGACTCCAGAAGGAAGGGAATGGGAGAATCTCTGCCAAAAGAAACAATCAGGAATTTCCGATAGTTGTTTCAGACAATCACACTAATGTGGAAAATAAGGAAATCCTTAGAATGAGAAAATCTTATGAAAATATCATTGAAATAATTAAGAGAGATTTATCTATCTCTGTAAATTCTCACAATGGTACAGTTTCTCCACATGATCATATCTCTAGAGTTAGAAAAGATCATCGTCTTGGGAGAAATTATGCTGGGCAGAAATTCCCAAAGAGAAACATGAACCATGTTTCTGATATTCAATGTAAGCTAGAAAAAGCTTACTCCGATGCAACTTAGTTGTATCGAGATTGTGCACTCTCATCCCTTTCTGTGCTCTTAATTTTGGATGAGAAAAGCACATAAAAACAAGGGCACATGTTAATGGTAGTTCCCATTTTCAGTAATAAGAGATATTTATGGAATGTCTTTTGATTCTACCCTTCAATAAAAAGAGAAGTTCGAAAACATATATTTGTATATTTTTTTGAAAATCCTGTTTCAAAAATCTTCTCTTAGGATTATTGTCTTTCCTAGATAAGGATGTCTCATATAACTCGCACTGTTACAAGGAGTGATAGAAGGGAAGCACGAAAAATAAAGAAACTATCAAGGGTTCTTCCCATATCGAAGAATCAGGAATATTATCTCGAGAATCGAACCTGATCATAACTCTGTTAGATCTCAAGAAGAATCATGTCTTTTTGCTATCAATGATTCAGTTTTAACCAAGTGGCTTCCCACTGATGGTATGAGTAATGTTATGCATGAGTTTGAAGAACTCATATGAAATCTCTTTACTTTGGTTCAAGATCGGGGTGAACTAAAAGATAAAATAAAAGAGATGAAAGGTGAACTTGGAGATTTGAAACTTCAACTTGAAGTTCTCGAAAAACATAGAATGGGTGCGGACAAGTCTCTTGAGGCATGCTTTAAGAGTTTGAACACTTAAGAGACCTCAGTGAACAACAAAAGCACCACTAGAGATTAAGTTATATGTTGTAACGCTTAATCTAGAAAAATAAACACCAATTTTTTATTCCTTTCAATAATTGTATTGGTCTATTATGAATAAAACTATTTGATTTATAATTTTTCTTGTGATAGTTTTTGGTTTACATAGCCTGTGCTTGAATGCTTTTATATTATTGCTATGTATGTTTATGGGATGTTTGATTTCGGTTTTACTACCTTAATATTCGATCTCATATGTTGTGAACCCTTGTGGTTTGGGTGACTTTTTGATTTAGCAGGATTAAGTTCTAACCCATGTTGGTAGGCTTTATCAAAGAATCATGAGGGGTTCTTAGAAACAATATGTGAAAAAGTCACAATATGTTGAATCGGTTTTGGTTTAGCATAAAAGCATATGTGTTTCTACGGTTTTCAAATTTTCCTTGCAATTGTTAAAACCAATTTTCAACCTTTCTCTGGTAAAGGTTGTGTAACACCCCGTGTCTTTAGCATGGCGCATGCTAAAAGATGCGCCATGGACCGAGATGAAGCTTCATCCAAAGCTTCAGTTGCGTTAAGAGGCCTAGGCAAACCGACGCCAAATTGGCGCATTGCAAAGGTAATTGGCCTAGTGGAAACATTGCGCACAATCATTGTGCATCACGCCAGAGAGGGCTGGCCGAACGAGTATTGCGCAATCATTACGCTCAAGCACAATCGTTATGATGAAGCGTAATCATTAAGCTCAATTGCAATCATTACGCGCAATCATTATGCACAATCATTGCGATGAACAGTGAAGCAGGCATGTCATTTTGGTCCCCTTTCCATACTTGTAGAAATTCCACTAAGACATATATAGGGAGGGGTACTTGGTTGAAGGTGCATATGCAGAATATGCACCAAGTAAGCTTCATATTTTATCCGGAAGAGTATAAATGATGCCTACGGCTCATTTATAGTTGCTTAGCCTTTCCAATGGGTCATGTGATGCGAAGGCATTACTATGCCAAGCCGCAGACCCGATGATGCATAATCATTGTGCATCTTGGCAGAATGGCATATACGGACCAGGCCATTACCATTTTTTCTAGGCCACAACCTTGCAAACGAGTTTGCTTAAGTTGTTGTCCCTTCGAGGATGAACTACGGTCTGTGCTAAATACTTTTAGAGTAGGGAAGGTTACGTAGGCAGCCGCAATGAGTTGCAGCATTGCCGGTCCAGCATTTTGTCGCTCATATCATCTAATTGTCAGATGATTGCGGCATTCTGGCCTCTCATATCATATGGCTCGGTAGATCGACGCAAGAGATGATTGTGGCCAAACTTGATGAGGCAAGTTGCACTCCATTCACTGGATGCTCATATTTCCTATCAAGGCGTTCGACATGGGATAAAAACCCGAGTGTCGTCATTTAGCTCAAGAGAGTCCATTTTGATGGGAAACGACCCAAAGATCAAGACATGTTGATTTATAGATCCACATGGTCACCAGAATTTAGCCAAATTCCATCGTTTAGGGCCTCAAAAGGCCGTTTTTGCCGTTTTAGGAAAGTCTTTATTTTCTTAATAAACCCTTTGCGGATCAAGGGTGAGTTGGAACAGTGTGGAAGCTAAGTTAGTTACATCATGCTCCACGAGCATACTTGCAAGGGTGAATGCACGTGCATTTTCCTAGCTCTAAGGCTCGGATCATAGCTTCATCATGGCGCATCGGGGGAGTTACGGCCTGCGAGGCAACGCACCAAAGGCGTAATATTCTGGTCCATCACAGGTTGGTTGCTGATATTCTTTTGTTTTTGCATAAGGATGACAACATAATGATATTTCGATATCAATTCTCCCTGGACGAAGACACAAACTTATTGGAGAAGTGGATGCGAAATTTGAGGTAACAATCTTGTTAGTTAATTGTTTTCTTGTTTAAGAAAAGCCTGAATTTATTTCATATATATTTATTGCTTTTGCTTAACAAAATTTCGGTACAATTGATGTTTATTCCATTATGTGTGTGTGATTCAATTGGTTCCTGTTAAGAAAAACTGTTGTTATCTTACTTTATTGTGTGGTATCAATTGTTTAGTCTTACAAAATTTTGGTGCAATTGCGGTGTTTTAATGTCTATGTTGTTTCAATTGCTTCCGGTTGAGGTGAATAATTATGCAAGTTGATTTATTTGGTTTATATGAATTTTTTATGGATTAACAAAATAAAAGGCTTACGGGATGATTTGTTTAGTCCAACTCGATTCTGGATAAGAAAAACTAAGTTATTTCTGATCTTAGTTAGACTTATCGAAGTGAGGTTTCGGTTATTCAAGTCTAATTGAATGCCTTAACAAGAAACGCTAGTTAACTAACCTAGTACTTGTCTTGTTTAAAATTGAAAGGTCTAAGTTTATGGATAATTAGAACCTGAAGAGAAAAATAGAGTTATCTATATTTTGGTCTTATCGAATAAGCAGTTGTTTTTGTACAATCGGTTTAACAAAGGAACTAAGGTGCTTAGTTGATTTTTGGTTTGCTAAACTAAATTAGAGAAATTGTTCCGGACAATTGTTTCCTTGATAACATATCAAAATAAAACTACTTGTAGTTTCTGTTTTGATATTGGTTATCAGAACATGGTGCGTGGAACCCTCGTGCCTAACTCTACAGGTTGCAAGTCCATTTTGAGATTTGTAAGATTCTTTTCGTGTTGTCCTTTATTTTTTTGTTTCTTTGTCATTTTGTGACAAAAAGGGGAGAAATATATGGAGTAAAAAAGTGATACTGACATTGATTTTATATTGATTGGTATCGCTAAGGAAAAGAACATTGGTGCTTAAACGTTTATCTAACGAAAGAGTGAAAGCACAGATTAAGGGGGAGTAACATATCATATTAAGTGGTATAACAAAGACATGCGTATTGAATATCTACCTATCTTCCTTAGGGGGAGTATTAGCTTTGTTATTGTAATGTCAACAGCGAAATTTTTTAGGATTGAATGTATGCAGTTTACTGTGCTGTTGAATTCGGGAATCAAGCGTATGTGTAATGAATTCTTGTAATTTGTTTATCCATATGATGTAAGAGTTTTGTCACTAAAATTGACAAAGGGGGAGATTGTTAGAGCATAGCTCGGTTGAACCCACCAAGCGTTGGTATGTCAAGTTTGGTTGTCATATTTTAGTGAATCAAAACTCATGTTAAGAGTCGCTTGATTATGTACTAGAGTCAACTTCGTATATGTTAGCTTGAAAGTATTAGGATATGAGACATTACAAGTATTGCGAAGACTTGAAGATGTGAAGAAGCAAGGAGCTACAACGACAAGAATCATCCTTCCACTTGAGGTTAGTGATATTTGACTTGAACTGTTTCATTCCCTAACGTATCTTTCAAGTCGTGCATATTGAAAACAAAACTGGGAAGCATAATTTAACTCTAGATAGACATAGTATTAAGGAATACAATACGAGGTTTATTGCTTAACCATTAAACTTTGTAGATAAGACATCGCCATAATCATTTGAATGCTATTGTGATTATGTATGGGTATGAGGTGAAGATTTCATCCTAGGGAACAATATTTACATGTGTTCTAAGGAAGTAAGTTCATAAACTTGTTTGTGAATCGAAAAGGAAATCGCCAGGCGTTATTGGGATTGTTATTCATTGCATATCTTGTGAACATCCAATATGTGTGATTTAGTAGAACCGTTCATGACTTTTTTGTGTTCTTGGTAAAACTATTCACAAAGGCCTGACTTATGTATTGGTATGACTTTTATTAGTGAAACCGATCTTAAGTAATCACCTGAGATGGTATGATCAGGTTTGTGATTTTATGTCTGATCAAAACTAGGAAAAGGGGAACCGATCCTAGTAAGAGGTGCAGTACATCACAGAGGGGCACCGATCCTTGTATGAGGTGCGGCAGGTTTATAGCAGAAATGGTAACCGATCCTATGGACATGTGCAACACGTTTTTAGGCAAAGGGGAACCGATCCTATGGACCTGCGCAACACATTCAAGTTAGATACCATATATATGTGGGGAACCGATCCTAGTACCTAGTCAACCGAATTTATGAAAGCTAGTGTGACTATTCACAGTACTCACATGGAGGTAGAACCGAAACTTGTTTTGGTAGAACCGTTACACCCATGATTTGTGATTGAATGTTATTTGATCAATCACATAGTTCTTGAAAGTCAGATGAAGCAATTCTAAACTTGTTTGGAAGTGTGGAAAATCAGTTTCAAGGTTGTAAGTATGAAAGAGAACTTACAAAGTTAGGATGTCGACATACTTTGAACACGTGTTGTGAATGTTTATTATTTAATTATTCAAAGTTATTCCTTAATAGCTAAGGGAAGAGAATCCCGGGATCGAAATATAAATAAGTTAAGAATCTTTTGATTAAGGTTATTAATTTCGTTTTTAGGAAAATAAGAATTAGTAATGTGCATTTACTAATAAAAGATTTTCTGAGAGATTTCGATCATTATATTTAGACAGAGCATTTCTAGGAATTATGGAAACCGAATTTGTACTCTAATGAATATCTTGACAATATTTTTGGTTTTGGAAGTTCCTGGTGTCCAAACTTCCTAGTCTATAAATACTGAAGTTTGCATTTCTAGCAAACTAATCCTTCGTAACAGCAAACTACCTCTTGTTGTGCTGCTACTGGTGAAGCCGCCTATTCGGAGAGGAGAGTAACCTACTGCAGATGGGGAAAAACGATTTGCTGGTTTTTACGGAATTGAGGAGACGACCGTGCGGAGGAGAATCCTTGAACTAAGGGAAATGTTTAACCTCACACAGATGCACTGCAAGAAGGGAGTGCTTTAAGTTCGAGAGATCAATCTGTAGGACTCCGGCCTAAACATAGACAATGGACGTTCTAGAGTCAATTCGGTCACAAGAGAGATGGGTAGATCTGTAGGAGGGAAGCTGAGAAATGTGTGAGAACAATGGTGATCAAAGCTTGTAGGTGTGTTGTGTATTCTGCGTGAAGAAAGTTCTGAATGATTGAATTTACTCAGTTGAGAGTGATTACTCAGATGATGAGTTCGTGTAGACGAAAGATTGTCTGTATGAACTTGTCGAGAAATTCTTGTTTGTTTCAATCATGATTTAGAGGCCTTTTATATTGCTGGAATTGTAAACACCTTGATCTCATGAAGTGTGACGGTTGCTGAAGTCAAGGAGTGGGGAAGTGGGAAGTTGTGTCAAAACCAGTTGCTCATCGTGCGGAGACTTGGTTGATTTCCCATCCACTTACTTTGCTAACTCCTCCAACTGATTGCACGACTTGCTCACATTCTCATCGTGTGTATAAACACACGTGCCATATACCGCCAGACCAAAACCCTAGTTAATATCCCCCCATGTGACACGATTGACATCTCGTGATTGTGGAGTCAGTTGCTGACTTTATGGGACGATGAGTCCTTGTATTTCCGAGTCGAACGTGATTTGCAATATTCCGAGACTCGTGATTTGAACATGCCTAGTGAGACAAAAGTATATTGTCGAATAAATGTTGATAACTTAAGGTGAGCAAATGTTGCTGAATTGTTGAATATTGATAGTTGAACCAATATTCCTTAATCTAAGCAAATATTGCTCGTATGAGCAAGTGTTGCTCGTCTGATGAATTGTTGGTGTCAGGACCAGATAAAATAAAATACTAATTTAAGATACTGGCAGCTAGGTCGAGCATAATTATTAAAGTGTTGATCATGGGATCAACGTAAAATTATTAGCGTTTGAATCTGCTCAGAATCATGTTTTTGCAGAGCTCTGGATTCGAAACCCTAATTTTTGATCAATTGATGATTTATTGAAAATCAATCACAGAGTGAAGGAGGGAACGACTACATGGGATGACGAATCGACCATGTAACGCCCAGATGCTCAGATGACCAAAATAACAAAGTCTCTTGAAGACCAGTTGGTGAAAAGATGATTAAATGCTGGTTTAATCATTTATTAGAATAATGCTCATGTGAGCGTTAGGTAGTAACACCTAGAGAGATGAGGGAACGACCAAGGGGTCATGGGACCGGCTTTTGGTGGTCGCGGGACCAGCTGATGGTCCTTTCAGCAAACTCTAAGTCGTTTGAGAAGAGTTTGGACCTAATATGAGCAACTGAGAAAATTAGGTCAAAATTATTAAAACATGCGGGACCGGATATTTTCAAGCCTTAGGGCCGGAATTAATCGGTCAAGGAGACATACCCGCGTCACCATAATGTCCGTGTCTTAGTCCTGAGAGTTGCGATATTTTTTGATGCGCGTTTGAGCAACATTTTGAGAAAATATGAAGGATTCGGGGTTTTGCTGAAACCGGGGAATCTTCATGAGATGATGAAAAATAATTAATAAAATAGGGAGTTGCAAGGTGTGGGACCGGCCACGTCTAGGGCATGGCCGGCCAGCTAGCAATCTCGGTCCCGTAGCACCTTTCCCAATTTTATGTATTTTCCCTGATGTGAAGGAAATACCATGAAACTAAGGAATTTCATGAAGTTAAGGAATTTCCATGAGATTATGTAAATAATAATGATAAAATAGGGAGTCATGAAGTGTGGGACCGGCTGTGGCCAAGGCATGGCCGGCCGGCCAATGGGCACGGTCCCATGTCACTTTCCCTAATTTTATATTATTTGCATAATTTTAGGAAAATATCATGAAATCAAGGAGTTTGCTGAAACTAGGGAGTTTCCTTGAAGTGAAGGAGTTTCCATGGGATGCGGGAAACAAATAATATTAAAATAATGAGACAAGAGGATGTGGGACCGGCCACGGCTAGGGCATGGCCGGCCGGCCAATGATCCCGATCCCGTGCATTTTCTCCCTAATCTTACATATTTTTCATGAGTTTAGGGAAATATCATGAAATCAGGGAATTTTCATGGGATGAGGGAAATAATAAAATAATAAGGAACCATGAGGTGTGGGACCGGCCACGGCTAGGGCATGGCCGGACGGCTAGCAAGCTCGGTCCCATGACACCTTTCCTTATTTTTATTATTTCTTTGACATGAGGAAATACTATGAGACTAGGGAGTTTCCTTGAGACGAAGGAGATTTGCTCAAATGAAAAGACTTTCATGAGATCAGGGAAAAATAATAAAACATGATAAAATATGAAAATAAGCGTGGTACTGGCCACGGCATGACTGGACGGTCGGTGAGCCCAGCCCCCTAGCGCCTTTGCTAATATTTTATTATTATTATTTTTCATCCCATTTTGCATAGGTTCATCGTTCATTCGTGTTTTGGAATGCTCGTTTGTGCATTCAGGTGCTCGTTTGTGCATTATTGCTGAGTACACTTGCACCGTTTTAGTCGAGGCTTACTCGATAATTGCTCAGATGTCCGCACGTTGAATATTTATCACTAACCCGTGGAATTCTGCTGGGAAGAACCACAAATTGAAGTGACGAAATATTATGAAGAATCGTAGAATATTGTTGAATATTCAGTTAACGATTAGAGATAATTAATTGACGGATATATACAAGAAGGGATGCTGTCTAGGAGCATTAATTATCTGAGAATTGACAGATATGAGCTTGTCGAAACGTCATATCTCTTTTACATAGTCAGGGAAAACATTGTTGCATTCTGAAGACGTTGTTGCTCTATACTAGCAGGCAAGCTGTCTAGGAGCCGTACAATCATTCGATTCCGTACAGAATTAATTACTGAAATTTCTCAGTATTTATGAGATGTGCCGTTGCCTCAGCTGAGAGACTACATCTACATATACTCTGAGAGACAGTATTCTCAGTCAGAGATTTTGTGGCATGAGCTTTCATGCTTCAATGAGAGACATGAGCCTCAATACTCATTTGATTGCTGGATTAGGAGCATGTACAATTATGGTTTTACGATTTTAACCCTTGTCGAAAATCCACCATCTACATTAAGTCCACTGCTTAGTGAAGGACAGTCATGTTCCTCAGTCAACACTGAATGGTGATTTTCCAGTTACAAACAAAATAAGTAATTGAACTTAGTCGTAAGATAAGACGTTACCGGATTTTCGATTGAATGAGAAAACCATGACTTGAATGAAAATACCAATGGCATGATAGAGCATTGTCTAATGAGCATAAATTGGTGTAGAACTGCTGATTTGATGGTGGAACCTTGGTCGGTTTATGACTCACGAGCTTGTCCCAATAAGGAAATCCTTGTGAAATTAGGTTTTGGAAATAAAATTTGATACAAAAGTAATTAACCCCCCCCCCTCCCCTTTTTTTTATTTATTTCACCTTCACATAACTGGACACCTGCCTTGCTTCTTCATCTCTCTCACGTCAGCAGCGGGAAGAATCGCCAGAAGTTCACCGGAGCCGCCGTCGTCCGATCACCGTCCGGCTAGTTTGATGATCCATCCATGAGTTGTTCATGCTAAAGTTATATATATGTGCATATATTAAGTGTGAGTTTTGTAGAAAAACCCTTGTTTTACTAGACGTATGTTCGACCGATCGTTAGTTCAAGAGACTAGCAATAATCCCTAGCTTGAGAGAGATTTTTCTTTTGAAATAGACCTGTGTCCAGTGATAAAATTTTGTTTATGAGCTTTCATGGAAACCAAAACTTTATCTCAAAAGGTGTGAACTTTTCACAAAATCGAAATAAACCTTCGTTTCAAAGAAAGACGATTGTACGAAGGAAAAAGTTTTTTTTTTATCAAATCGTGGAGCCTCCACAAAGATTTTTTTTTTTTGTTAAAATCACGTGAGGCTGGGCTTACGTCAATTTTTTTTATTTTTTACGTGAGCTAATCACATTTTATTTATTTATTTATACACATATAGGTATATATATTTTCGAAAACACTTTGAGCAATATTTGAAAACAAACAATTATTTGTGATGAAATATTTGTTTAGTTTTCATAATCCGACGATTAATTCTCGCATGATGGAAGTGTCTGTGATTTTATGAAAACCTGAGTTTTGCTCGTCTTTTGTAGATATGAAGAAACGAGCAAGGTTTTGAAGTTCCAACTCTTGCATCACAATCACCGTGCTAGTGGAATTGTAAAGAGGTAAGAGTTAAGAATTACCATTTTTGTAGTGGATTCATTATCAGCATATCCGTAATTTTGTGCTCCTGGTTCCAGAAAATGGTGACTTCTAGCAGCAGTGATTATGATTACAGCTATTCTTCTAGCTCTTCTGAAGAGGATTCCAAAGCTTCCGCGGCCAAATCACGAGCTAAGATGAATCGTACTGAGGGAGCAAAGCATGGTGCGCCTCTTAATAACCATAGAGTTACTTATGCTGAGCTCATGAAGAGAAAATCCGAAGATGACAGGATGGATGATTATCGACGAAGAAGGGACCGGGTCCACTGCAGAGTGCTAGCAGCTGAGGAGAAACTTCGATCTCGAGCTGACGGTGTACCCTCTGACTCTGATGCTTCGGAAGATGAACCCATATGGGTGCCACGATATCTCAAGATTAAGCCAGACCGGCGTACCAAGGAGATCGAGAAATTGGTCAAAACTGACCTTGAAGCTGAGCGTGAAAAAGAAGAGTACTGGGATTCCTTTTACAATGATCCTGAGATTCATCCAGACTTCGTCAATGGCCCTGATAGTGATTCCGATGAAGAATTTGAAGGGGACTCCGGGAAAGATGATGATGATGAATCTGATAATTCTGGCAAATCTGATGACTCTGATGAATCCGACGAGTAGTCTTGCTCATGAATTTCTATGAGATTATTTGTTTTGTCAAAGTAGACAATGTCAGGTTATTTGAGCAGTCTTGATGTAGAGATATTTCTTTAGAGATTATTTTTGAACCATAATCCCTTGTTGTATCTTTTGCCAAATATTCTTCACATCTGAATAGGATGGACCAATGTCCATGTAGACAATAATTATCCATGAAGCATGATTATACAACCGGCTAGGAGACACGTGTCCTGTCAGATCACGGTTGCAACTGATTATATCCGAAGTATTAGTCCCCAGTAATGTCATGTTGAATACGCCTGAGATGTCAATCACCAGTATTGTCGCACTTTTTCTATGATATCGGATACACTGATTCGAGAGTTAGGGTTTCAATAAAAACTGCAACATATTTGACTATATCCACTATAGGATAAGCATACGGACCTTCAATGTTTAGATTTTTCTATTTAAACAGCATCTCGTTTCCTGCCTTGTGCATTATCAGAAGTAATTTTGATCACAATCATACCTCTCGTCGCCATGTCCATCAGTAGCATTTCTTCTCGAAACGAACCTCAATCAAAGCATGAAGTAGAAGCGTCTGCTTCAGTAAGTCATTGTATATATTTTCTTCATCTTCATTTCATCATAATTATTGATCATAGAAAATAAATTATTGCAGGATGATCAGAAGAATCCATATTCTTCGCATAATTTGAGGCCTAAGCAAACTGTTAAAGCCCCTGCCCGGTACAGGTCAGCTCATATTGAAGCTGGAGCATCCGTAAGTAATTCCATACCTTCTCGGCTGAGGTTTTCCATGATAAATGTTCAGTAAAATCAAACACTCTTTCACTTCATCGCAGGTTGATGTTCGTGTTTTCGTTGCTAGAAAGAGGAGAAATGGGAAGTCCGTGGTTGTGGTTGACGATAGCAGCGACCGTGTTGACGAAGATTCTACTGATTCTGTGGAGACTGGGGTTAGAGCTCACGTTCACAAGTATCCAACAGTTGGACTCCTCTTTGAAGCTCCCATGACCAATACTTGCCCAAATAATGAGGTGGTCGGTGGATTCGTCATTCCCAAATGTCACGTACCTCTGTATACCAAAATTTGGAGACGGTATGGGAACATTGCTACGACGGAAATATGGAGAGGCTTTCTCCCAACCCTTCTGACTATGGTTGCCGGATTGTTACCGATCATTGAAGAGATGAACGAAGCGAATCTGCGAGATGTCAAGTATCATGAACTGCATAGGTGGGATGAAATGATTTCAAATTGTGAAGCCTTGCGGTTCAACATAAGCTGGCTTCATCGTCGGCTCGAGATGATAAAAATTCACAGGGCGGCAGCTGCTGCTGATGCGATTTCTACCACAACTGCTTTCTTGGAAGAGGATAAGGAACTTGCTTTGTAATCAACAAGAGTCGAGAAGGTTGTCCAGGACTTGAAAGTGAAGACCAGAAACTTTCAAAAGAAGCTTGACATGGCTGTTTTTAAGAATTACTCTTTGCTGAATGGCTTATTCTGAGTGAGCATTTATGATTGTTATTTTCGAATAGGTTTAGGATTTTTTCTTAGGTAGAATGATTGATCATGGAAAGAATTTTTTGTTCATTTATGAAATGTTTAATGAACAAAGGAGTATTTTTGCATACTCTTTGGAGGAATATAAATTACATTTTGAGAAATGCTTGAAATAATGAAAAGGTAATGGTTTTCTCTGGATCATGCATAATATGCTTTGAACCATTTACCGTTGATGATATTTCCTTCCACTTCTCCATCAATAGCTAAGATCTTATAATAGCCACTGGACACTGCCTTGATGATTACATATGGTCCTTCCCATTTTGGAGAGAACTTGGGAGCAAACATATCTTGTTGAATGTGTTTTGCTGTCTTTAGCGCCAAATCTCCTACTTGGAAAGTTCGAGGCCTTACCATTTTGTTGTAAGCTCTGGAGATCCTTTGTTTGTATGCTTCCACATATTTTTCTACCTTAGCCCTCCTTGACTCAAGCATGTCCATTTCGGCGATCCTTGAGTTGGACACTTCCGCTTCATCCCATTGTACTCTACTGGATGTAGCGACCCTTGTTGAAGAAATCTTGATTTCTGCTGGGAGTATGGCGTCAGCTTCATAGACAAGAGAGCATGGTGAAGTTCCAATTGAACTCCTTGGTGCAGTCAGGTAGTCCTATAAAGCCATATGCAATTGTTCATGCCACGTTCGAGGATTATCATGAATTGTTCGGCTGAGAATCTGGATCAAGGTTTTGTTGGTGCTCTCTACTGGTCCGTTTCCTTGGGGATAGTATGGCATGGAGAAAACTTGTTTGATGTCATATTCTTCGAGCAATTCTGTCACGTGTTTGTGTGCAAAAGGAGTTCCATTATCAGTGATAATATGCTTAGGAACGCCGAACCTGCATATTATATGTTCCTTGATGAAAGATGCAATCGTGACTCCAATGGTGCTCCGAAGAGGGATAGCTTCAACCCACTTGGTAAATACTCCGTTGCATTGATGATGTACTCATGCTATTTTGAAGACGCTGAATTAATTTTCCCTATGATATCCAGTCCCCAGCTGTATAAAGGTCGTGTACTATTCATAGAATTCAATGGGAGACAAGGAGTGTGGATGAGATTACCATGGATTTGGCATTTGTGACATCTCTGGACGTACGCAGCTGCATCATCTTCCATGGTCGGCCAATAATACTTCTCATGAATCTGGAGAAATAGTTTCCTTTTTCCTTGATGTTCTCCGTCGTGCATTTCTTTTAAAATTATTGGGATTTCATGCTCAGCTAAGCATCTCAGTAAATTCCCACCAAATTGCGGTATAAGATTCCGTCAAGAAAGGCAAACCTTTTAGCTCTCTGAATGAGTTTGACTGTTTCCTTTTTTTCCAACGGCAGCTCATTGTCCCGAAGGTACTTGATGTAAGGTTCCCTCCAGTCCCCAGTGTGGTGTACAGTCAAAGCTTCTAAGTGATGAGGAGGCGTCTGACAATTGGGACAAGATCTTTGCAGAGTTCTTGAATGAGCTTCCATGGAAGGCCAATAGTATCTCATCCTTTGAAGCTTTCTGTAAAGTGTTACCACCAACGTCTGTCCGCAAATCTCTTCATGTATGCGTTTGAGTTTTTCGTCCGCTTCGTCGCTTCCAAGTAATTGTGATAAAGACCTGTCAGGATTCCGATAGTATAACGCTCCATGAAGCAAGAAATAATTCTTTAGTTCCTTGAAACTGACTTTCCCTTCTGAAACAGAACTGCTCAGTTCATGAATGATAGGCGCCCTCCAATCGTTTGCTTGAATATCTTCGACTTGAGCGAGCCAAGTAGATGACACGGCGCGCCTCTGTACTGTGATTGTTTTCTCTGCTCCTTCGAACTGTATTGGAAGCGAGAGTTGCTAGACAATCAACATGCCTGTTGTTAGTTCGTCCAGTGTGGACAATCATTGCATCAGCGAAATGAGTTAATATCCGCTGAGCTTCAGCTCGAAAGGGGCGAGTGTGATTTCTTTGAGAGAGTATGCTTCATTCATTTGATTGACCAGTAGTTTTGAATCTCCTCTTATCTCAAGATGTGTTCCTCCTGCTTGCTTGGCTAAGGACAGGCCTAGTAAGAAAGCTTCATATTCCGCTGAATTATTAGTGCAATGAATATACAGCTTGAATGAGTGTGAGAGGACTTCACCAGATGGAGATACTAGCACCACGCCCCCTCCTCCACTATCATTGCTAGGGGTGGTGGACCCGTCAAAGTATAAAATCCACGTCTCTTATCTGATGACTAAGATTTCTGGAAACTCGTCGGGCACGTCTTTGTGTAACATTGTTGTATCTTCCCTTGGAAAAGCAGCAAGCAAGTCTGGAACTGCTTTTCCTTTGATTGCTTTGGGCGGTACACATGCTATGTCGAATTCTGACATCTGCAGTAGCCACTTTGCTGGTCTCTCCATCAAGGCTGGCTTTGATAGTAGAAATTTTATTGGGTCAGCCTTGGAAACGAGCACGACTCTGTTGGATAGCAAATAGTGCCTGAATTTCTGGATTACATGTACCAATGCTAGACATGCTCTTTCGACCTTTCGGTATCGGAGCTGAGCATCTCTCATCGTACGGCTGAAGTAATAAATTGGATGTTCGACACCTTCTTCGTCTTCTTGAGCAAGAAGTGCCCCGATAGCGACGTCACTGGAAGCTGTGTAAAGTATTAATGGTCGTCCTTGCACTGGAGATTTCATGACATCAGGTGATAACAGTATTTGCTGTATTTTCTGGAACGCTTCTTGTTGGACAATCGTCCATGTAAAACTTTCTCCTTTCTTCAACAAAGGGGTGAACGAAGCAATGAGTTGAGCCAGTACAGGAATGAAGCGTCGAATATAATTTACCTTGCCCATTAAACTCTAGAGTTCTTTCACAGTGCATGGAGGAGGCATGGTAGTAATGGCTTTCGTTTTGTCTGGATCGACTTTGATTCCTTCTGCAGTGACCAGGAATCCTAGAAACTTTCTGGAGGAGACACCAGAGGCACATTTCAGAGGATTCATTTTTAACTTGTATTCCCTGCATCTTTCGAAAACTTGTCTCAGAACTTCTAAGTGGGATGCTCGAGTCTTCGACTTTACCACCACATCATCAACATAGTCTTCCACTTGCTTGTGCATCATGTCGTGGAATATGGCAGTCATAGCCCGTTGATAAGTAGCACCTGCGTTTTTTAATCCAAAGGGCCTCATAGTGTAATGAAAATTCCCAATGGGAGTACGAAATGCAGTTTTGCTGGCATCATGTTCGTACATCTTGATCTGGTTGTATCCGATGTAACCATCCATGAATGAGAACATACCGTGACCACTGGTTACATCAACGAGCATGTCAATGTTGGGTAGAGGAAAATCATCTTTTGGACAACATTTATTCAGGTTCCTGAAATCAACACAGCATCTGATTTGACCATTTTTCTTCTTGACAGGAACAACATTTGCCAGCCATGTTGGATGCTGAATGGGCTTGATAAACCCTGCCGCCAGTAATTTCTGAATTTCGACTTTGATTTGCTCCTCAAATTCGTGTCTAAACTGCCTAGGCGACTGTTTGATAGCTTTGGAGCCAGGAGTGATGTGCAGATGATGAGTGACCAATTTTTCGTCAAGACCATACATCTCTTCGTATGTCCAAGCAAAGATATCATGTTATTCTTTCAACAGATTTATCAGTCCCGACTGCTCTTCTGGTGATAATGCAGAACAAATCAAGATTGGCCTTGGATCGTCCTCCGTCCCGATGTTGATCGTTTTGAGGTCATCAATAGTAGAATCAGTGCCATCTTGCAATTGTCATGGAGCATCTTGAATATCTTCATCAGGTGATTGTTCATTCTGATATGATTCTTCAGTGCGGGGAGACTTTTTATTGTTCTCCTCTGTTAATTGCTAATCTTTGCGCCGGTGGTACGTGACCCTCCCTTCTGCATCATGACTGGCTATGAAGTTGGATCTTGGCATTGTGGCATGATATTTACAGCACTTGACTAGTGTAGCAAATGACTTAATCGGTTTAACACCCGAAGATGATGGTTTGTTAGCAGCTTTTCCAATGGATTCCCAGCTCGGGAGTGGAGTACTATAGATCTTCCTTGGAGGTCCATGGATGTCCTTTTGAGACTCAAGGAATTCAACGTCATAGACTGGAGCGGAAGGAGATGATGAAGCTGCAATACGAACAATCTTATTATTGAGAAGAACCTTCATGCATTGATGGTATGTTGAAGGAACCACTTTATTGTCATGGAGCCATGGTCTTCCAAGTATCATGTGGTAATCGGACTCTTGTTCGATCACGTGAAATTTGGCCTTTGATTGAATAGGACCTACCCCCAGGTCTATGTATGCATATCCATATGTATGGATCTGACTTCCTTCAAATCCCGTCATCAAGATGGGATGGCGAATAATTATATTCTGTGGGAATTTGGCTGCCTTGAGAGTCTTCATGGTATTGATATTTGTGGAAGCGCCTGTATCAACGAGAGCCCTATTGAATTCAGAGTCTTTGATAAAACCTGTCACATATAAGGCTCGATTATTCCCTTCATCTGCCATGCGGTCTTGTTCTCCGAATGTGATGTTGTTGATCGAATGCTCAGACATCATGGATGTCTCTTCAGCTGCTAGGCATGATGGACTTAGTTGCACGTCTGATGATATTTGGTTGAGTGCAGCGAATATGTTCGTACGTTGATCTCTTGAGAAGTGCAGAAGCTCACATAGATTTTGAATCAATTGTGTGATTTCCTGATCCACCGGCTTTTCATAAGTGGTGAAACTGTTGGCTTGAGGGTTAGCGTCAGTGGTGTCAAGAGACGAGCGTTCCACAACTTGAGATCCTAAGATTCTCGTCAGGTCCACCATGCAGTTGAACAAATTATCAATTACTCCCTTCAATCGATTTATGTTCCTTTCTAAAATCTCGTGCCTTCGTGCCAGTTCGGCTAATGATGGAATTTCTTCATCGAATGTATTGATAGATGAGAAAGGAGTAGTAAAGTAAGGATGACGAATGTTACCAGAATCATTTGGATGACCCAGAAAAACATCACCATTTGAAAGACTCTGACTGGAGTTTTGAGTAACTGAATTGGATCTAAGACCGACCATCTTCGTGAGAATTGAGATTGCAACCGAGAGAATGATCTTCCACTGTGGTTGCCAATCTGTAAATGGGGAAAAGGGATTTGCTGGTTTTTACGGAATTGAGGAGACGACCGTGCGGAGGAGGCTCCTTGAACCGAGTGAAATGTTTAACAATACACAGATGCACTGCAAGAAGGGAGTGTTTTAAGTTCGAGAGATCAATCTGTAGGACTCCGGCCGAAACCAAGACAATGACTGTTCCAGAGTAAATTCGGTTACAAGAGAGATGGGTCGTCTGTAGGAGGGAAGCTGAGAAATGTGTGAGATCAATGGTGATCAAAGATTGTAGGCGTGTTGTGTATTCTGCGTGAAGAAAGTTCTGAATGATTGAATTTACTCAGTTGAGAGTGATTACTCAGATGATGAGTTCGTGTAGAGGAAAGATTGTCTGTATGAACTTGTCGAGAAATTCTTGTTTGTTTCAATCATGATTCAGAGGCCTTTTATATTATTGGAATCGTAAACACCTTGATCCCATGAAGTGTGACAGTTGCTGGAGTCAAAGAGTGGGGAAGTGGGAAGTTGTGTCAAAACCAGTTGCTCATCGTGCGGAGACTTGGTTGATTTCCCATCCACTTACTTTGCTAACTCCTCCAACTGATTGCACGACTTGCTCACATTCTCATCGTGTGTATGAACACACGTGCCGTAGATCGCCATACCAAAACCCTAGTTAATATCCCCCCATGTGACACGATTGACATCTCGTGATTGTGGAGTCAGTTGCTGAATTTAAGGGACGATGAGTCCTTGTATTGCTGAGTCGAACGTGATTTGCAAATGTTCTGAGACTCGTGATTTGAACATTCCTGCTGAGATAAAAGTATATTATGTAATAAATGTTGATAACTTAAGGTGAGCAAATGTTGCTGAATTGTTGAATATTGATAGTTGAACCAATATTCCTTAGTATGAGCAAATATTGCTCGTATGAGCAAGTGTTGCTCGTCTGATGAATTTTTGGTGTCAGAACCAGATAAAATAAAATATTAATTTAAAATACTGGCATCTAGGCCGAGCATAATCATTAAAGTGTTGATCATGGGATCAACGTAAAATTATTAGCGTTTGAATCTGCTCAGAATCATGTTTTTGCAGAGCTCTGGATTCAAAACCCTAATTTTTGATCAATTGATGATTTATTGAAAATCAATCACATAGTGAAGGAGGGACCGACTACTTGGGATGACGAATCGACCATGTAACACCCAGATGTTCAGATGAGAAAAATACCAAAGTCTCTTGAAGACCAGTTGGTGAAAAGATGATTAAATGCTGGTTTAATCATTTATTAGAATAATGCTCATGTGAGCATTAGGTAGTAAAACCTGGAGAGATGAGGGACCGACCAAGGGGTCATGGGACCGGCTCTTGGTGGTCGCGGGACCGGCTCTTGGTGGTCGCGGGACCAGATATTCGCAAGCCTTAGGGCCGGCCTTGGTCGGTCAAGGAGACATGCCCACGTCACCATAATGTCTGTATCTCAACCCTGAGAGTTTCAATATTTTCTGATGCGCGTTTGAGCAACATTTTGAGAAAATATGAAGGATTCGGGGTTTTGCTGAAACCGGGGAATCTTCATGAGATGATGAAAAATAATTAATAAAATAGGGAGTTGCAAGGTGTGGGACCGGCCACGGCTACGGCATGGCCGACCAGCTAGCAAGGTCGGTCCCGTAGCACCTTTCCCAATTTTATGTATTTTCCCTTATGTGAAGGAAATACCATGAAACTGAGGAAATTCATGAACTTAAGGAATTTCCATGAGATTATGTAAATAATAATGATAAAATAGGGAGTCATGAAGTGTGGGACCAGCTATGGCCAAGGCATGGCCAGTCGGCCAATGGGCACGGTCCTATGTCACTTTCCCTAATTTTATATTATTTTCATGATTTTAGGAAAATATCATGAAATCAAGGAGTTTGCTAAAACTAGGGAGTTTCCTTGAAGTGAAGGAGTTTCCATGGGATGAGGGAAACAAATAATATTAAAATAATGAGACAAGAGCATGTGGGACCGTCCATGGCTAGGGCATGGCCGGCCGGCCAATGACCACGGTCTCGTGCGTTTTCTCCCTAATTATACATAATTTTCATGAGTTTAGGGAAATATCATGAAATAAGGGAATTTTCATGGGATGAGGGAAATAATAAAATAATAAGGAACCATGAGGTGTGGGACAGGCCACGGCTAGGGCATGGCCGGCCGGCTAGCAAGCTCGGTCCCGCAACACCTTTCCTTATTTTTATTATTTCTTTGACATGAGGAAACACCATGAGACTAGGGAGTTTCCTTGAGACGAAGGAGATTTGCTCAAATGAAAAGACTTTCATGAGATCAGGGAAAAACAATAAAACATGATAAATATGAAATTAGGCGTGGGACTGGCCACGGCGTGACTGGTCGGCCGGTGAGCCCAGTCCCTTAGCGCCTTTGCCAATATTTTTTTATTATTATTTTTCATCCCATTTTGCATAGGTTCATCGTTCATTCGTGTTTTGGAATGCTCGTTTGTGCATTCAGATGCTCGTTTGTGCATTATTGCTGAGTACACTTGCACCGTTTTAGTCGGGGCGTACTCGATAGCTGCTCATATGTCTGCACGTTGAATATTTATCACTAACCCGTGGAATTCTGCTAAGAAGAACCACAAATTGAAGTGACGAAATATCACGAAAAATCGTAGAATATTGCTGAATATTCAGTTAACGATTAGAGATAATTAATTGACGGATATATACTAGAAGGCACGCTGTCTAGGAGCATTAATTATATGAAAATTGAGAGATATGAGCTTGTTGAAACGTCATATCTCTTTTATATAGTCAGGGAAAACATTGTTGCATTCTGAAGACGTTGTTGCTCTATACTAGCAGGTAAGCTGTGTCTAGGAGCCGTCCAATCATTCGATTCCATACAAAATTAATTACTGAAATTGCTCAGTATTTATGAGATGTGTCGTTGCCTCAGCTGAGAGATTACACATCTACATATACTCTGAGAGACAGTATTCTCAGTCAGAGATTTTGTGGCATGAGCTTTCATGCTTCAATGAGAGACATGGGCCTCAATAATCATCTGATTGTTGGATCAGGAGCATGTACAATTATGGTTTTACGATTTTAACCCTTGTCGAAAATCCACCATCTACACCTAATCAGGCGAAATCTCTTACGGGGCTCAGTTTAAAGTCTTCTTTGGGATTGAGAAGCTCTATTAGTACCGTTGGTGGGAAACTAGATAATTCCGGTTTATCTTTTGTTTTCATTGATTTAATTGACTAACGGTGTTGAACTTTGATTGCACCTAGTTTGTTTATGCTTTAGGATCTTCTCTTCTGATATAAGATTCACTCAAACTAGTTCAGAGTTTCGACAGGGATCTTTAGACTGTTTGTAGTTCCAAAGACGATCTTGTGGTAATCCATTATTAACAGACTCCGTTATGTTTGTGATTGATCACAAGAGATTCAAGTGATTGTGTGCAGGTGTTTATTGAAGATCTAAGAAGATTTGAAGACAAAGAAGACATTGAAGATTTCTTATTTGTGAGTTCACAATCTTTGTTGTGCACAATACTTGTTTCGGTAAAAAGAGGATCCAATTAATAATCGGTTTTATCCTTGTGATAGAATTGGATTGATTAATTGAGTAGATCGGCATCAACACAATGCTATGGATTAAGAGTGTTGATCGCAAAATCTTAACGATTACTTTGGTAATTTAACATAAGATAGATCTAAGGACCTAACGCAGGAGTTTATGTTAAGATAAACAGAAGAGCCTTTGTCCGACTCATATCACTTGGTTGAAGAGAGTTGATACCAAACAGATTTGTTGTTCCTTTACTGTTTGGAATACGAACTAAAGGAAGTGATCCAAGTATGTGACTTATTTATAAGTTGGAGGCGTGGGAATACATAAGGAACTAAGTGAACTATATAGGTTTAGTTGTTTGGTCTCAACTATACGAAATTGGTGTAGTTTTGTGTAGCGGATTAATCCTGAGAGTATTCAATTCTGGACTAGGTCCCGAGGTTTTTCTGCATTTGCGGTTTCCTCGTTAACAAAATATTGTCGTGTCATTAACTTTTATTTTCCGCAATTATAATTATATTTATTATAATTTAAAGTAAATTACACAAACGTTAATTCCTATTTACTTGATAAGTGAATCCTACTGTGTTTGGTTAAGTCCGAACCTTTTTATCAAGTAAACATACTTCGTCGTTGTATTATCTCGATCTTGTATCCATAGACGATCACACGAAGTGTGAACCGATTATTTGCGTTGTCTCGACTCAGTCCATATACAATCACTTTCGGAGAAAGGACTTATAGGTAGGAAAGTTTTAGATTGAGGTATATTTGGGTACCCTCGTCTTTTCAGTATGTATACCCGTACGCATACTGGTTGGTTAATGAAATTCTGAGAACTTAGTATGCGTACTGGCGTAAGTTTCAAGTTCCAGAAATTCAACTGAGTTTGGAAGGTATGCGTACCCGTTCGCATACTGGCGAACCCAAACTTAGTCCGGCCACTTAGGTATGCGTACCCGTTTGTATACTTGAGTAGGTTATGTTCTAAAATCAGTTTGTTCATGAACTGATACATTTATATAATAAGGAATGCAATCTCTTGCATACCGTGGATATAATGTTCATGAATTGATTCGAGTAAACTAAAATCTATTTTTCTTCGATTGTGTCTTGTATACTTCTATGAGAATATAAACAATTGAACAACTCTAATACTAGTTTCATTTGAGTCATTTGAACTAGTTATGGTAAAGATGAATATGGTTGATATGAAAGTGTTCATATGGCTAAATTCGGTTAACTATTGTTGAGCCAAAAAGGTGCACACGTTTAGGTACAGTTACTTATATCTAAATGAAGTCACTTTTCATTTATGTGTAACAATCTAAGTTCGATCTAACGGTTGAAAGATATTAGCTTGAGTATAATCAGGTTTTCATATAACGGTGAATATTGAATACTTTGTTACCAAGGTAACATTGATTGCAAACCCTGATTTGAAGACTATATAAGGGAGAACTCTAGAAACTAGGAAACCTAATCCCCAAACCTCCTGTGTTTTATTAATTGCGACTAGATGCGATTCTCCTTTAACCTTAGGTTTTTCCAAAACTCGGTAGGTTAACGAATTGAAGACTTCATTGGGATTGTGAAGCCAGACCCAACTATTTTCTTTGTAGTTGTGTGTTCTGATCTTGCTGTTTTCTATCGTGATTGAGTGTTATCTTCTCTAAGATTTTCTCGAGATTTAATCTCCGATAGGCAAGATAAAAAGTAGTCACAAACATCTTCGTTTCATCGTTTGTGATTCCACAATATCTTGTTTCTCTACCATACGATTAAGATTATTATGAGGTGATTTATATTATTAGGCTGTTCTTCGGGAATATAAGTATGGTGTATCAATTGGTTCATGTTAGCCTTGATTTATCAAAAGACTGAGCAAAACTCATAGGTATATATGTGGGAGATAGATTTATCTACTCAATAAACTTTTCTGTGTGAGTTAAATTGGTTTATCAAGTCTTCGATTTTAGGTCGTAGCAACTCTTAGCTGTGGGTGAGATCAGCTAAGGGAATCAAGTGCGCAAAATCCGGCAAAGTTCTAGAGGCATAAGGAACGCGACTGTACCTTGATCAGTGTGATATTGGTTAGGGCTCAACTACATTCCAGTCCGAAGTTAACTTGGAGTAGGCTACTGTCTGTAGCGGCTTAATACAGTGTGGTGTTCAAATCTGGACTAGGTCCCGGGGTTTTTCTGCATTTGCGGTTTTCTCGTTAACAAAATTTCTAGTATCTGTGTTATTTCATTTTCGCGTTATATTTGTTTATATAATTGAAATATCACGGGTTATGCGTAAGTTCAATCAATTGTGTATCCAACCTTTGGTTGTTGATTAAATTGATTGACACTTGGATATTGGTTTTTGATACCGTCCAAGTTATCTCTTATATTCAATCGGGCTCGCAAATTCCCATTTGTTTGATTGCAGATTGAATTGAGAAATAAAGATATAACTCTTGGATATACTTTTCTTAAGATTGAGTCTGACTGTCTAGTTGATTCTCTTGAAAGTATATTGGCGTTAGTCCATACAGATTTCTAAGCGAAATATTGGGTGTGGTTGTTAGACCCCCGCTTTTTCAAGTTGATATTTTCACATCCTCCAATGGTATTAAAAAGGTTTCCCCCGTTTGATCATTAAAAGAGGGTTAAAATCGACAATTTTACCTATTTTTAGGGTTGAGAGTTGTCTGTGCGTGAATCCTACTTACTCTGTATATAAGTTCTGTAACCCTACATTCCTTTTTTCCTTCCCCAAAAACTCTTTGTATCAAAAGATTGCTTGTGGAGCTAGTTTTGTGTATTTCTCTCACAATCCCTAATTTGAATGGAGACTCCAAGCATCATATATTTTGATGTTAAAAGATGTTAACATGATTGTTAAGCCATCAATCATGAAGGAAAAGGGTAAATCTCATTCCTCTACAACTTTGAAGAGAAAAAGGAAGAATATGAAGAAACCAAGGGCTAACCCCTCAAATCTTCAGAAGTTTTCTGGTGTTCTTGAAGAGTTGAAAGAAATAAGGATGGAGATGCAAAAAATTAAGGTTATTATTCTAAGATCTCTTAAAATTCGTAAGGCACTGGTTCGGCATCAGTCAAGAAGGTTTGTTGGAATTGACTCCTTTCTTCATGAACCTTATGTTCCAATGTTCGTTGAAGACAAGGAGTTCGGGGATGATAAAGAATTTTTCAAGAATCTTAATTTCTAGGAAACTTCTTATGAGAATTTATTCATGTGTTTAAGAAGGATAACTAGGGTTTGGAATAGCAAATGTTGTGATTACACAAAGCTATTGCCAACGATTTTCATCTTGCAATGTTTTAGATTTATTTAATTTAATTCTAAGTTTTTTGGAAGATAATTTTGCAGTATTAATCTTTATTTGTTTTATATATTGCAAAAATATTTTATGGGATATATGTGATTATGTCCGTGAACTATGATTATATCATATATGTCAAAAGTTAAGTCTATTATGTCTTTATGCAAATATTGATAAAACATAGATTGAACTTTTAAATATTCTGCAGTATTGATCTTTCCCCGATCCACTTTTACGTGAAAGTACTGTACGACTCCATAAGTTTTCTTATGTTGAGCATTTCTGATTAAATTAATCTATAAGGTCTTCTTGTGATTAATTTATTCGAGTTTTCTGGATACAAATTCATGTTTCATGTAATTTGTTAATGTCCAAGGAAATCCTTCTTTTCTTGTGAAAGTAAGGTCGCTCTTGTTGTTCTTTCGGGAATGACATTTTATAGGGGAGAGTTCTTAATTGAACTTGTGTTTAATTGCCAAATCTTTGTGGGGAGTGAGGCTGTGGAATATTATAAGAGTTAACTTGTATCTTTTTAAACTCCTTGATGAATACACTAAGTTTCGACTATGTGAAATCATCGAAACAAAGTTGATATGTTCTCTTTTAGTCATGAATTATCTCTTTATGATCCGGTAGTTTTCGTACCTTTTCCAACTATTATTGACAAAAAGGGGGAGAATTATTTGGTAGCTCACACTACATACATATGGTTTACGTATCATTATGTAAGAGGGAGTGGTTTTCATTATGAGGTGGAAGTATTGAATAAGGGGGAATGATACATATCACCGTAGTATATTTGTCAAAGTTGTGATACAATTAGACTTTGATGTTGTGTAATAATACTATGACACTGTATAACAATGATTGAGAACAAATGTTTTTCATATGTTTTCATATTGTTATGGATGCGGATCTTCAACAACAATGATGCTAAGTTGAACACGTTCAGAATCACCGAAGTACTTTCAGTGGCGAAGAATCCAAGAAAATCAAGCATGATGGATGAGAATCTATAAAGTTTATTTATTTTGTAATCCATATATATTCATAGTTTTGTCACTAAAATTGACAAAGGGGGAGATTGTTAGAGAACTGCTCGGTCGAACTCTTAAGCGTTGCTATCTTAAGCTTGTTTGTCAAATTTAGTTGATCAAAACTATAGTCTTGATTTCTAGTCTACTTATAGTTATGTCTCGGATTAGGATAGAATGCGTAGTTGAGCTTTAGACTTCACGGCATTCATCGATTGAAGACGAAGATCTACTGAGGAGAGCTTGGAGGAACTTCATCAACAACAGGTATGTGGAGACTAAAACTTATCTATTACTCATAAGTCTATTTCATTCTATCTACTAATGATACTAAGTCGTATAGCTATATAGACTTTCATATTATACACATTTAATATTTCGAGTTGAGTTTATCTCGGTTATTTATTTCTCGAAATATGTGTTGGAAGTTTTTTGCTTTAGATACGTTCATCATATTCTTAACGAGTTTAGTTGGAAACAATTTATTTATTGGAAACTAAATAATATGTCAAAAGATGATCATGTGAAAATTGCCTTGAAACATCTTACATGATTTGTATGAGACAATCATTTGATGTCGACTCGAAAAGTTTTGTATTGATCATTTGATCACTGGAAAATTACGTATAGGCTAATAGTTTGTGTGAGACAGCTATTGTCGTCTTCTAAGGATGTTTCAATGATTGAAATGTGAGTTCAGGACAAAAACCTTTGTCTAGATACATCACAGTATGCGTACCTAGTATGCAAACTGTTTTGGTGTGATTCAGGTACGGGAACCTTGTTTGCATACCTTGTATGCGAACGGTTTTAATAGTTAAAGTCCGGGAACCAAGTTTGCATACCAGTATGCGGAACGGTTCTACCTGAGTTAAGGTCCGGGACAGTAGTATGCATACATGTTTGCAAACTGCTGGACAAGACCAAAGTCCGGAGGCTATAGTTTGCATACCTGTTTGCAAACTTAGTGGTTAAAGTTCTAAAATCGGTTAAGTATACTTTCATACTCATGAACAAAGTATATTTCATTTGTATGTAGCAAGCTAAGACCATCTAACGGTGGATAAATATTTATTTGGTTTTAAGCAAACTTAGCTTGAATCTTAAATCAGGTTTTCATCTAACGGTGAATATTGAATGTTTTGTTACTAAGATATCTTATCTTTGATTGAAAGCAAAACCTGATTTGAAAGACTATATAAGGGAGAACTCTAGCAACTGGAAAACCTAATCCCGGCACTTTCTGGTGTCCTAGTTGCGACTAGAGTCGATTCTCCTTTAACCTAGTTTTTTCCAAAACCCTATTAGGTTAACGACTTGAAAACTCATTTGGGATTCGTGAAGCCAAACCCAACTATTTTCTCTGTAGTTGTGTGTTCTAATCTTACTTGTTTTATCGTATCGAGCACTATCTTCTCTAAGATTTGCTCGAGATTTATCTCTGATAGGTAAGATATATAAAGTAATCACAAATCTTTTCGTCTTATTCTTTGTGATTCCACGACAACTTCTTCTACTACCATATAGTTAAGTTATTGTGAGATGATTGATATTTCTAGGCCGCTCTTCGGGAGTATAAGACCGGATTACCAATTGGTTCCTGTTAACCTGGATTTATCAAAAGACGGAACAAAAACTTCATAAGTACTTTTGTGGGAGACATATTTATCTATCAGAATAAACTTATCTGTGTGAGACAAATGTGTTTATAAGTTTTCGACTTTGGGTCATAGCAACTCTTAGTTGCGGGTGAGATCAGCTAAGGGAATCTAGTGCGCAGAATCCGGCGTGGTTCAAGAGGCGTAAGGAACACGACTGTACCTTAATCGGTGTGAGACTTGGTTAGGGCTCAACTACATTCCAGTACAATGTTAACTTGTAGTAGGCTAATGTCTGTAGCGGCTTAATACAGTGTGGTGTTCAAATCTGGACTAGGTCCCGGGGTTTTTCTGCGTTCTCGGTTTCCTTGTTAACAAAACTTCTGATGTCTGTGTTATTTCTTTTCCGCATTATATTTGTTTATATAATTGAAATATCACAGATTGTGGGTAGTTCAATCAATTGGTAAATCCAGCCTTGATTGTTAGATAGGAATTGATTTGCACTTGGGCATTAGTCTTTGGTACCGTCCAAGTTATTTCTCATATCAGCTGGGTTCACCGATTTCTATTTGTTCGATTGCAGATTGTATTCATAAATTGAAATTAAGCTCTTTGATATATTTTTTGATTGAGCTCGCTTTTAAGTGGGTGCTCTCTAAATTATATTAGAGTTAGTCCATACAGGTTCCCGAACGAATTATTGGGTGTGGTTGTTATGCCCCCGCTTTTTCAGTTATTAGTCGAAGTTCACTCTGTAACTGACGAATTTAGGTTTGGCTGATTCGAACAGAAAATTGAACAACCGAATTTAGTGTGTGTTTTCGCTAGTGAAGTTCAACTATTACTTTCATGTTTAATTATCAGCCGAACTTTTCACCAGTACTTTAAGAATAAAGAACAACGAGAAGTTCGGCTGATTATTCTTTTAATTTTCAGTTGAACCTCATTTGTAACCACCGTAACACCCGTTTTAAACCTCATATGTCAATTAAACATTAGTTTGCGGGAAATATTTTATACATAACCTTACTCGACTTGATTTCTTATTCTTCTTTAATTCGACGATTAGAAGAATGATTAGAATGATTACGATTCTTCGTGCAAATCGGTTTATTGTTGTGTTTAATCGACGATATTTTAAAATCGGTTTTCAAGAATAAGTTCCATTAAGAAGAGAAAATGAGAAATAAAAATGATTTTGTAGTAATTAAATTTATAATTTTAATTTCTAAAACTAGAACACCGCTGCCACGGTGGGGAGGACCAACCGAATAAACGAAACACCGTTATTACATAACGCACTATACATATTTTTTTTAATTGGAATGTTATTTTTGAGGCATAACGTGTTATGTATCCTTTGTGGTGGTTTTCATAATGCTATACATTCAATTTTCAAAAATTGTTGTTTGTACTCATTGTGTATATCTCTTTAAAATCATAAGCAGACTTCCTTCTCACATTTCATCTGTGAAGCGTACAAATCAATCTAGGGTGTGGCATAACCTATAAAAAGACATAAAGAAAGCGTATCTTGTGTCTTTGGAAGAAAAAAACATATTTTGAGGTCTCTATGGTGGAGAGAGGAAACTACAGTATTTAACTGCTTTTCACTACCAACGAGATAAAATTTATAAAATTCCAAGGGACAAATTTTTAGATATGTTTTATTCTAATTTGCTTGACAATTATACCCATGGAAAAATAGGATACATAATTACAGTAAATCCTTTATATATTAATAAAAATTCATGGTCCCAGCTTGGGCCTGTTATAAATAGTAATAACCTCAACATTTTAATATTAATGGTTTTTTCAGTCCCATCTTAAGGAATTTACCTCTGTATATTAATAATCAACACTATAGTAGAGAGTTATGGAGCTTGTTACGTTAAAACTTATGATGAAATAGAATACCTATTTATAGTTATTTGAGAAAACGAGGTAATTTTTTGGGTTGTTACCACAAGTTCCTAGATATATATACATGTTCCTGTGTATCTGAATTATAAATATGCATGTGTATTATCTTACATTAAGCTATAATCTTTTTACATTTCCAAGGTATACCTCCTGTATTAATAACCTCCATATATTAATAAATTTGTGAATTCCCAAATATATTAATATACGGAGGTTTTACTGTATTGGGCTAAAAGGAAAGATCATTTTTTATTTTTTAATAGTAATTATTTCCGATTTTTTTATCAAATTGCACATTATGCTAGACTTCAATTTACAAAAAATTGGTCATAAAAGAGACTCCCTCCTTCAGCCCTTGGAGCCCTCGGGTCAGTCGGCCCAATAAATTCTCCATTTATGGTGGGTTTGAATGTAGAATTTAAAGGTGGAAATTACCAAACACACAAAAAATTTACGTGAATCCCACGGAATTATAAATTCTCCGAAACGGTGAATTCTGCGAACAAACCCACCATTAGTAAAAAGGTATTTTGTGATTTAAATAATTTATCACACATTAGCCTCCCCTTATCACCCCACCCTAGGTATTAATAGTCAACTTGTATGCCTCAAAACAGGGTTCAAGAGAAAAGCAACAGAGTTGGCCAGCCCATTCGTATCTCTGTCTCTCACTCTCTATCACTTTACGATAAGCTCTTGTTGCCTCTTCATCTCTGGTTTGAGTCTGATTCTCATTGCCAAGTCATCATGGCAGAAGGTACTTTCTTTCTCTCTCAGGTCATTTTATTTTAAATTCGCAGACTAAATTTTCATTCCTTGATGTCTCTTTATCTTAATTATTTTCTCCAATCTGTTTGTGAAATTGCCTCAACCGCCATAAACCACCAACACCAACAGTTCATGTTAAACAACAAATTTCTTTAAATTGTCTCTTAATATTTGTTCATGTGTTTTGTGTTTGAATTTGATATAGATAATGATGGTATTGAATCTTCAAAGAAGAATGTTAAACCATCTGGTTATGAAGAAGCTTTGGATGCTTTGTCTTCTTTGATTACTAAACGTTCACGTGCTGATAAATCTAATAAAGGTGATCGATTCGACTTGTTATTCGATTATGTTAAGGTAATTTCACTTGTAGTTTCAACTCCAGTGACCTAATTTTGATTGCATTATTTAGTGTATAAATGATTGGTAAGGTTTTGTGGATTGTGTAGATATTGGATTTGGATGATTCTATTTCTCAAATGAAGGTTATCCATGTAGCTGGTACTAAAGGAAAGGTTGTCATTTTTCTCTTCCTATTTAAGGTTTCATTAGTTTCTATGGAAATACTACTTCTAACATATTACTACTACAAAGCATTTGAACTTTGCACTGAATAAAGCATTTGAACTTGAACTTTGCAATGAATACGAGAAGTAGTGTTTATTAAGGAATGGATGGTAAATTGTTTATGAGAGAGAGATAAGGAGACAGAGATTGCCAACGGTAAATGGGTTGGGGTAGATTACTATGGTAGTTTTCGTTGTGTCTTCGTATATGGATTATGTTTTTTCATAAGAGCAGCTAGACCAAATTCAATGTAGTGTGTAGGATTTTATTGAAAATCTGTGTCCGGTGACCAGAATCCAAATTGTGGATCACTCCTTGCTCTGTTGCACATACATGTCTTAATAGATATTAAGTTGACTGTTGATTCAGCTTCACTGATTTCTAACAAATAAACATAAAAAGGAAGAAGTTTGAATCAAATTGTTTGACCTAAAGAGATGCTAATTGGTAATCAAATGTATTGGAGCCATGGTTCCTCGAATCCGCTGGTATGGAAATGGTCGAGTACCCCATAGGGGCCTCTCCTTTCAGTCGAGTGGATAAATCTACTCTCATTATTTTCCAAGTGCAATCCCTTAGTATATATTCCCTCCATCCTAGTTTACTTGCCAAAATTGAGTTTTATTTTAGCAAAAGTGTACCAAAAAATTACTATATTTTCCACTAAAATTTTCTAAATATTAAGAAAGAAATAAAAACTAGGATATAAAAACTAATATAGTAAACAAGTAATTTGGAAGATTGATGGGGTATGTGGAAGTAATTTGAATTTGTTTCAAGTTTTTGCAAAATGCTATTTTGGCAAGTAAACTAGGACGGAGGGAGTATATAATTAAGAGTGGAAAAGAGCTTTTGCAGCTCAGAGAGCCCGTTCGTAATGTCTCAAGTCTTTCAGTTGTTACAAACTTGCAATGTCTGGTTGAATTTTAGAATATAATTAGCTATATTGATGAATTTTAACATGTTGAAGGTTCTATTTTTTTCTAATGAGTAGAGAAAATTTAATTAGGTATTTCTACGGACTTACTAGTGCCCTACCTGCACTTTGGGCATACAAATTGGATTTTTTTATATTTTTTTTTGAAGCAACAAATAGGAATTTGTGAGTGATGTGAATGTGGCTTTTCATGGCATCTCTCTCTCTATATATATATGTATCATATATATCGTTCCAATCCATTTAGATGTGTCCTATCTGGTGAGATCATTTTGAAACTAGACGCAATCAGTATTTCTTGTTATAAGTTCGAATTATGTGAGATTCAAATGCTGATGAGTAATATTCAGAAAGGAGAGGGTTAGCTTCAGCAAAACCAATTTATTTCATAGGAAGTAGTAATAGAATTTGCAAATTATAAAGATGGTGAAAATTCAAGAGTATCAAAACCACTGTCATTTCTATGTAGAAGTTAATTTTTAAAATTAAGTGCTTCAGCCCTTGGTGGTTCAGATAACGAAGTTGAATCAATTCAATCTACATCCCAAAATTCAGTATCACAAGGTTAACAGTCTAGTAATTTAGCGTAATTATTATACGCCATTTTGATGAAAATTTGGACATGGATTGTGAATAGGTTATTGTAACAGTAACACATCACTAATATGTCACTACCTTGCATATTTTGGTTTGGATCCCTTTTGTTCTCTCAGCTTTGGTGCAAAGTACAAATGGTTTGTAGAATGTGAACATTCTTGTTATTGCATTTGAATTGCTAGTATCAGTTTTAAAAATCTCATTTTGCTGTTTTTCAACATTTTGAAGGGATCAACGTGTACATTTACAGAATCAATACTGCGTAATTGTGGGTTTCATACTGGACTTTTCACATCTCCTCATCTCATTGATATCCGAGAAAGATTTCGGTTGGATGGGTGAGTAAACTTTGCTTACTTTTCATTCTGCAATTCTTATCCTAGTGAAGGTCCTAATTTTACATGCGTCAGATTTAATTAAAGCCAGAAAGATCCTCTTCTTTTGAATCGAATTGCATGTAAGATGGTCCTTTTATTTCTAGTTCTTGTTTGTCCTTTGCAGGGTGGAAATAAGTGAAGACAAATTTCTGGGGTACTTCTGGTGGTGCTTTGATCGTCTGAAGGTTTTTGCATCGGTTACTTCGTTTGCATTTTGATTAATGCTTTTGAAACCAATGGGTTTTCATTCCCTCCATTATTGTTTGATTTTCCTCTAGTTTTGTCAATAATCAAGGTACACTTTTTTTTGTAAGTGGGAGCTCTTGCTTTGTTCATTCCCTCATGATTTATCGGCATCTTGGATGCAGGAAAAAAGTAGTGAAGATGTACCAATGCCTACTTACTTCCGGTTCCTTGCTTTGCTTGCTTTCAAGATATTTGCAGCAGAGCAGGTCAATACATGAATTTTTTTTCTTTCAACTTGATAGAGTAACTATCACTGTTGCAATAATTTCATTTCAGAAATTTGTTTGTACGTGGCATTAGCATGTTATTTGGGTGAACTATAGACTTTCCTTTCTGCTGACATTGCAAGTTTCACTGAGCAGGTGGATGTTGCTATATTGGAAGTTGGTTTAGGCGGAAAGTTTGATGCTACGAATTTGGTATTAGTTACATTTTATCAAAAAAATGGATGTATAGTTTAATGAACATGTCAGAGTCACTTTTTGGAGAACATCATAATTGCATTATCAAATTCAATCGAGCATGATTCACATCGTGGATTGCATTTCAGGTGCAAGCACCCATTGCATGTGGAATATCTTCCCTTGGGTATGATCACATGGAAATTCTGGGTCAGTGATTTTTCTGTGGAGTCCCTTTCACTGAATCATCCCTGAAATCTTAGGTTATCATTATCATATTTGCTTATTTCTGATGATTCCGGGCAGGCTATACCCTTGGGGCAATTGCTGGTGAGAAAGCTGGTATTTTCAAGGTGATCATGAAGCTAAATACTTTTACTCTTATAGAAACCTTCATACAAATAGGAAGACTTCTTTCCTAAAACATTTTTTTTCCTTCGTGATTCAGCATAGAGTTCCAGCATTTACGGTGCCTCAACCTGAAGAAGCAATGGGCGTGCTTGAGAAAAGGGCTTCCGAGTTAGATGTATGATGTTCTATCCTATTAGAAGCTTCATGCAACTACCTTTAGTGCTTTTACTTTACCTGAAGCTGTAATTTGTACAAATCTTAGTTAAATTAAATTCGAAATCCTAATTGTTGAATCCCAAATGAAGTTGACATCACTGAGTCATGAAACTCAACGCATCTGGACGGCCAAACCATTTTGAAAGAAACTAACAATCTAAGGATGTCATTTTGATAAAAGCTAACAATCTAAGAATATCATGTTGAAGAGTGATAACCTGTACTTTACCATCTTACAGTTTTTCATTCCTCACTTGCTAAAAGACACAGTCTAGTTTATATCATGTCTCACTGACTGGAATTAAGTTGTTAAGCTTATACGTGAACTTTATACTGGCTACAGGTACCTCTCCAAGTTGTACATCCCCTGGATAGCAGCTTACTTAATGATTTGCAACTTGGGCTTCATGGTGAGCACCAATTCCTGAATGCAGGTCTTGCTGTTGCCCTTTGCCGCACTTGGCTTCAGAAGACGGGCCATCTCGAAACATATCTGGATCAGAGTGTAAGTTGTACACTTAAGGTGTTTACTTTTTTATACCCACATTGCTGAAATATATTATAAGAATGTGCGCGGTTGCAGACCTCTCTGCCTGAGCAGTTTGTCAAAGGGCTTGCGACTGCGAGCTTGCAAGGACGGGCACAGATTGTTGCCGATCCATTCGTTAACGTGGAAGGCCCTGGAGATCTGGTGTTCTATTTGGATGGCGCTCATAGTCCTGAAAGCATGGAAATTTGCGGGAAGTGGTTCTCTCTTGCCATCGAAGAAAATATTCAACAATGTGATTCCTTGAAGAAACAACCTTGTGAGAGTTCAAATATTGCACTTAAGGGCCCCAATGAGTTTCCCAGGATAGATTCCACGCAGGTAAGCTCACGAACTCGAGCCCTTTTGCCTTATCTTGACTTCGGTACTTTGAAAACCATCGTTTAATGTTTCATGTCAACCATATAGCTTCTAAGGCATGACTGCTTCTTTACACAGACTTGTTTGTGATTATATTTCTCTCAGGTTTTGTTATCTTGTGCATCGTTTACTTACTTAATGATTTCCACCACTAATTCGCAATCATATACTGAGCTTTTTCAACTTGTGGCCAGATACTCTTGTTCAATTGCATGTCAGTGAGAGATCCTCAGCTTCTTCTGCCTCGTCTAATTCGTGCTTGCGCTAATCATGGTAAGTTCTTAACACTGTATGCAGCTGTTATATAGGACCAAATGAGAGATTTAGCTGTTTTATACAATTGTACATGTGATACCCAGGAGTTTACTTCAAGAAGGCTTTATTTGTGCCAAACCAGTCGGTGTATAACAAGGTCGGGTCTCATGCTTTACCCTCATCTGATCAACAAATTGATTTATCTTGGCAACTAGCACTTCAGAGAGTGTGGGAAAATCTTCTTCGTGGAGAGAAAGGTGATTTTTTCGTTTATTCTATAAGTGTGAAGATACCAGTCTTTTTCTTCCTCAATAATTCTTCTTAGGTTACCCGTTTGCTTACCAATTTCTATTAACTATGACAACTGAGTTTTTTGCAAAGCAGAACTAGCATAACAGTAGTAGTTTGTTTTCTACTTGTCTTTAGACTCAGCACTAGAAGAAAGCAAGGAAGATTCCGAACACAAATACAGGAATTCTGAGACCAGTTCAGTGTTTCCTTCACTGCCTTTGGCTATTAAATGGCTCAGGGATAGTGTCCAACAGAACCGATCAGTTCGTTTTCAGGTACTTATATCCTCTTCCGCAAACATAAATTATTTGAGTTCACAGCTACACATCACCGGCAATAGTGTAAAAATGTTAAATAATACAATAAAGCATGTAAACACTCAATTCAAATTTCACTGATGAGTGAACTATATATAGATCACCGAGGTACATTCACTGATATCACAAAGATGATTCAACAACCATTTGGCTCTGGAAAGGGAGTCAGGGACACATTTGATCACAGATTCATATATTTTTTTGCTATAATGTTCCCTTGAAAAAGTAAGATATATATATTTTTGATGCCACTGTTCCTGTTTTTGTATTTCTAGGTTCTGGTAACTGGTTCATTGCACCTTGTGGGAGACGTTTTGAGAATAGTCAAAAGGTAGACTAACTCCCATATAGAATCCCTTATTTCAATTCATGATCGTTTAGCATAAATAGTGGGTTTTGATTGTCTAGTGACGAATTGAACTTCAACGAACGGGTTTTGATTGTCTAGTGATGAATTGAACTTCAACGAACACAGGTGAAACCTTCGAGAGAAAATGAATCAACATGCACTTCAGAGAGGGCACACTTTTAAAGTACACCTATACCAGACACAATCACAGGTACTGTACAATTTGCACTGTTGTGGGGGCAGGGTTTTAATATTCTGTCCCAAAGATCGTGTTATTATGGCGAAGACTAAGACCCTGTCCTATGAGGGAAGAGTAAATTCCCTTAAAAGCCCACGTGACAACATCTTCTTTTGATGTGTAAAACAATAGGGGAAGACTATGGGTTCGTAACGTGATAGAAAGCCGCTCGCTTAATGGTTCACCTGTCTGGTAATAATTCATAGATAATAGTTCATTGCATACTTTTAATTGTTCTCTGGTTGGTGAATGGTTTTGTGGCTATCTTTAATATTCATTGTAGCGTTTTATTCATTGCAGTGTTATGGCATTTGTGTTTTTGTTGTTCTGTTACTTTTGCACTTGGGAGTCTTTTGGTGTGTTCTTGTTTTTCATGAGAAGAGTTATTGTATCTTTTGTGCTTTGGAATCTTGAACATGTTGGCACCGTAAACCATAATCTTCCCCTGTTACACAAAGCGTTATCGAGATTAGAGATAACATACCAGCTTTTTCTTTAGACGTTTCACCAAATAAACTTGGCATCTTCATCAAGGAGATATAGAGGTACAATCATCTCCTACAATTTCATAGCCGCACTCCCCACAAAGATATACTTCTTCTGTTTTCAAAAAAAAAATGATAGTATCTCTTTTTTAGAATCAGGGAGAATATCAATTATGTAAAAGTTCAAATTGAACTCTCCCGTTTGATGTCATTCCAAAAAGAACAATATGAGCGACTTTTTTCTAACTCTAAGATAAGATTTTCTTGGATATTAACAAATTTACTTGCCGGTTAGAACAAAGTAAGTTTGCATCCCAAATATTTTCTCTCCTGTTACGAATTAAGAAGTTAAAAACAATGATCTCAATGTTAGAGGTACTTAGATATTTTTGTGAGAAAAATTGTAGATAAAAACTATTCTCTAGGCCAGTTACGAACTTAGAGGACAATTTTAACGATGTGACTCAATATAAGAATTGTATATTCTCTAGCCATGTATGGGCGTAGAGATTAAAGTTATCGATCTTATTCCCTGCCAATTACGGTTTCGGGAGGAAAGACGACAACTAGAGAACATCTTACGGAGTCCTTGTAATATATTCACAAAGCGTAATCCTTGGAAGACCAACGCTGCAATTCTCAAAATAGTTTAACCCTCTTTTAGTGATGAACATAAAGAGTTAAGAGCTTAACCTATGAGATACTCGTGCTAATCACCAAAAACATGATAGCAAAGGAAAAATCTCACATGATAAGCAATACATATATATAATCGACAAAGATTAGGTATTGTAATCATCTCCAAACTAAAATTTTAATAAACAAACTATAATGATTGCAAGATGATAGTGATGGTATTTGAAATAGTCAATGTAGAACACATAAAAACGCTACTCCAAAAGCTATTGTTTCTCCTTAAAACAATAAGAATAAAATTCCTACAAGGAATTAACTAGAAAGATATAAAGACTCTAGATTACATACGATATTCATCGTTGACGGAAGGGAAGTCTCTATATAACTCGGGCGAATAATTTGGTGTGAATCGGAAAATTTTCATGATTGATTTTTGTTTCTGATCGTTAAATCTTTGCCTTGCATGTTCTTGAACAAGTTTACTTGATCCTCGGCATCTTTCTAATACAAATTTTAATGGGTTTTCTATCTTCTTTTCTCTAGGTTCCGGCTATTCGTGTTTGGAGGTTGTTAGGTGATTGGAGTGGTTTTGCCTGATTGTCCCAGTAATCTCTCTTCGTTCTCTGATTATGGCTCCACTTTTGATGTTTAATTTGCACGCGATGATTCAATTACTAACCTTTTGGACAGATTTTCTTTATGATTTTGTTACACAAAGTTTTGTATTCAACTTATGGTTTCTTTTTGGTCTTTCTAGACACAACAGACGCCTATCATTTACTCCTAACACTAAGCTAGTTGGATGTCAGAAGCATTCTACCAGGTGTACAACATTCACTCTTCACCTTTTCGGCAGAGGTTTCTTTATAATTTCCTTGCACCTCGTTCTCTTCTCCCATTTCTTTTCTTATTTCTCGAGTTCTACCATAATGGACTCTGAGTTGATATAAGTTCAGGAGAGAATGGAGTTTACATCGATAACTGATAGACTAAAAGCTCTAAGAGAACCGCAACTATCAAATGAAGATTTGATTCTGGGTGCTGAGCAGTTTAAATTCAGCTTTTTGGGTAAGCCTTATTCTGCTAAAACTTACACAGTAGGCGAGCTGGACAAAGAACTCAAAAAGATCTGGCCAAAAAGTAAGGATATTTTTATCAAAAAAGAGGAAAATGATTGTTATCTCATAAAGTTCCATACTCAAGAGGAATATGAGATTGTTCTTAAATTTCGTCCTTGGTTTGTAGAAGGTGACTTACTTGTGCTTGAACCTTGAAATCCTAAAATGCCAAAATCTGCAGTGGATTTAACAAAGCAACTCCTTTGATTACGTCTTTATAACGTGCAACCAGGGTTTGCAAATCCAACTATTGTTAAGGGTATAACATCAGCAATGGGTGAAGTAAAGGAACTGGATCCTCCTGATTGTATTGTACAAAAAGGAAAAGTGCAAAAAGCTTTAGTTCTCTTAGATGTCAGAGACCTACTTTGTAGATGATTCTGGATGAAAAATGCAACATGTGAAGAAGTTTGGATCAAGTTGCTTTATGAAAAGCAACCTTTTAATCTATGTGGTTTGCTGCTACACTATTGATCATAAGGAACTTGAATGTGAAACTATTGCGGCTTATCTTCTACAACAACAAAGAGGATATCTTTCATCTACTTCTATCCTTGAGCCACCTTTATGGACAAACCCAGACATGAGAGGAGTTAAAACTGGCAGTACTTCACTTTCTCAGATCCAACAGGAGCATGAAGATCAACGTGCAATTGTCAATCCAGCTGAACAAAGTCCTACAGATATGCCTCAACTTTTTGTTAAGCATAATGTTGAAGCTGCAATGGGGGTAAACCAGTCTACTAACATGCATGCAGAAGCTTCAGCTGTCGGTCCTGCACAATTTATAGTAGAGGTCTCAAAAGATGCGGTTTCCTTAAATGATCAGGGTGCAGACAACATCATAAGAAATATTCATTTGTCCTCTTCTTCTCCAGTTATTGTTGTAGGCTGTAATGATCAAGGTATGATACAAGTTAATTTTAATAGTTCTTCTGAGAGAGAGAATGTGGTCCAGAGACAGGGAAAGAGAATCAGAATTGAGGAGGGTCATACTAGTGGTGCAAAACAGATAGATCCATGTCCTGGTCATCATATAGAAAGAAATGATATTTTAGATTATTTGTATGATGAGAATGTGGAGCAGCAAATACAGGCTTTTAAATCATCCATGGGTCATGGAAGTGGATTCATATCAAATATGGATCTTTTAAAATCATACAATGCTTTGGGAGATCTGGATGTCTCTTTTGATGATTTCAATGCTGCTAACATTGATCTAGATAGTCCTCATCCATCTAGAGCTTATTCAAAATCACTTCAAGCTCTTGTTGCTCAACTTGAAGACAATATGTCAAGTCATAATTCCACTGATATCAATGTAGAACTCTCAGGAAATGAGCATGTTAGTTTGGATGAGACTTCTCCATCTCCTAACTCATTTTCTTCATTTCATGGGACTGTTTCAGAGCAAAACCTCTCCAAAAGACTCAAAGCAATATCTTCAAACACAGATGGCCAGGTAATTACTCCTTTAATCTCAATTTCCCAGTATCATATTTTCAATTTATTAAATTTATTTCCTGATAGTTACTTTTCTTGTTTTACAAATCATATTAGGCCTTTTCCTTTCCTAATTTCTTGTATAGAAACAATGAAAATATTGTCGTGGAATGTTCAAGGTATGGCTGTCAAAGAAACTAAAGATCATACAGGAGACATTATTTAAATTCATAATCCAGACATCATTTTCTTAGTAGAAACTAAAACCGGGATAGAAAAACAAAAAATTTAACTCAGAAGTTTAATTATCCTAATTCCCACTTTATAAATTCAATTGGCTTGTCTGGTGGTGTAGCTTTATTATGGAAGGATAGGTTTCCTTGTGACATCGTTTGTAGTTAAGATAATATGATACACCTGTTGATTACATCTAATCCTTCTAAACAAGAATGGCTTCTTTCATGTGTTTATGGGTCTACACATTATGCTTTGAAGCAACATCAATAGGAATTTATTAAGTAGCTTAGTGAAAATGTTTTTCAGACTTGGGTGATTATAGGTGATCTCAATATTCACATGTCAAAAGGAGATGCTTCAACTACTATTGGTTCTCAAGATAATTGGGTTGTAACATTTTGAATGATGTCGGTCTAATGGATTTGGGATATGCTGGTAGTCACCATACTTGGTCAAATATAATTAATGGTAAGGGATATAAAAGAGCTAGAATAGATATGGCCCTTCATAATTCAAATTGGATTAGAGATTTTCCAGATTCTAAACTACTACACCTCTCATTCTTAGGATCAGATCAACGACCTATTCTCCTTATTCGTGAGACTGATTCTATTAAACCCAAAAATGTGTGGAAATTTTATAGATGTTAGCTTAGAGATCCAAATTGCTCTGAAATCATTCCAAATTCTTGGGATTCTTCTATAAATGTTCAGAATATATCTCAAAAACTTTGTAATGCTAGGCGCAATCTTTCAAGATGGAATAGGAGTATTTTGGAAAAATTGGATTCCATATTAAATATCTAAGGAACCAGTTGTCCTTTCTTTAACACCAATCCTATAGTGATGCTATCTCTCAGAAGATTCATCTAACTATTCAAAGATTGAATTACTGGAAGAAAGTGGATGCATATTTTTGGCATCAAAAATCAGGAGACCACTGGATTAGATACTCGGATAACAACACAACTTATTTCCATTCTCTAGCAAACAGAAGAAGGTCTAGAAATCATATACCATCTCTAAGAGATGATCAGGGTCAATGGTATCACTCACATAAAGATTTGGAATCTCTTCTAACTAAGCATTTTTCTACCATTGCTCAATATTCTAATCCACAATTTAAAGATGATTATTTTGATATAATTTCCCCAATTATAACTCAGTCTGAAAATGAGTCCTTAGTCTCAACTCCTTCGGAAGAAGAGGTTTTTAATGTTCTTAAAAGTATGCCTAGCTGGAATTCACCGGGTCCGGATGGGTTCCCTGCTGGCTTCTTTCTATCACAATGGTCAATTGTTGGAAAAGATATTGTTAAATTGGTGTAACAATTTTTCATCAGTAAGACGATACCTCAGTGTATCAACCACACAGTTATATGCTTAATACCTAAAACCCTCCATCCTTCGACACCAAATGATTACATACCAATTGGTCTTTGTAAGATAATTTACAAAATAATTTCAAAACTTTTGGTTACAAGAATGAAACCACTGATGGACAAAATAATATCTCCAACACAAGCTGCATATGTCCGTAGGAGGTACATTAATGATAATATAGTTATGGCTCATGAACTGATTCATTCCATGAAGAAGTCAAAGAATAAGCACGGCTTAGTTGCTCTGAAGTTGGATATGTCGAAGGCTTTCGACAGGGTTGAGTGGGCATTTATAGATAAAATGCTTTCTTCTTTTGGTTTTTCTAAAGACTGGCGTACTATTATTTATCAATGTATTTCGATAACCATTGTTTTGATTCGTTTAAATGGTAGTATTTTTCAGTCTTATACTCCTACAAGAGGACTTCGACAAGGGGATCCTTTATCCCCTTATTTATTCATTATCTCCATAGAATATCTTGTTATATCCTTGATGCATGCTGAAGCACGTAATTTGTTGCGTGGTATACAAGTTGTGAAGAATTCGATATCGGCTAATCATCTTCTATTTGCGGATGATTGCATATTGTTCTTCCATGCAGATTATTCAAGTATCAATCAAGTTCAGTCTTGTTTGCAAAATTTCAGTAATATTTCTGGTCAGTTGATAAATTTCTCGAAGTCATCGGCTTTTGTTACAAGTGATTTGTCGGATGATGCTAAGAGGGACATCAAGAATAAATTAAGATTCAAACAACTCAGTTCCTCAGATAAATATTTAGGTTTGCCTATTCTCTTGGGAAAATCAAAAACAAGCTCTTTTAGGCCTATTCAGGACTCATATGAGAATAGATTTCAAGGATGGTGCTCAAAAACTCTCAATCAAGCTGCTAAAACAACTTTAGTCAACTCATTTCTCAATTCCATCCCTAGTCACTATATGAGTAACTTTAGGTTACCCAAAAACATAATTAATAAGTTAGAGTCAGCCCAAAGGAAACTTTGGTGGGGCCATAAATCTAACAAAGGTTTGAATCTGGTTGCATGAGACTCTCTTTGTTCTCCCATAGATGAAGGAAGTTTGGCTTTTAGAAATCTTGAAAAATTCAACATATCTTTGATTACCAAGTTGGCTTGGCGATTATGCACAGAGGAAGACAAACCTTGGACACAAATCATGAAAGCTAAATACTCTCCATATAGTAATTTCCTTCATTTACAAGAGTCTCCTTACAACTCTTCATGGATCTGGAAGGGATTGGAAATGGGGCTTTATTATGTGAGAAAGTTTCATAGGTGGGATGTTAGGGATGGAACTAAATTTTTAGTCTGGTGTGATAAATGGGTAATATGACTTGACTCTCCTCCAATATCAAATGACTCATTTAGATAACCATCTAGAATAGTTTATGTCTCTAATCTAATGTTGGAGCATCCGAGAAGGTGGAATACTCAACTTGTTTTTGATCTTTTCCCAGCTGACGCAGCAAAATTAATACTAAGAATGCATCTAGTTCAAGTTGGTACTGATAAGCTTATTTGGGAACCAAGTAGGACAAGTGAATTCTCTGTAAAAACCACCTATAAGGCATTAACAAATCTTTCAAATGGAGCTCATCAAAGGAGTTTAGATGGTTTAAATGTTAACTGGAGAAAGCTATGGAAATCTAATGCTCATCATAAAGTTAAGTTGTTCATCTGGAAATGCCTTAGGAAAATTATCCCAACTAGAGTTAAAATCAACAGTTATAACAGAAATATAGATACTTAATTTGTGTCCTAGATGCTCACAGGCTGAAGAAACAATCCAACATCTGCTTATTCAATGTGATTACTCCAGATCAGTTTGGCTATTTATGAATGTGAATGTTTCTTTATTGCAAAATCAAGGTACCGATGTTGTTGACTGGATAGCTAGCTGGTTCCAAGCTTCTACTAAACCTTCTAAGGAGGAATGGAATCATTGGATTTTAACTCTTATGATTACAGCTTGGTTTCTCTGGAAGAATAGATGCTTAAAAAAATTTGAAAACAAAAACCAGAATTTGTTTCTTACAGTTCACTCTATTAAAAATATGGTAAATCAATGCTTGTTGGGGAGCTCTATGATTAATCAGAAAGTGCTTCAATCTTGGTCTCCTCCTCCACCTTATGAGTTTAAAATCAACATGGATGCTTCATTTGATTATTCTACTTCTAATTTTGGAATTGGGATGATTACTCGTGATTCAACAGGTCAATGTTGCGCCATCAGGGGGAGATTCTTCAATGGAGGAATAAATCCAGAACAAGCTGAATGTGTATCCATGAAGGAAGCAATATTATGGGCTAGAGAATGAAGCCTACAAAAACTAACTTTAGAAAGTGATAGTTTGAATGTAATTAACTCTATCAAGCAAGCCATTTCCTCAGTTCACTGGATAAACCAAGGAATCATAGATGAAATAAGGCATCTGTTGTCTACTGTTTCTTGCTTTTCTATAAATCATATTAAGAAAACATCTAACAATTATGTTCATGTTATAGCTAAGACGTCTAGGTATGACAGATCCTCTTTTAATTATACTTGTAATATCCCATATATGTTTAGAAAAATCATCAAGGATGAACAATTATCTGTCAACCTAAGATATGAAAATTATTCTAAGTAATGAAAGGTGTTTTGCATAAAAAAAAACTAGAAAGATATATCCTTAAAGAATTCTTCATCAATCCCCAACTCATTGTCATCAACCGGCATTGGAACATAGGGATTATGAGGAAGAGCATCAAATCCTACTGTTTATGATAAAAGCTGTTTCTGCTGGTTTTGGTAAATTTGGGTGTGTGGATGAGAAACGAGCCTAAACCATAAACAAATGCACTGCACGGGAGTACTTTAGATTCGAGAGACCAATCTGTACAATCCTGGCATAAACTAAGAAATGGTCGTTCCAGTCTTGCTTCGGTCACAAAGTGAAGGAGAAGGATTGGTCTTAGGGAAGGAAGCGAAGAAGGTGTTGAGATCAGAATGGTTAATTCTGAAGGTGTGCCTTTTTTATGACTTGTATCAGAATTTGGAACTGGCTTGCGGAATGTAAGATATCAGTTCTTTGGTATTTTTCTGGATACTGTGTTGTTATTCTAACCAAAACTTGTTGTTTGGTGGAAATAGGTGAAACCTATTAATACAAGTCATAATTGAACGCACCCTGGTCTTATAGGAAGTGGAAGTGATTGAGTGATAGAAGAGTGGAGAAATGGGTAACCGCCAGAAACCATGCTTCCACGATGAAGGAAGTGGGTTTGTTTATACCCATTACCTCTTTCCACCAGTAACTGTCCCGTTTCCTGACACTTTCTTATAATGGGCGTATTGCACGCCGCACGCTGTAAACCGCCAGACCAATACCCTTATGAGTATCCCCCAGTTTGTGACATGTTTGATGTCTCGAGTGTTTTCGTGGAAAACGTGTAGCAGCTTGCTACGTGTTGCAAATCAAAGTCAGGAGACTTGCCGCAAGAAAATAGCATGTGATGCTACTAGGCTTGTCTTCGCTGGTCGCCTAAAACTTTCCACAGGCCTATCAATTCGGTGGCGAACTTGGACGGCTGAGATTTCATCTCATGAGGAAGGATATCCATTGATTATGCCACATCATGTTGGCGCCTGATAATGGCACAGTGGCGCCATTGGCACATGCCAATAGTGTAGTGGCGCCTTTAGCGCACACCAGTAGCACTACGGCATGGCTGGCATAGTTCGTGCATGCCAGCGGCACTGTGCCATGGCTGGCATAGTTCGTGCATGCCAGTGGAACGATGGTGCAAGTAGCGCCTGACGTAGCCATGGCCGCTAGATTTTGGCACATTGGTGTTAGACTCAAATGTGGTGACATCAGTTCCAGTGGCCACATCAATCCCAATGCTCTGTGAAACATTATTTGGCTTGGTTGGCGTGGCAACTTTGCCCAAATTAGGGTTTGGCATGCCGAAACCCTAATTAGCGCATATGGCATGCGACATGTGGCCGTGGCGCGGCGTTTTATACAAACGGTGCCAGAGCCATGCCAGAGGAACCATAGCCAGGACACCATGTGGAAACGGCCATAGGAGAAAATATTTCCACGAGTGGCTATGGTGTGGCGCCTTTTTTATGGTTTCCTAAGTCTGCACGGCTTGTGGCATGTTATGGGCCCGAAGTGGCATAGTTTTGTGCCACAACTAGAAATTAGGGTTTCATCCACCGCCACTAGAGCATGGTCGCGCTTCTGGTTAGGATATCCAAATTGAAGTCTGTTGTGGTGCTGGCTACGAACAGAGAGTGGGTTGGCACGTAGGAGTGTTATCCATGGCGCGTTGGCGCGTTTTGGTGTGCTGTTGCGGTAAGTGGCACGTTTGGAATATGCGCTTGGCATGCTCGTTTTGGCATGTTTGGCATGTCGTGAGCATGTTGACGCGGTCTTTGGGAAGCCAACTTTGGCCTGGAGACCACTTTGACGCAGTTCCACCTCTTTTAATGTTGTGTAAGGTTTAGAGCAACCTAATTGGTCGATGGGGAATAGGGCCGGCAAGTATGGGCCCAGCCACAACTCATGGGAGTGTGGAAGGTTTAAAGCGACCTGATTGGTCAACAGGGAATAAGGTCCGGTTTGGGCAATAGGGGGTGTGGCCACTTGCAAGTGGCACCGACTGGCCTATGTCGTGGCCACACCTTCTTTTGTTGATGCTCCTTCTCCGCGACTCCTTTATTCCTTGCTTTCTGGTTTTGGGTAGGAGTTTGCACCTACTAATCCACGGCGGATCGATTGCTTAGTTGCCTAAGCTTAATTTCGACCAACGGGATCTAATATACTGCGCAGGGCGCAAAAACCCTAATTTTTGCAAATTAGTCAGGTTTAAGAATTTTGTGAACTATCACAAAATTGATTGAATTCTATGTGTTGACACAGAATTCTTTATTGCCAGAGAGCAATACCCTTTCTGATTGAGTACTTTATGCAAGGACCTTAACCTTGATACTTGGAAATTTTTGCTACTCTGCTGCCAGCGAACACAAATTCGTCATGCCATACCAATATTAAGGGTTCTTCCGGGGAACATAAGAACAAGAAAAGTACTTAGTAGGCTCCGACATTTGTGAGTAATGCAGCTAGGAGCTTACACACTCATTAGGCTCTATACTAGTGAACAATTCATCTAGGAGCTTGAGTTTCAATATAATATGAAGAGAGACATATGCGCTCATCAGATTTTCATATATTCTCCAAATTCCCTTCGGAATATAGACATATCAATGTCTACTACATCTGATGCCGGGTCAGGTAGATAGACTATTACAAATTTATCCCTGAACTAAAAACCACGATCAACATTAAGTCCCCTACTTAGCTCGTAACAGTGGCATTGTTGCGGGGTAAGCATGAGATGGTGACAAACAAGGGTAAAATCTAAAAGGCAAGACATGGAGAGATTGACAGGAAAATTAGACTAACCTTTGGCAGGAGGCATGAGGAATCTGTGATCCTTGCGTTAGCGGCTTTGCTTAATTCCGTCTTGGCCATAGGGTGCTGGCGTTGGCGCTGCCACTTTGGTCACGGAGTACAAATATTGGCGCTGCGGGTTTGGCTACGGAATGCTAATGATGGGACTGCAACCTTGGCCGCGGAACGGTGATGATGATGCTGAAAATTTAGCTACCGATCGACAGAGATGGTGTTGCTGGATTGACCACGGAACGACAGAGATGGCGCTTGTCTGGCTCGACCACGGAAAAACAGAGATGGCGTCGTGGCTTCGACTGTGGAGCGGTGGATGGCACTGGAACTTTAGCTACTAAATGGAGGAGAGCGCTGACGGCCTTGGTCCGTTGGAACGGTGGAAACGGCACTTGGATGGCTTGACCACAAAATGTGCGGAGATGGCCCTTTGCTGGATAGGTCAAGGAATGGCAGAGAGCGTTGATTGCTTCGGTCCGTTGGAACAGTGGAAGCGACACTTGGATGGCTAGGTCACGGAATAGTGATGATGGAGTTACAACTTTGGCGCTGGCACTTGGACACGGAGCGTTGCAGGTTCAGCGGCTGGCTTGGCCATAGAGCGTTGATCTTGGCATGCTGCTTGCTCGACTATGGAGCGGAGACTTTGGCACACTACTTGTTCGTCTATGGAGCGTGAGTGTGGTGCGCCCATTCATCTATTCCCGTTCATGGAACAAGAATGAATCCTTCTTCTGTTCAAACTCTATAAACTCCATTCGTATGAAAAGGGGTATCGACCCTCTTCTGTTTTTGTTGCTCGTTCAGCTCCGTGCTTTCGTCTGCATCGTCCGGCTCCTCTTCGTCATTTGTTAGCGGTGGTAGAGCGAGAATTAACGGAAACAAAGCTATCTCCAATATCTATAATCAGTAGCAAGGAGAGCCAGGAGAACTCAAGGTAGGTGATCTCTTCCATCTTGCGCATGTAGCCACCCAACTGTACCATCGATCTTCTCCAGAATGTGTAATAAAGTTCTTACTTCCAGGAGAATGAGTATCTAACCTCTCCATTAGATTTAAAAGTTTACCAAACTCCATTGCACTCTTGGGATGGATGGATAAAATATATGCTCGGAAATGATCATGTCATGGCTATTCTTAGAGATTGTGGTTGTGTTGTTGGTCCATCTTTGACTTTAGGTTATTTGGTGCATGGACCTTCTGATTGCAATGATGATATGTCGTGGATGCTTGCATGGTCGAAATCTTCTAGAACCATTGGGTGAAGTAGACTAGATGAGAGTGTTCTGTTGCTGATGTGTTGCTATCAAAGCTTCAAGGACTTCATCCCAAGCGACATCCTTTGAACCATCTTCTGAATCTTCGACTATCGTGCAGAATGGGATGCGATGAGCAGTCTCCAGTTACACTTTTGTCTGGTCATAGATCCGATGGCGTGGCCGGATCTGTGAATATCTCTGCGCCATGCTTTTGGAGTCTTTGATGCACGTGTATGACTTCATGTTGAGAAGTTCCAGCGGCTCTTAAAGCTTCGACAGTGACGATGTTGACATCATAAATAACCTGGTTGAGTGGAGTGAAGGCATCCCATGCTGGAAGTCCCCAGTGTAATTATCCTGAGCTTATTTTTTCGTGGGAGGTGTGCTCCTACTGCTTTTGCTGGTAAGGTGGTGACTGTGTTTAAACTTCTAAACCTGAAGGAGGCTTCAGTCCCCAAGTGTATCCTACTTTGGTTGTATCACCTTGAATCCACGCCTCTGGGATATGATGCGGGGATGCTTGGAACATCACATGTACGAAATATTCCGGATAATGAAGAGGTAGAAGTGAGAGAGTTATGTTATTAATCGTGGATCCCTTTGTATCTTCAAGGAAAATGTTTCAGCTGCGTCTCTGGAGTTATCTCATGAATGCTTGATTTTTTTCGGGGATGGACCGCGATGAGCAGTCCCCAGTCGCACCTCTCTTCGGTTACTGAAGTTGTTTTCTCTGAGTAGGCTTGGGATCCGTCGTGGGCCTCGTAAAGTGTTGCAGGCGCCTTCTAGACGGAGAGGTGATGATATCCTTACGTTACACCTTTGAAGAGTAGATGACCTTGTCGTGGATATGACTTTTGGGTTGACCGTGTCTCCTGAGCTTTGACAGTGAAGGGATTCCGTGTAGAGCCTCAGTCTCCAAGTTTGGTTTACATGTTTCTATCTTGTATGGTCGGTGAGTTGACTATGATAAAGATATCATCTTGCATCTGTAGTGGTGACTCCATTACTTCTTCCATGTAAAACTAAAATATGGAGAAGTATGGATTACCTTTGTAGTGGTTGTTGCTATGGTAAAGCTATGGCTGGTATCAACAAACGAATGTCAACATTTCTTGGCAGCAGAAGAGACTACATTATCGTGGGAACCAAAATAGGTTGGCTGGAATTGCATGGGGGTCCATGGATGCAAAGGGATTGGCTGGATGCGTAGGAAAGTAAACTATCCACGACCACGAGCTTTGGCGAGATGGATCAAAAAGTGGCCACAACTACGAACCTTAGCTGTCTACGGCACGATCCTTGGCAGGGAGGAGTGTGGAGGCTATGGCACGATTCTTGGCAGGGAGGAGTGGCGACTTCTGGAGAGAACGTTGAAGCGGCTTCTGGAGCGAAACGTTAAAGCGAAGCGGCTCCTGGAGCAAAACGTTGAAGCAACCCCTGGAGCGAAACGTTGAAGCGACCCCTGGATCGAAACGTTGAAGCGGAGCGGCTTATGGAGCGAAAAATTGAAGAGGCTCCTTCTGAGTTGTGGCCATGTCCGTCTGAGTTTTGGAAAGAACTTACTGTCTCTCCATTAAATCGATAATGGTAATGGGAAGGTTGGTTTCCTCTGGATCCTCCAGTCTCTCGTCCTGACGAAGAAGTGGTGGCAGCCCTGGTGATGATTGGAGGCGTCATGCTCGAAGAAATATTATGAGTAGTGACAGCTTTGGCTATGGTAATAAGAGGCGTCACGTAAGAGGGGATGCTTCAGGTGCTGCTGGTGTTGGTGGAAGAGGATGTAACGCCATGGGACATGTTGACTGCGCTTGCGGATGGTACACTGGTGTTGGCCATTCTTTTTTTGCTCTCGTCCGATATGGCCACATACTCTATTCGCTTAAGGGTCTCTCCACAAAACTGAATTTTCAGGTTGCAAATCAGAGCTTATTGTGTGACGTAATCCTGGCCGCGAGAAGTCCTCAGTCGTCCTTTATTATCTCTGTAACATCTCTATGTCGATCCGCGACAAGGCGGAGAACCTCCAGTCCCCGGGCGTAATTCCTCTGAATCAATCTTTTCCTGGACAATGCGCTTCAGAGCGTTGCATTCGTTGGTAGGATGATGAATAAACCCGTGATAGTTGCAATATCTTGAATCTAGCATCTCCTGATCAGTTGGTGGGTTCCCTACCAGGGGTAGTTGGACTACTCCCTCTCGTACCCAAATTTCCAATAACTTTGTAACTCTTCTGATAGGCAACGGGAAGCGTGGATATTTTGAGTCTGGCTTATCCCGCATCAGTAGTTATTGTGGCGGAAATTCTTGCAGGCTTTGGCATGAAGATCTCATTGAGGGCGGAACTGATGCTTGAGCGATCATTGATTCATGATCGGACCGTTTACTTCTACCGTATTGCTGAAAGGCAATTTCTCTTGAAGGGTCTGCGTCAGCGATGACGAAACGTGGTGGTTGAGATGGATATTGTTCATTGGCGCAGTGTTCGTTTCCATAAGCGTCTTGGTAGATTTCTCCCTCTTCAGGTGCTTCTCTTTTCAGCAAAGCAATCGTGGTTGCAGACTGTTGGACAACTATTTGAACTTCTGCGAGGGTTTGGAGATAAATGTTTTCCATCAAGGCTTCATAGGCAGGCTCTTTACCTTTGTCTTGCAGATGTGGTGGAGCACTTGGAAAGTCTCCTCCCCCGGTCTTGTGAAATTGTCCTGGCTTTATGTGTTGGCAGAATCCAATTGGACGCTCTTCTGTTGCCCCTTTATGATGTGGCTACGTGCTCCATCAGCATCCTCATTGGTAGAGGAGCAGTATTTAGCCAAATATTTAACATACTTCATATTATTCTTGAAATTGGCGGGATCCTTCGGATAAGCCTTTGCTGATTTTTCCCACAATAGTCTTATTATACTCTTCAGGATACGAAGCGTCTCGTTTTGCCGCCTGATAATATCGACTTGTCTGGCAACCACATCCTCTAGCATTTTTGTCATGTCTTCCATGGTAGTTGGCTTCCAGCTATTCATTACTTCTGCAAGGTTCTAATGACCCGAATACATATGGAAAGAATCTTTGACTGGAATGGGTTTCAATTAACGATTGAATTGGGCCTAAGACCAATTGGGATGGAAATGAAATTGATAGTTGAATTTGATATTGCAACCGAGAGATTAATCTCCCACTGTGGCCGCCAGTTGTTTATGGGTAAAAACTGTTTCTACTGGTTTTGGTAAATTTGGGTGTGTGGATGAGAAACGAGCCTAAACCTTAAACAAATGCACTGCACGGGAGTACTTTAGATTCAAGAGATAAATCAATACAATCCTGGCCTAAACCAAGAAATGGTCGTTCCAGTCTTGCTTCAGTCACAAAGTGAAGGAGAAGGGTTGGTCTTAGGGAGGGAAGCGAAGAAGGTGTTGAGATCATAATGGTTAATTCTGAAGGTTTGGCTTTTTTATGACTTGTATCAGAATTTGGAATTGGCTTACGAAATGTAAGCTATCAGTTCTTTGGCATTTTCTGGATATTGTGTTGTTGTTCTGACCAAAACTTGTTGTTTGGTGGAAATAAGTGAAACCTATTACACAAGTCATAATTGAACGCACGCTGGTCTCGTAGGAAGTGGGAGTGATTAAGTGATGGAAGAGTGGAGTAATGGGTAACTGCCAGAAACCATGCTTCCACGATGAAGGAAGTGGGTTTGTTTACACCCATTACTTCTTTCCACCACTAACTGTCATGTTTCCTGACACTTTCTTATAATGGGCGTATTGCACGCTGCACACTGTAAACCGCCAGACCAATACCCTGATGAGTATCCCTCAGTTTGTGACATGTTTGATGTCTCGAGTATTTTCGTGGAAAACGTGTAACAGCTTGCTACGTGTGGAAAATCAAAGTCAGGAGACTTTCCGCAAGAAAATAGCATGTGATGCTATTAGGCTTGTCTTGGATGGTCGCCTAAAACTTTCCACAGGCCTGTCAATTCAGTGGCGAACTTGGACGGCTGAGATTGCATCTCCTGAGGAAGGATAGCCATTGATTATGGCCACATCCTGTTGGCGCCTGATAATGGCACACTGGCGCCATTGGCACATGCCAATAGTGTAGTGGCGCCTTTAGCGCACACCAGTAGCACTGCGGCATGGCTGGCATAGTTCGTGCATGCCAGTGGCACGATGATGCAAGTACGCCATGGCCGCTAGATTTTGGCACATTGGTGTTAGACTCAAATGTGGTGTGGCAACATCAGTGCCAGTGGCCACATCAATCCCAATGCTCTTTGAAACATTATTTGTCTTGGTTGGCGTAGCAACTTTGCCTAAATTAGGGTTTGGCATGTCGAAACCCTAATTAGCGCATATGGCATGCGGCATGTGGCTGTGGCGCGGCGTTTTATACAAACAGTGCCATATCCATACCATAGGAACCATATCCATGCCACCATGTGGAAACGGCCACATGAGCAAATATTTCCACGAGTGGCTATGGTGTGGCGCCTTTTGTAGGGTTTCCTAAGTCTGCACGGCTTGTGGCATGTTATGGGCCCGAAGTGGCATAGTTTTGTGCCACAACTAGAAATTAGGGTTTCATCCACCGCCACTAGAGCATGGTCGCGCTTCTGGTTAGGATATCCAAATTGAAGTCTGTTGTGGTGCTGGCTACGAACAGAGAGTGGGTTGGCACGTAGGAGTGTTATCCATGGCGCGTTGGCGCGTTTTGGTGTGCTGCTGCGGTAAGTGGCATGTTTGGAATATGCGCTTGGCATGCTTGTTTTGGCATGCCGTGAGCATGTTGGCGCGGTCTTTGCGAAGCCAACTTTGGCCTGGCGACCACTTTGACGCAGTTCCACCTCTTTTAATGTTGTGGCAGGTTTAGAGCAACCTAATTGGTCGATGGGGAATAGGGCCGGCAAGTATGGGCCCATCCACAACTCATGGGAGTGTGGCAGGTTTAAAGCGACCTGATTGGTCAACAGGGAATAAGGTCCGTTTTGGGCAATAGGGGTGTGGCCACTTGCAAGTGGCACTGGCTGTCCTATGTCGTGGCCGCACCTTCTTTTGTTGTTGTTCCTTATCCGCGGCTCTTTATTCCTTGCTTTCTGGTTTTGGGTAGGACTTTGCACCTACTAATCCACGGTGGATCGATTGCTTAGTTTCCTAAGCTTAATTTCGACCAACGGGATCTAATATACTGCGCAGGGCGCAAAAACCCTAATTTTTGCAAATTAGTCAGGTTTATGAATTTTGTGAATTATCACAAAATTGATTGAATTCTATGTGTTGACACGGAATTCTTTATTGAGAGAGCAATACGCTTTCTGATTGAGTACTTTATGCAAGGACCTTAACCTTGATACTTGGAAATTCGTGATACTCTGCTGCGAGTGAACACAAATTCGTCATGCCATACCAATATTAAGGATTCTTCCGGGGAACATAAGAACAAGAAAAGTACTTAGTAGGCTCCGGCATTTATGAGTAATGCAGCTAGGAGCTTATATACTCATTAGGATCTATACTAGTGAACGGTTCATCTAGGAGCTTGAGTTTCAATATAATATGAAGAGAGATATAGGCGCTCATCAGATTTTGATATATTCTCCAAATTCCCTGCGGAATATAGACATATCCATGTCTACTACATCTGATGTCGGGTCAGGTAGAAGTCGTCAATCATCTTAAAACGCCGATTTAGAACCGTCAGATTAGGCAAAACACGTTTGTTTTTGTAAGATATATTGAAATTATTTATTTTTTTAACAATGTATATATATGTATTGGGTTATCAACTTTGCTAAATATGTTGATTTTCCTTTCTTCTCCTATCTTTTCATAGAGAGAAAAAAAAATCATCAAAAGATGATTTATAGTTTTTATTCTCCTAATGAAACTATAATCACCAAAAATTGGTGTTATCGCATATTCTACGAACTATGACCAGCAAGTTGCGTTTCACAAAAAATAAATAACTATTTACGAACAAAACGCCCTAAACCCAATTCTCTTTTGAGAATGATTGTAAAACTGTGTCTCGTGTTATGTGTTTTCCTTAAGGCTTCACGATTATTTATATAGGTCACAAACTTGGCTTCCATGTATATGAGTTATACTGGGAAACCCCAAACATAGCCAAATAGGGAAACCCCTATCTTAGTTAAATCGCCCCTGGAAGATTCTAAACTTTTGTTGAACCTTCCTAAAATATCGACGATATCTAAATATTCTCCACCTTCCCGATGTTTCTGCTAAACTGAGTGGATCTTCAAAACAAGTTCGCCGTGACCTCGAGCACCCCTAGGGCCTCAACAATGAGCAATATTGATCAAGCTGAAACACCTCTCAAACTTGACCTTCGAAACGACCTTTGTAAAAAACATTTGTTGGATTATCTTCAGTATTAACCTTCAATAGAAGAACTACTTCACTGTCAATCACTTCTCGAACTTTATGCTAGCGGACATCAATATGCTTGGTGCGTGCATGGAAAACTTGGTTGCTTGCTATATGAATAGCACTTTGACTATCACAGTTCACAAAAATACTTATTTGTACATTCCCCAAGTGTTCAACTAAACCACAGCCACAATGCTTCTTTAACATCCTCTGTCACAGGCAGCAATATACTCTTCCTCTATATTAGACAAAGTTACAATTGATTGTTAGATAGACCTCCAATTGATAGGTCACCCACTCAATGTAAAACGGTACCCCGAAGTAGAACGACACTTATCTCTATCACCCGCATAATCTGAATCAACATATCCGCAAATTTTTAAAATCTGTTCATTTTCATACACTAAACCATTATCCAAGGTCCCTTGAAGATATCTTTGAATTCCCTTGACCGCCTACCAATATGTGTTCTCCTGGGATCAGCCATATAACGACTAACTAAACCAATTGCGTATGCAATGTCCGACGAACCATAACATACATCAAAAAACCTAGCGCATTAGCATAGGTAATCTTCGACGTAAACTCGTTTTCCTCCGTTGAAGTAGGATATAACTCACTAGATAACTTAACTATATGCGATAATGGAACACCAATAGATTTAAAGTTATGCATTCCAAGTCGAAGAAGAATCTTCTCAGGATAGGATTTATGAGTAAGACATAACTTCCACTTTAATCTATCTCGAGTAATATCCATACCTAAAATCTTCTTAGCCAGACCCAAATCCTTCATCTCAAACTCTAAACTCAATTGTTTCTTCAAAACATCAATTTCTGACTCGCTCTTGCAGCTATGAGCATATAATCCATATAAAGTAAGAAATAAACAAAATTTCCATCAGGAAACTTATTTACGTACACACACTGGTCGTACTCACTACGAGTGTCCTTCTGCTGCAACAAAAACGTATCAAACCTCTTGTACCATTGTCTTGGTGATTTCTTCAAACCATACATTGATTTATGGAGTTGACACACATAATCTTCCTTACCATCAACTTCATACCAATGGGCCGTGACATATAAATGTCTTCCTCCAAATTTTTATGCAATAAACCGGTATTGACATCTAATTGCTCGAGCTTTAAGTCAAATTGCGCCACAAACGCTAAAAGGACTCGGATGGAGGTGTGCTTAACAGCCAGAGAGAAAACTTCATTATAATGCACACCTTCTCTTTGTGCATATCCCTTAGCACTAACCTTGATTTGTATTGTATACCACTAAGTGTTCTGGGTGAGTTATTTCAGCTTCACAGTTTCTTTCCCTTAAATCAAAATTCAATTAAGTAGACCATTCAATTAATTTATTTTATTTGCGTCAAAGAAGTTTTTCAGTTATTGGTAAAGAAAAAAAGTTCGTTTTCATTACATGCATCTATTTATATTGTATAAGAAAAAATCAGAAGTTTCTGATACTTACTTTTCCTCCATATATGTATTTTATACCTATAATTGGTGTTATATTCCTGATTAGTAATCAGGAAGTTTCGATCAACATGATAAAAGACCCTTGAAATTTGGAATCCATCCTTCACAGTATAGACCCACTTGCACCCGATCTTCTTTCAACCCTTAGGAAACTTAACAAGTTCCCTAATTCCATTTTTGTGAAGAGACTTCATCTCCTCATCCATGAATTTTTTTCGTTCAACGGCAAGAGTATTATTTATTGCCTTCTTAAAGGTAAACGGATCATCTCCAGAAACAGATAATGCGTAAGACACCTACTCATCAAAACCATAACAAATTGGTGCACGTCTTTCACGTTGAGAAGCAATGGAAGGAACAATCTCAACTTGTTGCTGAATAGGTTCTGTTAGAGCATAGCTCGGTTGAACCCACCAAGCGTTGGTATGTCAAGTTTGGTTGTCATATTTTAGTGAATCAAAACTCATTTAAATAGTCGCTTGATTATGTACTAGAGTCAACTTCGTATAGGTTAGATTGAAAGTATTAGGATATGAGATATTACAAGTATTTCAAAGACTTGAAGAAGTGAAGAAGTAAGAAGCTACAACGACAACATCATCCTTCCACTTGAGGCTAGTGATATTTGACTTGAACTGTTTCATTCCCTAACGTATCTTTCAAATCGTGCGCATATTGAAAACAAAACTGTGAAGCATGAACACTCTAGTTAGATATAGTATTAAGGAATACAATACGAGGTTTATTGCTTAACCATTAAACTTTTTAGATAAGACATCGACATAATCATTTGAATGCTATTGTGATTATTTATGGGTATGAGGTGAGGATTTCATCCTAGGAAACAATGTTTTACATGTGTTTTAAGGAAGTAAATTCATGAACTTTTTTTGTGAATCAAAAAGAAAATCGCCAGGCGTTATTGGTATTGTTATTCATTGCATATCTTGTGAACAACCAATATGTGTGATTAGTATAACCGCTCATGACTTGTTTATGTTCATGGTAAAACTATTCACAAAGGCTTGACTTATGTATTGGTATGACTTCTATTAGTGAAACTAATCTTAAATAACCACCTGAGATGGTACGATCGAGTTTGTGATTTTGTGTATGACCGACTATGGGTAAAGGGGAAACGATCCTAGTAAGAGTTGCAACACATCACAAAGGGAATCGATCCTTGTATGAGGTGCATCAAGTTTTTAGCAGAAAGGGGAACCGATCCTATGGACATGTGCAACACGTTTTTAGGCAAAGGGGGACCGATGCTATGGACATGTGCAACACGTGCAAGTTAGATACAATATATTTGTGGGAAACCGATCCTAGTACCTAGTCAACCGAATTTTGTAAAGCTAGTGTGACTAAGCACAATACTCACATGGAGGTAGAACCGAAACTTGTTTTGGTAGAACCGTGAAACCCATGATTTGTGATTGAGTGTTCTTGATCAATCACATAGATCTTGAAAGTCATATGAACCAATTCTAAACTTGTTTGGAAGTGTGTCAAATCGGTTTCAAGATTGTAAGTATGAAAGAGGACTTACAAAGTAAGGATGTCGACATACTTTGAACATGTGCAGTAACACTAATCTTTAATTGTTCAAAGTTATTCCTTAATAGCTAAATGAAGAAAATCCCAGGATCAAAAGATAAATAAGTTAAGAATCTTTTATTTAAGGTTTTTAATTTTATTTTAGGAAAATGAGAATTAGTAATGTGCATTTACTAGTTAGAGATTTTCCAAGAGATTTTCGGTCAATATTTTGGACAGAGCATTTCCAGGAATTATGGAAACCGAATTTTGAATGTATTGCATATCTTGAGAATATTTTCGGTTTTGGAAATTCCTTGGTGTCCAAACTTCCTTGTATATAAATACTTGAAGTTTGCATTTCTAGCAAAATAATCCTTCGTGACAGCACACTTCCTCGGTTATGTCGTTGTTGGTGAAGCCGTTCGGAGAGGAGAGTAACCTAATTAGGCTAAATCTCTTACGACCGCTCAGTTTAAAATCTTCTTTGGGATTGAGAAGCTCTATTAGTACCGTTGGTGGGAAACTAGATAATTGCGGTTTATCTCGTGTTTTCAATTGATTTGATTGACTAACAGTGGCGGAACTTTGATTTCACCTAGTTTGTTTATGCTTGAGAATCTTCTCTTTAGATATAAGATTCACTCAAACTAGATCGAAGTTTCGACAGGGATCTTTAGACTGTTTGTAGTTCTAAAGACGATCTTGTGATAATCCATTGTTAACAGACTCCGTTCTGTGTGTGATTGATCACAAGAGATTCAAGTTGTTGTGTGCAGGCATTTATTGAAGATCTAAGAAGATTTGAAGACAAAGAAGATATTGAAGATTTCTGATTTGGGGTTCATAATCTTTGGTGTGCACAATACTTGTTCGGTATAGAGGATCCAACTATAATCGGTTTATCCTTGTGATAGATTAGATTGATTAGTTGTGTAGATCGGCCTCAATACAATTCTTTGTGATTAAAAGTATTGATTGCAAAATCTTAACAATTACTTCGGTAGTTGAGAATAAGATAGATCTAAGAACCTTACGAAGGAGTTTATTGAGATAAACAGAATATCCTTTGTCGAACTCATATCACTTGGTTGGAAATATTTGCTACCAAACAGATTTGTTGTTCCTTTACTGTTTGGAATACGAACCAAAGGAATTGTTCCAAGTACGTGACTTATTCATAATTTGGAGGCGTGCGAATACAGGCCGAACTAAGTGAACTATAGGTTTAGTTGCTTGGTCTCAACTATACGAAGTTGGTTTAATTTTGTATAGCGGCTTAATCCTGAGATTATTCAATTCTGGACAAGGTCCCAGGGTTTTTATGCATTTGCGGTTTCCTCGTTAACAAAATCTTGTTGTTTCATTTACTTTTATTTTCCGAAATTATAATTATTGTTATTATAATTTAAAGTAAATTACAAAAACGTTAATTCATATTTACTTGATAGCAACCCTATTGTGTTTGGTTAAGTCCGAACCTTTTATCAAGTAAACATACTTCGTTTTTGTATTGTCTCGATGTCGTATCCATAGACGATCACACAAAGTGTGAACCGATTTGTTGCATTGTCTCGACTCAGTCCATAGACAATCACTTTCGGAGAAAGGACTTATAGGTAGGAAATTTTTTAGCTTGAGGTATATTTGGGTACCCTCGCATTTTCAGGTTTTTCATTAGAAATTTCAACTCCAACTTTGTCACCTACAACAGTTTCTTTTTTTCTTCTATATTAGATTGATAGACACATTTTTATGTCTGATTTGATCTCAATTCTATATATTGTTAGTGCACATTTTTGCACTTATTATGGTATTTTGTGTATGTGTAGGTGTTTTCGAGAAATAAATATGTGCGGAAAAATTGGAAAGACAGACAACTTCGATGGGAAAGGCTCTGCCCCGGACAATGTGAGCCCATTCTAAAAAGGGAAAAATTAACACTAATTGGTGTAATAGGTTCCTATAGAATCAATTTCGAAATACGAGTGATCCTTTATGTATATGAGAAGCGAGAAAAAATGCGAGCATTGATGCCTGCTGGTGACAGAATTCTCATTGTTAATGATCGTGGACTCGACTGGTGTTCGAAAGTTGTAAATAGTGGCCCAAGGATGTGAAGCTATTACCCGTTGTTTGACTGCTATAATTTCTAACTGTTGAAGGCTCGAAGAACTAAGTGTGCTCGAAAAGTTACTAAAGGCACCCACATAACTGATAAAGGCACCTTCATTTCGATCGGGAACCCCCGGATGTTAAAGGCACCATCGCTATAGATAGGGTCACCCCCATCTTCATCATTCAAATTTTACATTTGGCGGGAAACTGAACCAGTCGCCTGCAATTTTCTGCACGAATTTTGGAAGAGTTTCATGAGGATTTAATCACGGATTTGGATTGGTGATCTCCTGTTAAGACAAAACATGGATGGTAATAGGTTTTAATTCAATAAACAAGGATATTTACACGTGATTTCCATAAACAGGGAAGGTGTAATATTCACGGGACTTTTGGATTTAATTATGGAAGTTACACGTTGTTTTGGAAGACAGAAATATCCTCTTAGGATTTGGTCCCATCCACAGAAGAGTTTGGACAAATTTATAAGACGCGTAAGAGAAAAGAAAGGGAAGAATAAAACCCATAAATTGCAGAGAAGAAAACGGGGGGAATGAGACATTCTTGAGATTTTGTCGACCTAAGGGATATATATAAGGTGCTGAGAGTTTCAGAGATGATCATAAAGAGAGTTTGGGGTAAAGGCAGAGGCGAAGGAACGAAGAATTAGAGCTGCATGAATTGTTGTTGTTTTTGCTGCTGTCTGAAGAGAAAGTGTTGCGAATCAAGTTCAAAGTCTCAAATTCGTTACAGTTCTACAGTATTTACCAAGTTCTCTGTAACAGTCAAACTGCCTGATTTATTAGTTTTCTCTTGTTTTTCACCCTTTTGAGATATGAACACCTATTTTGAGCACGTGAATAATATGAGGAGCTAAACCCCATTTATGAGGCGACGGAGGAAGCTATTTTTCCAATTATTATGTGGTAATTTTTATTTAAATCAATTTTTGCAATTCTTTTATGATTATTTGCATTGAACTTAAATTGATTATATGATTTTGATTAAGTAGTTGTGTTATCTCTTGGTGGTGCATGCTAGCTTAATATGTTTCTGATGTTCCATGCTTGCGATTTACGACTAGTTTTTTCAAAATCTACTTATCTGGGCAATATTTTAGATCAAATTGAATATATGAGTTGCATAGTTATTGTTATGATTGAATCACTGACAATTGGTTAATGGTGGAATCCTTTGTCTCAGTTTTCTCTACAATCTTGAAATCAACTTTAATTTAGTTTGCAATTTTTAGGTTAGAAATTATATTCTGAAAACAAATCTTCACGAGTCTTTGAACCTTTTCATACCATTATAAAAACTACATCAATTGTTGCCGCTGCCGTCGCGGACTTGGTTTTTTAGATATGTTTTTAGGTTTTTAGTTTTTGTTCTATTTTATGTTTTCTTGGGTACTTGTCTTTTGGTTACACGTTTTAGATTTTGGATCGAAAAGAAATCTAAGCCAAAGATTTTGGTGATTAACTAAAGACTTCGCGTCGAAGACAAAGCGAAAAGAACGTAAAAGAAGACAATTTCATTTTTATTTTAAGGGTTTTATTATTATTTATTATTTTCCGAAAATTGTATTAGGGAAGGACGACAGTTAAAATACTGTCTCGACCCCTCAGGTTCGTACACTGACATAGGAGTCGGTGGCCTAAGTCGACTACAACGGATTTGTCGCCCGTCTGGATTAGGAGGTAAGATTCTAAACACCCGTGAATCCCCTCAACTATATATGTTGAGGATCTGAATATAGATTTTTAATTTCTACTAAAGGGCAAGGCCAGTCCATACAAGATAAGGGTTCGGATTTCATAACCGTTCTATTCTTGCCCGTCTTAAGAAAACGTTCCCAACGTGAACCTAAGCCTTAAAATTTTGACTAGAACGAGACCTATAAGGTAACAATCTTAATGGAAAGTCGTTCAAAAGGATTGTATTAGGTATTTTTTTTAGCCTGACTCGAAGTTCAGGATGATTACTATAAGTTGAACGAGCCTCCTTGTAACCCGAGGAAACATTTTTCCAAGGGGTGGGGGTATCAAGGCTCCGCTGAGGTTCTCCTATTTCTATTTGACTTACTTTAATTCAGAACGTTCTAGAGAGGTTTGCTAAAACTATACCTAGTTGCCTTTCGGGAGATTAGAACCGGTCTAGAAACAATCTAAGTGGAGCTATCATGTTTTTTGTTTGCTAGAAATCAGTAGGTTTGATTTGGTTTGGCCGGACTTGTTTTGCGATTGCGTAGAATACCGTTCCAATCTAGGAAAGTCCTCTTGTATGCCAGAACGTTAAAGAGACGCTCTAGGTCGTTTTATTAGTACGAAACCTAGTAGTTATATTTTAGGAAAAAAGGATCTCGAATACCTTAATCTAGAGAGCCCTGCTTTTGTAAAATCCAGTTTTGAACGTCCGTCTCTAGGTAAGAAGAGTATCCCTAGTACTCTGATAGTGCCAGAAATGGCAACCTTAAAAACTTTATCAAATCCTGCTATGACTAATCGTCCATCATATTAGTTGATACTGAAGCCAACTATGAGTTGAAACCTGGGACCATACAGATGCTCCCAGTGTTAGGTGGGAAAAAAACTGAAAACCCATGTTTCTTTATTAGGGATTTTGAGGAAATTTGTAGTACTTTAAGGATTAAAAACCTAGATAATGAGGCATTAAATCTTAAGTTATTTCCATTTTCCCTAAGAGATAAAGCTAAATCTTGGTCATGATTTGCAAGGAATTTCCTAAAAAAATAAAGTAAAAAGTTAACCTCTTCCCCACACTTAAACATTACATTGTCCTCAATGTAATTGAGTCATCCAACGCAAATATTAAGATGGGAAATGCAAAAAGTAGACTAAAATATAAAAATAAAAATACATCTACTGGAATGTACAAAAAGGATCCCCATAAACTAACAACCTGAAAATTTGGGGATCAACCCAAAATACAACATTTAAAAATGACAGCTTCACACTTATGTTATCACGATGTGGAGACACTGAAACTATCAAAAACAGAGACTTACCTCCAAACCAAGTTTTTACAACACAAGGAAGTGTGTAAAGAACATAATATGGGGATATTATTGGGACTGGGAAATTTTCAATTCGCTCATGCACGATATCAGGAATAGGCAAGTCCTTTGGGTACTTACATGCAAAGTAATCCAACAACACTTTAGAAGCACACAATTCTAACCCTAAATTAGGCAACTTTTGGAAGTCTAGGGGTCTAGAAACAACCTCTAAGTTGGGTGAATTATCTTGTGGGATGGATTCATCTATGGAATTAGGCAAATCATCCACACAATCATCCACAGGGTCATCTATATGTTCTTTTTGGAACAGAGAGTCACTACAAGATTCATCATCATCAGCATATAATCTTTGACATTCAAGAACTCTCAATCTTTGTTCCAAACTAGGCGGTGTGTGTTTGTAATACTTCTCATATATCATTAGAGTAGATTCTTCACTTACCTCATGTGGAGCAGAAACTCCATACCGTTGCCTACGTTTATATTCAGCAAGCGTCATCTCAGATGAGGTTTCCTGATAATTTGCATTTCTGCGCTTATATTCTGCCAGTGTCATCTTGGGTGACGTCTCCTCAGAAAAAGGCATCGTCCTCAAAAAGTCCCTGAAAAGAAATACAAAAAGAAACGCATAAAAAGGAAAAAAAATCTAAAATGAAATGAAAATACTGTACAAAAAACATAAACCTAAAAATTAATCTAAAAACAAATCCGCATTGGCGGCGTCAAAATGTTGTCGTGATTTTAGATAGTGGTAAGAAGGTTTGTCGTTCACTCGGAGTTTGTTGAGATTGATTCTAGGCTTAAATATGAAAATACTAAAAATAAGAAAATATATATACAAAATACGTCACAGGATGAAGAATTTACTGGGACGTAGGATTTCATTGTTTTTCATATTCAAGTGGTTCATAAATTAATCCTAGGAAATTATAGCTCAAAATAAAAGAAATATTAACTCTATTCTTTGCCAAAGTAGATTTCATAAAACATTAGTTGTAATTTGTGAGCATGACGCATCAAAAGTAATTAAAACTAAGCATGCGACATCAGACAAAATAACAAATAATTAATAGAAATCATAAAACAATTACATTCTATGCAAATAGTTATAAAAGAATTAATTTAATTACCACATGGGTGAAAAACAACTTCCTCCGTCGTCCTAGTGATGGGTTCTAGCTCCGCATGGTAAAAACACACTCAAAAATATAATTCATATCCCAAATAGTGTTTTTATTGAAGAAAACTAATAATACAATGAATCTGCAACGGTGTACTGGCGTTACAGAAGTCATCGTTACAAGAAATTGTTGCAAATTCAAAAAAAGTGTGCCAAACTGACTGTTGCAAGTACTGTTAATAAACGACAGTTCTCTGCGACAGTCAGCAGGCGTCAAATGTTCTTCTTCTTCTTCTGCGACTGACCTAGGAAGTCCGTTCTTCTTCTTCTTTCCTGAAAATGCAGAACTCGTCTGCAACTTCTTTTATGAACCAGAACTTCCCCCCTAACTCTCCATACCCGCTCTGTGGCAGCCAAGGCTTGTATTTATACTCACAGGGCCCTCAAATATTCGAGTTAATGCCCCACATTTTTGCTTTAAAGTCTCACAGATTTTATTTTTCTTTCCTTCCTTTCACGCGTCAACAGTAACTATCAATGGTTTCCAAAACTGGCTGATTGATATTTCAGAAGAGATAATATTTCTTTATCCTCAGCGATATACCGAACATAAACCAAAATCCTGAAATATTCTTTCCTGCTTGCTATGAAGATTTTGTTTCCATTTTCTTCTATGCTTTTGTATTTTACGTGCTTAATTGCTTCCAACACACTTCCACTCGTGCAATATACAGTTAAGACATAGTCAAAACTCGTACAACACACTATCTACACGTAACCTGCCATGAAAATAAACACCTAGTTTACCTCCTTTTCTGTTTTAACCAAACTTGACGTAGCCCACCTATTTTCTCGAATCTGACCAATTTACCAACTCTGTTTAATCTCTACAATTCATTATCAATCCACAGCAGAGACTAAAACCAAATAAAACTCTCCCAACTCGAGTAACAGAAGGATGGTAATAATTCTCCCCTGTTTTGCTTGAACCGAACATAATCTCCCTATATTTTTGAAATCACAGCTCATACCAACCCTGTTTGGTCCATTGGAGAAAACCCAATTGATTTCATCCTTTTAATTTCATTAACACACCTTCAATTATCGGACCCTAGTTTCTGCCGGAACTGGTTTACATTACATCCACGATTCTAGACAATTTCAATCGTAACTGAACACATTACCAGTCCTGTTAGACCGAAATCAAGATACCCAAATGATTACAGCCATTTAGTCTCACTATAAGACCTCCAAAATCCAAACCCTAATTCTACCTGTTGAAAGCAAAATTTTCCCGCCAAAATACAGTATTCAAAATGTTGAAGAAAGGTGCCCCTTATCCGATCTGCTGGGATGGCGATAATAACTGGGGTGCCCCTTGGTAATCAGGTAGCCCCTTATCCAAAACTGGGATTCCGAATAACACGTGTCCTCCGGTTGTAAATAACATCTTTTTCGAGCCAATTCTCCATATGAGCTTATTTCATAAAAAACACCTACAAACAAGTTTATTAGTGATAAAATGAGTCTCAGCTAATGTATTTATGGGTGAAAAGGCTTCGCACTTTCGTGCTCATCAAGAGCCTTTTTTGGAAGGCCAAACTATGGACGAGCAAGCCAATGATATTTATAATATCACTATATTCGATAACTGAAAAAGCGGGGGTCTAACAACCACACCCAATATTTCGCTTAGCAATCTATATGGACTAACTCCGATATACTTTCAAGAAAATCAACTAGACAGTTAGACTCAATCTTAAGAAAAGTATATCAAAGAGTTATATCTCAATTTCTCAATTTAATGCATAATCAAACAAATAGGAATTTGAGAGCCTGATTGAATATAAGAAATAACTTGGAAGGTATCAAAAACCAATATCCAAGTGTCAAATCAATTTTATCAACAACCAAAGGTTGGATTCACAATTGATTGAAATTACGCACAACCTGTGATATTTCAATTATATAAACAAATATAATGTGGAAAAGAAATAACACAGACACAAGAAGTTTTCTTAACGAGGAAACCGCAAATGCGAAAAAAAAACTCGGGACCTATTCCAGATTTGAACACCACACTGCATTAAGCCGCTACAGACACTAGCCTACTCCAAGTTAACTTCGGACTGTAATGTAGTTGAGCCCTAACCAATCACACTGATCAAGGTACAGTTGCACTCCTTACGTCTCTGAATCCCAGCAAGACTCTACGCACTTGATTCCCTTGGCTGATCTCACCCACAATTAAGAGTTGCTACGACCCAGAGTCGAAGACTTGATAAGCCAATCTTCCTCACACAGAAAAGTCTATTGAATAGATAAATCTGTCTCCCACAGATATACCTATGAGTTTTGTTCTGTTTTTTGATAAATTAAGGTGAACAGGAACCAATTGATATACCAGACTTATATTCCCGAAGAAAAGCCTAGAAATATCAATCACCTCACAATAATCTAAATCATATGGAAACGAAACAAGATATTGTGGAATCACAAACGATGAGACGAAGATGTTTGTGACTACTTTTTATCTTGCCTATCGGAGATTAAATCTCGAGCAAATCTTAGAGAATATAGTTTTCAATCACGACAGAAAATAGCAAGATCAGAACACGCAACTATAGAGAAAATAGTTAGGTCTGGCTTCACAATTCCAATGAAGTCTTCAGGTTGTTAACCTACAGGGTTTTGGAAAAAACCTAAGGTTAAAGGTGAATCGACTATAGTCGCAACTAGTATCACACAGGAGGTGTGGGGATTAGGTTTCCCAATTGCTAGAGTTCTCCCTTATATAGTCTTCAAATCATGGTTTGCAATCAATGTTACCTTGGTAACAAAGCATTCAATATTCACCGTTTGATGAAAATATGATTAGACTCAAGCTAATATATCTCAACCGTTAGATCGAACTTAGCTTGTTACACACAAATGAAAAGTGACTTCATTTAGATATGAGTAACCGTACCTAAACGTGTACACCTTTTTGGATCAAAAATAGTTAACCGAAGTTAGTCGTATGAACACTTTCATATCAACCTTATTCATCTTAACCATAACTAGTTCAAATGAAACTAGTTCTAGAGTTGTTCAATTGTTTATATTCTCATATAAGTATAAAAGTCACAATTAAAGCAAAATCGATTTTGATTCACTCGAATCAAGTCATGAACATTATAGCCACGGTTTGCAAAAGATTGCATTCCTTATTATATAAGTGTATTAGTTCATGAAAAAACCGATTTTAGAACATAAACCACTTAAGTATGCAAACGGGTACGCATACCTAAGTGGCCAGACTAAGTTTGGCTTCGCCAGTATGCTACGGGCACGCATACCACCAAACTCAGTAAAGTCCTGGAACTTGAACCTCATGCCAGTACGCGTACCGGTATGCGTACTTAGTTCCCGGACCTCTACTAAACCAATCAGTACGCATACGGGTATGCATACCATGGTTCCAGGACTTGGATTACACATATGCAAGTACGCATACTGTGCTTATATCCAATTGTTCTAAACTCTCATTTCAATAATTGAAACATTCTCGGAAGACGACAATAGCTGTCTCACACAAACTATTAGCTTCAAAGCAATTTTCAAGTGATCGGATGATCAATACGAAATATTCCGAGTCTATATCAAATGGATGTCTCACACAAATCATGTAAGATGTTACCAAGCGATTTTCACATGATCATCTTTTGACTTTCGTCAATAATATAAGTTGAAATTGGTTAAAGCGAAAGCTTACCAATATATATTTCGAGAAATATGTAAGCGAGTTAAACTTAGCTCGAAATATCAAATGTGTATGATCGAAGACTATATAGCTATACGACTTTTGTCTCAAATAGGAGATTGAGTAGATAGACTTTTGAGTGATATATGAGTTCAAGTCTCCACATACCTTTTGTTGATGAAGTTCCACAAGCTCCTCTTAGTAGTTCTTCGTCTTCAATCGATGAACACCATGAAGTCTAATGCTCAACTACACTTTCTACCCTAATCCGAGACTTAGCTATAAGTAGACTAGAAATGAATACTTATAGTTTTTGAAACTAAACTTGACAAATAAGCTTGAGATCGCAACGCTTGCGAGTTCGAACGAGCAGTGCTCTAACAATAACCATCATACGTTTGACCCATATTCAGAAACCTATAAACCTGGTTGGAGAAACCATCCGAACCTTTCATGGTCTAAGGGTCAGAGTCAAGGTCAGTTTAGTAATTTTAATGCTCCCCCAGGTTTTGCAATACTAAGAATCCTTTAGGTCAAGCACAGTTTCAGAACCCTTCATATAACAAGACCATAAGTTTATAGGAGTCTCTCGCCTTGTTAACCTGGCCAACTGCAATATTTCAACAATCAGTTGCACAAGGTTTAGAATAAAATAAAAAGATGGTCCAGACCAACTCTTAGGCTATTACCGAGTTGAAAGACCAGGTTAGTCAGATAAATGAGTCTTTGAAAGAAAAAGCTAAGTTCCCTAGTCAACCAATACCCAAACCTAGAGGAGTCCTTTCAATAACAACCCTTAGGAGCGGTAAAACGGTAGACAATAAGGTAGCCATGTCTAATAATGGACATACTCTAGATCCACCTTATAGTTCCCAAGAGGAACCAGCTGAAGAGACTAACAAAGTTTCTAGTGACGCCAATGTGGTTCCTGATATGTCTCATTTTGTCCCCAGAGCCCCATATCCACAGTTGTTAGTTCCAACAAAGACAAAGTCGACTTTCAACAAAATAATTGAGATATTTAAGCATGTGAATATTAATATCCCGTTATTAGAAGCAATCAGGAAAATACCTACTTATGCCAAGTTCCTCAAAGATCTTTGTAAATGTAAGCGTAAGCTTAATATCTATAAGAAAGACTTTTTAGCTGGTAAGGTAAGTTCAATCCCTCTGAACCAAAAAACCCCTTAGTATAAAGACCCTGGATGCCCCACTATATCTCGTGCGACCGGCAATTACTCAGTAGATAAAGCATTCCTTGACTTAGGAGCCAGTGTTAACTTACTCTCGTGTCACGCGTACAACCAGCTAGGTCTTGGTAAGTTGAAACCGACTAAAATGACCATACAGTTAGCTGATAGGTCTGTCAAAGCACCTCGTGGTATCATAGAGGATGTTCTGATTGAGGTTGATAGGTTTATTTATCAAGTGGATTTCGTTGTTCTAGATACTCGACATGTTCAGGACCTTAGTGCTCAAATACCAGTGACTTTAGGTAGGCCATTTTTAGCCACGTCCAACGTTGTCATCAACTGTAGGACCGGACTTATGAACATATCCTTTGGTAATATGACCACTGAACTGAATGTATTTAATGTTACTGGACAAACTTCTTATTATTTTGAAGAAGTGAATATGATTAACACTTCAGTTCAGGATAATTGGGACGACACTTTATTTGGTGATTCGTTGGATGAATTTGATGAGACAACTCTCTTAAGTCAGATAGGTGACCAAACTGTAGAACTAGAATAAGCCCTTGAGTATTTTAAAGACTCTATGGACCCTGGAATTCAAGCAACACTTTTAGGTCTCTCTGAGAGTAATGATGATCCTAAGTTTATGGGTAGAAAACTAGAAGAAGCTCTTGAGTATTTTAAAGACTCAAAAAGCAATAGTTAAAGGCCTTACGGAGAGTAGTGATTACTCTAAGTTTGGGGGGTAGTGACGGTTCTTGTGATCATCAAGTATCCCTATTAGCCTAGTGCATCTGAAGTATTGCTTGAGTCTATTCAGACTCCACAACCCGATCTCCTTGATACTGTCCAGGAGGAAATCCAGCTACTAGAAACCCGTTTTTCGGATGAATCTGTTTATCGGACCACTCATATGAAGCGCAAGTGGGCGACCCAAATACCAATTGTATTGCAAGAAATTTTAGATAAGGTTGTTGATGATTTTTTCATTTTTCTGATTCTGTATAGTTGTCTCATATTAGTGGAAGTTCTATTTGGTTTTGATGGCCTGCAATTATTTCGTCTATTGATATATGATTTGAAAAGTGACTAGCCATTTTATGGTACTTATGTCTGGATGAATATTTTAAACTTAGCACTTTTTGGGAGGTAACCCATGCTCATGCGACATGGTAATATCCTTCTATAACTCATTGTTTTTCAAGTGGTAATAGTTTCTTGTTGTTCATGTTTCTAATTTCATCTTTCGAACATTGAGAATAGTGTTAGATTTAAATTTGGGGGTATGAGAGAAACATTTTAGTTGCATTATTAAACTCCAGAGCCTAGAAATTTGTGCCAATTAAGGGTGACACTAACCAATCTAAGTGGATGGAAGCATCTTGGTTGTAGGAGTTGAGGAATCCAACTTAAAGTCTATTCATAAAATCACATAGATCGGGTCCTTATTACTTTCTGTTTTTTTTTTTAAAAAAAACTTAAATGTTTCTCTAAGTGATTTGGTGGGGCACCAGCATCGAATTGTTGCCACTACCGGAATGAAATGGATTGATTGAGTTACTAAATAAATAAATAAAAAGCGAAAAAAAAAAGAAAAGAGAAAGACCAGACCAATCAAAACAAACGTAATATATGTTTCGGAAGAAAAAAATAAAAAATTTATTATTATTGTTATTCAATAAAATCGACCGCTAGTCCCCTTGAATATGCCAGATGAGTTAGTCTAGAATCAAGATTATCGATCATTGTTTCCCTTGTATATGCCAGCTGCGTTGATATTAGTCCACGAGGAGGTTCATCTTGGCAGGGCCTTCATACAAATATGGGAAACACCGTTCACCTTAGTTAACATCATAAAACATCTATTTTTTCTCTATATCCATCTTCTTAATCTATTCATGTGATTTTTTTGATTCCTGATATGGATGCGACTATCTGAGTAGAACTCTATGACTTATATATGAATTGGATTCGCATCAGGGTACTTCCTCTTGTAGTCAATGAATTGGATTCCTGATATTGTTTACAGCTGTTCCAAGGTTCTGCATAGGTAGCTAGGGTTTGGAGTAAAGGTTTTGCGGGTACACCTCGTGTAAACCCTCCCGAGACTGTAACTCGTCCACTAGGGCCACCTAGGGGTTTAAAGGCTTATTGCACACGCTAAGTGCAATCGCGATTCCTGCGACAGTGAGTTAGGATTTTATTTTGAAGATTTGATTTTCTCGGGACTAGCAAATAATAAGTTTGGGGGTATTTGATAGACATATTTTTGTGTCTGATTTGATCCCAATTCCATAAATTGTTGGTGCTCATTTTTGTACTTATTATGGTATTTTGTGTATGTGTAGGTGTTTTCGAGAAATAAATGTGTGCGGTAAAAATTGGCTTAAAAAGTTACTAAAGGCACCCACAGAACTATAAGGAACCTCTTATTTGGATCAGGGCACCCAGGATTTTAAAAGCACCATCATTGTAGATAGGGGCACCCCCATCTTCATCTTTCGAATTTTACTTTTGGCGAGAAACTGAACCAGTCGCCTGTAATTTTCTGCACGAATTTTGGAAGGATTTTATGAGGATTTAATTACGGATTTGGATTGGTAATCCCCTCTTGAGACAAAATAGGGACGGTAATAGGTTTTAATTTGACAAACAAGGATTTTTACACGTGATTTTTATAAAAAGGGAAGGTGGGATTTTTGGATTTAATTATGGAACTGACGTGCTGTTTAGGAAGAAAGAAATATCCTCTTAGGATTTGGTCCTATCGACAAAAGAGTTTGGAAAAATTTAGAAGACGCGTAAGAGAAAATAAAGGGAAGAATAAAATCTGTAACTTGCGTAGAAGAAAACAGGGAGAATTAGATATTGTTGAGATTTTGTCGACCTGTGGAATGTATATTAGGCGCCGGGAGTCTCAGAGAGGATCATAGAGAGAGTTTGGGGTAAAGGCAGAGGCGAAGGAACGAAAAACCAGAGTTGCATGAATTGTTGTTGTTGCTGCTGTCTGAAGAACAAGTGTTGTGAATCAAGAAAAACGTCTCAAATTCGTAACAGTGCTAGAGTATTTACCAAGTTCTCTGGAACGGTCAAACCTTTGTAACAGATGATTTGTAACGCCTATGCAACGTTGTAAACTACTTGCTTTATTAGTTTTCTCTTGTTTTTCACCCATTTGATCTATGAACACCTATTTTGAGCACGTGAATAATATGAAGTGCTATACCCCATTGCTGAGGCGATGGAGGAATCCATTTTTCCAATTATTATGTGGTAGTTTCTATTTAAATCAATTTTTGTAATTCTTTTATGATTATTTGCATTGAACTTAAATTGATTATTTTATTTTGATTAAGTAGTTGTGTTCTCTGTTGATGGTGCATGCTTGGCTTAAAAGGTTTTTGATGTTCCATACTTGCAATTTACAACTACTGTTTTGAAAATCTACTTATCTAGGCAATATTTTAGATCAAACTGAATGTATGAGTTGCATGATTATTGTTATGATTGAATCCCTGATAATTGGTTAATGGTGGAATCCTTTTGGTCTCAATTTTCTCTACAATCTTGAAATCAACTTTAATTTTTTTTGCAATTTTAGGGTTAAAAATTATATTTTGAAAACAAATCTTCACAGGTCTTTAACGAACCTTTTCTTACCATTGTAAAAATTGCATCATAGATGAACTAGGAACTCTTTGCTCAACTTGCATCGAATCGTCTTAACACCGCTACAACTCTCACTTTCAATTTGAGAGTGTAGACTTTCACGACTAAATATGAATTTATTTAATTTTGGGCACCATAGAAGGTACGCTTTCACACCTTCTGGATAACCTAAGAAAATTGTTTTCTTAGCCTCTAACACCTAACTTATTTTCTTTGATATGAAAATAAGTTGCGCAACCAAACACCTTCAAATTAGAATAATTCACAGGATTTCCAGTCCATACCTCCAAAGAAGATTTACACTTAATAGTTGTTAATGGTGATCAATTCACTAAATAGCACGCGCCTTAAATGTTTCAGCCCACCAAATCTTGTCCAAACTTGCTTTGACAACATGCATCTTGCTCTATCAAGTAATGTTCGATTCATTCGCTTCACTACTCCAATTTTCTTCAGTGTAACTTTGACTGTGAAGTGCCTAACGATACCTTGTTCCTCGGAAAATTACTTCAATGGGTCTTAGATGTGTTCACCACCATTATCGGAATGTATCATCTTAACCACACAACCAATTTGTTTCTCTACCATGGTCTTCCACTACTTAAACACTTCGGTGACTTCATTCTTATGCTTCATGGTATAAAGCTAAACTCTCCATGAAAAGTCATCAATAAGGGTCACAAACTACCTCGCACCTCCCTTTGAAATTGTACGAGAGGGACTCCAAACATCCAGATAGATGTAATCTAAAATACCATGTGTGTAGTGTACAACGGTACCAAATTTTTCATACATTTCTTTCCGAAAATACAGTGCTCACAGAAATCAAGATTGCTAGTCTTCTCACCTCCAAGCAAGCCTCTACTACTTAACACAAACATAATTTTCTCACTCATATGCTTAAGACACACATGCCACAAACATGTTAACTCCACCTGTTTCTTATCAATTGATTGGGGAACCATAGTGCCACCACAAACTATATATCCTTGTAGGAAATATAAATTATCATGTCTTTCACCTGTCATCTTTAAACTACCACCGTAGTATACCTTCAAGTATCCATATTTTTCCACATAATTGTATCCAAGAGATTAAGTACCCCTAAGGAAATCAAACTCTTTCTTGGATATGGAACATGCATAACCTCTGAAAGTATTGCAGTAACACTGTGCGAACGAACCTGTATCGCACCAACTTCAAATGTTTTGCACAGACATTCGAACTACATATCATAACAGTACCAACTGTCACCTCTCTGTAAGCGGTAAAACAATCCTTAGTAGGACAAATATGATACGAAGCACCTGAATCAAGCATACAACCATCATTAAGATAACTCTTCGATGTAATGGTAAACATCTTCTAAAAAATACCATCCATTGGGTCCTATGAAACTCCACTGCACGTTTCTCATCCCTTACCTTAATATTGAGACAATCATCCCGTATATGACTAGGTTTACGACAATAATAACATTCAACATCGTTCTTCTTACAATTGGAATGATTATCCGAAACTAATTTCTTATTACAATTCTTTCCTCTATCAAAAAATAAACCCTTGGCTTGTAAAGCAGAGACCACTTCATCGAAAACCTACTTGTTATCTTCTTCGGTTTTCACACTCTGCGAATAGTCAACAAAACCTGAAAACACGAGGATACCCAAATACACCACAATCTTTTTGTTTCAACCTATAAGTCCTCTACCGAATGTGATCATCTATGGACAGAGTCGAGACAATATGACAGCTTGATTCACACTTTGTCTGATCGTCTATGGATACGTGATCAAGACAATACGACAACAAGATAACTTGTATGATTGACTATGGATACAAGATCGAGACGATATAATAATGAAGTGTGTTACTTGATAATAGGTTCAGAAATCACCAAACTCTATAGGATCACTGATAGACACATTTTTGTGTCTAATATGATTTCAATAGCATGTATTGTTAGTGCTTGATTTTATATTTATTTTGGATTTTTATGTCTTTGTAGGTGTTTTTGGATAAATAAGTTTTTGCTGAGGAATTGGCTCGAAAAGTGGCATTCGCAACACCCGGAGGAATTACTGAAGGCACCCAGAATTTTTCATTATTTACAGCCCAAGGAATTACTCTTCGTACCCCATAGATTGCTATTCGCACCCCAAGGATTACTAATAGTACCCCTAATTTATAAAGGGACACCGGAACAGGATAGGGGGCGACCTTTTCTTCCTCAAATTCAAACAGAAAAAAGGGCGGGAAAAATTGGTTTTCACGGCAGAAATTAGGGTTGAGATTTTGATCGAATCTATGGAGACTAAAAGGCTGAAATTGGTTGGGTTTACTTCTTAGGCCTAAACAGGCCTGGTATAGTCATTTAATTGAACCCAAATTGGCTAGAACTGGAGTTGGAGAAAAACAGCAACGGAAGAAGTTCACGGGTCCGTGTTTGATTAGTTTTGGAAATTTAAAGATATTCAAGGTAAGAAACTGATTTCCTAAGAAACTTATATGCCTAATAAAGAGTTTGGAAAGAATTGGAGAGGCCAGAAACGCGTAAAGAAAACTTGGAGAGGAAATTTCGTACCTTGGCAACAAAGAAAAAAAGGAGAGATTTAATCGGGTTTTAAAGGGTTTGGAGGTATAAAAGGTGTGCTCGAGTCCCAGAGAGGGGTATTGAAGTTTAGGAGAAGTTAGGGGAAGTTTAGAACTCCACAGAGATCAACAGGAGGAGTTGCAGGAAGTCGAGTTCTGCTGGTGTAGAAGGAAGAACACGAAGAACATTAGACCCTTTAGAGCAGTCTTTTATTCTACAACATACTCTTCTATCGTTTCCTGTAACAGATCATATTGCAACCATTCTCTGTAAAAGTTAGTTTGTAACGCCTATAAAACGTAGCAAACAGTCTGCTTTATTAGTTTTCTCTTGTTTTTCACCCTTTTGAGCTATGAACACTTATTTTGAGCACGTGAATAATATGAGGAGCTAAACCCCTAGCTGAGACGATGGAGGAAGCCATTGTTCCATGAAAAGTGGTATATTTCTATTTTAATTATATCTTGCAATTTCTTTAATGATTACTTGCATGGAACTAATATTGGAAAATTGATTTTTATTGAATGATTGTGATTTGTTTTGATGGAGCATGCTTAGTTTAAGACTTTTGATGTTTCATGCTTGATGCTTACAATTGTTACTTCGAAAATATACTAGAGGAAATAAATTAGAATCACTTTAAACACAAAGAACTGCATGAATATTGATTAGATTGAATCACTTAATTGGTCAATGGTGGAATCCTGAGTCTCAGTGCTTTTTGTAATCTTGATAACAACATCAATTGAATTTTCTATTTTATTTTGAATCTAAAAATCATCCTTTACAAGTCTGAGTGAACGATACTCTTCTTACCACTTTACAACAACCATCAAAATTACAGCAATTTTGGGCGCCGCCGACGCAAACTTGTATTAAGGTTTAGGTTTTAGGTTTATTTTATTTTTAGGTTTTGTATATTTATTTTTATTTTTATTTTTTTTAGATTTTTTTTGTTCTATTTTACTCTTGGGTATTTTTGTTTTTGTTGTGCAGGATTGACTCGAAGCTAAAAGTGGAAAGTCGTACTTGCCAGAAAAAGGAGAAAACCGAAGATAATATTTTTTGACTTTTATTTTTGTTAATTTATTTATTTCTTAATTTGGACTATTGTTGTTTGTTTGTTTGTTTTTATGTTTTTTAGTATTTGATTATTAAAAAAAACACACTTGCACACACCAATTGCATCGCTCGTCAGACTACCGAGTCTAGGAAAACTCGTGGACTAGTAAGCTGAACCCGTGCCTTGGGCCTTATGGGAGTTACCAGCTGAAGGTCCAAAAACCTCAGTCGTACCTTTGGGTATATTTTTCTATGGTAACCCAAGCTTACCTAAATTAGTGAGCCCAACATTTGCATGTGCACGATTTTTTGCTGAATTCTTGTATGACTGAACGTAAGAGAGACGCTCTAGGATGCGGTTTATGTGTGAAAAACCTAGAAGTGATATTTTAGGAAACAAGAATCTTGATTACCTTAATCTAGAGAGCCCTATATTTGGACGTTCTTATCACATTGAGGAAAATATCCATAGTACTCCAATAGTACCAAAAATGGCAACTTTGAAAGCTTTGTTGAACCCAACTAGGACCACTCGTCCATCATGTATCAAGTTAGCTGACACTGAAGCCACCTATAAACTGAAACATGGGACCCTACAGATGCTCCCAATCTTTTCAGGGAAAGAAAACGAAAACACCTATTTCCATGTTAGGGATTTTGAGGAAATTTGTAGTACCCTAAGAATTAGAGACCTTGATGATGATGCTTTGAAACTTAGGATATTCCCCTTTTCCATAAAAGATAAGGCTAAATCTTGGCTGTATAGTTTGGCTTCCGAGTCAATTGAAACCTATGAACAACTGACATCTGCCTTTTTCAATAAGTTTTTCCCTAGGCACAAAACATCGTCTATTAGGACGCAAATATGCACATTTTCCCAACGGGAGGGGAAATCATTGTATAGGTATTTGGAAAGGTTCAATGATCTATTAGCCCAATTTCCTCATCATGGTTTAGAAAAGGTTAGGCTAGTTCAGATCCTTTATGAGGGTTTAGATTATTCGACAACAACCATGGTTGAGTCTCTATGCACTGGTGGGTTTGAAAACCAAACTATTGATGCGGCGATGAAATTTTTGAATGAAACCGCCGAGAAAACCCAGCAATGGGAAAATAGCAGGGAGCTCAAGAAAACAATTCTTCTAGGCAGAGGAAACATTAATAGGTAGAAGGAGGCTTTGAATCAGATGCCAAAATTGCAGCAATAGCTAAAAGGTTAGAAGCTTTAGAATTGGGTCACACTAGTAGTAGAGTAGAGCCTTTTTGGAAAGGCAAAACTTTTGAAGAACATGCCAATGCTCTTTATAATAATAACACTAGGTTCGATTACCGTCAAAACATTGACCCATATTCAGAAAATTATAATCCTGATTGGAGAAACCATCCGAACCTCTCATGGTTTAAGGACCAGAATCAAGGTCAGTTTAGTAATTCGAATGTTCCCCCAGGTTTTGGCTATACTAAGAATCCTTCAGGACCAGCTGCGTTTCAGAATCAGTCTGATAAGAAATTTTAAGTCTAGAGGAAACTCTCACCTCGTTTATTCGGAATACTGATAAGATGCACCAATCTCTTTCACAAAGCATAGAAGCTAGTAACAGGATAGAGCAAGAAAACAGTCAAGCTATTGCCGAGTTAAAAACCCAGGTTAGTCTGATAAATGAGTCCTTGAGAGAAAAAGGTAGGTTCCCTAGTCAAAGACAACCCAAACCTAGAGGAGTTCATGAAGTAGGCGCAAAACCATCACATCAGTTGAATTTAGTTAGAACCCTTAGGAGCGGTAGAGTAGTAGACAATCAGGTAACCATGCCCGATAGTGAGCATATTGTAGTTCACCCCTCAGGATCACCACTAGCTGAGGGGATTGATAAAGTTTTTGATGATGCCAACACGGTTCCTGAGAGGTATGATTTTGTGCCTAGAGCCCCATTTCCACAGCTACTAGTACCAACAAAGAGTGAATCCAACTTTAATGACATAATGGAGGTTTTTAAGAAAGTTACCATAAACCTTCCGTTACTAGAAGCAATTAGGCAACTTTCGGCTTATGCCAAGTTCCTTAAGGATATGTGTACGCGAAAGCGCAAGCTTAGTGTCCCTAAAAAATCCTTTTTAGCTAGTCATGTAAGTTCGATCATTCAGAATACCACAACTCCTAAGTATAAAGACCCAGGTGCCTCTACTATTGCTTGCACAATAGGAAAACACAAGGTAGAGAAAGCTTTACTTGACTTAGGATCCAGTGTGAACTTACTTCTGTATCATGTGTACTTACAGCTAGGGCTCGGTGAATTGAAACCTACTAAGATAACACTGCAGTTAGCTGATAGGTCTATTAAAATTCCTCGAGGTGTGATAGAGGATGTTCTTATTGAGGTCGACAAGTTTATTTATCCTGTGGATTTCTTGGTATTAGATACCCAACCTGTCCCCGACCCAGAGAACCAGATACCCATGATTTTAGGTCTCTCATTCTTAGCTACGTCTAATGCGATCATAAACTGTCGAAATGGTATCATGAATCTATCTTTTGGTAATATGACTATTGAGATGAATATTTTTAATGTTAATAAGCTAAATTCTAAGCTAGATGACACGTTCATTGGAGAGGTGAACATGATAGGAACCTTAGTTCAGGAGTCATTACCAAATATCGTTTCCGAAGATCCATTAGAGAGTTGTCTGTCCCATTTTAGCCTGAAATTTGATGATGATAGCAACATTGAACAAGTAAATACTATGTTGGGTTATATTCATGTGTTAGATACTGATAAATGGAAAGCTAGGTTCAAACCATTACTAGCTTTTAAGTCTACCCTCATCCCTTGTTTAGAGGAGCTTCCTAAGTTGGACTCTAGATATGCATTTTTAGTCCCATCTGAGACTTTTCCTACGAAAATAGCTTCCAATCAGGAGAGTAGGCCAGAAATCGTGCTTCAAGACAATAAGGAAACTTTAGGGTTGACCATAGAGGATATGAAACAAATAAATCCTACAGTTTGTATGCCTCAAATGCATTTAGAGGATGAACCACTTGATTATAACTTCGAAAAAGCAATTGACATTTTTCAGGAACCTGATGGTCTAAAAATTAGGAATATTGTGACTAGTCTATCCAGAGACACCCAAAATTCTAAGTTTGGGGGTATAGAACTAGAAGAAGCTCTCGAGTACTTTAAAGACTCTACGGACCCTGAAATGCAAGCCATAGTGCTAGGCCTTACGGAGAATAATAATGACCCTAGGTTTAGGGGTAATGATCTAAAAGAAGCTCTTGAGTATTTTAAAAACTCCGAGGATCCAGAAATTCAAGCAATAGTCAGAGGTTTGTCCGAAAATACTGACTACCCTAATTTTGGGGGTATTGATGGTCAAGTATCCCCATTAGAAGTACTTAACTTGGGAATCGAGCCTAGTGTGCCTGAGGTATTACCCGAGTCTATTCCGACTCCACGACTCCTCCTGATACTGTCAAAGAGGAAATCCAGAACTTAGAATCCCATAGTTCAGAAGATTTTGTTTATCAAGACACTCATATGAAGCCGAATTGGGCACCGCAAAAAAATATAGTTGTCTTGCAAGAAATTTTAGATCAGGTTGTGCTATGTCTGTTCATTTTTCTAATCCGGTGCATTTGTCTCATAATTGTGGCAGTTTTATTTGGTTTTGTTGACCCACAGTTGTTTCGACTATTGATATATGATTTGAAAGGTAATTAGCCATTTTGTGGTATATGACGTCTGGTTGAAGAATTTAAACTTAGCACTTCTTGGGATGTAACCCATGCTCATGAGACACGGTAATATCTTTTCTCATCTCTTTTGCTTCAAATGGTAACAATTTCTCCTTGTTCATGCTTTTAATTTTATCTTTAGAACATTGAGTACAATGTTAGATTTAAGTTTGGGGGTATGGGAGAAACTTTTTAGGTGCATTAATAAACTCCAGAGCCTATAAATTTATGCCTATTAAGGATGTCACTAACCAATCTAAGTGGATGGAAGCATCTTGGTTATAGGAGTTGAGGAAACAATCTGATTAGATGGAAACATCTAAAGAGTCTATTCATAAAAGCACAAAGCTCAGATGTTAGAAATAACATGGTAGTTTCGCCATATCTCGTTGAGTCCTTTTCACTTCTGTTTTTATTTTATTTTCTTTTTAAAATATGTTTATCTAAGTGATTAGGTGGGGCTCACGAATCAGGTTGTTACCACTGTTAGGGTGAAATAAAGTGATTGAGATACCAAAAAAAAAAAACATGATTTTTTTTTATTATTATTATGAAAAAAAATGAGACCAGACCACCAGACCAACCGAAATAAATAAAATAAAGTCGACCACTGGTACCCTTGTATATGCCAGTTGTGTTGACCTAGAGTTAGGATTATCGACCAATGGTTCTTTTGTATATGCCAGTTGTGTTGATATTAGTCAGACTAGTATCTCAGTCCATTAGACAGATATGGGAAACACCGTTCACCTAGTCAACATCAAAACCATCTATATTTTTCTATATATCCACCTCTTAATATATCCATGTGATTTGTTGACTCCGGATATTGATGTCAAAAGTGTGATTATCTGAGTAGAGCTTTGTCACTTATATATAAATTTTAGTATGTGGGTGCAAACTCGCGTACATCAATTGGAATTTCCCATCAGGGTACTTCCTCCTGTAGTCAATAAGTATGCCAATCAAGGAGTAAAGTTTTTGCGGGTATATCTCTGGTAAGCCCTCCCGATACTATAGCTCGGCCACTAGGGCCACCTAGGGGTTTTAAAGCTTGTTGCATACGCTAAATGCAATCGCGATGCCTGCGACAGCGAAATAGGATTTTACTTATTTCAATTTTGCTCGAGGACTAGCAAATAATAAGTTTGGGGGTACTTGATAGACACATTATTGTGTCTAATATGATCTCAAATGCATGTATTGTTAGTGCTTGATTTTATATTTATTTTTGCTTTTTATGTCTTTGTAGGTGTTTTTGGAGAAATAAGCTTTTGCTGAGGAATTGGCTCGAAAAGTGGCATTTGCAACACCTGGAGGAATTACTGAAGGCACCCAGAATTTTTCACTATTACAGCCCAAAGAATTACTATTTGTACCCCACAGATTGCTATTCACCCCAAGGATTGCTAACAGTACCCCTAATTGCTAAAGGGACACCGGAACATGATAGGGGGCGACCTTTTCTTCCTCAAATTCAAACAGAAAAAAGGGCAGGAAAAATTGGTTTTCACGGCAGAAATTAGGCTTGTGATTTTGATCGAGTTCTATGGAGACTAAAAGGCTGAAATTGATTGGGTTTACTTCTTGGGCCTAAACAGGCCTGGTATAGTCGTTTGATTGAACCCAAATTGACTAGAACTGGAGTTGGAGCAAAACAGCAACAGAAGAAGTTTACGGGTCTGTGTTTGATTAATTTTGGAAATTTAGAGAGATTCAATGTAAGAAACTGATTTCCTAAGAAACTTATATGCCTAATAAAGAGTTTGGAAAGAATTGGAGAGGCCAGAAACGCGTAAAGAAGACTTGGAGAGGAAATTTCGTACCATGGCAGCAAAGAAAAAAGGAGAGATTTAATCGGGTTTTAGAGGGTTTGGAGGTGTATAAAAGGTGTGCTCGAGTCCCAAAGAGGGGTGTTGAAGTTTAGGAGAAGTTAGGGGAAGTTTAGAACACCACAGAGATCAACAGGAGGAGTTGCAGGAAGTCGAGTTCTGCTGGTGTAGAAGGAAGAACACAAAGAACATAGACCCTTTATAACAGTCTTTTATTCTACAACATACCTCTTCTATCGTTTCCTGTAACAACTCATATTGCAACCATTCTCTGTAACAGTTAGTTTGTAACGCCTATAAAACGTAGCAAACAATCTGCTTTATTAGTTTTCTCTTGTTTTTCACCCTTTTGAGCTATGAACACCTAATTTGAGCACGTGAATAATATGAGGAGCTAAATCCCTTAGCTGAGGCGATGGAGGAAGCCATTGTTCCATGAAAAGTGGTATATTTCTATTTTAATTATATCTTGCAATTTCTTTAATAATTACTTGCATGGAACTAATATTGGAAAATTGATTTCTATTGAATGGTTGTGATTCGTTTTGATGGAGCATGCTTAGTTTAAGATTTTTGATGTTTCATGCTTGATGTTTACAATTGTTACTTCGAAAATCTACTAGAGGCAATAAATTAGAATCACTTTAAACGCAAAGAATTACATGAATATTGATTATATTGAATCACTTAATTGGTCAATGGTGGAATCCTGAGTCTCGGTGATTTTAATAATCTTGATAATAACATCAATTGAATTTTCTATTTTATTTTGAATCTAAAAATCATCCTTTACAAGTCTGAGTGAACGATACTCTTCTTACCACTTTACAACAACAATCAAAATTACAGCAATCACTATCAAATAATGCGGAGTTAATGTACAAGTGTAATTTACTTTTAATTATAATTGCGGAATAGAAAAGTAAATGACACAACAAGATTTTGTTAACGGGGAAACCGCAAATGCAGAAAAACCCCGGGACCTATTCCAGTTTTGAATACTCTCAGAATTAACCCGCTATAAAAAAATATAATACCAACTTCGTATAGTTGAGACCAAGCATACTACCTCTACCTACTTAGTTCCCTCAGTATCCCTGCGCCTTCGACTTGTAGAGTCACGCACGTGGATAGCTAGTCCTTTAGATCATATTTCAAACAACAAAGGAAGAATCTGTTTGGTAACGACTCTAATCAATCTTGCTACAAGATATAGATGAGTCGTTGAAAAAGCCTCTTCCATTTTAACCTAATAAATTTCCTTGTCTGGTTAGATCAATCTATCCAATAACTACCGAACTAGTCAAGTTTAGATTCACACTCAATCAATATAGATCTAAAAGAGAAATATAGAGAATGCAGATCTCACGCAACTAATCAATCAGATAAATTGATTCTAGTTGGATCCCATCCGATCAATGTTTGTGCACACAATTCACAACATATGAAAACTAATAAAAAATCTTATTCGTCTTCAAATCTTCTTTTATCTTCAAAACCTGCACAATACCACTTGAATCTCTTATGATCAATCACGCGCAGAACGGAGTCTGTTAACAATGGATTATCACAAGATGTCTTTAGATCTAACAACAGTTCTAAAGATCTCGTCGATACTTCGATCTAGTTTGAGTTCTTCAAATGTCTTCGACTGATCTTCAGTTTTCAATCGTCGAGGGTTATTCAGTGACGCCTGATACTCAACTACCATACTCTAATCCTAGTCCGAGACTTGACTTTAGCAAACTTGAAATCAAGATATAGTTTTGTGAAGCTAACATTGACAACAAGCTTGAGATAACAAAACTTGCGAGTTCGACAGAGCATTACTCTAAAAAGTTTCGATTTAGATTCCTAGTTAATATCTTGAGCTTGTTTCTGTGTTTGAATAAGGATCAAGGTCTGTTTTTTCGGTGATTTTTTTGTGAGAACCTAGAGGGGACTTTTTTTTTCTTGTGTATACTGGAGGGGGGACGATTTTATTTTATGGATCTAAACCTAGCGATGGTGGTTGTATCAAAGACATTCGAATTATGGGTTCCTTTAGGAAAATATTGCTCATGACTCCCCGATCTAAACTCATAACTGATTGCTCCCTATGAGAGTTGGGGCAACGCTGAACGTGTATCACCATATTTAATTTGTTACTCACGTGGACAAAACCAGAGGTGGATTCATTGGCACTGTTTTTTGATTCCTTGGCCTATGATGTGTTTTCGTACCTTGCGAATGACTGGGGATTCACATACATGTCCACGTGGATTATAGTCAAACTCACACAACAAGAGCCAACAATTTTACCACAGGATATTGTACTAAAACTGAGAAAACCTCATCAGCCACAAACTCATACTTTACAACATCAGCAACATCCCAGAAGCTTGAGCTTCATGAGAAATACATAATTAATATAGGAACAAAATTAATATTGTGTATTGGGCTAGTAAACTCTCCATCTTTTATCTTCAGTTAATTTTTGTCTTTCTGGGTAAGCTTTTCCATGTTATTAGGTTGAAATTTTAATTCCATTTTATTTTCCGTCTTATACTCCCACATTTCCTTGGTTTTATCTAGTTTGTTGTATCTAATGCAGATTTACTTAGTCTTTATCGTTGGTTGTGTGTCAGTTATCGTGAATTTTTATTAATCCCTTAAGCCTAATTGTAGCCTTGGGTTTTTATAAACATTAGTAAAGTTTACTATTAGTACAAGTTTAGTAGCTTTAACTTTGCACCTGTAATAATCGTAAGTGTTTTCATATAAAGCACATCTTTAAGGTTGACTCAGGCTACTGAAGACGAAGATAAACTTTCTTTCCCAACTGCGACATGACTTGCACAACCTAAACCTCAGCAGCATCTTATCATTCTGAAGTTGGCGCCTTGTTCGAGGAGGGATTTTTATCACATTATTGTAAATATTTTCATAATTGGGATCAAAGTAATTAATATCGTGTATCGGTCTCGTATCAGTGAGGTGCAACACACCTACAAAAATGATTATATCGGATCTTATTGCGATTAACTATGTAATTTTATAGGTAGATGGGTATTATGTTACTTGGAGTTTTAAATTAATGGAAAGACATTTATAATATAAAAACATCAGTTAAACTAATTTCACTTTATACCTAACATTCCCAAACGTAAAATTTGTTTTGGAAGAAAAAATAAAACAAAACAAAAAACAAAAAATACTGTTAATAATTGTATGTATATCCTTAACGATATTAGCGGCCCGGTATAATCGGAATATTCATGAATCGTCGATATCTTGCATATCATCTAGGTTAAAGGCCGATAGACGATAAATTTGTATATTATCGGGCGCTACGACCGACATTAACTACATTGACCGAGACGCTACTGGTATTCATCCAACTAAAGAATCAAAGGCAAGGGATTCACTATGCATCATGCAGAAAAAGAAAAGAAACCAGACATGCCTTGTTCGGACAGCACACCATAACAAATGGATTCAAATACTTGACTAACACCTCAAATCAATTGCATTGAAACCAACTACCAACGACCAAGTTTCTAAGGCATCGTACTACCTAAAGTAGATTTTTCTTTTTTGGGAAAGCAATCATGGAAAGCTTACATATCCATAAAACCTAGACCATATTCACCTCGCCAACTCCCACATCTACCTCGAATGTAATTCTGATCCGCATACTGTTTCTCACATTGCTGAACATTCCTGACATGCCCATCCAAATGTAATTGATAACTAATTTGAGTATCACATACCCTAGTGTATTCTCTTGTAGCTTGGTAAAATTCATGCTTCCAAAAAAAAAAAATACAATTTTCTTTTTTCAAAATATAAGTATCCGACAACGTGCCCTGCATAACTTGTCTTTGATTTGAGTCAAGAGGATTGGAAGGACCATTAGAGATTTGACCAAAATGTCATTCGTTCATCCATCCAATTTTCTCCCATAGTTTTCCCTCATGAATCCTGGTTAAGATGCTTACACGTAGTGGCAAACAGAAATCTGAGTAAAGAACAGAAGAACCATGCCAATCATTGATCATAAATACTATAAAATTAAACCACTAATAATTATAATTAATTAATTAAAGTAAGTATCAAGATTACAACACCATAACATTATTGTTACTACTTGATTTAACGTAATCAAATTCCCTCCCTCCCTCCCCCATTTCCCTCCTTAGCCATAACACCGGACCAAATCTTTCTTCTTATCCACTCTACTCTGTAAAATATTATTATTACTCTTTTTTAGAACTAGGGTTTCTTCTTCGAATTGATTTTGATGATGAATCAAACTAGAGCTAGGGTTGTTGGAGATTACATAGTAGGTAAACAAATTGGGTCTGGATCTTTCTCTGTTGTATGGCATGCAAGACATAGAGTTCATGGATTGGAAGTTGCTATTAAGGAGATTGTTATGGATCGATTGAGTAAGAAATTACAAGACAATTTGTTACAAGAGATTGAGATTCTAAGGAAGATTAATCATCCTAATATAATTCGATTGTTTGATATTATTGAGGTATGTTTTTCTGTTTGTTCAGTAGTCGAAGTTTTGATTTTTATGATTTTATGTTGGTTATCAAATATGGGTTTTCAACTATACAACTATATTTATCCCATAAGACAAGAATCTGGTAGTGTAGATAGGTGGTTAATCAGAGTCACAAGGGATTGAATTTTCAGGGTTTGTGAGGTTTGTTTTCAAGTTTAGGTTCTAGTTTGAACCATCAAATGAAACATGGTCCTTAAAAGATATTGATTTGAGTTGTGAAAGTTTGAACAATGATGGGGTATGCAATAAGCAGCCATGAGTCAAACCAAAAGTAGGTTGTTGGTACACATCCAAGAGGGATGGATAGAACATGAGCTAGTGAGTAACTCTGCAGCGTAGTTGATCTGAGTTTCTGACTCCATTTTTATAAGAAAGCTACATCTATGAGTTCAATTTTTAATATGTGACTTTATAGTGGATACATTATCTTGTTGTATGATTTGAAAGGACTCGTTCAAAATGTAATTGGGTTTCTGTTATTTGTGTTATTGGTGAAAATTAAATAGGTTCCAGGAAGAATAAATCTCGTACTGGAGTACTGCAGAGGAGGGGACCTGTCTAGGTATATACAACGTCATGAAAGAATACCGGAAGATACTGCAAAACATTTTATGAAACAGCTAGGTTTGTATCTTAGCTATTTGTTAGTAAAATTCCTAATTTTCGTGGTAATGGATTGAATTCATCTGTAATATTTTATTGTGCTAACAGCTGCTGGTTTGCAAATCCTTCGCCAGAACAATCTTATTCACCGAGATTTAAAACCACAGGTTAGTTTTAGTCTTATTTAATGTTCGTTTAATCAATGTGTTGCTAACTTAATTATGAACAACGATAATAACGATGTTCATTCACTTATTTGATGTCTGTTACGGGTTTTCATTTTTTTTTCCACTGATAACGGATAGAATGGATGCTATTAGATTTGCTAACTGCGTAGTCTTTTAGCAGTGAAAATTTGATAGTTAATAAATACCTTTTGTAATGGGGAATATGAGGAACTCTCACTTCACCAGGGTTCATGGAATAATGTACGGGAACTGCTATTTATTGAATTTTGACACTCTTAAACTTTTGCAAGAATGGCTGTCTGTAATTTCTATTATTTTTCTTTTTGGACAGAATCTCCTCCTTACCACAAATGACAATCAGGCTGTACTGAAAATTGCAGATTTCGGCTTTGCAAGGTAAGACATATATGCTGTACTGAATCTCATCCTCCTTGATAACTATTGGGTTCCTGATCTGGAGTTCGAAAACCAATAAGAATATTCCGCAACGTAAGGCATAATCTCTAAACTCTTCATTTCTTAAATTAATAGTTATTATTTTTTCGTAGATCTCTACAGCCTAGAGGTCTAGCCGAAACACTTTGTGGTTCTCCTCTCTACATGGCTCCAGAAATAATGCAACTCCAGAAGTATGACGCAAAGGTGACAGCTTATCACTTCTATTTACTTGTTGCAATCCAAATTCCCCCGCGATTCTGTCACTCACCTTAAACTGGTTACACAGGCAGATCTGTGGAGTGTTGGTGCTATCCTATTTCAGCTTGTAACTGGGAATACACCATTCAATGGAAATAATCCAATTCAGGTTCAATTTCCTCATGATATTTACTTATGTACCTTAGTAACTGTTCATTGTGGCGTGTGGTTGCTTTAACCAAGTGAATTTGCGCAGTTGCTGCAGAACATATTGAAATCGAATGAGTTGTGCTTCCCTCAAGACAGTAAAGATTTAACTTCTGACTGTATCGATTTATGTCAGAAGTTGTTACGCCGTAATCCAGGTACTTAGGTTTTATTTCAGCTGTGCCATAATATCGTTGTGTGTGTATTTTTACTGAGTATCTTTCTTTGTCTTTGTTTCCTTGGATTGACACGTGTACAGTGGAGCGATTGACATTTGAAGAATTTTTTAACCACCCATTTCTTCCTCAAAAACAATCACAGGAATCATTCAGGTTAGATAACATTTTGATATCCCATATCCAATATCTGCTTAATGGTATTTCATTTCCTATCTATTAAAATGATGATGCAGTAGTGACACAGCACTGACAACTGATGCTTTCTCCCTCATGGAATGCAGTAGTTCCTCAAGGCACGTGGAAGGAAGTCCTCCAGATGATAATCTGCCATTTATTCTGGATGACGATCCAATCCCGTCGTCCCCTGCAACACGGAACTCGATGAGGTGTACTTATGGATTTTATCTTGGCAAAGAAGGTGATAAGATAGCAACTGCCTCAAACACTTCTAGGAACGTGGGTAGTGCTCCCAGTTCCCGATTTAGTAGTACTCCCCCTAAAATTGGAAGTATCGGTTTTAAGATTGAGGACCGCAGATCTCCAGAGGCAAACATGAAAAAACCCATCACTTCAATGAGCCAAAGACCACCAAAGGCTTGTCCCGAAGGTGCTATCACCAGTTCTTTACTTCTCATTTTAATATGTTACCCTTTTAATATTGTCGCATTGTGTTATTAAATGTTACTCCTCCTCCTTAATTTAGTATGTTACTTGTAAGGACTCCGCAGTTTGGGATTCAGAGTTCATTGATGAGGAGTATGTTGTTGTGCCTGGCCCTCCATTGGAGGTACCGTCTTCATCCACCAGGCAACATAAACTCCCGTGTAAAGCAGAGAGCGTCCCTGTTAAACCTGTTAATAATAGTACCAGTGCACCAGTGCCAATTATTGGTGCCGCGGGAATTAACACTTGTGGTTTTGAAAGCTTGGAAAGTCGCAGCTCTACACCTTCGGGATCGCATGGATCCATGGATATAGGAGACTCTTTGGAGCAGCCATCAGCTCACCCATTGACGAGAATTAGGTCATTGCGACGATGTGCATCCGCCATCAGGGAACTAGTGAATGACAAGGTATTATGGTTATGTGCACAGAATATATTCTAGTGTTTACATAGAAACTGCTGCTGGCATCAATGCATGACAACATAGTCATGCATGCTGTTAGAATTATTTGGTATTGATGTTCTATGAATTTTGATACTGCGAGATGGATAATTTATCCTACGCCAAAGAAGTGTGAAAGGATACATGGGGAATCGATCTACCACGTGTGGGATATTACGATCGCGGTGGTTTATAGTAGTTGGATCATGGATCAGATACTAGAAAAATTGTTTTGAATATCTAATCTGAATGTGTGTTATTACTGTGCATGCCTGCCATTTGTCCTTTTGAATCTGTTGCTGTTGCTGTCTACTTGGCAATTTCCACAATAGCTTCTAAAAGCTTCTACTTCAGCCTTGTTGTGGTTCTTACACTACGTTCCTATATTCTATAGGTGGAGGCAGGTAAGCAATTAGAAGCTTTCTCAATTCAGCTGGTAATCCTAGCAGTTTGGAAACAAGCATTGCATATATGCCATACACATGCGGCTTCAGTTCTTGAAGGAAGTCCAAACCAAGAGAGCGCTCGAGTAAGGAGAAGCACCTATAGGAAGCATAGTTATTCAGATTCCCGAGAAAGTCCTGAGAACATGGATGCTCAAGGGCCACAGGCTGTCTGCTCACAGATTGAGAGGGATTTTCTTTTTGAAGTTGGACAAGCAGAGGAACTATCAAAATCTCTCGACCCAATTGATGGTGCTTGTTCCTATCTTATTCGTATTTGTATACTCTTTGGGGTTACTTTATATTTACATATAGTAAGCTTGGGTATTTGTCATTTGATGACTGTGGATAAAATGCTGTTGTTTGCCTCCCTAGTTTTTAAATGACAAATTTGCTTTAATTTATTGCAGGGAGCTTGGAAATGCCAGACGCTCTGGAGACTATATACCAATCTGCCCTTGCACTGGGCAGAAGTGGCGCTGTAAGTCTTTCTTTATTTGTCATGCTCTTTAACAAATCACTCAAATGTTAGAGGATTTTGAGATGAAATTATTATAATTAATGAAAACTCTTCCTGTTTTAATTTTGCAGGTTGATGAACTCTATGGTGCAACTGACACGGCATATTCCTTGTATTCAAGAGCTGTACGTTTGCTTGTTTTCCTTCTGGTGGAAGCTCCCTCACTGATTCTCAACCCTCCTTTCTTCCTCACAAATACGGACCGCATTCGACTTCGAACCTACATTGATATCTTAAACAGCAGGCAAAGTCGGTCAAAATCTCATAGGATGAACCTTCTCAAATGTGAAGAAGAACCACGCGCACCTTGAAAACCAATTAGAGAGGTGTTTTTTCTTACAGACCTCTGGATGTGGATAAACATTTTCATTAGTTTCAACCATTAAATTGTACAGAATATTCTTTTGACCACCTCTTGGATGTATGTTTATGTGGGATAGTATGATAGACTTGAAAAACCTTCTACTTAGTCACTTGCCAATGAGCTTCTTTTAATACAATATTAATCTAATTTAACATTCTATACAATATTCATGGACAGAAACTCAAGTAGTAAAAAGTCGAGAAAGCTTGTATAATTTGCGAGACATCTACTAGGTTTTGGACTAGCCACGTCTTTCTGTTTTCCCAATGGAAGTGCGGTCGAAATAGAGTTTTCACCAACACATACAACTGTGTAAATATGAAACCAACACAAATCTTGATCAAAACAAAGCCTTGCAGCTGATCACACCACACTAACTGTACAAATGAAGTTAATAAAATGACACATGAGACATCTCCCCATAATTTTTGCTCCAGTTAGAAATGCAAAGCTTATAAAGCGTCTCTCTAAGACACTTTCACCCATCTATTACCCAGGACATACCAATGGCTGAATGGTAATCAATTGGAAAATAAAACCAGCAAACCACTACTACCGGGGAAAAAAATGAATAAGAGATGGGTTATAATATATCCTGCAGCTCAAAGTGATTGGGATTGGCGAAGTTGCTGCACTTCTTTCTGAAGAGATTGAACTACCTTCACCAACTCGACTATATTTTCCTGAAGGGAGTTTATATGACTTGCTGTCTGTATCTGGAGAAGAAAAACATCAAAACAGCTTGTCAGACGGATTAACATATCAAGAAACATAGTTTTGTTCATCCCAAATATACCTCCTGCATGTGAAACTGTCTTAAGAGCTCGATATGAAGGTTCCTCATGTCCTCATGATTTGATTTCTGGACTGATGAAAGTTTTTCTTCAAGAAGGCGCTGGACTAGTTGAACTGCAAAAGGAGACGTCGCCTGTTGCAAATCTGGCTGCGGTGTGTCCCTCTGTTGCTGTGATGTAGAGCCCTGTTACACACAGTTTCTTTCTATTATGTAACCAAGAAAAACACGGACAAACTCGCCAAAATATTAAAACCCAGGCTATTTAGATTAAGAGACTAGAATAACATCATGTTCTGTTATCTTACAGATAAGAGCTCTTCACGTGTTTCAGTTCCTGTTTTCTTTGCTTTTGGTGAGCCGGACGTCAGGGCTGCTCCGTCACTGAAAGATGAGGTAGTGCTTAATCTCTCTGCATATGTGGAAAACCTTCGAGGTAGTGCAGGTGATCTTGGAGATTCAACATTCTGGGGAGAGCTGATTTTTGTACCAAGCGATGTAGCTATGGAACTAAAACGAGCATGTTCTGCAAATCCGAAGGAGGATGTGGAGGAGCTCTCTTGATTTGAAGAAACACTATTGTTGCTGCGCAGGTTCGTGTAGCTCGGCCCAACATTTAAGGTAACTGGCTGGCGGAGGCTATCGAATTTATCAGTCAGACTCTCACCACCCCAAGCTTCAGGAGGAGTGGAAGCAAAAGACTCCTCACTCCTGCAAGATGCAGTAGGAGTAGACCCTAAGTGTAATAAGGAAGAGCGAATGTCCTCCTGCATTATGGAGCAACCGTTGTTAGAAATTTCAAAAAAAGAATCCAATCCCTCGAAGGACAAAGCACTTTTCGAGTCAAACCCTGAGACTGATATCCTTATTAAAATATTAAGCAATAGGCAGCAATAGGCTATATCCACGAAAACTAGGTAAATCCCTAGAATTGTACTACTAAAATAATCTGGTACCCAGCTTTAAGAAACAATGTACATTACTACCAACAAACTTTAGAAATAGAGTATCAAACCTGTCTAGGAGTTGAACTGGTTTTCCAATCAAAGACTGGATGAGAAGAATTCGAACCCACATCATCTGCGAAAGGAAATCTCCTGATTGATGATGGGAATAGCAGAGCTGTAGGTTTTCTGTCGGCTGATAAATGATCTTTCCTAGCCTCATCATGACCATCCCACAGCTTATCAAGCGATGGTGTGATTGGTTGAACATCCACAAGCGGGGAAAATACTTCCATGTCGTCTTTGAAGTTATTATAAGCAGTATGAGGTGCTTTTAATCGCGACAAAGTTCCACCCGTCCAAAGGTGATTCTTATGAGGTGTCTCCTCTGCGGTGGACATGAATAGATTGTTTGACATTGACACACCATTAGCTGCTGTAAGAGAAAATGCATCCCCAGGAAGACCCGATCGCCCGGTATTTCTGGACCCAGGCAATGATGTCGACGTAGAAAGAGTCGAGGATGATACAGAGGGAAGCGGATCTGGCATTAGTATTGAATCTTCGCCAGCACCTCCCAAGAGAGCAGTCTCAGCAGTACAATTACTTTCATTCACGATAACAGGTTTCAACCTTTGCCAGCATAAACTTGTAACAGCCTGATGAAAACTAAAAATACTTAGTACTTAGCATTGGATGGGGAATAAAGGTAAAATATATGTAGGAAACTGAAAGATGAAGTCTTGAACATCTGGAATGATAATCAGGAATATGACTACTGGAAGGGGAAGATGGTGCGCCAGTAACAGCATACATGAGATAAAATTCATCATAAAGAGTTTGGGCATATAAGAAAAAACTGAAATAGCAATTACAAGATTAGTTTCACCTCGGAGTTACTATAAGCCCGGAGCGCTGTAATAGGTTGCCGTTTTCCACGGATATCATAGAAAACCACTTGACCATTATTTGTTCCAGCAGCCAGCGTCCAACCATCATCTCTATATGCCAGCGAAGTGAAAGGTGCCTCATATGACATACAAATTGGGGGTCTTTTAGTCCCACAATCATACGTATATAATTTTTTGTCGAGACCTACAGTAGCAATCATCTTACATAAAATAAAAGAAGAACAAAGGATTAGCAAATCTTTATTAGACCTTTTTGGAATATAAAATACAGAGCACGAGCATCAAAATTCCTTTTCTCCAGTCAGTGTATAATTAAGGAGACAATAAACAGTATGGTACGAAGAATGACACCTTATCATTTGTTGGAGAAAAGCTGACCCCGGTTGTTGGTGCTGAATGCTGCTTTAGCCAAGACGCCTATTACAATAAAACTTGACATGATTAAATTAATAAACATCTTCTAGCTCAAATCATTTTCAGGGGAAACAAACAAACATAACACAAATATGACTACTAATGATCATACTAATAATACTAAAGTTTGAGGGGAGACGGTACAGTAATAGACATAATCTAACTAAACAAGAATACTGGCAACAGACCTTTGGCTTTGAATTACGTGCTGCTGTATCCCACAGGTGTACAGAACCATCATCACCAGCAGTTACCAAGAGGTGGCGACTAATTCTAGAATAATCAAGCACTCTTAATACCTGATCTTAAACATAACCAACAAAGAAATAGAGGTTTCAGAAAACAAGAGAAACCCAAACAACCACTTGAAATGCTAGAATCCTACTAACAAACACACCAGAAACAGCAAAAACAACCTGTCCATTTGGGTCCTTCAGTTCAGTCTTTGCTTCAAATGCAAGATTATGAAGAATGAGATCACCCTTTAGACTAATGGATGCTAATTGCTCATCTTTGCAATTGTAGATTGCCCCCATAATCGTATCAGTGTGACCTGTCAACTTTTTGATACAACGCTTTTTTTGCAAATCCCATATCCTTACAACTTGACCACTTCCTCCAGAACATATATACCTAGAACTCTTGTTGCTAAAGCTGATAGTAGAAATCGATTCCTGCAGTTAATAGCAAACCCAGTCACTAAAATTACGGCATCAAGCAACCCGCCAATCACATTTCTCAAGTGCAGACATATTCTGCAATTTCCTAACTGTATATATCTTCTAAAAAGATATTACCTCCATGTTATCTCCACTATCAACACTAGAAAGTGGAATGGTACCCAAACTTTGACCATTTTTCTGCCACAACGAAATCTTATTATCATCTCCACCACTGGCAACAACTAAATCTGTAAGAAGTAAACCAAAATTAGAGAAAAATGTAAAAAAAGTGGTAATTACAATGAAAATGAGTTACAAAATGATGTCTTACTAGTGTGATTCCACTTGACAGAGTTCACTTGTGATCCTGGTGAAGGCGTGTAACTCAGTATACATGGATCTCGGTCCGCATCTTCTGAAACATCGAATAATTTGACCGTGTCACTTCCGGAAGCAGCCAAGTAAGCCATTGATGATTCCACTAGGTTCATTTTTGGGGGTTTTAGGGTTCTTCAATGATGAAAAATGAAATTAATTAATTCCGCCAAATGTCCGTAACTCCCGACGCCTTAATAAATTCACAAATCTTGATCTGGATTACCTTTTTTCTGTTCTAATTATGTTTCTCTTCCTCTTTTTTCCCTCGTTGGAACTTTTAATTTGGTTTGATTTTGAAACCCTACCTACAAGAGAGAGAGAAAAAGGGAAGTGAATTTTGAAAATCCAAAAAGAGCCAAATGATTCCCTTATTCCGAACTTATGAAGCCCAATTCCGAACTTATGAAGCCCAATACTACCTTTAGCGATCATGCTTTCGTTTGGCATTGTTTTGAGTTTTAGAAAAGCACTTGGATATTGTGATGTACTGCGTGGAGATAAATTAGTTCGACATTTGGAAAACTATAATATGTAAAGTGTTGTTGGAGCAATAAATTTTTAATTCAATTTGGTGAATTGTCATGTTAAAATATTTTTGGGAACCATGCAGTCCATTGTGCACGTGAAGTTGGCCAGAAATTTAGGCATCGTAGACATGTGTTACAAGGCGGGAGTAGTGGCCAGGAAGAAAGTCTCCTTGGGATTTTTGTCTAATAATGCATATTCACTTCGTCCAGTGGACATACTTTTACTCAACTGGGAGGACGAGAAAGATGTTTGCATGGATATCACGGGGGTTTCACCCTTCACAAGCGCTAGAACTCTTAGCTTTACACCAGGTAGAACTATCTCAGCAGATGTCATTCGCAAGCGTAATAAATATATGGAAAAGTGCTCAGCCCTTGAATACGGGTTTTTTGTTTTGGCGTTCACAACGTTGGGTGAACTAGGTGATGAAATGATTTCATTCTTGAAGAGATTACGGAACTGTCATGTTAGTCGGGATGCTAGTTACAAGTTTGGGAACTTCCTTTTCCACAGACTTGGTATCGTGATCCAAAAAGGTGTAGGAGCCAAACTTGTTGTTAGGCTCCCTGTTACCGACGTATAAAATACCTTATTTGTTTTTCTAATAAAATGCCTTAGTGGGTGCTGTTTTTTTTTTTAAATAAATAATAATAATTTATTATGCGTGAATTACGTTTATTGTTATTGTTAATTTTGTTAGAGCATCGGTCAGTTCAACTCACAAGTTTAGGTATGTCAAGCTTGTTGTCATCGATAGTTGCACAAAATTATATCTTGATTTATAGTCTACTAAAGTCAGTCTCGGACTACGATTAAAGCATGTTATTTGTGTATCAGAATCTATCGAATAACGCTTGAATAAAGATTGAAGAACACCAAAGACATCTGCGAGGAATTCATCAACAAAGGTATGTATTGGTGGGTTTGGTTGCAGAATTCACAATTTCCTTGAATTTGTAATCCCGTGTGTGTTTGGTAACTCAGTTGAGATTCCTAGGATTCATTAAATTTTCTTGTGTTAAAGTCCATGTATTGTTTGGCATTGCCCTAAGAATCTTAAAATTGTATATATATGGGATTTGGAGTAAAAAAAAGTGGGTCCATAAATCCCCTCATAAGTTTCCCAGCAAATCTTAGGGGGGGACGGGTCGGACTCCATATGGAGGATTTGCTAGAAAAGTGAATCCCGTCGGAAACGTAATTCCAGGGATTTGGCCAACCAAATATAGCGAGGGAAACGTAATTCCACCAAATCCCCTGGACCCACAAATTTCATCTTTAAAATTCTACATCCAAACCCACCATATGTGAAGACTAAATATCCTATTTACTCATTATTTCTGCCATTTTATATAGATAGACTGTTAGAGCATAGCTCGGTTGAACTTACCAACCGCTGGTATGTCCAGTTTGGTTGTCATATTTTAGTATCAAAACTTGCCTAGAGTCGCTTGATTAAATACTAGAATGTTGAGACATCCAAGTATTTTTCCGAATGCCTGAAGAATGAGAAGAATTAAGGACTACAACGACGACATCATCCTTCCACTTGAGGTTAGTAATATTAACTTGAACTTGTTTCAATTCCTAACGTATCTTTCAAGTGGTGCTATATTGAAAACATAACATGCGAAACTATATATACTGTATATATTGTATATTATACTCTAGTGGAGAGACATGATCATAATAGTATATATGATCATAGTGTTAAGGAATTAGACTACGAAGTATAACGCTTATCTTTCGAACTTCATAGATATGACATAGACATAATCTTATACGTAGTTTTATGATTATGTGTATGGGTATATGGTGAAGATATCATCCTAGGAAACAATGTTTTAAATTTGTTTAAAGGAAGTACATTCATGTACTTGTTTCATGAATCGAAAGGGAAATCAATAGGTTTATTGGTCCGGCCATTCATTGCATGTTCTTTGATGACCAATATGTGTGAGTTGGTAGAAACGATGTTAACTCTGGTTATGTATTTTGGTATAACCGATCACAATACCTAGACTTATGATTTGGTATGACTGGTCCTGGTATTTGTGTAACCGATCCTAAGTAATCACTATGAGATGGTATGATCGATCCTTGTAATTGGTGTGACCGATCATAAGTGGATGTGTGACTGATCCTTGTAATTGGTATAATCGATCGTAATGACTGGTGTGACCGATCACAAGTAGATACCATGTATTGGCAGAACAGATCCTAGTGATTGGTATAACCGATCCAAACTCATATATGTGACTTGGTAGGACCGATCACAACTAACCATTGTGAATTGGTATGATCAATCAAATAGTAGTCTTGGAAGTCTAGTAGAACCAATTCTAAACTTATTTGGAAGTGTGGTAGAACATATTCCAAGATGCAAATACATGTAGATATGGAATAAGGATTTGCAGTGTAAAGATGTCGACATACTTTGAACACGAGCAATAACTCTTATCATTTATTGTTCAAAGATATTCCTTGGTACTCAAGGTTATCTTGTGCCGAAATAAATTAAGAATATTTTAATTAAGGTTTTTGGTTTTATATGCTTTAATTACCAGCAATTAATGCATATCTCTAAAGAATAAAAATTGGTAATGTGCATTTACTAATTGGAGATTTTCTACGAGAGATTTCGGAAATATTGGTCCAACATTTATTAGAATTAGGAAAACCGAATTTGGGCATTCATTGCATATCTTGAGAATATTTTCGGTTTTGGAAATTCCTTGATGTCCAAACATCCTTGGTCTATAAATACTTAAGTTTGCATTTCTTGCAAACTTCCTAAGAGCCAGGCAAACTTCATTTCTTGTTGTTTCTGGTAAAGTCGTCTATTCGGAGAGGAAAGTATCCTAATTAAGTGAAATCTCTTATGACCGCTCGTTTAAAGACTTTTGTGGGATCAATAAGTTTCAAGAGTACCGTTGGTAAGAAATGAGATAATTACAGTATTCTTAGTTTTCGATTTGATTTGATTGAATAACGGTTGTTAAAACTTTGATTATTCTGAAACATCGAATAATTTGACCGTGTCACTTCCGGAAGCAGCCAAGTAAGCCATTGATGATTCCACTAGGTTCATTTTTGCGGTTTTTGGGTTTTTTCAGAATCACTCTAAAATTATGAAAAATAAAATTATTTACCCCAAATGTCCGTCACTTCCACTCGATAAATTCACAAATCTTGATCAGGATTACCTTTTTTCTGTTATAATTATCTTTCTCTTCCTTTTTTTTTCTTCTTTTCCCTCATTGGAACTTTTAACTTGGTTTGATTTTGAAACCCTAACTACAAGAGAGAGAGAAAAGGGGAAGTGAATTTTGAAAATGCAAAACGAGCCAAATGAGTTAGATTATTTACATGCCTTCCATTATTCTGAATTTATGAAGCCCAGATACCAAGTCCAACCCCGAGTCCCATACTGAAAAAAAGGCCGTCTTGCATGATTGCCAAAAGCCTCTTATTGCTCGAGTAGGTATCCGCCCATTTAATAACCATACCTTCCCTTACCAATCGTGATAACTTAAGGTGAGTTTGTTACTGTTGTGAGTTTTTAGAAAAGCACCTACATTCTATGTTGTACTATGTTATGTATTAGATAGTTGAACGTATGGTAAATTATATAATATATAAAGTGTTGATGAACCAATAAATTCTTCAGTTGGCCTATCTTTTATTGGTTAAATCTCTGTTGGCTTCTCATGTATGCAGTGGTACAATCAGTATTAATATATTATCCGGGTTGTGTTATTAAATTATACATGGACTTCTCAGATTGGTTTCAAGATTTTTAATTTTCATATTCACACATTACACCCTATTACTTTACCAGCTGGTGATGATTGTTACAATTTTAGTTCTCTTAACTCCATACTTATCAGAATTATTGCGTCTATCATGCCATATACCTGCGTATTTCCATTTTTAAATACGATCCCTCTTCTGGTGTACAATTATACTTCAATACACCATCTTATTTGCCTCACTTAATTTGTCCCTTCATGACTGAACCCAATAACAATAATATTTCTATGCAAATGAAGTATATAAATCTATAAGATCACCCTGCTAGAGCTAGAGTTGTTACTCATTTTTTAGTGCTTTCTCTCAAGGTATTAAAGATTGGAAAATATGTCTTATTGGTAAATTATTTGCACCTGGAATCATGATATGGTAGGAAGCCAAGAAACCTACAAGATTTATTTGGTCACATATTAAGCAAAATATCAGTGCAGATCATGGTAAGATCTTTAGAACCCGATATCTTTTCCATCAGATTTACTATCACAAAAGATAAAAAAGCTATCCTTTTTAGTGGGTCTTGGAAATTTGATGGCCATCTAATTGCCCTGCATGATTGGCATCCAACTTTCCCTTATCAAACCTTGAACTTCAACACTTGTTCTTTTTCGCTTGAGTATAAATACCTTATTTCTGAATTTACTTACCAATAAATACTCAAACTTTTTGGTAACATTGTTGGAGAAACCATAGTTGTTGAACCTAACGGAATTCATGATTCTACTTCATATAAGTTTAGAACTTCAGTTATGATGAATGTGTATCTTCTTTGAAAAACAGTCCTACGAGCTTTGTGTTGAGTGCAAGGTTCTGAATCATGATACAAATTTATGTATTGATATAAAGACAAGAAGACTAAATACAAAAAAGAACTTTGAGAAATTATGGTCCTAATGATCCACAAGAACTTGCTAATTTGTTAATGCAACATGGTCAACAAAAAAGGTCTAATCTGAGACAACCTTTCTACCTCTTATGCACCTGGACCTTTAGATGGTATGAATATTTCTTATTTCGCAACCGTTGATTCTCAACCCGATTCCTCAATATCTCCATCTATAAGGAATGCACCATCCTATTCAAGTCATTGACATGTTCAACCTGTAGAATTTCATAATTCAGTTAAAGAAATTGGTGGTAATCGTTTTGTTGAGGTACACTCTAATCCTAATTTTGAACCAGCAGTTTGGGACATCTCGATGCTGCACAAGAGGTACTTAATACTCTAATTTTTTCCTATGTTTTGCACCTCTTTTCTGTTTGTTTTTATTTATTTTTTTCTCAAAAATAAAACTTTTATCTTAGTTACGCCAAGATTTTGGTAATACATCCATTAGTAATCACCTGCATTGTTGCATTAATATATATGATTTAAATATCTTTTTTTTTCCCGAAACTAAAACTCATTATTCTAAAATAATTACTCATTGAATTTTTATCTCCAACAATATAATTACCCTAGTTTTTGGTATATATGCTCCATCTATGGGTTTTCCTAGTATTATTTCTCCTGCATGGGAACATGAAGATGATATATAAATAGTGCATACAACTAAGCATAATGTGCATGTCATTATTTATACACATACCAATCAACCATATTTTCTTTTAAGTTGTATGTATGGTTCTAACAATCTGGATGAGAATCGAGATCAGTGGAATATCTTTTGGACATGCTACCTTATGTTTCCTTGGATTTTAGTAGGATATTTAAACTCACCATGCTTGACTCTGAATATCACAGCTCTAAAAATAATACTCATCATCATTTAAGTGGATTAGGTCTCTTATAAAGAATTAGGTCTTATTGATTTGGGTTTTTTGGGATCTTCTACTACTTGGTCTAACCATATAACATGCAATGATTGAACAATAGTTAAATTATACACAACACTGGTAAATGTTTTATGGTTGAATTCCTATCAATCAACTCATTTTCAACACGCACCACATGTAGCTTCAGATCATTCTACCATCTTATTCACCACATCATCTATGAGACTAAACAGACCCCTTTTAGACTACAATGGTATTAGTTCTCTATTGCTTTTAGTTCAAGAATCATCAATAACCATTGGCCTCAGAATTTCTTGGGTTCTCTTTCATACCAGTTATCTTTTAAACTCAAATACACAAACCATGAACTTCAACTTTGGAAGAAAACATAAGCGGGAAATATAAACTCTCAAATACATTATATCCAAAATGGGCACTAGCATTACCATATCACAAAAGTACCTACTCCCGATCTTGTTGTTTCTAATTTAACTCATTCCTTATAACATTGGTTATCTTTACAGAAAGATTGTTTTATGCAAATAGTTGTTGCTCATTCCCGTGAAGATGACATAAATACTTTGTACTTCCACACGAAGGTCAACTTCAACAAAAGAAGAAAACATACTTCTGCAATTCAAGATTCTCTTGGTATATTTGGCATGATTCAAGAGTTGAAACTGAAGACACATTACTTCAACATTTCTCCACGAATACAATACCTGCCTTCAATACTTTTATTTTTATCCGAATTTCAGAGTTGTAGTTCAGAAACAGAGAATGCACATGCTTCTTCGGTTTCCCTCTCTGAACAAAAAATTAAAGATGTTGTATTCAAATAAGACCATGAGATTCTCCAAGCAATGATGGTTTTCAAGAAGCCTTTTATCAACATTTTTTGTCAACAGTTGGCAACGAGGTAACTTATATGGTTCAAACACTTCTTTTCCCATAGATATATGCTTAAGCCAATAAATAATACTTATCAAGTTATGATACCAAAAATTTTACATCCTCAAACACCTAGTGATACCATTATTAAATAAATTCATAGCTCCAACTTAGTGTGCTTATGTAATTGGAAGACTCATTCATTTTAATTGTGCATGAGTTGATTTATTTTTTAAAGAAAAATAGAAAATGAAAAGTTTATTATATAACCGTCAAACTGGACATGTCAAAGGTTTTCGATAGATCTGGAATGTCGCGTTTTTTTCCTTGTGGGAATGTTATAAATACCCTCTATTTTTGTTGATCTTGCACAAATGCCCCCGAGGGGTAAAAATTAAGATTTTTGTAGTCAACTTGAGAAAGTTGCTTCCATTTCTGGAAGCAATTGTGCTAGTTGCTTTCGCTTTTTAGAAGGCAGGGTATTTTTAAATATTGAATAAGGGTATATTTCAAGAGGTAGATTTTGAGGGGTATTTAAATAATGTTCCCTTTTTGATTTTTTCCTGAAATTATTCTTCAGCTTGGTTTTCATCAGTATTGGGTGCAATTACTCCAACATTATATCACTACAACAAATGTTTTACTACTTATCAATGGAAGTTCATCTGCTTCATTCACTTTAACTAGATAAATTCAACAAGGAACCCCTTATCACCTTATATTTTTCTTATTATTATGGAAGTTTTTTGTAGGATACCTCGAACTCTTATTATTATGGAAGTTACTAAAACAAGCCCATAAAAAAAGTCATTTATTATTCGTCGATGATTGTTTATTGTTCCTAAAATCTACTCCTACACATATGAGGCATCTTCAACACTGTTTCTGGTAAAGTCATCAATATTCATAAATCAACAACCATTCTGGAAGATATATCAAGCTAGTAAGACTACTCAACTTAGTTATCTTCTAAGTATTATGAGTATGTATCATATGCAACTTATCAAATTGCCAGACCCAAAAATTCGACAGATGGATCAAATCATAAAAAACTATTAATGCAATAAATCATCTAATCATAACAACATGCACTCAATTTTTTAAAATAATTTCTAATGCCTAAAAGACATGGAGGTTTGGGATTGATACAATTATATCACTATAACTCTGTGATGCTAGCTAAACTAGATTGAGATTTAATTCACAACTCAAAGATCCCTGGGTTCGGGTACTTAAGAGTATATATTTTCCATATCATGAACTAAAACATGAAACACCTCCTAAACTTCATCATAATACTAATCGGATATGGAAGAATATAACAAATGAATCACACATAATTCAAAATTTTGGTAAATGACAAATTGGTTCTGGTAATACCATCAGCATTTGGACCCATAGCTGGATATCAAGTGAGAATGTAGTTTTATATAATTGGGATGATTCAAATACAAATGATTATCAATGGGTTTCACAACTAATTGTTACTAAAACTGCTCAATGTAACATCCTTTTTTTGCGACAACTATTTACTTCTTTTAGGTTGATTCAAATTTTAACAATTTCGCTTCATTTGTATAATCAAGATAATTTCATATGGTCCCCCACCACAACATGTATTTTCACAAATAAATAAACTTATCATCGCCTTTGTAGTACTAACTCTAAAGTCACACAACTATCTTTCTCAACAACACTTTCTGGTTGAAATTATGAAAGTTTAAAAGTCCTAATAAGTTGCAGATTTTATGTGGGAGGTGATTCATAATACACTTCCAGTAAGAGCAACTCTGAACACATGTACCTTATATTGTTGATATTATTTGTTTTATTTGCAACACCAACCATTAAGAAGATATCAATCATCTTCAGTTCACTTGTCCTTTGCAAGGACCATCTGGAAAGCTTGTCTGTGTCAGCACTTTCTTCTTCTACAATGACATCAACAGATTCAAAATTAGATTATAGTAGTACTCGGTTTTCACATGACTCAATTATCAACTTTGACTCATGGGAGAATCGCAATCTGAAAATACAGATGCCAATTACGTTTTCAACATTATCATATTAACCCTAATTCTGTCCTGAATCCTTTGTTCAATTCTTTAGCTAATATTGCTAGTGCATCAGTTTCTCATCATCATGCATTACATCGAAGACAACCCATAAAATATGATAATCATTACATTCCTCGACCACCAGACATTTAAAAATCAATGTTGATGCATCTTTTGATAAAGCTTTCTACTATTACATGGTGTTGCTATGATAACAAGAAATTAGGCAGGAAAATGTGTCACTTCAAAGGGAATACTTAACACGGTATCTCATGCAAACTAGCTAAAATCTTAGGCTTAGTTATGTCTATAAATGAAAGTTTGATTCTCCCCACCTTGGCGATCCTATTTATTTTTGTAACTGTGTGTTAACTTATGTAAGTTACATTGTAACTGGAAATGTACTTATGTTCTTAGAGTGTGCTGTAAGGTGGAAGATTGTCTAGCCAAATTTTCTGCAGATCTTATAACATAGGAGCACCTATTCTCACTGTAACTTTGGCAAATGAAGTAAGATCAATCTAGTAGGTTAATGCAAATTTGCACATTTATTTTTCCAGGTGGATGGACAAATTGCCTTTATACAGTGGTAATAGGGTTCAACAATCCAAACCTAAACGACCGTAGCAACTTGGGATGGTCGTCCCACATTGAGACGAGGTTCGGCTCAAACTAAGCCGAAACTCATCCCAAGATGCTACAACAACGACTAATTGTTAATCGAACCCCAACGACTATATTTCCCTCTACCTATAAAAACACACATGGTCCATCAATTTTAAACTCACTAAATTAATATTTATTCTTTATTTTCACACAAAATTTTTTGTAAACATATTTCTTGATTTCATTTATTTTATTCATTATATAACCTAATTTGGAATGAAGAAACGTAATTATTAGCGGAAACATTTTTATAACACCAACACGGGTTTATGCAGCAGTGGAATGAAATAGATGCATAATCAGACTATGAGAGGACAGTCACCAACACCATGCTGCAATTATACACATGGAAACTTATGCGAGATCCATAACCAGGAGTTGTATTGAGAACAAGATATACGTGGAGATTTCGAGAAGAAGGACACGAACAAATGATGCATGATTATGTTATTAATACAAGTGTGTGCTCTGATCAAGATTTTCAACGTCGCTATCGCATGCCACAACACTTGGTCATTCAGTTTTCTGCTGTAGCAATTTTAACATATGTAAATTTACTATTATAACAAATTGATAAAAGGTTTATAAATCAGTTAAACAATTTGAAATGCAACTTACCATATCGGCTTCAATATCACTGCTTCCTATTTGTCGGTTTATCTGCATTATCAAAGCTACCCAACTGTACAAGTTTCTGCTAATTATTCCAAAACGACTTGACAGCCCGACATCATCACGTTTTTTTTTTTTTTGGATTCCTAGTTTACGAACAGAATTGTGTAAAAATATTCCTCCAAAGCGTATGATGTGGTTGTTGAACACCATTGATTAGATCAAGCGTAAATGCTAGGCAACCCATGCAAATAGATTTATCTTCATCCAGACTATACTTTGGACCACATACTTTTTGTAATGTTGTATTATATATTTCTGATGGGGTTGTCATTTTTCTGAGAGTTTTTTTTTTCTATAGGTATTGAGATTATGAGTGTTTGAGATTGAAAGATTAAGATTGAGATGAAATTATTCGAAGTTGTGGGTGTAGAAGGTATGATTTTGGAGTTGAAATGTGTTCAATTTGTAATTAGGGAGTGGAATTAGAGCTGTTGGATGAAACTAGCCATTGTCGACTCAATCAAGGACGATTGTCTCAATGTGATACGAGGCTCATCTCCATTTGAGCCGCTCCTCGGCTCAATTAAGGCCGACCAGTCCATATTGATGCGGTCGTCTTAGGTTGAGACGCGATGGACAAACCCTTAAATAAAAGAGTTTGTCCATCCATGTTACTCGTTTACCAGTTCCATTATAGAGGGTAAATGGGAAAATATGTTAGTTTGCAAGTTCCCCACTGGAATTTCTCCAATGATGTAACTTTTATCTGATTTAATGTTTAATATATTAGTATTTATTTTTTCATTATCGGATAAAAAATATTTTTACAAGAAACTAGTTGGAAGCTTAGCAACAAACTGTGTTCCAATGGCGCTCTATTACATTAGTGGAATAGGTTATCATGCTAGTCTACCAACGAACCTCATGAGGAATTAGCCAAAAGAGCCGAAACAAATACGGGATTACGTCGCAAAATATCTAACTCTACCTTCCATGTCAATTACTGGAATATAACGCCACCGAAAACACGAACATGGTACCTCGTCAAGCGTATGCTGGAGTATTACGCCCCCCAAAACTGGAACATAGAACATGGTAATACTCAAGCGTATGCTGGAGTATTACCTCGTCAAGCGTATGCTGGAGTATTACCTCGTCAAATTACCGTTTGCGGGTGATTTACTGATTTTGAGTCATTTGGGCCTGGAAAAACCAAAAAAGAACAAACAAGCGCAAAGTTTTCATGTCTTGTCGGTCGCTCTCTCTACTCGACGCAATTGCTTCTTCTGTTGTTTGAACATGGAGTCTCATCATGCATCTCTAGGCCGAAGAACGGTACATACATTGTTGTTTCTTTCTTCTTCTTTTTAGGGTTCCAATTTTGTTTACTTGGGATAAGTTTTTCTCACAGTTGGAAGAAATTCGTCAAAAAAGAGCAGCAGAAAGATTAAGCAAAGCTCCTTCTGTTGGATCAGATCTACCCACCTCCGTTCCTTATGGTATGTGAAACCCCCTTTTTTCTATCTCCCTAATTATTAATCAGTTTGATTTTTATTATATGTTTTGTTTTGGTGAATTGTAGGTGGGTTGGTGAGATCAGAAAGTGAAATTCGATTGTCTGAGGTACAATTATTTGTAGTTTGAATCATCTTCTGATGTCATTTTGAGAAATTTATCGGAAAAGAATCGTAATTTGATGGAAACTTGTTTAGGAATTTTATTTGAAAATAATTTTAGGGGGTACAATTGGGGTTTACATTGCAATAAATTAGTAAACCAGGAAATTGCAAATTTCTTTGGTTACTGGATTTTCTGAGCATGTTGTTCATCGCAGGTTGATATTCATGGTCTAGTATCACAAATTAAAGAACTTGAGAGGAAGAATGCTGCCTTGGGTGAAGAAAATAAGAACTTAGCTTCAAAGGTTTTATTGGAGTGGATTTATTTATATATATATATATATATTTTCTTATTGAGGATTACCTTATGTAATATGTATTTGGTCTAATAAACATGTTGTTTTCTTCCTTCAGCTTCGCACAAAGGAAGAGGAGAATGACGCAATGCAGAGGCGTTTAAATGATTTGGTGAGTTCTAGCTTTGCCAGGATATATGTTGCTTAGTTTCGATAGAAAATCTATAACACTGGTTGTCATATCATTCTATTAATATGTTGTGAATTGAAAAAAGTCTATAACACTGAAAATTTTAGTCAGTTACTTGGTAAAAGTGAAGCGTCAATTTTTAGGGGCTCCATCATGTCATGTGTTCTAAACGGTCCAAATTGGTGGTGATCTTCCCAGCAAGGAAAACCAATTGTTCGTGTTTAATGTAAATGCCCAGTGCATACCCATATCTCTCTCTGTCTCTCTCTTATTCCTCTAATTTATGTTTTGTTGGCATTGACATTGCAGGAACAGAGCACCGTGCCATCACTAAGGAAAGCCCTCAGGGATGTTGCAATGGAAAAAGATGCTGCAATTGTTGCAAGGGTACACCATGACAAAGCTTTTTCTTTAATTTTGGATTTCCTAATAATTATTTTACATGATTCACTTAGTTGCTTGCATTTTGCTCTATCTTTGAATTATATTGCTTTAGTGCAGGAGGATCTCTCAACCCAGTTACGGTTGGCCAAGAAACGTCTAAAAGAGGCAGAAGAGGAACAATACAGAGTAAACAATTTATTTCTATGATTTGTTAAGCAATTAAAAACTAGATTGCTACTCGTGTGATCATTCTAACGGGTATCACTCCACTAGACTGAGGAACAGGCAGAGGCGCTGAGAGCAGAATTAAATTCTCTACAGCAGCAGGCCATGATGAATCCAACTGGTATCATCTCTCCTATGGGTAGCTCACCAGATCATATACAAGCGCTGGAAACAGATATAGCTAATTTGAAATCCGAGTTGCAGGTTCGTAGTTGAAATGAACTTACATGATAGATTTCAAATCCTTTTTAGTAATTATCTGATAGTTGACCAAACTGTAGCAAGAGTCACTACTGAGGCAACAGGAACAGCAAAGGCTAGCAGAGGTTCAAGCGCAGAGCTCTATACTTATGGCTGAAAAGCAAGTGTTGGATGAGAAACTAGAAGCTTTAACCAGAAATGCCTCAGGTGCCGATTATTATTTGCAGGATGAGAACCTTGACTCTCATTGTTTATTTGTTCTCAATGGTGCTACCTTTGATCTCCATTTGTGTTCTGAACCTGATATTTGCCACGTTAATATTTAATAATTCTTTTTCTCCACAATATTCTGGAATGCCTGTTAGCAAAGTCTCTGTAAAATGCTGATTATGAAATAGTAATTTTGTTTTTCTTATGATGCAGAAGCCTCAGATGAAGCTGCTAGCAAGGCCTTCTCGCTGGTAAGGAGTTATATCCCGAACAATGTTGTAATGATTGCTTGAAATGGCACTATCTTTGGGGTCATTTACTCTTTCTTGTTTGCCCTTGCAGCAAGAAAAGGAGAAACTCGAAAGACAACTGCATGATATGGCAGTGGTGGTTGAGAAACTTGAAAATAGCCGTCAAAAGCTTTTATTGGAGGTACCATCTCTGCACCTTGGTATCCTGGGGTTAACTCAAAAGGTTAATTTAATGGGGATTTCTGTCTTACGGTCATGTTATTTTGGTGTCAGATTGACTCACAATCTTTGGAGATAGAGAGGCTTTTTGAGGAAAATTCTAATCTTTCAACCTCCTACGAAGACGCAATGGGAGTTGTGGGGCAGTGGGAAAACAAGGTAGATGATGTACATTATCTTTAGTATGTTTTGTTTTCTTTTATACATCCACCGTGGCAGTGTACATTTTAGGCTTCATTTCTCATCATCTCTATTAAGATTGCGCGACCTGAACCGTTGTCACTGTTCTTTTATAGATTTTGGAGGGGAAGTCTGTGGGATTGGATCTTATATGTGCTATTATATTTATTACGTGCCAGTTCTCTACTATTTTAATTTTATTTTTCCTAACATGTGAAACTTGCAGGTGAATGACTGCCTCAAACAGAATGAGGATCTTCGTGCACTGCTCGGACAGTTGAGAGCAGAACAGGCCAATAATCTGATTTCAAATGAAGCCTCAACAGCATCTAGTTATGGCCCTACAAAATCTAGTGGCGAGGCACAGACAGCTGAAACTTTGTTGCTCAAGGTCAGCCTTTAATCGAATATAAGGAGTTGTGTCCTTTACTCTATATTTATTTTTTATGTGCTTCACTGTGGACGATAGTCCTGAACAGTTAACCAAACAGATTCACCTTATGCCTGAAGTAAGTGTAGCGTTTTGCTGAATCTAATTGCTCTTTCTGTCTAGGCCCAACTTTCAAATGAACAGAGCAGAGCAGAGGAACTATCTGCAGAAGTCATGAAGCTTTCAGCTCAGCTTCAACAATCAGTTCAAGCATACAACAGTCTTTCTCGCCTGTAAATGAATCTTCTCCCCTTTAGCTACATCTATTAAGTTTTGTTAAAAAAACATCAATTTAGCGGACTATCTTTTGACTTCTCCTTCTCCCTTAAACTTTTCAGCTACAAGCCTGTACTTCGTAACATCGAGAGCAGTCTCATCAAGATGAAGCAAGACGGTTCTGTATCAGTCCAGTAAATCAACCTTTACAAGAAAAAAAGTTGGAACTACCACACAATTACTATTAGCTGTGAATTTATTTCGTGTTCTATGTAAATTATAACTTAGTTAAAATCCTTTTTTTTTCTCAGATTGACAATTTGGGTTAACCCCGACTCATATGTTATTCTCACAGAAACTGGGAAGCTAGTTGGGGGATAAAGTTATACAAACTGGTGTAGTTGTTGAACAATGCATTATTAATAGGTTACGTTGGATGTGCTTCATGTAGGATGGAATTCATATGATCTCATGAAGATTACAACTCCTGATAAAAGATAACAACTTTGATCCTCATTTTTTGTTTGGAGCTGTTTACCTTGCCCTCACAGCCTGTCAAGAAGTAGTACAGCTGACAATATATACAATAAAACACCTATCACCAGCTGAATTGAAAGAAGTAACCAGAACTGCATCAGAAGGAACTTGAAAGACGTTGCGTCTGTCTACTTCATTGTTTTACATAATTTTTGTCAGGAGGCCTTCAGTACTGTTCAAGTTGGAAGATGGATTAGTACCAGCACGGCAGAACCACCAAAAGATAGGGCAAACAATTTATCCCATGTACCCTTGAATTCACTTCAGCGGACTATAACAACAAAATATGACCAAAATTAGAGTCGCTGCAGACTGGAATGGATTTAGCCTTTAAATATGCAAAAACGGTGGTGGTGGTGTATGGATATTATACCAGCTGGTAAATCAGTTCCATGTAACCGAGCTATATTTTTTTTCTCTATTCAAAAATAACTGAAAAAACCGAGTCGAAAAAGGTTATACATACAATGTTAGGTTTCTTCATTTCATTTGGAACTCTCTGTGAAGTAAGCATTAATAACTGTACACCTTCACACATGTCTCTCCCAGATCCAATGACCAACCTCACCAGTAGTCACCACAAGAGCATACCCCATCTCTGAAATGGTGAAATCTGTTCACGTCTCTAACAAGAATCTCTCTGTTTACGAACTTGGAAATAAATTTCGTAACAGAATGGCAGTCCTCACACAGTCTAAGGTTCTTGGAGATCCTAATTGTTTCACCTTTGCTGCAATTGATGAGTCCAAAAGCCAGTGCCAGTTTTTCGCTGTGACCTAATAAGATTTGTTCTTTCTCAAACTCTTCAAGATCATATAGGACGACCTTCGTATCAGGAACATATCCTGTTTCTTTCATCTCCATTGACAACTGAGCTAAAAAGGCATGGAGCTGTTCTATTTGTGGGTTAAACTCATCAACGGATGTAAATGAGTACATCTTCTTCTTCACTTCAATCCAGCTGCAGCCAGGAAGTTTCTCTAATCCCCTAGCTTCGAGAAGCTTGCGCACCCTATTTACCTCCTCCCACATCATAGCTTCTGCGTAGATACCCGCCAAAAGCACATAATTCCCCGCATTCATGGGCTCAAGCTCGAAAAGATGACGGCAAGCTGTCTCAGCAAGCTCAGTGTTACAGTGGATTCTGCATGCACCAAGAAGGGAACCCCAAACAGTTGGCCCTGGTTCAATCCGCATACCTTCCACCACTTTTGCTGCTTCTTCTAACCGACCAGCACGGCCTAGTAGATCAACCATACAAGCGTAATGTTCTGCACTAGGAAAAATCTTGTATTGACGCATAGAATGGAACAATTTCTTTCCTTCATCTACAAGCCCGACATGACAGCAAGCTCCTAATACACTTACAAATGAAATTTTGTTCGGTGAAACTCCACTGTCAATCATATCATTGAAAACCCCAATTGCTTCCTCACCAAAACCATGAATTCCATAAGCAGATATCATGGAATTCCAAGAAACAACATCCCGCTTATCCATCCTATCAAAAACCCGACGTCCAATCTCTAAACAGCCACACTTTGCATACATTGTTACTAGACTGTTGATCACCGGTAAAATCGAATCAAGACCCCTTCTAAGAACAAAACCGTGCATCAGCTTCCCTTGTCCTAGAGCAGTTAAAGATGCACAGGCTTGAATAACACTAACCATGGTAACTGAATTTGGAACATCATCAGGATACCCCGCCATCATTTCTTGAAATAACTTCAGTGCTTCAAAGGGTCTTCCATTTTTAGCATAACAAGCAATCATCGCACTCCAAGAAACAACATTTCTTTCGACCATGAAATCAAACACATTAAGTGCATTTGAAACACAACCATACTTGGCATACATATCAACTAAAGTAGTACTAACATGAATATATGATTCAAACCCATGTCTTAAAATATGACCATGAATTTCTTTTCCTTGCCTAAGCAGCGAAACCGAATTCAATGGGCTAAGAGCAACCACAGTCACGACCAAATTTGGGTACTAAACCCAAATTTGGTCCCAGAAAGTATCGCAGTGGTGAGGAGTAAACCCAAATTTGGTCGCCAAATTTAGGATTTGAGACCAAATGTGGTAGTCGGCCCAGACTAAAAAAGATATAGTGGGACGGAAGTATTAGGAGCGTATGATATCAGGCGTAAGTTTAATCACCGTATACAATCAGGCGAGCATATAATCACCGTATGAGTCAGGCGCATGTATTAACTCCGCCCCCTTCAAACGCGTCAGACGATGTTAATACTTACGCCTGAAATGGGACGGATGTATAAAGGGCGTATGAATGAGGCGCAGTTATAAAAAACGTCTGGGTTGGGCGCATGTATTGTGAGCGTCTGTGTCTAGGCGTATCTTTAATGTACGTCTCTTGTCCATCTACCCTCCGCGTTTCTTCATTAGCTTCTATCAAACACAAATGAAGTTGCATTTCTCACTGAAGCTGGTTGTTCTTATCGAAAGGAAAAAAATCTGAGAAGGGTTCACAATGGTTGGAATAAAAGCCAGCAGTGGTGATGGTTTTGAAAGCTAGATGGATTTTTGGAGTTCAGGCATGAGTAATGATTTAATAAACTTGGGATAATGATGACCTAACAGCATCAACAGTGGATACAGGAGATGCTGATGTTGCTTCCATTGTTCCAATCGGTTGATGGCTGCATACAAAGGAAGAATGGATCCTCAAATTTGCTCGAGTATGGTACTGGCCGTTGATTCGTACAACTGAATGAGAGATAAAGTTCACGGCAACAGAACGAGATGCAGAGTGTTAACTGGTTGCTCGAGCTGTGCTATTGCCGGAAGATGGAGAAATGGAACAGTGGCGTCAGGGGTTGTTGGCCGATGGTGCTGTGACTGATATGGCATTGCTCGTGTTATGCTCGAGTTTGAGAACTTTTGGAAAGAATGATGGGTTGGCTGATATTAAGCTACTGCAATAGTCGGTGTTGGAAAAAGAAGAGACGAAGAAAGATGTTAGACGAATTGGTTTCACGACACAGACGCAGTTTCTATCTGCGTTTGAATGAGACGCCATTTGTAACTCCGTCCCAGCAAACGCAATTACCATCTACGTCCCGTGCACGGCGTGAATAATACCTACGTCCCATTCAAGCGCGCATTATACCTCCGTTTCATTCAGACGCATATTATGAACACGCTCCATCAAGAAACGTGGATATAAGTTGCGTCCCGCATCAAGCGTGGATATAAGTTCCGCTTCACCAAAATTTGGTATTCTCCCACTGGGCTTGAACACACGGAAAACCAATTTTTTTTGGTTTTTAATCTGGCTTTTGGTATTTGGTCCATCTCATGACTGTGGTTGCTCTAAGGCAGGCCTTAAGTATATAAGGATAAGTAAAACGATCAGAAGGAATTCAACTATCATTCATCTGAGTATAAATCTCTAAAGCTTCTTCACCATAACCAGATAACGCCAACGCTCTAATAAACGCGTTCCAAACAAAAATTGTTCTCTTAAGCAGTTTATCAAACACATAACGAGCACTATCCATAGAGTTGAATTCTGAGTACATGTTAATAAGTTTAGTGGCAAGGTAACAATCTTGATCAAACCCATTGTTAATTAGATGATTATGTACTATCAAACCATGTTCGTAAGAATTTTGACTGATGCAGGAGAGAATTAAGAGTTCATAAGTAAGCTGAGTAGGATTTGATTCATTCGGAAGAACTTGAAGAGCTTTTTCAAGATTTCCTTTTCGACACAGAGATTGAATTAAGTGGTTGCCACTGTTATTAGAAATTGATTTGGATTTGGTTTCAAGAGAATTTGTGATGGAAAGTTGGTTGAAAGAAGCAGAGGTTTTGAACGAGTGTTTCTGTGGGAAATGAGGTTGGAGTAATGATGGTACCGGGGTCTGAAACGCCCACATGGGATTTTATTTTCTTTCCACAGATGTTTGCAACACTGAAATGACTTTAGTAGAATATGGAGAGTGGGTGAGTGAGCGAGCGAATTTATACGGTGTATAGACAGCGAGAGGCTCTGGATTATTGATAAATTGTGGTATTTCGTCTTCCCCGCTATCGACAAGCGTATTTTCATGATTGATTATTGGAATTGCTAATTTAAACACTAGATTAGAATTATTATTGTTGCTGATTTAAGTATATTGTCAAGTACCAGCTTAATCTTGACAATGAAGGAACATAAAGCTTGAGTAACCTCTACACTCTTGAGCGCAATCTAAGTTTAACTTCCCATGAAACCATAAGTGATTAGCCTAGTTGGTTAGAAGCATGACTCTCAAGTAGGAGGTCAGCGGTTCGAATCTCCGTTCAAACGTAAATTATATTTTACTAACTTTAACATGGATTCAAGAGAGCCGAGTTTGCTCAGTGGGGAGTAAGCCAAAAAAAAAAAAAGTCTAACTTCTCATGCAACGCCGTATCATTACATTCGACTAAGCATTAAATAACAACACAAACCCTACTTAAAACCTAAACGAAAACAGCTCTACACGTGGTTATATCTCCCACGTCAGGGATTAACAACTATGTAATTAATTTAAAAACATGATTAACTAACTACTAAGAGTGTTCAACTGATAATTTCCAACTACCCTCTATTCCTGGTAAGGGCTGTCACGTTTGGGACATGACAAATACCCCGTTCTCCAGATAACCTTCATCCCCAAAGACTAAATTTCGGAAAATGTGCTTCCACATTTGAGATATCCTCCCACGTTGCATTGGCCGGAGATGTGTGTGACCATTGAATCAGAACTTGAGAGACTGAGGTTCCTTGAAGAAATTCCTGTATGTAACCCAGAACAACCACTGGAATTAAGACGATTTATCCCTCCCCATCAACTGCTGGCAGAGTTGGTAAGGTAGTAACTGTAGCTCCCAGCTTTTTCTTCAACTGTGACACATGGAAGACATGATAAATTTTGGACTGCATAGGGAGGTCCAACTGGTATGCAACTGCTCCAATCTTCTTTACTACTCTGAATGGTCCATAGTATCTCTCAGGTAGCTTAAAAAACTTCCTCAAGGCCATGGAAGACTGTTGATATAGTTGGAGATTTTAGTAGACATAATTACCTAATCTCAAAAGATCTGTTCACCCTATTTTTATCCGCAAATAGTTTCATACTCTCTTGGGATTGGTGGAGAGAGTCCACCAATATATCCAAAACTGCATTTCTATCTTTCCAATATTCTTCAACAACAATCAGTGGAGATGTAACTTCATTTGGGAAGGCCAAGTATGGAGATGAATAAAGAGCAGTGGATGTCATTTTCAAACTGGTATGGTAGTTTGTATTATACCATAACTCGGCAAGTGAAAGCCATTTGAACAAATTCTTAGAGATGATGGAAACATGCAACCCATGTATCTTGAAGATGTTGTGCAAGAATTCTTGGGAAATAGTGATTGTAGTATAAGGGTGACTCAGGGAAATGAAATGGCCGTACTTGGTGAGTCTATCAACAACAACCATGATGACATCCTTTTTTATTAGATTTGGGCAGTCCTTCAATAAAGTCCATAGAAATGTGTTATCATGCTTGAGAGGGGATTGGCAGAGGTTGTAGTATACCTGCAGGGTGAGAATGCTCAGCTTTATTTCTATGAAAAGTGTCACAATTGCTGACAAAGAGTGTTGTATCCTTCTTGAGTCCCTTCTAGTAGAAGTAACTCTTTGCTCTTTGATAACTTCCTTGCATCCCTGAATGACCACCTATGAAAAAAGAGTGAATAGATTCTCAAATCTTGGTTTTCAAGTTGTGTGAAACACCCACATAAAATCTTTTCTTTGTGTTTGATGATGCCATCTTGATAAGAATAATTTGGAACTGAGGTTGGCTTCACCAAGAATTGAGGAATTAATGCAAATGTTGTAGGGTCTTGATCATAATGAATCCTGAGCCCAAGTTGGAGCAGAGATGTTCAGTGTGTTGCAATTGGCAGTGGAAGTATCAAAATGAATCCTTGATAGTGCATCTACAACTTTATTTTCAAGGTCTTTCTTGTGCTGGATGGTGTATTCAAAACCTAATAATTTCATCAACCATTTTTGCTGCAATACTGTTGTGATATTCATCTTCTGGTCCATAAAGTACTTAATACTCCGTTGATCAGTGTTTATGAAGAAGTGATGGCCCATGAGATAATGTCTTCATCTTGTAATTGTGATTACAACAGCTAGTAATTCCTTTCCATATATAGAGTAGCCTAAATATTTAGGATCTAGAGGTTTACTAAAAAACAAACAAAAAAAATAATCAGTCTTCCTTCTTGCATAAGAACAGCTCCCACACCAGTAGTACATGCATCATATTCTATCAAAAATAGTTTAGATAAATAAGGTAATGCAAGGACATGTGTTGTGCACATTGCAACCTTGAGTGCATTGAAAGCATCCAATGCAAGTGGAGACCATTTGAATGAATTCTTTTTCAATAAATCAGTTAGAGGTTTACAAATGTTGCCATGTCCACCAATAAATTTTTTATAGTATCCAGTTAAGCCAAGAAATCCTCTTAGTTGTTTCAAATTAGTGGGACTTGGCCTATGTTGCATGCAATTGATTTTTTCAGGTTCAGCTGCCACCACTTCAGCAGTAATTATATGACCTAAATATTATAAGGAGGATTGAGCAAAACAACACTTGGAGTTTTTTTTCAAAAAGTTGATGATGTATAAGCAATGCAAGAACCAGTAATAGGTGTTGAACATGTTATGAGTGTTATGAGTGTGATTTACTATAAATGATTATGTCATCAAAGAAAACAATAACAAACTTCCTAATATAAGGACTAAAAACAGAGTTCATTAATGCTTGGAATGTTGCAGGTGCATTTATTAACCCAAATTTTATGACATTGAACTCATAATGGCCATGGTGTGTTGTAAATGCAGTTTTATGGATATCTTGAACATGTACTCTGATTTGGTAGTAGCCTGATCTCAAATCAAGCTTAGTAAAAATGATTGAACCATTCAATCTAGTAATTCATCAATAGGGATAAGTAACTTATCTTTTATACTGATATCACTGAGCTTCCTGTAATCCACACAAAATCTCCAAGTATTGTCTTTTTTCTTCACTAAAAGTATAAAAGAAGCAATGGGGTTGTGTCTATCTTGAATTATGACAGCTTGTAATCTTTCTTGCACAAGGATTCTACCACTGATTTGTGAATATTAAGACATTTGTATGGTCTTAGTGTGACTGGTTGAGCATTAGGTTTAAGCTGGATTTTGTGGTCCAAACTTTTTTGAGGTGGTAGTTGAGTTGGTTCAAAGAAGACATCTTTGAACTCATAAAAGAGGTTTTGTCTTTCAGAAGGTATGTCAACTTGTGTGGGAGTAGCAGAGATGTGAAAAAATTGGCCCACTAGGCCAGGTGTGTTCTTTCTGAGAAATGTTTTCATTGCAATCATACTCATCATCATGCGTGATGGATTGAATGTAGTACCTTGAAGAGTGATGTGGTTCCCCTTATGAAGAAAGGAAATGGAGAGCTTTGCTAAGTTAAAAGTGACATCTTCCAGAGTGCTTAGACAATATGCTCCTAAGACTATGTCACAACCATCTAGGGGAAGTAGTCTTAAATAAGAAATGAAATCTTGACCCTGCATTTTCCAATGTAGATTGTGACACACACACCAGTGCTAGTAGTTCTTGCTCCATTATCCACTGTGACAAGCATGTGAGTTGTAGGTTGTACTGCACAAGCAAGTTGGGTTGCAAGTGCTGAGTCAATAAAGCTATGAGCAATGTTTCAAAACTGGAACGAACATCAAATTAAAAAAATTTTACTGAGTCAAGCTCAGCTGGTTCAACCAGTGGTTCGACCGGGGTCACTAGATCAAATGTATATATAAGAAGCCACTTGATTAATTGACTGTAAAGACTTAACATGCAAAATTACATACCAAAAAGATGTGGACAGATGACTAACTAAACATATCTATTTTTCTTTATTATATCTTTAGGATTTTGTTTAATGAACGTCCCAAGTTTGTCTTGCCTTGCTAACATATTTGCTCTATTAGTTTAACTATTTACATCTTATACCATTGGAAGCGCTGCCTGAAGTTTAAACTTTAAAGTACCGTGTCTGTGCGTTTTCTTCCCCCATTTACAACCTTTTTATCTCTCTTCCTCTTCTCTATCTGTTTTCTTTATATATTTATTTTTCCTTCTTCAATCTTCGGTTATGCACTAGCTTGGAAGTGGAAATAAATGTAATGAGTTGTGTTTTTTTTTTTTAATAATTTAAAGTTTTATCTTAGGAAATATCAAACCCGTCAGCCTTTGAGTATCGATGGTAATTGATTGATTATCTGATATGAGTATCCACAAAACAAATTACAAGTATGCTTTTAACAAACTTCAAGTTTTACAAATTCGTCGATCATATCCCGATTCCAAATTTCTCATTAATCAACTGAGTTTCTATGGACAAAAGAATAAAAAGTAAACTCGGTGAACCGCCTAAAAACCTAAATGGGTCAGGCGGTTCACTATTTGAACTGCCCGGTTTTCCCGATTCACTGATTTGTTTAACATGTTTGTGGGCCAGCGTTGAATCGGGACGTTTTTCTTACTGGTTCACCGGTCCAACCGGGCAGTCTGGTTCCGTTCTTAAAACACTGGTTATGAGTGCTTCATGTGTCCACTATAATGATGACTGCATGTCTCTTGATAAACCCTGTAATGTAAATAGTATCAGAATTTATCATGCCAGTAAGAGCATGTAAAGATATTTATATATCTAATTCGACTAAGGAATATGTAGTTTTTGTAGTTGGTATATGTTGGGTAGGATCATCGAATTGCTCCTCAGTTACCACCACAAACAATTGTTGTGGTCTGCATCTATGACACCTTGAATATTTTTCATCACGATTGTAGCACAGGTCTTGATCCCTTCTCATGTTTTGTTGTTCTCTTGATAAGCGCCTAATAGGTAGAATATAAAGAGATTTAGCGGGGTTGGTGGATGTAGGTGAAAAAGGAGTTAGGATGTTTGGAGTAAGTAATGAGGTGGTGGTTTTCGGCGAACTAGGGGTGAATTTGTTGAAATAAGTGGAAGTTGTAGGTTGTTTATAAGTGGAGGGTTTTGGATGTTGTTTTTGTTAAAATCGAGTGCACTTTCCTGTAATCTTGCTGGGAAAAATGCCTGAGAGAGAGTGGTGTGGGTCTATGCATTTCGAAAGAATTTAGAATAATATCTTTCAACCCACTGATGAAGATCATCACGAAATAATCATGTTTAAGGTTTGGGTTATTGTTAAACATTATAGCTTTAAGTTGTTCAAATATTTCGAAATATTCATCCTTAAAAGTCAACTGAGTTAATTTATTAAAGCATCCCACAAAAATTTCATTGGTTAAATCCTCAAATCGTTCACATATGGAATTAGCGAAAACAAACCAAGAGATAAAATCTTTGCCAGTCTGAAAGTCCAAAAACCATGAATCAGCTTTACCCTTCAAGTGCACAGAGGCAAACTCTGTCTTCTACTGTTTTGGAAAGTTCTTGAGTTGAAAATCGCACACACTTATGGATCCAGCCTCTAGGATTTTATCCATTAAATTTAGGAAAATCAATTTTTGGGGTTTTGAAGTTGTGATCTAAACAATTACTGGACTGAAAAGTATGTTGAGAATGAGTTTCTTGACCGGAAGAAGAAGGTTGTGCATTCGATGAGGGTGTATTTGGTGTAGATTTAGACAACTAAGTAATAAGTGCATTGAATTGGATTTTAGTTTCTTGGACCAAAGCAATCATTCTGCACAACAATTCCTCTTGCTTCTTTGCAGCTTCAACACGATTTGTAGATTATTTTATATGAAGATCTGTAAGTGATTTCACCAGAGATGTCATCTCTTTTGTTGTAGCATCAACTTCTTTTATAGATGGACCTCAAGTCATTGCAGATAAAGGAAAAATCCACTGGATGATACTAAATGTCAAGTACCAAGCTTGATCTTAACAGAAAAATGAGTAAATCAGGGTGACAATGAAGGAACGGAAAAATTGAGTAGCCTCTACACTCAACTGAGCGCAGATTAAGTTTAACCTCTCATTCAATGCCCTATCCTTACATTCGACTAAGCATTAAGTTTAACTACTTAATAGTAATACGACTAAGTTAAATAGCCTGGTCATGAACGTTAATTTAACCAAACTGATTAAGAAATCAGCAATTCACAAAAATGTTAGGATCCACAAAGGACCTAACCATTTCTCAAGGTTTGTTTCTTCATCTATATAGTAATACATGTAGCAAGGGTTGAACGGTTTGTTATGAATATCTAATTTATCCAAACCAATTAAAAAATATGCAAAAAAACGCAAATGCTAGGGTCCACAAAGTACCCAACCATTTCTCAATTTTTTTTATTTATTATAGTAACACATGTAACATGGATCAACAAAATAAAAAAAAAATTGCCTGAATCAGGTGGATTCAGTCGGTATCTGAATAGGAATAAATGTCTTGTGGTTGTTAGCTGGTGTTTTTGTTGATTTATCTGCAAGTGTCTTGGATGTTGTTATTGCTTATGTTGTCTCTGATGGAGCATATATAAATACTCGAGTATTTATATATGCTCTCATTGTCTTAACGTAATATATATATATATATATATATATATATTACGTTAATAATATCGTTAGAGCGATTCATGATCAAATTGGTTATAAATCATTTTACGTCAGTGATAAAGAATCCAATTTCAAAAAGATCTCTAACCATCCCATGTTGATTCGTAAATAACAAATTAAATGGCATGATTTGGCACGAGATATCTGAATCATTTAACAAATTTACATGGAGTAGCGACGTTAAGATTCAAAGATCGAATAATTTCTCAAGGTTTTCTTAAAAGTTAAAGTAACACTATTGATAATGGAAAAATAGGATCCTTAATTAGATCCCTCCAGTAATCAACGATTTTCCAACCATATAGTAGTATAGGTACACAAGTAACCGAAATCGGTTATCCTAGGGAAAAATCGGACTGAATGGGTATGCTTTAGCGAACTCAGCATTGGTGTTCTTGTTGTTGTTAAAATCTTAGGGCAAGTTTTTGCTGCTGGTGCTGGAGATATTTTAATGTTGTTGTTGTTGTTCTTGATCATTATTAAGAAAACCTTAACAAAACTACTAAAAATCCAAAAACAAACAAAAGACTAGAACTAAATTATCCTAAGTAAACAAATATTTAAGATTTGATCTAAAAACAAGAGAAAACAAACCCTAACTAAACACTGAACACTTAGTACCGATATAAGAAAATGAGAAAATAAATAAGTACTGCGACGAGTAAAGAGAGATTACCTGCTTAGATCTACTCCAAATGAGCATATCTCAAGAGGGAAAGGCTCGGTTGGAGAAGGTTTCTCTGATCATTAGGTTTGAAGAAAGAGAATGAGAGGGACTTGTTAGGCATGAAGAGGTTTAGATGGGAACTTGGATATGAGGGATAGGAATACTACCTATTTCTATGAAAGAGCCAATTATAAAAAAAGAAAGACTAATATAGAATGTCTGCAGAATAACATTAGCATATGGTTTACTAACAGGATGGACATTGCTTGGAATCTAAAACAATAGTTTGTTAGTATTAGTTGGTCCAGTAAACTGTTGATTTCTCCTGATTTTACGAATGAAATGAAAATAATTCATCTATTACCTCTGTAAGAGTAATTGCGGCAGATACAACATATGTACACCCACTAATAAAAACTCTAGTTTTAAGGAAATCCTCCATGAAAGGAAAAAAAAAAGAAAAATCAACTTCAGCAGGTTTGAGATGACTTACAAATGAATGTGTAGCAGCGAATCCAACGGGCCCAAAAATCCTTCAAACGGAACTTCTCATTACAAAATAGAATTGAAACGAAAGGTTTTGACAATTCCTCAATTATAGCCCATAAAATATATGTTATTAAAACCTAACTAATAGTGACCTGTGAGAGACATGATACCATCCCACGGTTAATTTATCTGGTTTTAAAAACGGATGAAAAAACCATTCCAAAACTACGTTATCCCTAAAATACCCTCAAGAGGGGAATTATGAACCGTCTTCAAGTGGACTCAAAATCAAAAAAAGAAGAAATCGATGTTAGTTTGATGCCCAGAAGCACCGGATAAAATTCTATGAGGGGATCGGATGATCGAAGATAATGCCCTCTAACACATTGTGATTATAAATGGGCAGAAATGGCTGCCGCGACCTATGAGTTCCCGGATCATCCCTGGATATAAAGCATTTTCGTGTGAGGACTGAGGAGTGGTTTTCTATGAGTTTGGGGATGGTTCATATAGAAATTTTGCGTATATATATATACACCTGTGAGCCCTACCAATATTAGTCAACATCATTGATCTTGTTTTTGACCAAGAGCGAAATTCATGTATGCCACATGTATGCCTTAAAGGGTTTAATGATGAGGTGGCCTAGTCAACCAAAACCAATTTGACTTAATGTATAAAGAGTCTCACTTTTCACTGCTATGTCCTGACCCCATCAGTAAAGGTATGTGTATCAAACCCTATACATCGTCACCGTCAGATAATCCCATGATGAAGAATCTCACTGGAGATTTAACAGTTTTATAGTTATGCCGTATAAGTTGTTGTTCACCAAGGTAACAAATATTACCCCCTCCCGTTCCTGCTAATTAGTTGCAGGCAGCTTTACCAGGTAAAAGAAAACAGAAAAGAGGGTTCATCCGTTTAAGTATACAAGTACTAGTCTCTAGAGTACTAAAGTCGAGACTTATCATCATCATCTTTGTATAGGTTCAGATGTTAGCGGAAAACCCCCATTCCTTTAATTTACTCTGTTTCTTTCTTTTCTCCAAGTACTCCATTAATTTACAGTTCCTCCTCTGTACTTAATATTCTTTCTCTTTGATCATCTCTTGTTTGCTTCAACAACAGAAACCCTTTTCTCAGAAACCAAATCACAAACCCATAAATTTATTCTTTCTTCTCTCCAAGAACTCCATAATTTACAGTTCCTCTTCTGTTTCTTACAAGAAAAAGAAAAACCCATTTCTTTTTTCATCTCAAAAATCAATCAAACCCTTAGTCTTTCTTTCTACAGTAATGACAAAATCCGACAATCTCTGTCAATATCTCTGTTCTTGCTTTAGTCCTTCTCCTACTTCTTCTTCTTCTTCTAACAGGAGAATGAGCAACAACCACAAAACCCACACTGTTAAGAAACGTTTAAGTACTTCACTGAGAGATGATATACCAGATGATCATCACCATCAAGAAAAAACGAAAAATCAAGAAGATATTGAAGAAGGAGAAGAAGAAGAAACAAGAACATCATCAACAGATGAAAGCGTAAACAACTATCATCATCATCAAGTGAATAATCCACCAAGATCATCAAAATCAATGGTAATAGGTACATTCTTTGGTCACAGGAGAGGTCATGTTTGTTTCTGTATTCAATATGATCGTTTAAATTCAAAACCCTCATTACTTCTTCAATTCTCATTACCTACTTATCCTCTTATTAAAGAAATGAAATGTGGACTCGTTCGAATCGCTCTTGAATCGTGTAATAATCATCGTAATGCTAGCGATAATAATAATAACAACAACAGCAAAGATGATGTTCGAAGGAATTCGACTAGTAGTGTACTGCCATTACTATCGATACCAATATGGACAATGTGTATTAATGGACGTAAAGTTGGATTTGCATCAAGAAGAAGAACAACTGATAAAGACCGTTTGGTTCTGAAAACTATGAAATCAATGACCGTGGGTGCTGGTGTTATTCCATCTGGATCGTTGGTTTCATCAACAACAGCAACAGCAAAATGCGATCATCATCAAAATCAAGAAGGTGGTGGTGAGGATGGTGATGTTATTTACATGAGGGCTAACTATGAACGAGTTATTGGAAATATTGACTCGGAATCGTTTCATCTTATTAACCCAGACGGTTTCAGTGGTCAAGAGCTCAGTATATTCTTGTTAAGGTCAAGATGATGAGATTGGAGGGGCATTTTTGGTCAGACAAGTTTTGATGCTCACATTCTTTCCTATGACTATAAATTATGGTTCAAAGGTATTTTTGGGGAGTTGATATTCTTTCTTCAGTTCTGATCATGTTGGCTGGCATGCATGAGGATCTCTGGTGTTGGGTGGACACTGATCCTGGATGGAGGAAAATATATAAGTTAAATTAAAATCATTAGACTTCTTTTACCTCCTGGTGTTTTTGGGGTTCAGCTGTTTTTGTTTTGTTTGCTTCTGTGAGGCTGCAAGTGTTTTATCATTTTTGAGGTTTAGTGGACAAGATTGTAGTGTTCATAGACTGGAGAAATGAATGGATTTAGCCTTTGTTTTGATGAGTTTGTTTACCATTGATTTTGTTGGTTCTAATGAATGTGATTCTGCACCTCACTTGGCTTTAATTCTAATGAATCTTATCCGATCTGGCCATTACTTAAGAAGGGCATACACATTGGCAGATCCTGCAACTGCAAGACTCTCCCTCTCTCTCTTTTTGAGGGGACAAATTGGTCAGGGGATCACAAGGGGGAAACACTTTTAAGTGGACTGCCACAATGTAATAGGGTGTAATTGTTTTTAAGCGGGGACAAATAGTACCCAAGGCTGGCTATCCCCCAATTCTGTTGTCCATTTCAACTATATGACATATAGGGAAAGAGCACCACACCAGCATAATTTTAAACTATATGAAGATTCTTCCAACCAGAAGTTGGGGAAGAACCTAACAAGAGGGATGCACAAATCAGTCTCTCAAAAACACCACTAAAGACTTGAAACTGTTAGGTACTTCAATACTCATACCATTATAGCGAAAATGATGAAAATGTTAGCACAACATACATGAAGAATTTGGATGAAAAAGTACAGGATGATACCAGTTGATATGTATTTTCATGAATATCAAATGGTTAACAAAAGAAAACATTAAGGAAATAGATGTACAAGGACAATGACAAAACAGAACTAAGTGGGAAGAAGAAAGGTAAATAAGATATAAGAAATAATAATCTGGCATTTGCCTTGCCTTCTCTCTGCAGTACACATATTGCAGTTGCCCGCAAAACACAAGGATTACAGGGAGATGAAACTCCTCTCTTGTGGTAATAATCTTGACTCACGGAATTTAAAACAACTATATTCTAGAACCCTGAACCAACTTGGGAGAGGGGAACCAAGTTAGTCTCTCCATGTGTTCTATAGATGCTTGAGACCTTGCTCGCATATGCGTTCGATAGATTTGTCCGACCCTGCAAAGTAAACGCAAATTCAGAATGAGGGAGAGGAATGAATAGAAACAAGCAAATTTCTGACAGGTTATTGCTAGCGAGGGGAGCAAAAATGCCACTCAACAAAGTAGGGTGTACGCAGAACGAGCATTCAATCATAGCTCGATAGACTAAGTAAACTAGAAAAATGCAGAGCTACTGGACTTGACTTACGAGATCAACCACAACAGAGTAAACATTACTTCAGTAGCCCTACTTGTGGCTCATTTCATGGTTAAGGCAAGTAGGCAACAATCAGAAATTCTGTAAATAACAAGAATTAGTGCTCCACCTATCCCATTTCTAGCAAATGAAGATATCCAATAACAAGATACTAGAGATAAGTGATGAAAAATGACCTTACCAAGATCAACTCGTATTGAGGAATAATGATATCATATTTTTGTTGACATCATGAACTTTTTTTTCTCTGCTGGCTTAAGAATTTGGAAAGAGCACATTAGACTTTCATCAACACTCATCATTGCACCAGCATTGTCGAATTCACCACAGTAGTTTGGGGCTGAAAATATTGTCACGAGCTGTCTGTCAGCGAAGAATTCGTAACCATCCTCCACTACCTGGATACATGAAATGTTATGTTACGCAGCATAAATAATGTTAAAGATTACATATGAGACCGTAAACAAAGCTCATAGTTTAAAGAGTGAAAACTAGTAACCTGGTGAGCACGGCAAACAAGATCCAGGTCCTGCTTCATTAGGAATTCTGCTACTGCATCAGCACCGAAAGTGTATGAAACTCCTCTGTCGTTCATCCCCCACCCCTTAGAATCTCTACCAGGATCTGACCATAGTAAATCGCAGAGCAGACCAGTGTCTGGAACATCCACAGGACGAGTTATGTTTCTAATCTGATCTAAATTTGCCAAATCAGGGGAGAGTCCACCATGCATGCATAATATCTTATCGTCTATAAGAGCTGCCACGGGAAGGCAATTGAAACAATCGGTAAAGGCTTTCCAGAGTCTAACATTGAACCGTCTCTTACATTCATCATAAAAACCATATATCCGATTAATAGAAGCACATTCATGATTTCCTCGTAGAAGAAAAAAATTCTCTGGGTACTTGATCTTGTAAGCCAGTAGAAGGCATATTGTTTCCAAACTCTGTTTTCCCCGATCAACATAATCACCTAGGAATAAATAGTTGGCTTGGGGAGGTAATCCTCCATATTCGAAAAGCCTTAAAAGATCCCCATATTGCCCATGGATGTCCCCTGCATAAGAAAGCAAAACAAACACACAGGGTCAAGGCATGGGGGAAATAGAGGCATATTCATCGAGTGGAGAGTAAAAAGATAGGTGTTAATGACCGTTTATCTAAATTTCCATCGCCTCATGTATTTAATTTCAAAGATCTGTGCAAATTAAACTATAAGATTTTTCCCACCACTAACAATTTATAAGACTTATAGAAGGTTATCAGCTGTTTATAAGACTTAGAAGGTTATCAGCTGTTATTGTGGCAGTTCAGACAACCATCCAGATAGTTAGCCAGTGATAAAGAGATATTTGGCTAAAGCTTGCAAAATTAGCAACTATTCAAATGACAGCATGATGCAGGAGCATTGCCTAACCTCATCACAACATAAAACCATGACAACCCTGAGCTCCAAAGTACAGTTGATATGCAATTGAACCCACAAAAGCTACTTTTCTTATCAGAATTAGATAACAATTATCAAGGCACTCATGTGAACTATAAGCAGACTTCCGGTGCATAAAAACTTCAACTTAGCACGGACTTAATTACTACCAACTCAACTGATGAATTTTGCACATCACTAAACTCAACTTCAAATGGAAAAACTTCAAACTGTTTTCAAGTTTTACATAACATATGGAATTAGGCTTATCCTATTCAGTTATACATTCTCCCTACAACTACCTCTTCATTGATTCTACTATCCAAACAGTACACATAGTTGATGAAGTATTCAAACATAAATAAGCACTAAATACTCAATGCTAAGTAAAGAGACTAACCAAAACACACAAAAATTACACACAACTAGGGCATCATCTCCACCTCATTCGCAGATCAAATATCACTATGAATTTCCAAACTCTGAAATTCTCACACGGAACAATAAATAAGAATAAATAAACAAAAAATCAGTAAAAGTGAGAAAAATTACCACAGATCTTAATAGGAGCTTCAAGCTCTAATAAATTAGGTTGTTGAAGAAAAATCTCTCTAGAAGCAACACATAGCTGTCGGATCTCAGCTTCAGAAAGCTGAACTTGTTTACCAGGTCTGGCTGAACGAACTTCTAAAAGCCGATTAATGATATCATCAAGAATAACAGGGTCAATTCCTCCTTGTGAGGCCATGGTTAAGATAGAGAGATCTTCTTCTTCGTCGTCGTCTCTTCTCTTCTTACCCTCTTTTGAAACCCTAAAATGATTAAAGAGGGCAAGAGCGAGTGAAAGAAACCCTAGAAAAATGAAAAACCCTAGAAAATAATATCTAGCGAAAGAGAGAGAAAGGGAGGAAAAGACTTGTTTTTTTGTTTCTCCAACTAGTCTTCAGAATTTCTTTCTTTTTATTTTTTATGTATTTTTTTATTTATTTTTCTCCCAAAATTTCTGACTCTTTTTTAGTGCTGTGTTTGGTTTTATTTGTTTATCCAAAAGAAGACAGAGTAAGTGGGAGAACTGAAGCTCCGATGTGGGGAAGGTGCCAAACTGCCAACGGCTCTAGTTTCCCATCAGTTTTCAGTTTTATTATCCCGTCTTTTATCAGCTGAGTCACCGTATTCCGTATAAGCTTTTTATCTTGAACGCCTAATTGGGGACATGAATTACTTCCTCAATTAAAGTTGTCCGTTAAGGGGTATTTTTTGGGGAGAAATATTAAAACACCATTTAATTAATTATAAAAAACATTATGAAAAGACTGATATATCCTTCTCACAAAATAAAAAACTTAAAATCATAACCAAACATAAAATCAGTTATCCCCCATTTGTGTGCCGGCATACTCGTAGGTTATGGTTAGGTTTTGAAGAAAAAAAAATTCTTCATCTTCTTCATCGACGATTAATCGTTAGTTCAAAAATTTCTTCGTCGATTAACTTACCTGAATCCATAAGAATGCCTCCACGAAAGAAATCAGATGCCCAATCGAAATCAAAATTGATTGCTCAACAAAAATAACAAAAAAGGATTGCTTTGATTGCTGAAGAGCAAGAACAAGAAGAACAAAAGGCTTCCAACAACCAACTTCTCGTAAACATGGCTTTTGTGAGAAGGTAAGTGATTTTGAACTGTTTTATTAATGTTTCAATCGATTTGTAGATATGGGTTTGGGTCAAAATCGCAAACCCTAACTCAAATAGTTGAGTTTCAGTAACTTCCGGCATTCAATTTAGTATGAATACCACACCGGAACCATGTAACGACATTCGATTTAGGATAACGACCAAACCGGAACCATGTTACAGCATTCGATTCAGGATAAAAACCACATCGGAACCCTGTTACGGCATCAATTTTAATATGAATACTATGCCATCACATAGTTAGTGAATTACCTGAAATTGAATATTTTGTACCGACATTGAAATTAGGTTGAATACCATGCAGGTATTCAGTCACGACATTAATTTGAATTTATTCGGTTACGCCGGCAGTGAGCTTCTAATAAACAGAAAACCCTAGGATTTTGTTATGGGTACCGGCATTGGTTTTAGGTTAGATTCCATGTCGGTACCATGTTACGTCATTTGTTTGAATTTTACGTATGTGCCGGCAATGGTGTTTTGGTATCCAGGAACTGCCTAGGAGTTACCAGCATCCTCGATAATTATTTGGCAATGCCGGTATTAGTTCCCGGAATGTGGTGGTTTTAATTTACTATGCCGTTTTTTGGTCACGGCATAGTCGATACTTTGTTAACGTATGTCGGTAGTGATGATTCTATGTCGTTATGTGGTGTATCTATGCCGGCATTAAAAATGAAAGTTAGTTGTCTTATATTTATTTTGTGCTTCTTCCGAAATAGGACTAGAGCAAAGGAAGCTAACAAAGGAAAAACTAAAGATGTTGTCATTAAGAAAGAGAAGGAAGGACGGTCTTGGTACTCCTAAGCCTCTGCCTCATAGAGGGAAAGACCAAGGTTGCAAAATCCGTTTGGGGTCTGATACAAGAGGTGAAGTTTGGGAGAGTGGTTGTGACCGTAGTAAACTCGTAATCCGTGAACCTACCGGAGCAGTTGAGGAGGAAGGTGAGCAAGATGAAGAGGAAAGTGAGGAGGAAGATAATGAGATTGATCCAAGTCAATTGGAAACTCAAATCCAAGCAGTAGTGGAACAAGGTGGGCCAAGTCAACAACCGACATAAGGCAACGACAAAGTAACAGTTAAAGGTTCGCACCTTCATCATATTGATGACATGATACCTGACCTTGATCGTGGTAGAATTTGGGTGCAACTTCTTATGATCTGGGGTATCTATTTGGCTACAAGGACTCGTGGGCTCGTACTATATATCAGACCTATGTAAGAATTTCTATCTCGTGCATATGTATTGTTTTGTATTTATGCAAAATCTCTTAATCTTATTATCTCCTAATTGTAGGATCATAAGAAGGCTATGCGTGTTTGCCGAAACCAAGCCGCGTCTCATTGGAATTTGTCTACGGAATGTGAAGAGGTCCAAACATTAGTAAAGGATTCTGGTCTATATCCTTTGGTTGAAAATTATGTGAAGCCAGATATTGTGACAGTCAATTGCTTCGCCGAAAAGTATCATGGTGAATCAGATACCATGCACTTCCCGTTTCGCGAGATGACCTTGATCCCTGATGATGCTCAGAACATTTTAGGCTTGAGTATTACCGGCAAATCAATTGCAGAAAGAGATCATTGTCCGGATCTAGAATGGTCGAAGTTGCACGCTCTTACTAACAAGTTGTTTGGTTGGGACTATAAAACTTATGTGGAAAGCTTCTATGTACCTAATACTAGTAGGACAAAGGCCATCAAGCCGACGCTGCTTAAGAAGAAGTTTGAAAACACGGCGCAGAGAAAAGACAAGGATGGATGGGACCCCGCACAGATTCGTTATACAGCCGTTGCGTACCTGTTACTCATCTTTGGCACTAGGGTATTCCCTGACACTAGTGGCAACAGGGTTAGTGCAAACTACCTTCAATACTTGGATCCGTTGGAAGACGTCTATAGCTATTCTTGGGACACCGTGGTAATGGCACATTTGATGACGGAGATGAGAAGGGCCTCTAAGGCGGTTATAAACCAATTTGTCGGGAATTTCACTCTACTCCAGGTAATTTTGTTTTTAAACTTATGTTCTTATTTATATTGTTCACATGTACCCTTATCATGAACTTAAAAACAAAATTTGCTGATTTTTGTATGTATCATTTCACATTTGTATAGGTGTGGGCTTATGAACATTTCCCAACATTGTTCAAGGACAACCTCTTATTGAAGATTATACCCATTGATGACCCCGAGGAGCCTAGAATCAAGAGATACCAGTTCAACAGCCATCTGAAGCCCGGTAACAATCATCGACTGATAGATATGAGATTAGCTCTGGATACGATGACTACCAAAGATGTTGTGTTCGACCCTTACAGGGAGGCTAGAGAAAACGATTAATATGTTTTATAACGTTGCATTTTACAATGGGAATTTGTTCCACCCAAAGGGATACATTATGGCTGATCCTCGACGTGTAATGCGGCAACTTGTATATAAAAAAAAAAACTGCTTCGTGATAGCCTCTACTAAAAGGAATCGTCTTGACCTTTCTGTGTATGTGACAAGTTCCACAAGGTTGAGGGTAGAGTATGATCCAATTCCAGAACCAACACATTGGAGGGATAGGGAACCACGTCGTTTGGTAAATGCTAGTAATTGGGAGCTTGTGAACAACGGTGATGAATCCGATGACTCCTACATTGATAATTACTTGGAATGGTCACATCCTTTTGTCGTGCGTCCGGACGACGTCGAAGCTCCACCCCAGAAAAACCCTCCCGTTCCAACTCCTACAGAGGCACCACCTACGCTGGCCCAACTTAATAAGACCGTTTGATTGCTAGTAAGTATTGTTAATTGCTTAGTCGTTTAATTTACACATAATTTTATATTAGCATATATATACTAATTATGTGTTGTATGTATGAAACTAGCGGCATCGACTTGGCAAGTTGAAGAAGATGTTTGGTTGCAAGTACGACGAAGGAGAGGTGTTATCCATTGAAGAAATGAAGAAAGTCATGGAAAAGCTTAATAAAATTGAAGACCCAAGTGCAAGAGCTTTGTTTGGGAAATGAGGAAGGCTCTCGTTGGCAAGAAGCAAAAGACAAAGTGATGAAATCTATAGTTGTGTTTCTTTATTTAGATGGTGGTTGTTATGTTTTGAACAATTTCTAACTTGTTTTTGGTTGGACTCTTTAGTTGTTTGGTTTACTTTTGGTTTATGATACTTTGATGAAGAACATTTAAGCACTATTCAGTTGTTTGGTTTATGTTGAACATGTTTAGATTTATAGTAAAATGTTGTCTCTGTAATTTTTCTTTACACGAGAAGCGCCAGCATTCAAATGTTTAAGTTCCACCGCACCGATATTGGTTCCGGCAATAAAAGAAATTTAAATTCTATGCCGCCATTTGTACTGGTACGGGTAATTGATAGCTTCAAAGCATCCCAAAGTTGGTGGTTCTCTTCATACAATTTCATTCATTCCTCGAAGTGATTGGAGACGATATCCTTGTTTTTTCTCATCGGACAAAACGGTGGCAATGGACAATTTTCCTTTAGTTTCAAAATAATGAAATGATTTCCGTTCACAAACGCCAAAACAGCTCTTCTCTTTTTAAGAGATCTTTCGCACTTTTGCCATTTTGGTGTATAAGTTACTTGTTCGGTGGGTCCAAAATAATGAACAACACAGTTAAATGTATTCGCCACTAGATGCCCACAAACCGGCATTCTCAACCAATATTCGGTAGGAAGGAACTTCATTTCGTGCTCTGGCCCTAACATCCGAGCATACAAACCATTAAAATCTCCTTCATTGTCTACCAATTGTTCATAAAAGCTCTTCTTTTTCATAAGTTGTTCGGCCATCCTATTTCTAGCGAATAAACTCGGGAAGTTGATATACATAACACTCTATTTTGGTATGGTAATGTCTATAAGTCTTACCTGTCCGGGAATCCTTATAAATCTTCATATAACAAATTTTTAGCTTAATTATATCCAATCCATCCTCTGCAATCTCTACACTTCCAATGTCTTCGGTATGTGTTGGGAGTCCGTACTTCCTTGGCCTACCCCTTCGCTTTTTAAAAGAGACCACATAACCATCGTGTTGTTGATGACTAGGCATTGGTCGCTTACCTTTGCTATCACTTATCTTTGGCGTGACTTCGGAATTTTCAGCTTGATGTACTTGACTTGATGTAGGTTCCTTATTCGGCCTTTCATTTTTGATATGCAAAGCCGCCCCATCAACTATGGGTGTGACTTCGGAATGCTCACCTTGTTCAATCATTGTTGTTACCTTCCTAGGCCTACCCCTTTTCTTTGTAACCTTTGCTATATCGACTCTAGGCGTGGCATCCGCTTCCTCGGCTTGTTGTTCTTGTTCAATCGATGCGGTTACCTTCATCGGCCTACCCCTTTTCTTTGGAACCGACACTTCATCAGCTTGTGGTGTGGATAAAAAATCCGTCATTTTTTCTTGACTTGATAGCGGTAACTTCTTCGGCCTACCCCTTTTCTTTGGAACCGACACTTCATCGACTTGTGGTGTGGATACGGAATCTGTCGTTTGTTGTTGACTTGATGGAGGTTCCTTCCTCGGCCTACCCCTTTTCTTTGGAACCGGCGCTTCTGCGAACCTCGCTTCCGAAATCTCACTTCCGGTTGGATCTCGTTTCTTACTTGCTTGGAGTTCACATTCACGTTGCCTCATTCATTTTAATTCTTTTATTTGTTTTCTCCTTGTCGTTTCGGTTTGTGGCCTTCCGTTAGGATCTCCCTTTGCCGTCTCTTCACTGTGTGTTGTCCATGGGTGAGTAATTAGACTTAGTTGGCTCAACAAGACTTGCCGGCTAGCCGAGTTTCCACGTGAGTAAGCTTCGTAGAATTCCTTTGCTTCGGACGTATCCCATAGGGATTTTCCGGGAGATTCCGTAGGGCGGGAGTCGAAAGATAGTTGCTTCCAAAACTGATCGATAACCTCAATAGGTAGAACTTCTTCATACTTCACAATCATATGACGACACGGAATTCCCAATGAAGACATGTCGGGACAAATACACACATCACCCGATTTGCCATAGTTTATCTCCTTTTCCATTTCTTTCATCATATGTTTTATTGCCCAATGAGAGACGTTGTACTCTATTCCTCGGAGCAACTTACCATATTGAAGATATGGAGTCTTCCTTTCCATCGATCTTTTCTCAAAAGCCTTCTTGATCCTATCGATATCACTCTTGAAGTATTGCTCTATTTTCTCGGTGACCGTAACCACGTTTCCTTGGTTAGACTCGATGAGATTTTTAAATCTCCCATGAGGGGACTCCGATATGCTAGTTTCTTTATTCCCACAATGTATATACCGGTTTGTCCATGCACGCACAAATTTTTCCTTGTACTTATCCAACCATTGCCTCCGACAATACGAGACGACACTTGGATACACTTCGTTCCATTTGTAAATAAACATGTTCAATCTATTTTCATACATATCCTCGGTAAGAGACCAATAAACCTTCTCCCAATCATTTATAAATTCCAACCACTTTTCATGATTTTCATCGTGTTCTTTGTCCACTTGCTCTTTAATCTTTCCTCTTTCATCTTCTCATTCTTCGAGTGATAGTTTCAACCTGTGAACATCTTCCTCTAGTTGAGCAATCATTCTCTTCTTAATATCCGCCTTGGAGGGTTCAAACAAAGCATGACAATGTTTTATCACATTTTGACCTATATGATACGTACATAGGAAATTTTGAGCATCCGGGAAGACGTCGAATATTGCATTCATTAATGTGTCATCATTATCGGTTATGATGACCCTTGGAAGATAGTTTTCCCGGAAGAGTAATTTCAATTGTCGTAATGCCCAATTATAATTGTGATCCCTTTCGTTCTCCATTTAACACCAATCCATTGTGAATGATACCTTGTCTGATGTTTGCCCCACTATGTTGAACAACGGCATATTGTATTTGTTTGTCTTATAGGTGCAATCCATCGTACGTACATCAAATCATGTATGAGCCAATTGGGAAAGCAAAAGAAGTGAAATGAATATTTGAAGGGGTTTCTTGTTCGACCCTCTTTTAATGATACGGGTGTAGTTGTGATCCCAGACTATCTTCTCAAATTCTTTCATAACGGTCCTAACTTCCCATTCCTTCTTTCTAATGGTTGCTTGTGCACTATAAATTGTATTTAGAGAATAAACGTTCGTCCGATCCTTTTCCTTGAAGCCTCTGACAATCACTCTTGGTTTTATACATGCTTTCGTCATTATCTTTACATCCTCAAATTCATGAGGTTTTAGCTTCGCAACTAGGGAGTGACCAACAAAATTAAAAAAGCGGGGGTACAACAACCTCACTCAATATTTCGATTAGAAATCTGTATGGAATAACTCCAATATGCTTTCAAGAGAATCAACTAGACTCAATCTCAATAAAGTATATCAAAGAGTTATATTATCTCGATCTCTCGATTTAATCCTTGCTCGAGCAAATAGAAATCTGCGAGTCCGATTAAATATAAGAGAGATAACTTGGATGGTACCAAAGACTAATATTCAAGTGTCAATCAATGTAAATCAACAACCATAGGTTGAATATTCTAATTTATTGAACTAGCGCACAACCTGTGATGTTTCAATTATATAACAAAATATAATGTGGAAAAGAAATAACACAGACACCAGAATTTTGTTAACGAGCAAACCGCAAATGCAGAAAAACCCCGGGACCTAGTCCAGATTGAACACACACTGTATTAAGACGCTACAAACACTAGCCTACTACAAACCAACTTCAGTCTGGACTGTAGTTGAACCCCAATCAATCTCACAGTGATCCAAGGTACAGTTTCGCTCCTACGTCTCTGATCCCAGCAGGATACTACGCACTTGATTCCCTTAGTTGATTACACCCAAAACTAAAAGTTGCTACGACCAAAAGTCGAAGACTTTAATAAACAAATCTGCATCACGCGGAAAAGTCTACGGTAGTAGATAAATCTGTCTCCCACATAAATACCTACAAATTTTGTTCCGTCTTTTGATAAATCAAGGTAAACAGGAACCAATTGATAACCCGGACTTATATTCCCGAAGAACAACCTAGAATTATCAATCACCACATAATAATCTTAATCGACACGGCGAAAGAAGATATTGTGGAATCACAAACGATGAGATGAAGATGTTTATGACTACTTTTATATCTTGCCTATTGGACATATCAATCTCAAGCCAATCGTTATGATTGTACTCAACACGATAGAATCAGCAAGATCAGATCACACAACTACGAGAAAGTAGTATCGGTCTGGATTCACAATCCCAATGAAGTGTTTAAGTTGTTAACCTGGTTTTTAAGAAGAAACCAAAGGTTAAATGAGAATTGACTCTAGCTAATACAACTAGTATCACACGTAAGGTGTGGGGATTAGGTTTCCCAGTTGCTATAGTTCTCCCTTATATAGTCTTTCAAATCCGGGTTTGCAATCAATGTTAGCTTAGTAACAAAGCATTCAATATTCATCGTTAGATGAAAACCTGATTAGATTCAAGCTAATATCTTTCAACCGTTGGATCGAAAACTTAGCTTGTTACACACAAATGCAATGCACGATTTTAGGTTTGTGTAACTGTACCCAAACATGTGCATTCGTTGGTTCAACAATAATTAACCAATTGGTTAGCCATATGATCACTTTCATATCAACCATATTCTTCTTCACCATAACTAGTTAAAATGACTCAAGTGAACTAGTTAGAGAGTTGTTCGATTGCTTAGATCTTATAGAAATATACAAGACACAATTGAAGCAAAAACGATTTGATTCACTCGATCGATTCATGAACTTTATAGCCACGGTTTGCAAATTGCATTCCTTAGTTAATATAAATATAAGTTCACAAATAATCGTATTTAGATATAACCAACTCAAGTTCGCGGACTTAAGTTCCCGGAAGGAGTTCACAAATTCCAACAGATTTTCTCGGGATGAGAACCTCCGCCAGTTTGCGGACTGAGTTCACAGCTCTTGTTCTGGTTTTCTTGATCAACAAAGTACGCGTACTTTGGTTCAAGGAATAAGGACTTATACATATATGTGTTGCCACACAATGCTTATATCCAACAATGATTATATAATCTAAACTCTCATTTTAATCATTGAAACATTCTTAGAGGACGTTATATAGTTGTTATTCACAAACCATTTTTCGTCAAAGCCATTTTCAAAGTGATTGAAACATAACATGACTTTCTTCACTAGGTAAAGATGAACTTGGCCAAAGTGAAAGCTTACCAACTCATATTTCAAGAAATAGATAGGGAGATAAACTCGGCTCGAAATAACAAATGTGTATAGTCAAAGTTTATATAGCAAAACGACTTTTGTCTCAAGACAGGAGATAGAGTAGATACACTTTTGAGTGATAGATAAGTTCAAGTCTCCACATACCTTTTAGTCGATGAAGTTCCACCAGTTTCTTGAGTAGTTCTTCGTCTTGTATAATGATCGACGTGGATTTCTTGAGCTTAAATACACTTTCTATCCTAGTCCGAGACTTATCTATGGTAGACTATAAATCAAGACTTATAGTTTTGATCACTAACATTGACAAACATGCTTGAGATAACAACGCATGTGAGTTCGACCGAGAAGTGCTCTAATAATAATCTTTCGGACTCCGGTGGTTATGGCGGCCAAACCACACCGTACAATCCCATTCCTTGCCTTTTAGATAGAATACAATATTAAATGGGCAGTTATCCTTCCTCGTGTGAGTCTTGTATACCCTATTAGTCTTCTTTGGATATACATAATCTTTTCTCTTGTGTTTGTTCTTCTTCTTGTATTCCCCACTTCTCTCACAAGCCATCTCAAAACGATTGCTTGAACCTTGGGTATTCCTCACCAAAACACACATATGCTTAAGAGCCGTCTCTTTAGCCCAAGCAATTGCTTCGTCTTTATATGTTATTCCCTGCATAAAGACAAACACGGGAGAGTATAAGGTTCATTATAAACAATCCCCACGTAAAGTTCAAAAAACTAGGTGAAAAGTATTGTTTGGTAACACACCGGAGGCATTTTAGAGTACTGGGACGTATCCGGACCAAGCGGTTTGGAATTTGTTGGATCGATATATGTCACCATCTAAGGAATGAATGAAAAGAAAATAAAATTAGTTTCAAACAAAATTTAATTATTATGCCGGATACATGTTCTGGCATGCTCGAATAAATTCCGACATCCAAAATTATAAACAAACTACGCCGGAAACAAGTACCGACATTCTCGATTAATGTCCCGGCATGGTCGAACTGCACCTGAAATGAGGACCTAATTTTAAAATCTACCGGAATCATATTTTTCTTGGAAATCAATGACAGAAGCACAGGTGCCGGCTAACTCGTTACATAAGGTTTCATGCCGGATTAAACTACCGGCTTGGTTAGTAATTTATAAACCACGCTGGTATTTGACTTCAAATTTCTTTATATTCTGCATGTGTTTTCTGGTAGTACCAGCGTGGTCGTTACATAAGGTGTTATGCCGGGACCATATGCCGGCGTGCTCGATAATTTATAAACTACGCCGGTATTAAACTTCAAAATTCTTTAATTTCTGGATGTTTTTCTTGTTGTACCGGCATGGTAAAGTTAGGAGTGAACCATGCTGGTAGAATATACCATAGAATATTCGGTGGCAGGTAAAAAGTTAACTATGCGCCGGCACGGAAATTTTGGTTGAACACCACGCCGGAAATTTTTTCAAAATGGGGGATATCGGTTGCCGGCATCAAAATACTATGAATACCATGCCGTTATTGGTGGTGCCAGCATGGTATTCATACTATTTATATGCCGGCACAGAGCTTTTGCAGAGAAAAAAATGGCGGATGCAAAGAAAAAAAATCAAATTTTTAACACACTAGCACCTATACCTGAGTATTGTGAGTGACTGTATGTTGAAATTATTTACTTTCTTGTGTTGGTTCTTCAAAAAAAACTCCATGCTCACAAAAATCACGATCCAAGGGTGTTGGTTCATCATATAATTCCAATTGTGAGTTTTTATCATTAACCGAAGATTAAAGATATGATTCTTGTTGTAGTTGAGCTAAAGATTCAACAACATCAATTCTCTTCACAATCATCCTCCATTTTCAACAAAAAAAATTCCCTCCTACTCTCACCTTACTCACTCACCCAAATACAAATAAAAATACACACTAATCATTTAACAAATACTTAAGATTTTTCCTAATTATAATTAAACACTAAGCCTGATTAGTGATGGGTAGATTAGGAATTAATAAAATAATTAGATAAGGGGTGACCCTGATTTAATATTTGGATCCAGTTTTTGTCTTTTTCCTCTATCCCCAAATTAGTTTTGATATCCCCCAAATGCGCGTTATTAATCTTCTACTATCAGCAACTTTGTTTTTACTGTTGTTTTGTCACCGAGGTGGTGAAGTCCATCTTGCTTCCGGCCTCCCACGGTCAGTGATGGTCTAGTTTCTTCTAGAATAAAAGGTGCAGTTTGTGATCCTAGGGATGGGATTTATCTGTTATGTTGATCTCATTTTTGTCCGTAAAGAATAACAATTCATGTTGTTATTTACTTAAATTTTATGGCCAAATCTTTTCCGAATTACACCCAGATTTCGACACGAAAAGTTTGTATAAAATTAGATCAAAAGAAATCAAAAAAATCCAATACAATGGTCAGATGACCACTCCAATCTAGTCATAGAATTAGAGATGGAATTAGAATGAAGTGTTACACCCTTGTCAAGCCCACCACCTCGTTGGGAAAGTCTGTCAGCAGCAAAGTTAATTTTCTTGTACTCATGCTTAAGGCCAAGCATTATGGTGAAGGATTTAGCTTTGTTAAACTTGACTATTTTTGTAGGTATTGGATAGATTGATCTTGTAAGGACCCTCAAGCTCGTCAACACTATTAGACCGGTCAAGAGTTGATCTAGAGATGATCAAGAGACGTTTTAGCTGATAATGACTCGATTAGTTTAAGACAAACATTAATTATTATGAATTAATCTAATAAATATCTATATACGAAACTAGTATCATTGAATAAGTCTCGAAAATCTGTGCGAGATGGACTACTCGAATGTGTCAATCGGATATCGAACGAAGAAAATATCATTGGTTTAGTTCGAAGGGTAAAATAGTCTTTTACAGTTTAGCTGACCGGGATGACCTTATCTTTTGATCGAGTGCCTTTAGCAATTTTTATCGGCCTTATCCCTTGACCGAGAGGATAAACTCGCATTCTCTTTTTTTCTTCTCCTTCATTCTTCTTTTTTCTTATATTTTCTTCTTCTTTGTTCTTCTTCTTCTGCGAGTGTTTGAGAGTAAAGCTAGAGAATTTGATTGAGTGAATCAATATATGATAAACATCAGATGCAGTAGAAGTTTCTGCTGGAGTTGATAAAGACTTGAAAGTGGTGCTGATGTCTTATGAAGCAGAGTTAGGGTTTGTGGATTGATCTTTGGATTCGTGTGGAATTAATATGTTGACTGAGTTGTTGGTAAATGTAGATTGAGAGGATTGATTATTGTTTAATAAATGAGAAATAGTTTTGTTGGTGAAGATCGAGAAAGTTAGGGTTTCTCAGAGAATTGAATTGGCGTTCGTTTTGGTGAGGATTATGAAGAAATTGAAGGATGGGTTATGATCAGGTATGAAGTAGAAATGTTTTTGTGAAGTTTAATTTTGATTTTAAAGGAAATTAGGGTTTGTGTTCTTCCCAAATTAGAAATTAGGGTTTTTATACTAAGAAGTTTAATTAAGATAAATATCTAATCAGAAGAATTGTTATGTCAGGCTGTTATGAATTTTGGTAGTGGTTCAACAAATTACAGGATTTTTGAAGATGGAAATGGAACTGAGTTTACAACCGTAACTAGTGGAACTGGTTGAGAAGTTTATGCTTTTACTGTGTGTATCGTTGTTGGTTTTGATATTGGATACAAATATTTGTATTGGGTTGTAGTGGAAATGTATAAGATGGAGATGAGTCTGAGACGAGCTTAGTTGGGTTGAATGAATGTGATGATACAGTTATGAGTTAATGACCTTGTGTATGTTGAGAGGATATTGATATATTAGCTTGTTCTGAAAAAGCGGGGGTCTAACAACCACACCCAATATTTCGTTTAGCAATTTATATGGACAAAATCCAATATACTTTCAAGGGAATCAACTAGACATTCAGATTCAATCTTTAGAAAAGTATATCAAAGAGTTACATCTTTGTTTCTTAATGTTATCAGCAAATCAAATAGATAGGAATCTGCGAGCCTGATTATTATAAGAAACAACTTGGACGGTATGAAAAACCAATATCCAAGTGTCAATCAATTCAATCAACAACCTAACAGCCGGATTCAATAACTGATTGAACTTACACATAACCTGTGATATTTCAATTATATAAAAAAAATATAATGCGGAACATAAATAACATAAACACCGGAAATTTTGTTAACGAGGAAACCGCAAATGCAGAAAAACCCCGGACCTAGTACATCTTTGGACACCACACTATGTTAAGCTGCTACAGACACTAGCCTACTACCAATGAACTTCGGACTGGAATATAGTTGAGACCTAACCAATCTCACACTGATCAAGGTACAGTTGCGCTCCTTATGTCTTTGAACCCCAACAGGATTTTACGTACTTGATGCCCTTAGCTGATCTCACCCATAACTAAGAGTTGCTACGATCCAAAGTGGAAGACTTGATAACAAAATCTGTCTCACACAGAAAAGTCTATTGAGATAGATAAATTTGTCTCCCACATAAATACTTATGAGTTTTGTTCCGTCTTATGATAAATCAAGGTGCACAGGAACCAATTGATAAACTGGACTTATATTCCCGAAGAACAACCAAGTATTATCAATCACCTCACAATAATCTTAATCGTATGGAAGTGAAACAAGATATTGTGGAATCACAAAGGATGAGACGAAGATGTTTGTGACTTCTTTTAATTACCCATCGGAGATAAATCTCAAGCAAATCTTAGAGAAGATAGTACTCAATCACGATGGTATAAAGTAAGATCGGAACACACAACTGCAGAAAAAATAGTTGGGTCTGGCTTCACAATCCCAATGAAGTCTTCAAGTCTTTAACATACACGGTTTTGGAATAAACCTAAGGTTAAAAGAGAATTGACTCTAGTCGCAACTAGTATCACACAGGAGGTGTGGGGATTAGGTTTCACAGTTGCTAGAGTTCTCCATTATATAGTTTTCAAATCAGGGTTTGATATCTTTGAAACAAAGCAATCAATATTCACCGTTAGATGAAACCTGATCTAAGAGCCAAGCTAAGTTTGCTTGAAACCAAAGCAATATCTCTCCACAGTTAGATGGACTTAGCTTGTTACACGCAAACGTAGCTAAACGTGTACACTAGGTTGGCTCAACAATAGTTAACCGAAGTTAGCCGTATGAACACTTTCATATCAACCTTATTCATATTAACCACAACTAGTTCAAATGACTCAAATGAAACTAGTTACAGAGTTGTTCAATTGTTATATTCTCATAGAAGTATACAAGAACACAATTGAAGCAAAATCGGTTTGATTCGCTCGAATCAATCCATGAACATTATAGCCACAGTTTTCAAAAGATTGCATTCCTTATTAAAAAAATATATTTGTTCATGGCACAACCGATTCTAGAACATAACTCACTCAAGTATGCAAAGGGTACGCATACTTAAGTAGCCGGACTTTGACTGTGTCCGAAAGTATGCGAATGGGTACGCATACTATCACACATCCAAAACAACAGTTCAATTAGTACACGTACGGGTATGCATACTGTTAAAGAACTGCTCGGTCGAACTCGCATGCTTTGCTATCTCAAGCATGTTTATCAATGTTAGCTAAGTCTTGATTTCTAATCTACTTATAGCTAAGTCTCGGACTAGGATAGAAAGTGTACTTGAGATCAAGACTCCATGGCGATCATCATACAAAGACGAAGAACTACTCAAGGAACTGGTGGAACTTTATCGACTAAAAGGTATGTGGAGACTTGAACTTATCTATCACTCAAAAGTCTATCTACGCTATCTCCTATCTTGAGACAAAAGTCGTTTTGCTATATAGACTTTGATTATACAGCTGAGTTTATCTCGCTTATCTATTTCTCGAAATATGTGTTGGTAAGCTTTTGCTTTGGCCAAGTTCATCTTTACTAGTGATGAAAGTCATATTAAGTTTCAATCACTTGAAAATGGCTTTGACGAAAAATGGTTTGTGAATAACAATTATATAATGTCCTCTAAGAATGTTTCCATGACTAAAATGAGAGTTTAAATTATATAACCATGGAAGGATATAAACATTGTGGGGTAACACATATGTGCATAAGTCCTTATTCCTTGAACCAAAGTATGCGTACTTCTGCTGCTCAGGAAAACTGGAACTAGAGTCCGCGTACTGTCGAAAGTTCAAATCCCGAGAATTTCTGCTGGAGTTTGTGAACTGAAAACAAACTTATTCCGGGTACTTAAGTCCGCGCACCAAGTCTGCGTACTTAAGTTGGTTATTTTCTAAAGACGATTATTCGTGAACTTAAACTTATATAAACTAAGGAATGCAAGTTTGCAAACCGTGGCTATAAAGTTCATGAATTGATTCGAGTGAATCAAATCGTTTTTGCTTCGATTGTGTCTTGTATACTTCTATAAGATCTAAGCAATTGAACAACTCTCTAACTAGTTCATTTGAGTCATTTGAACTAGTTATGGTAAAGAAGAATATGGTTGATATGAAAGTGCTCATATAGCTAACCATTTGGTTAAATACTGTTGAACCAACTAGATATACATGTTTGGGTACGATTACACAAACCTAAATAAACATGCATTTCATTTTTGTGTAACAAGCTAAGTTTATATCTAACATTTGAAAGATATTAACTTGAATCTAATCAGGTTTTCATCCAACGGTGAATATTGAATGCTTTGTTACTAAGCTAACATTGATTGCAAACCCTGATTTGAAAGACTATATAAGGGAAAACTCTAGCAACTGGGAAACCTAATCCCCACACCTCTTGTGTGATACTAGTTGTATTAGCTAGGGTCGATTCTCCTTTAACCTTAGGTTTCTACCGAGACCCTCTAGGTTAACGAAACCAGACCGATACTACTTTTTTGTAGTTGTGTGATCTGATCTTGTTGTTTCTATCATACTAAGTACAATCGTAAGATTGGATTGAGATTGATTTCTCCGATAGGCAAGATATAAAAGAAGTCACAAACATCTTCGTCTTATCGTTTGTGATTCCACAATATCATCTTTCGCTAGTCTATTAAGATTATTGTGAGGTGATTGATAATTCTAGGCTGTTATTCGGGAATATAAGTCCGGGTTATCAATTGGTTCCTGTTCACCTTGATTTATCAAAAGACGTAACAAAAAACTCATAAGTATTTATGTGGGAGACAGATTTATCTATTACCGTAGACTTTTCCGTGTGATACAGATTTGTTTATTAAAGTCTTCGACTTTGGTTCGTAGCAACTCTTAGTTGTGGGTGAGATCGGCTAAGGGAATCAAGCGCGTAGTATCCTGCTGGGATCAGAGACGTAAGGAGCGCAACTGTACCTCGGATCAGTGTGAGATTAATTGGATTTCAACTACAGTCCAGACCGAAGTTAGTTTTTAGTATGCTAGTGTGTGTTCAATCTGGACTAGGTCTCGGGGTTTTTCTGCATTTGCGGTTTTCTCGTTAACAAAATTTCTGGTGTCTATGTTATTTCTTTTCCGCATTATATTTGTTTATGAAAAGGCGAGGGTACCCAAATATACCTCAAGCTAAAAAATTTCCTACCTATAAGTCCTTTCTCCGAAAGTGATTGTCTATGGACTGAGTCGACACAGTACAACTAATCGGTTCACACTTCATGTGATCTTCTATGGATACGAGATAAAGACAATACAACAACGAAGTATGTTTACTTGATATAAAGGTTCAGACTTAACCAAACACAATAGGATTGCTTATCAAGTAAATAGGAATTAACGTTCGTGTAATTTACTTTAATGATAATAAAACAATTATAATGGGGAATATAAAAGTAAATGATACAGCAAGATGGAAACGGAAAATGCAGAAAAACCCTGGGACCTAGTCCAGAACTGAATACTCCCAGGATTAAGCCGCTACACAAAATTACACTAACTTCATATAGTTGAAACCAAGTAACTAACCCTATAGTTCACCTAGTTCCGTCTGTATTCCCACACCTCCAATTTATGAATAAGTCACGTACTTGGAACAATCCCTTTGGTTCGTATTCCAAACAGTAAAGGAACAAGAAATCTGTTTGGTATCAACTCTATTCAACCAGGTGATATGAGTCAGACAAAGGCTATTCCGTTTATCTTAACATAAACTCCTTCGTCGGGTCTAGATCTATCTTATGTTCAATCACCCAAAGGTAATCGTTTAAGATTAAGCCAACAACACCTTTAGTCCGAAGAATCGTGTTGATGCCGATCTACTCAATTAATCAATCCAATCATCCACAAGGATAACCGATTATTAATTGGATCATCTTTTACCCAAACAAGTATTGTGCACACCAAAGATTATAAAACCCAAGTCAGATCTTCAATATCTTCTTTGTCTTCAAATCTTCTTAAATCTTTAATAAAAACCTGCACACAATCACTTGAATCTCTTGTGATCAATCACGCACAGAACAGAGTCTGTTAACAATTGATTATCACAAGATCTTCTTTAGAACTAACAACAGTCTAAAGATCCCTTTCGAAACTCTGAACTAGTCTGTTCCGTTGTCATGCTATCAGAACGAATCCACATGTTTTTGGTTGGATCTTGAAGGTTTTAAGCCAACAGACATGACTCATCTTGTGATCCAATTGAACTATCAAAGTCATAATCAGACATAATGCCTTTCTTCTTTCTCTCTGTATCGATTCCTTGACAATCCTTAACCTTTTGAGATTCCTCCTTATTAGTCTTTGAGACATTGCGAGTTACTGGAGGCATGGTCGGTTACGAACGAATATAAAAGATTCCTCAGGGTTTCGAACACAGGCAAGAAAAAGTTTCTCCTATTAAAAGAGACAACTTTCGGACCAAATGACCTTTGGAAAATCCGAAAATATAAAACAATATATTATGTTTCCCTAGTCCGAGAATTCTAAGTTGGAAGGTTTATTAAACACATCCGAAAATTCCAAAAAATCACCCATTTTGGAAAATCATGTTAAACATGAACATTTTTGACTACCATGGATTCGCAGCAACCCATATACTTCCACATAAATTTTTCTGATAATCAACTACACAACCAATTGTGCTCCTGTTTTATTGTGCCTTTCCCATCAAATATTATGAGCACGAAAAGATGAGAAAGCACAACATATGATACAACTAAGTTGTATCGGAGTAAGCTTTTTCCAGCTTACGGTGAATATCAGAAACATAGTTCATGTTTCTTTTAGGGAATTTCTGCCCAAGATATTTTCTCCCAAGACGATGATCTTTTCTAACTCTAGAAATATGATCATGTGGAGAAAATGTACTAATGTGAGAATTCACGGAGATAGCTAGATCTCTCTTAATTCTTTCAATGATATTTTCATAAGATTTTCTCATTCTAAGAACTTCCTTATTATTCATATTAGTGTGATCATCTGAAACAACTATCGGAAATTCCTGATTGTTCATTTTGGCAGAGATTCGCTCTTTCCCTTCCTTCTGAAGTCGTTTCTCATCAAAACCAGAACCGTTTCAATACGGGTGCGGAGGAACCTTTTTCCAGAAACGATTATCAACTTTTCCTCTGACTCCTTTGAGTTGATCTTATGGGGATGTAGTATAATCTGTCTTTCTACTGAGGAATAATCTTTCAGTTTTTTAAGACAAGAAACTTCTTTCAAAATTTTTACCACCGTATGTGGAAGAAGTATAGGTTTCCTGTCAAGTGATTGAAAATTGTATTCCTTAGAATCAACATGGAACCGGTTCAAAGTTTCCTTTGGACAAGATTTCGTTTGATCATCAGTAGATCTAGAAGCTGGTTTCTCATCCTCTTCTAACTTGATGTAGTTAGGAAAACTACCATCACCTTGATCTATTTCAGATGTGATTAACCCGGTTTTGTCACAATCTGTAAAAGTCGAGCAAGGACTTTTAGTTTCTTCATCAGACTAAATCACAACAACATCATTAGTCAGAATCATAAGATGTGTCTCTTTATAAGAGATTTACCAAGAGCTTCTAGTTTGACAACGAGATCCATTTTCTCTTTCGCTAGACAGTTCAGTTGAATGTCTTTTTCTCTGATCTCCTTCTTAAGAAGATTCGACTATGTCTTTAAAATAAACACTTTAGAAGACAGATATTGTATCGGCTTTAGGAATTTTACCAACTCTTTATCAGCATCTTCCTTTTCCTCAGAAAAAGACATAAATGTTTTCGTTACTCCTGGATCATGAGTCAACGAAGTATTAACATCTTCAACTTTTGAGCATTCAAACTCTTGCATAACGTTAACTGAATCGGACATAGATTCAATTTTTATAGGTTGGATCGCACCAAACACAGATTGTTAGATCTTTCGTGTTTGCCTGCTCTGATACCAATTGAAAAGGCGAGGGTACCCAAATATAACTCAAGCTAAAAAATTTCCTACCTATAAGTCCTTTCTCCGAAAGTGATTGTCCATGGACTGAGTCGAGACAATACAACTAATCGGTTCACACTTCGTGTGATCGTCTAGGGATACGAGATCGAGACAATACAACAACGAAGTATGTTTACTTGATATAAAGGTTCGGACTTAACCAAACACAATAGGATTGCTTATCAAGTAAATAGGAATTAACGTTTCTGTAATTTACTTTAATTATAATAAAATAATTATAATGTGGAATATAAAAGTAAATAAATCAGCAAGATTTTGTTAACGAGGAAACCACAAATGCAGAAAAACCCTGGGACCTAGTCCAGAATTGAATACTCCCAGGATTAAGCCGCTACACAAAATTGCACTAACTTCGTATATTTGAGACCAAGTAACTAACCATAGTTCACCTAGTTCTGTCTGTATTCCCACGCCTCCAACTTATGAATAAGTCACATACTTGGAACAATCCCTTTGGTTCATATTCCAAACATTAAAGGAACAAGAAATTTGTTTGGTATCAACCCTATTCAACCAAATGATATGAGTCAGACAAAAGCTCTTCCGTTTATCTCAAAATAAACTCCTTCGTCGGGTCTAGATCTATCTTATGTTCAATCACCCAAAGGTAACCGTTTAAGATTAAGCCAACAACACCTTTAATCTGAAGAACCGTGTTGATGCCGATCTACTCAATTAGTCAATCCAATCTACCACAAGGATAAACCGATTATTAATTAGATCCTCTTTTACCCAAACAAGTATTGTGCACACCAAAGATTATAAAACCCAAGTCAGATCTTCAATATCTTCTTTATCTTCAAATCTTCTTAATCTTAAATAAAAACCTGCACACAAGCACTTGAGTCTCTTGTGATCAATCACGCACAGAACAGAGTCTGTTAACAATGGATTATCACAAGATCTTCTTTATAACTAACAACAGTCTAAAGATCCCCGTGGAAAATCTGAACTAGTTTGTGTGAATCTTATATCAGAAGAGAAGATTCTCAATAATAAACAAACTAGGTGCAATCAGATTTCAACCACCGTTAGTCAATCAAATCAATCGAAAACAAAGATAAACTGCAATTATCTAGTTTCCCACCAACGGGTCGCGCTAGAGCTTCTCAATCCCAAAGAAGACTTTAAACTGAGCGGCCGTAGGAGATTTCACCTAATTAGATTACTCTCTTCTCCGATAGGCGGCTACACCAGTAACAAAGACAAAAGAGGAAGTCTGTTGTTAAGAAGGATTAATTTTCTAGAAAGGCAAACTTCGTGTATTTATAGATAAGGAAGTTTGGACACCAAGGAATTTCCAAAACCGAAAATATTCTCAAGATATTCATTAAAGCATAAATTCGGTTTCCATAATTCTTGGAAATGCTCTGTCCAAAAATAACGATTGAAATCTCTCGGAAAATCTAATTAGTAAATGTACATTACTAATTATGTAGTTTCCCTACAAAATGAAATTAATAACCTTAATTAAAAGATTCTTAACTTACTTATGTTTCGATCCTGGGATTCTCTTCCCTTAGCTGTTAAGGAATATCTTTGAACAATTACGGAAATAAACATTCACAGCACGTGTTCAAAGTTTGTCGACATCTTTATTTTGTAAGTTCTCTTTCACACGTAAAACCTTGAAACCAATTTGCCACACTTCCAAACAAGTTTAGAATTGGTTCATCTGACTTTCAAGAACTATGCGATTGATCAAACCAACATTCAATCACAATCATGGGTTTAACGGTTCTACCAAAACAAGTTTCGGTTCTACCTCCATGTGAGTACTACGCATAGTTACATTATCTTACCAAAGATTCGGTTGACTAGGTACTAGGATCGGTTCCACACATATATATGGTATCTAACTTATATGTGTTGCATATGTCCATAGGATCGGTTCTTCTTTCTGCTGTAAACCTTGCTGCACCCCATACAAGGATCGGTTCCCCTTGATGTACTGCACCCCTCACAAGGATCGGTTCCCTTTCCCTTACAAGTATCGGTTCCCTTTCCCTTACAAGGATCGGTTCCCTTTCCCTTACAAGTATCGGTTCCCTTTCCCTCACAAGTATCGGTTCCCTTTCCCTTACTAGGATCGGTTCCCTTTCCCCAAGGCAGACATAATCCGATCATACCACAAGTGATTACTTAAGATTGGTTTCACTAGTAAAAGTTATACCAATACATAAGTCAAGACTTTGTGAATAGTTATACTAAGAACACAACAAGTTATGAGCGTTTTGATGAGTGCCAAATAATGTATATATTTATCCCTTTTCGTTGGCATTTTAACTCATCCTTGGTGCATTAATTCTACATTTTATCCCATATTCTGTATTTTCATTGTTTTCAAGAATAAATATTTTTCTTACTTAATTTTGCATTTTTAGGTAATAAATAAAGTTCGGATGAGTCGCGGAGCGAAAAGAGCAGAAAAGTAGTGAAAAGCCGGGAGAAATCACGCAAGGAAGCCGCGAAGAATGGTGCGCACAACCTCATTTTCTACACACAAAAACGCCTCCGTTCTCAGCCATCAGATCAGTTCTCAGAAGCATCCGATGGTCGCTCCTTCATAGAGTATCAAAATCTGAAGTCTCTGCCAAGCACCACAGCGCTGAAATTCCAAGCCTTCAGATTAGATGGTAGTTGAATCTGACGGTCGCTCCTCGCTTGCCTCCGCATCACCGTCCGATTCACCTACCAGCTTCGCATCCAGTGACTCAGATTCGCCAACATCGAAATTTGATATCCCGCCTCACACACTAGCAACCTATACCTATACCCTAAACTCGACCCATTCTTCTCCTCTTTCTTTCTTCTTCTTCCCCACTCCTCTGCAGAAACCACCGTACACCACCACCTTCTCCACCTCTGTCACCACCATCTCTACCACCTCACCTCTGCAGCGCCATCACGTCTTCACCATCATCACCCGACACCACACCATCCCCATAGCCGAGTTGCTTTAACTCCTCTCACCAACTGACCTAGGTGAGGGTTGATAAAACACCTCGAATTAGGGAGAAATTGACGCAATTGGAGGCAGAGAAGGACCGAGAGGGAAGAAAAGAGGCATGGGTCACCACCAATTCAGCGAATTTGGTGAGCAATTTCGGAATTGAAAAATACCTAATTTCTAATTTTAGGGTTTGAAAAATTTGGGTAATTGTATGCTATAAATAGAGAGTGTGTAGAGCAATTTGAGGGTGTTCTTGGGCTAGCCGAGATTCCCCCAAAATTGGGTTAGTTTAGGTTTAATTTCAGTTCTTGAATTTCAATTAGATTTCAATTTAGGGTTTCAATTTTAATTCCCTGTTATGTTTCAATTCTAATTTCACTGTATATGTTAAAATTGTTATTTTCTTGTTAATGTGCTTGTTTTAATTTCATGTTTTAATTTCCAATCAATTCCTGTTACATGTGTCCTGTTAACATGTGTTGTTCTTGTTTATGTGTTAGAGTCATTGTTAATGTCCTGTTAGTGCCATGTAATGTTTAGTGTTAAGTTTGTGATACATGTGAAGTGATGGAATGCTAGGCTAGAAGCCTTAGAAGCACTGAACTGATTGTGCAATGGAAGAAATCAGTGCTCATAGCAAGCTGATTATCTTGCCATTCCATTTTTGTATGCTTAACTCTCTTGCATTGTTGTGATTGAGTATTGGGAGGAATTAGTGCTCATAGCAAGCTAATTCTCCTCCCATTCCATTAGAATGCCTAGAGCCACTGCTACTACTTGCATTGTTATCACTTTCAATTTCTCCACATCCCTGCCCTTGGCCTTAGGCCTTGGTTCATCTTGCACTGTTTTCTGCTTATAGTTGCTGTGTTCTTTCCCTTTGCTATATTGCCTTGTTTTGCTTGTTGAGTCATTGTCTTGTTAAATTTTCTTCATTGTCTTTGCTTCTTATTGCATTGTCTTTGCTTCCACTGCCCTGCAACTCTGTTGCTTTTCTTATTCCACTGCCCTGCAACTCTGTTGCTTCTCTGTTTCCTTCTTCTTTACCTTGTGCAGCTGCTGTGCAGCATTTGTGCTGCTGCTGCTTCCTCTCCAAAGCCCAGCCCACAATCCACTGTTAGCTCAATCTCATTGAGCCCAAAAGCCCAGAGCACAACTTGAGCTCATCAGAAGACCAAAACAAAAGCCCAAGGTTTAGTTCATTGAGGCCCAGTTCAGCCCAAGCCTAAGTTTAAGGCCAAAGCCTAGTGTACTGATAGGCTAAAGCTAAAGCCCAATTCAATCAATTGTGGGCTTAAACCAAAAGCCTGAACTCACTGTAAGGCCAAAGCCCAGTTACACTTCAAAGACCAACTGAGCCCAAGCTCAGTTCATTTTATTGTTATCAAACCCATTAGTACTCAAAGCCCAATTTAAGCCAAAAGGCTTCATAGCCCAATAGCAATTTAGGAACCCAATTAGCTAGAAACACTCCAAACACTCCCGATCTCTGTGGATCGACCCGTACTTGCACGAGCTACAACTGACGACCGTGCACTTGCGGTATTACTGTAGGCCCGCGTTTTTATTGCGCTTAATTTTATACATATCTCCGGGCCCACCAAGTTTTTGGCCGGGGATAATTTTTTACACCTCTTTGAAGCCTACCAAGTTTTTGGCGCCGCTGCCGGGGATTGGTGCTGTGTTTTTCTTAGCTATTTCGCATTTCACTGCATAGCATTTGCATCTGCATCTGCTTCACTTTATTTGCTCTTGGACCTGCTGTTCTGAACCTGTTTTTCCTCTGCTGGGACGCCACCAAGTAAAAGAACCAAAACCCAACTGGGTTTTTGCAACAATATCAGAGCAGCTGGGCTGTGCTAAAAAGGTAAGCCTAAACCCATTCCATTGAGAGAACCCAACTTGTGGGCTTCCAAATTTCTTTAATTGTGGGCTTGTAATAATTAACCCAATATTTTTGGGCTTTTTATTTTTCTATTTTGGGTTTGTAATAATTTATTTTTGGGCTTGTTTGTTTAATTTGTGGGCTTGTATTTATTTTGTGTGGGCTTGTTTAAATTCTTCCATTGGACTTGTAATTTGTATTCTGGGTTTTTAAACCCAGCTGAGCTTGTAACCGACCACGCTAGTTGAACTCGTTAGTGGGCCGAGTACCCAAATTCTAGGCCGAGATTTTGGACTCAGTTCCACAAAAAGTTTTCAACCAAGCGGAGCAAAGAAAACGCAAAACAAACAGTGAGCTTGCTCCCATTTCAAAAACCAAATTTTATTTTCTTCTTTTTATTATTAAAAAAAAAAAAAAAAAAATTTACTTGCTCCCATTTTTAAACCAAATTTTCTTTTTCAAATGTCTCCCACCAAAACCAAATTTTTCCCAAAAATCCAAACCCATTAAAACCAAATAGTGGGCTTTGTGTCTTTTCAATATGGGTCAACCTCATGCTCTCCATGAATACATGTATCCGTCAATAAAAATTCCATTATCATGTATTGTATTACCTCAAACCAATAACCCTTTTAAAATAAATGCAAGCATGATACAAATACTTCCTATATTTCGAGGGTTCGATTCTGAGAACCCCTATACTCATGTGAGGGAGTTTGAACAAATTTGTCGGACTATGCAACCTGATCATTTGTCCGAAGACTCTCTGAAATTGCGTTTGTTTACATTTTCTTTAAAAGAAAGGGCCAAAACATGGTTTTACGGTTTGAGACCACAATCAATCAACACTTGGGACCAACTCACAGATCTATTTTTCAAAAAATTCTTTCCACACCATAGGACCATCGCTATTCGTCAAAGTATCAATTGTTTTGTCCAATTGGATGAGGAAACTGTTTTTCACTATTTTGAATGTTTTAATGATTTGTTGAGTGAATGTCCGCACCATGGAATTGAGAAGTGGAGACTTGTCGTCATCCTCTATGAGGGACTAGACTTTACATCTCGAACCATGGTTGAGTCTATGTGTAATGGTGAGTTTATTGATAAATCTGTGGATGATGCATGGAATTTTTTAGCCGAGATTGCAGAGAAAACCCATCAATGGGAATCCGTTAGGGAAACAGGAACAACACCACATGATATGAGTCACCCCCATGAATTAGAGTTTTATTCTTGTAATAGCTCCGACCTTAGGATTGAAAACTATCCTAGATTGCAAAATTCCTATCATGATGATGATGATGATTATGATGTTATGTTAGAAGAACATGTCTATACTGAAAATGTTATGGAACCTTTGGGTTCAAATACATTAGGCTTCTCTGCCCCGACCTTAATGCATGATATGTCTTCTAGTATTCCATGTGATGTTTCCCCTGATGTGCCGATACACGAAAATAAATCTGTTGATGATGTTGATAATTCTGATTGTGATCTTGCCAATTTGATTAATGATTGTGAGCATGATGTGACATGTGTAGATGAGTTAGGAAATTTTGATTTGATTGATAATGATATGCCTATTCTTCTACCTAAGTCACAATCTGATGGCCTTCCACCCAACCTAGATTTGGTTTGTACCCATATTGTCAAACCGATTTTTCTGAAAATTCCTGATCTAGGATTGGAACTGTGTGCTTCCCAAGTCCTTTTGGACTATTTTGCTTCAAAATATAACACTTTTAAAGAGCCACAGTTGGAAATTGCATGTTTGCCCATCCCGAAAACAGTCCATTATGAGTTAGACCTTTTGAATCCTGAACCCCTCAAATTAAAAGATTTTGTGCTTAAAAGTAAACCTGTTGAACAATTTAGGTTTAGGGGTGATTCATTCGGTTTTTCGCTCTCACTCCCATTTAAGTCCAATTTTCGTGTTTTGAAACTTTCTATGTCTCTACACTTTTTCTTTTGGGTTGATCCTCAACTCTTTAGACTTTTAGTGTATGGTGAATTTTTTTGTATATAATCAAGTAGATAAAATTTTAAAAAAAACCCTTTTGTTCCTTTTGTATATATTTTGCTAATCCAATATGATCTCGGCTGAAATATGTTGGATTTTTGCCTTGAATAACGGAGTTTTAATTCTGCTTTCGCCGAAATCGGGTATTCTCTCTCCTTTTACTCTACTCAGCATGTCCCTTTCCATATGTTGCATCTTAATTCTTTCCATATTTTGAAACATTGAGGACAATGTTTAGTTTAGGTTTGGGGGTATAGAGTAGATGCCACGATAATATGCTATAATTGAAAACGAACTCCTTCTTCTTTTTGAAAAAAATTGAAAAATTCCAAAAAAATTAATTAAAAAATCAAAATTCAAAAAACAATTAAAAAATGAAAAAATCATAAAAATGGAGCTCATTTACCTTGAAATGTTGACTCTTGTGCAAATATGTATTCTATTAGGAGTCTTAGTCTAGATATTTAGGCACCCTGATTCTAGCACAATTCACATAGTGATAAGAAATTTGCACGCGCACGATCTACCAATACATGTATGGCCTCGATCTTCAAGGTGTTTGATAGGAAGTTACGATTGCCAATCACTTTAGAATACTGAACGAAACTTGACTAGCTTGTTCTTTGGTTGGTTGGGATAGAAGGTGGAGGTTACATTAAGAAAGACAACCATCGAATTTAACTGGGTGCATCAAAAAGGGCTACCTCTTGCAAAGTGTCATGTAATTTTTTGTTTCTTTTTGTATATGTATCAAAAGTGTTTCCTTGTTGTAAAAAAAATAAAATAAAATATATATATATATATATATATATCAGAAAAATACAAAAAAAATCAAGTATTTATCAATTCCATCATCTCTTGTTCCAAAAATAAAAAGGGAATAGTCAATGTAAATAAGAGTCATGTAAAGAGTCATTTTGTTGTTTTATTGTAATAAGCAAGGAGGGTGTATTCCATTGATGTACAACGCGAGTAATTGTGAAATACCTCCAACTCATTCACAATTCTCGTAAAGTCCGGACAGCTAGCTAGATTTCGACCTCAGTTCTTAGCCTGAGAAACTATCTCTTGGTGATTAGTAGTCATGACTTCAGATCTTTCTTTACACATGTGTAGATACACTTTACACTCTTATCACATGTCTTTTTTTTGTTATCAGTGCTAGGATTGTGCCTTCGATAGCTAGATTGACATCTCCATTTTGCTGTGAGCTTAACTGTTTTGCACATGTCACATTTGATGGAATATGAGCTTATATTTTGTCCTTAGGTTTTGTAGGCACACCTCTGGTAAACCTTCACGAGACTTCACTCGTCCACTAGGGACACTTAGTGGTTTAAAAGGCTTAGTGCATACGCTAAATGCATTCGAGAGACCAGCGACAGTGGTATAGTTAGGATTTCCTTAGTTTTGTTTTACTTGAGGACAAGTAAAATTCAGGTTTGGGGGTATTTGATGAGTGCCAAATAATGTATATATTTATCCCTTTTCGTTGGCATTTTAACTCATCCTTGGTGCATTAATTCTACATTTTATCCCATATTCTGTATTTTCATTGTTTTCAAGAATAAATATTTTTCTTACTTAATTTTGCATTTTTAGGTAATAAATAAAGTTCGGATGAGTCGCGGAGCGAAAAGAGCAGAAAAGTAGTGAAAAGCCGGGAGAAATCACGCAAGGAAGCCGCGAAGAATGGTGCGCACAACCTCATTTTCTACACACAAAAACGCCTCCGTTCTCAGCCATCAGATCAGTTCTCAGAAGCATCCGATGGTCGCTCCTTCATAGAGTATCAAAATCTGAAGTCTCTGCCAAGCACCACAGCGCTGAAATTCCAAGCCTTCAGATTAGATGGTAGTTGAATCTGACGGTCGCTCCTCGCTTGCCTCCGCATCACCGTCCGATTCACCTACCAGCTTCGCATCCAGTGACTCAGATTCGCCAACATCGAAATTTGATATCCCGCCTCACACACTAGCAACCTATACCTATACCCTAAACTCGACCCATTCTTCTCCTCTTTCTTTCTTCTTCTTCCCCACTCCTCTGCAGAAACCACCGTACACCACCACCTTCTCCACCTCTGTCACCACCATCTCTACCACCTCACCTCTGCAGCGCCATCACGTCTTCACCATCATCACCCGACACCACACCATCCCCCTAGCCGAGTTGCTTTAACTCCTCTCACCAACTGACCTAGGTGAGGGTTGATAAAACACCTCGAATTAGGGAGAAATTGACGCAATTGGAGGCAGAGAAGGACCGAGAGGGAAGAAAAGAGGCATGGGTCACCACCAATTCAGCGAATTTGGTGAGCAATTTCGGAATTGAAAAATACCTAATTTCTAATTTTAGGGTTTGAAAAATTTGGGTAATTGTATGCTATAAATAGAGAGTGTGTAGAGCAATTTGAGGGTGTTCTTGGGCTAGCCGAGATTCCCCCAAAATTGGGTTAGTTTAGGTTTAATTTCAGTTCTTGAATTTCAATTAGATTTCAATTTAGGGTTTCAATTTTAATTCCCTGTTATGTTTCAATTCTAATTTCACTGTATATGTTAAAATTGTTATTTTCTTGTTAATGTGCTTGTTTTAATTTCATGTTTTAATTTCCAATAAATTCCTGTTACATGTGTCCTGTTAACATGTGTTGTTCTTGTTTATGTGTTAGAGTCATTGTTAATGTCCTGTTAGTGCTATGTAATGTTTAGTGTTAAGTTTGTGATACATGTGAAGTGATGGAATGCTAGGCTAGAAGCCTTAGAAGCACTGAACTGATTGTGCAATGGAAGAAATCAGTGCTCATAGCAAGCTGATTATCTTGCCATTCCATTTTTGTATGCTTAACTCTCTTGCATTGTTGTGATTGAGTATTGGGAGGAATTAGTGCTCATAGCAAGCTAATTCTCCTCCCATTCCATTAGAATGCCTAGAGCCACTGCTACTACTTGCATTGTTATCACTTTCAATTTCTCCACATCCCTGCCCTTGGCCTTAGGCCTTGGTTCATCTTGCACTGTTTTCTGCTTATAGTTGCTGTGTTCTTTCCCTTTGCTATATTGCCTTGTTTTGCTTGTTGAGTCATTGTCTTGTTAAATTTTCTTCATTGTCTTTGCTTCTTATTGCATTGTCTTTGCTTCCACTGCCCTGCAACTCTGTTGCTTTTCTTATTCCACTGCCCTGCAACTCTGTTGCTTCTCTGTTTCCTTCTTCTTTGCCTTGTGCAGCATTTGTGTTGCTGCTGCTTCCTCTCCAAAGCCCAGCCCACAGTCCACTGTTAGCTCAATCTCATTGAGCCCAAAAGCCCAGAGCACAACTTGAGCTCATCAGAAGACCAAAACAAAAGCCCAAGGTTTAGTTCATTGAGGCCCAGTTCAGCCCAAGCCTAAGTTTAAGGCCAAAGCCTAGTGTACTGATAGGCTAAAGCTAAAGCCCAATTCAATCAATTGTGGGCTTAACCCAAAAGCCTGAACTCACTGTAAGGCCAAAGCCCAGTTACACTTCAAAGAGCAACTGAGCCCAAGCTCAGTTCATTTTATTGTTATCAAACCCATTAGTACTCAAAGCCCAGTTTAAGCCAAAAGGCTTCATAGCCCAATAGCAATTTAGGAACCCAATTAGCTAGAAACACTCCAAACACTCCCGATCTCTGTGGATCGACCCGTACTTGCACGAGCTACAACTGACGACCGTGCACTTGCGGTATTACTGTAGGCCCGCGTTTTTATTGCGCTTAATTTTATACATATCTCCGGGCCCACCAAGTTTTTGGCCGGGGATAATTTTTTACACCTCTTTGAAGCCTACCACGTTTATACTCTATCACACATATTGGTTGTTCATAAGATATGCAATGAATAACAAAAGAAATAACTCCTGAAAATTTCCTTTTCGGTCCACAAACAAGTTTATGAACTTACTTCCTTAGAACACATGTAAACATTGTTACCTAAGATGAAATCCTAACCTCATACCCATACATAATCAAAATAGCATTCAAATGATTATGGCGATGTCTTATCTACAAAGTTTAATGGTTAAGCAATAAACCTCGTATTATATTCCTTAATACTATGTCTATCTAGAGTTCATATATGCTTCGCAGTTATGTTTTCAATATGCACGACTTGAAAGATACGTTAGGGAATGAAACATTTCAAGTCAAATATCACTAACCTCAAGTGGAAGGATGATTGTTGTCGTTGTAGCTCCTTGCTTCTTCACATCTTCAAGACTTCACAATACTTGTAATGTCTCATAACCTAATGCTTTTAAGCTAACCTATACGAAGTTTAACTCTAGTACATAATCAAGCGACTCTTAACATGAGTTTTGGTTCACTAAAATATGACAACCAAAGTTGACATACCAACGCTTGGTGGGTTCAACCGAGCAATGCTCTAACAGTTTATATAATTGAAATATCACAGATCCAAATCCAACCTTTGGTTGTTGATTGAAATTGATTGATCCTTGAACATTGGTCTTTGGTACCGTTCAAGTGATTTCTCTTGTATTCAATTAGACTCGCATATTTCTATTTGCTTGAGTAGGTATTGAATCGAAAAAGAGAGATATAACTCTTTGATATACTTTTATTAAGATTGAGTTTGACTGTCTAGTTGATTCTCTTAAAAGTATATTGGATTTAGTACATACAGATTGCTAATCGAAATATTGGGTGTGGTTGTTAGACTCCCATTTTTTCAATTGGTATCAGAGCAGGAAAATACGTTTAAAGACCTTACAAGTCTGTATTTGTAGCGATCTGACTCAATGGACAAGAATTGTATCTCCATAAACGTACCACCAGTCTTCGATGGCTCAAACTACATATGGTGGAAAATTGCTATGCGTACTTTTCATCAAGCTCGTGATTTTCAAACATGGGTACGTGTTGTTAATGGATATGATCTTCCGGTTAATACAGAAGGCGATGTATCTATACCGAAGGATATTGGTAGATATAGTCCAGAAGAAATTCTTGCTGCAAAGCAAAATTCTGACGGCTTAAATGCTATCATACATGCCATTACCCCGAATCTTCAGCACCATGTGACTACGTGCACTAAGTCTAAAGAAGCCTAGGATATCTTAGAAATTGTATTTGAAGGAAATACCAGTGAGAAAGAAGATAGGCTTCAAAACCTAAATTCTGATTGGGAAAACCTTCGTATGGCAGATGAATAAACATTTGATGAGTTTAATCACAAAGTGTTCAAAATTGTTAATGCATAGTTTGCATTGGGTAAGACCATTCCTGAAAAGGACATTGTGATGAAAATTCTCAGATCGCTGCCATATAGATACGATTCTAAGAAGCATGCCATCGTTGAAGGAAATAATCTCGCAACGCTGTCCATAAGTTCTCTGATTGGGAAGCTAAAGATCTTTGATCATGAGCATACATCCAAATCTAGTAAGGATGTTTCTTTCAAAGCACTAAAGAACACTAAATTACTTGACAAAAGTAAAAGTGTTTACATATCTGAAGATGATCTTTATGAGACTGATTCATCAGAGAAGATCTTGACAAGTCAGTCTCGTTGATCACAAGACAGTTTAGGGATCTTCTTTTGAAGAGAAGTAAACGGTTCTCCAGAGATAAATCCAAGTCTTTCGATAAAAATAAGGATAATGATGAAATTGACGACGAGGATATGCCTCAGTGCTTTAAGTGTAAAGGCTTTGGTCCTTTCGCTAATGAGTTTCCAAATCGAAAGAAATACACCGGGAACAAAGGTCTTACTGCAACTCTTGATGAAATGTCTGACAACTATGATTCTAATGAAGACAAAAAAATCAAGTGTTGCACTTGTTTGTGAAAATATTGATTTTGATAATTGAAGCAATATATACATAAATATTGATATTCTTTCAGAAGAAAACTCAACCAATCTGGAAGATGAAACTGACCTTTCTATTGGAAACTCTGTGAATAATGTTTCAGGTTCAACTATGTGTCTAGCAGCTTGCACATCTCATATGCCTAAGTTATATTCAAGGTTGACGTGCTCGTATTGTTCACTCAAAGGTCATGAACTATCAAAGTGTTACAAGTACAAACACAAATTGAGACATGTCAACAAACTTCAACGAAGAGCAAATCGATTAGCAAAGAATCTCAAACTTGTTCAAAATACGGCTAAGGTATGTAAGATTTTATCTTCGTCTAAGAAGTTAGTTTCCAAGGATAAAACAAGACCACTACAGAATAAAGTATGGTCCAATCGTTTTGATAGACAGAGGTCTATGGATTCCTCTCAAGAGGAATATGGTGGACAGATTGTTGTTCACCGCAACACAACTTGATTGTGTTGATCTGTAGATCTTGTCTCATGTGCCTGATCAAAAGAGACAAGGTTCTGCACCTCACAGGCTTTAGGAAAAGTTTACTTTCATCTTTTCTTAGTTTTGATTTTGGAATTCCATGTCTATCAACAAAAGAGGGTTATTCTCGATAATTTTACTCTCTCTAGAGTTCAAAATTGTGCGTGCACGAACCTATTAAAGGTTGCGTAACCCTACATTCCTTTTTCCTTTCCTGAAACTTCCTCTCACAAACCCATACGCTTATGGATACTCCAAGCATCATGTCATCTGATGGAAAAGATGTTAATATGATTGTCAAGCCATCAATCATGAAGGAAAAAAGAAATCTCCATTGCCTCCAACTTTGAAAAGGAAAAGAAGGAATGTATGGAAGCCAAAAGCTGTTCCTTCAAATTCTCAGAAGTTTTCTGATGTTCTTGAAGTGTTGAAGGAGACATGAAAGGAGATTCAACAAATAAAGGCTTTTGTGCTTAAGATTCATGAGATTCAGAAGGACCTGGTTCGACATCAGTCAAGAAGGTTTATTGATATTAACTCATATTTTCACGAACCTTATGTCCGAATGGCTGTTGAGGACAAGGAGTTTGGGGACGATAAAGAATTCTTCAAAGGTCTTAGCGTCTAGTAAATCTTCTTATGAGAATTTTTATTCTTGTGTTTTTAAGAAGAATAACTAGTGTTTGGAATAGCCATTATTGTGATTACACATAGCTATGTCCAACGTTTTCATCTTCATGTTTTTAGGTTTATTTGTTTAAATTCTAAAAAGTTGTTTGGAAGATGATTTTTGCAGTATTCATCCTTATGGTTTTATATATTGCAAATTTATTATGGAATATGTGTGTTTGCATCCGTGAACTATGATTGTCCCATACCTTGTCAAAAATTAAGTCTTTTGTATGTCGATATGCATGTATTGATAAAATAATGAATGAACTTTTGACATTACAAAAGTTTTAAGCCTATTATATCTCATTATGCAAATATTGATGGAAAATAGGATGAACTTTTGTTTACAAGGGTTATGTCTCGATTCTATATATTGTCAGAGCTCATTTTTGTACTTATTATGGTGTTTTATGTGTGTGTAGGTATTTTTGGCCAATAAACATTTTTGGAAAAATCGGCTCGAAAAGTTGTCTAAAGCACCTGGAGGAAATGATATTCGGACCCCCGGTTTGGATAAGGGCACCCCCAGGACACCCCTTAAGGCAGCTGCTAAAGGCACCCCTACTCTGGATAGGAGGCACCCTTTATCTTCACCAGAATTTTTGCGGGAAAAAAACTGAATTCAAATTCAGTTTTGCAGCGGAATTTTCAGGCGAGATTTTGCTGGAGTTTTGGCCGGATTCAATGGGCTCTTTGGATTGGGTATATCCTGTTATGACTAAACAGGGCTGGTAGGTGTGATTGGATCGAATGAGTTGGGTTAGATAAGCCGGGAGAAGGAAACAGAGGTGTTGCAGTCACGGGTTTCCGTTGGAGTATTTTTTCGACAATTCAGGGAGATTAAAGGCTAGAAAAGCTTCCCCAACATTCGTAGTTATCTAATAAAAAGCTTATAAGTATTGGGAGAGGTCAAAGACGCGTGAAGAGAGTTTGGCAGAAAGAAAACTCTGAAACATGCTGTGGAGATAAACCAAGATTTTGGGGGAGATTTAATTGAGTTGTGGCCTATAAAAGGAGAGGGGATAAGTCATATAAGGGAGACGAAACCTTAGGAGAATTTTAGAACACCACAGAGCTCCAGAGATTGAGTTGCAGGAAGATACCTTATTCTGCTGCTGCTGCTGAAGAGGAAGAACACGAAGAACATTGACGCACAAGTATCTGTCGCAGAACACTATCGCTATTCAACAACAGAACCCATCTATCGTTTATCAACAGTAATTGCATTAGGTCTTTAGCTAATGTTTCCTCTTTGTAACAGAGATTCTGCAACACCTTCACACTGTTGCGAATCGGCTGTGTTATCACCTTTTCACCTCCTTGTACACTTTTGAGCTATAAAAACATATTTTGAGAACATGGTTAATATGAGGAGCTAAACCCCATTGCTGAGGCACTAGAGTAAGCTATTTTTCCAACAAGAAGTGGTATATTCTATTTTATCTATTTATTGCAATTTTATTATGATTATTTGCCTTGAACTAATATCAAATATGATTTTTATTTGAGTAATTGTGATATATTTTGATGGAGTATGCTTAGTTTAAGACTTTTGATGCTTCATACTTGGTATTTACAATTATTGCTTTTGAAAATCTACTTGTTGCAATAGTAAGAATCAAATTGAACAAGAAAATTGCATGAATACAAAGATTGGATTAAATCACCTTAAACTTGGTAAATAGTGGAATCTTAGCCTCAGTGTTCTTTTAATATTGATACCAACTTTATCAGTGTTTGTTATAATTATTAGTGAGTTTTCTATTTAGTTGTGAATTTAAGTCTAAAGTTATTCTTCACAAGTTTGAGAATCGAATCACTTTTTACCACTATCTACAAATCACATCAATTTTTGGCGCCGCCAACGCGGACTTGTTTTTAGGGTTTTAGATTTATTTTATTTTATTTTATTTATTTTGTTCTTTTTTATGTTTTTGGGTATTTATCTTGTGTCTACAGGTTCTGGATCATAAAGAAAATTGAGCCAAAGAGTTTGGTGATTTCAAAAAGACTTGGAGCTAAAGATTAAAGCAAAAAGAACAGAAAAGAAGACAATTTTATTTTAGACAATTTTAGTTTAGGGTTTGTTTATTTTCTTTTAAAAAATAAACAAAACTGTATTAGGGTTTATTATTTTTGTAATTTTTCTTTTCTTTTTGGACTTTTGGACTTTGGGACATTATTTTTTTTATTACCCTACGAAAGGGTACTTTAAATATAAATTGTTTGCAGAGAAGGAGGACAATTACGATATTGTCTCTGCACCTTGGGTTCGTACACTTGACATCGGAGTCAGTGGCCCGAGTAGACTACAACCGATTCATTCCCCATCTGGAACGGGACGTAAGATTCTAAACACTCGCGAATCCCCTGTCATCGAGTTACTGGAATCCTTCGTATGCATATATGTTGAGGACTGAATACGAACATTTATTTTTCTAGTAAAGGGCAAGGCCTGGCCATACAAGATAAGGGTTCGGATTTCATCACCGTTCTCTTCTTGCCCGCTTTAGGAACACATAACCTACGCGAACCTAAGCCTAAAATTTTGACTAGAACGTGACCGATAGGGTAACGAGCTTAACAGGAAAGTCATTCGAAAAATATTGGTTACTCTTTTAAGCGTACTTCGAAGTTCTTGACGGTTTCTGTAAGTTGAATGCGTGACTGCGCCGCCTTGTAATACCGGTGAGGCGTTGGGTATCAAAGCTCCACCAAGCTTCCCTCGCCTCTATTCAACTTACTTTAACTCGGATTGATTCCAGAGGGGTTTGCTTAAATTGAAACGAATTCCTGTTCGAAGGATTAGAAGCTGGTCTAGAAACAATCTAAGTGGAGCCATCATACTTTTTGTTTGCTAGAAATCAATAGGTTTGATTTGGTTGAGTCGGCCTTGATCTGTGTTTGCTTACCCTTCCAATTTAGAAAATTCTATTGTATGCCTGAACGTAAAAGAGACGCACTAGGTAGATTTGTTAAAGAGAAACCTAGTAGTTCGAAGCGTCTCGATTACCTTAATCTAGAGAGTCCGACTTTTGAAGAGTCTGTTTTTGAACGTCCTTTGACTGAGGAGAGAATCCCTGTTGCTCCGATAGCGCCAGAAATGGCAACTTTGAAAGCTTTGTTAAATCCAACTAGGACTACTCGTCCCTCATGTATCAGGTTAGCTGAGACGGAAGCAACTTATGAACTTAAACCTGAGACCTTACAACTGCTCCCAATCTTTTTAGGGAAAGAAAATGAAAACCCCTATTTCCATGTTAGGGACTTTGAGGAAATTTGTAGTACTCTCAGGATTAGAAACTTGGATGATGATGCTTTGAAACTTAAGTTATTCCCCTTTTCCCTGAAAGATAAAGCTAAATCATGTCTATATAGTTTGGCTTCCGGGTCAATCGAAACGTATGAACAACTTACATCTGCCTTTTTGAAAAATTTTCCCTAGGCACAAAACATCGTCTATTAGGACGCAAATATGCACGTTTTCTCAACAGGAGGGAGAAACTTTGTATAGGTATTTGGAAAGGTTCAATGATTTATTAGCCCAATGTCCTCATCATGGTTTAGAGAAGGTTAGGTTAGTTCAGATCCTTTATGAGGGTTTAGATTATCCCACCACATCCACAGTGGAATCTATGTGCACTGGTGGATTTGAGAATCAAACAGTTGATGACGCGATGACATATTTGCATGAAGTCGCCGAAAAGACCCAACAATGGGAAAGTAGTAGGGGACCCCAGAAAACAATTCTTCTCGGCAGAGGAAACGTTAATAGGGTAGAAGGAGGCTATGAATCAGATGCCAAAATTGCTGCTATAGTGAAAAGGTTAGAAGCTTTAGAAGTGGGTAACACTAGTGGTAGATTGGAGCCTTTTTGGGAAGGCCAGAATAATGAAGAGCAAGCCAATGCTCTATATAATAATACTAGGTTTGATAATCGTCATAAGTTTGACCCATATTCAGAAACCTATAATCCTGGTTGGAGAAACCATCCGAACTTTTCATGGTCTAAGGGCCAGAGTCAGGGTCAGTCTAATAATTCTAATGCTCCCCCAGGTTTTGGCTACACTAGGAATACATCAGGCCTAGAAAATAAAATGACTAGCTTAGAGGAATCTATTAAGATGTTAACAAAAACTCAGGAAATGTTAGCACAGAGCCATGTTAGTTTTCAACAGGAAACCAAGCAGAATTTTCAAACTAATGCTCAGAGCCTTGCTAAGTTAGAACTTCAAGTCGGCCAAATAGCTAAGACCTTAAGTGAGAGAGATAATGGTAGGTTCCCTAGTCAGACTAATCCCAATCCTAGAGGAGTTCATGAAGTAGGTACAAAACCATCGAATCAATTGAATGATATTAGAACCCTTAGGAGTGGTAGAATAGTAGACAATCAGGTAACCATGCCCGATAGTGAACATACTGTAGTTCACCCCTCAGGACCACTAGCTAAGGAAACTGATAAAATTTCTGATGATGCCAACTCAGTTCCTGAGAGGCCTGATTCTATGCCCAGAGCCCCATTTCCTCAGCTATTAGTACCAACAAAGAAGGAATCGAACTTTAATGACATAGTGGAGGTTTTTAAGCAAGTTACCATAAACCTTCCTTTATTAGATGCAATTAGGCAAATTCCTGCTTATGCCAAGTTCCTTAAGGATATGTGTACGCGAAAGCGAAAACTTAGCGTCCATAAGAAAGCCTTTTTAGCTAGTCACGTAAGTTCAATCATTCAGAACACCACAACTCCAAAGTACAAAGACCCAGGTTCTCCTACCATTGCTTGCACAATAGGTAACTTCCGGGTAGAAAAAGCTTTACTTGACTTAGGATCCAGTATGAACTTACTGCCATTCCATGTATACTTACAACTAGGACTTGATGAAATGAAACCTACTCAGATGACACTGCAGTTAGCTGATAGGTCTGTTAAAATCCCTCGAGGTGTATCGAGGATGTTCTTATTGAGGTCGACAAGTTTATTTATCCAGTGGATTTCGTGGTCCTAGATACCCAACCTGTCCCTGACCCAGAGAACCAGATACCTATGATTTTAGGTCGCCCATTTTTAGCTACGTCTAATGCGATCATTAACTATCGAAATGGTGTGATGAGTTTATATTTTGGTAATATGACTATGAAGATGAACATTTTTAATGTCAGTAAGCTACCTCATGAGCTAGATGACATATGTGTTGAAGAGGTGAACATGATAGAAGCCTTAGTTCAGGAGTCATTACCAAACATTTTGTCTGAAGACCCATTAGAAAGTTGTATATCCCATTTTGGTTTAGATTTTGACGACGATAACACTATTGAACAGGTGAATGCTCTATTAGATTCTACCCCTGTGTTAGACACTGATAGATGGAAAGCTAGGTACGAACCGTTGCCAGTTTCTGAGACTACCCTAATTCCTTCTTTAGAAGATCCCCCAAAGTTGGACCTTAAACCACTACCCGATACTCTAAAGTATGTGTTTTTAGGCCCATATGAGACTTTACCCGTGATTGTAGCTTCCGATTTGGATAATGATCAGGAAAGTAGGCTAGTAAATGTACTTCAAGACATAAGGAAGCTTTAGAGTGGACTATAGCAGACATTAAGGGTATAAGTACTATTGTGTGTATGCATCAGATTCATTTAGAGGAAGACTCCAAACCTTATAGGGAGATGCAACGTCGACCGAACCCTAACATGAAAGAGGTAGTTCGAAAAGAGGTGCTTAAGTTGTTAGATGTGGGTATTATTTACCCAATTTCACACAGTAAGTGGGTCAGCCCTGTTCAGGTTGTCCCCAAGAAATCAGGTATCACTGTAGTCCATAATGATAATAATGAATTAATCCCAACCCGAGTGACCACGGGATGGCGTGTATGTATTGACTATAGGAAATTGAACAAGGTCACAAGGAAGGATCACTTTCCCCTTCCTTTTATCGACCAAATGCTAGAGTGATTAGCTGGACATAGTCACTATTGCTTCTTAGATGGCTACTCCGGTTATAATCAGATAGTTATTGCCCCAGAAGACCAAGAGAAAACCACTTTTACCTGTCCCTTTGGTACCTTTGCGTATAGACGCATACCTTTCGGGTTATGTAATGCCCCTGCGAATTTTCAGCGTTGTATGATGAGCATATTTTCTGATATGGTAGAACGGTTTTTAGAGGTCTTTATGGATGATTTTTCAGTGTTTGGTTCATCTTTTGATGAGTGCTTGCATCATTTGACATTAGTGTTGACTAGGTGTAAGGAAAAGAATTTAGTGCTTAATTGGGAAAAATGCCATTTCATGGTTGAATCAGGAATTGTCTTAGGGCACATCGTTTCTTCAAAGGGTATAGAGGTAGACAAAGCCAAAGTTGATCTTATTAAGACTTTACAGGTCCCAAAAACCGTAAAAGATATTAGGTCATTCTTAGGAAATGCAGGTTTTTACCGTCAATTCATTAAGGATTTTAGCTTGATTTCTAGACCTCTTTGCAATTTGCTTGCAAAAGATGTTAAGTTTGTCTTTGATGATGCTTGCTTAAAGGCTTTTGATAAGCTTAAAACTTTACTCACTACTGCCCTGATAGTCAAGGAACCTAACTGGAACCTACCCTTTGAAATTATGTGTGATGCTTCAGATTATGCTATAGGCGTTGTGCTAGGTCAGCGAGAAAACAAATTACTCCATGTGATTTACTATCCTAGCAAAACTCTGAATGATGCCCATATGAACTATACAACTACCGAGAAGGAATTTCTAGCCATCGTGTTTGCCTTGGATAAGTTTAGATCCTATTTATTAGGTTCTAAGATCGTAATCTATACTGATCATGCTGCTTTGAAATACCTTTTGTCTAAGAAGGATAAAACCTAGATTGATTAGATGGATCCTTTTGTTACAAGAATTTTGTCCAGACATTAGAGACAAAAAGGGTGCAGAGAATGTAGTAGCGGACTACTTGTCTAGGCTAGTTGTTAGTTCCCCTAATAATTCCCTTACTATAAGGGATAGTTTTCCTGATGAACAATTGTTCTCTGTTTCCCAATCACCTTGGTATGCAAATATAGTAATTATCTTGTTACTGGTCGAATGCCTCAACATTGGGGTAAGCAAGATCGTTCTAGGTTTTTATCCGAGGTTAAGCATTTCTTTTGGGACGATCCTTATCTGTTTAAGTATTGTACGGACCAGATTATTAGGAGATGTGTATCTGAGAGTGACCAGTCTAGTATTATCTCCTTTTTTCATGAACATGCATGTGGGGGTCATTTTAGTGCTAAGAAGACTGTTGCTAAGATTTTGCAGTGTGGATTTTACTGGCCTTCATTGTTTAAAGATTCCCATAGTCACTGTGTTTCTTGTGAGCGTTGCCAGAAGTTAGGAACCATTTCCCGTAGAAATATGATGCCTTTGAACCCTAATTTAGTGATTGAGGTCTTTGATGTGTGGGGAATTGATTTTATGGGTCCATTTCCTATTTCGTTTGGTTATATTTACATACTTGTCGTTGTAGACTATGTGTCTAAGTGGGTTGAGGCGGTTCCGTGTAAAACGAATGACCACAGGGTCGTAGTCCAGTTTTTGAAAGAGAATATACTTACACGTTTTGGTACGCCGCGATCTATAACTAGTGATGGAGGTTCACACTTTTGTAATAGACCGTTTGCACTTTTAATGAAACAATATGGTATTACCCACAAAGTAGCTACCCCATATCACCCATAGACTAGTGGTCAGGTAGAGGTCTCCAATAGGGAAATTAAGCGTATTTTAGAGAAAACAGTTAATCCAAATAGGAAAGACTGGTCGTCGAGGCTTACTGATGCCTTATGGGCTTATCGTACTGCGTTTAAGACACCCATTGGAATGTCACATTATCGTTTAGTGTTTGGAAAGGCATGTCACCTGCCTGTTGAGTTAGAGCATCGAGCCTATTGGGCTATTAAGAACTTAAATTTTTTCACTTGACAAGGCAGGAGCTCAAAGAAAGATCCAGCTCAATGAGTTGGACGAGATTCGTAGAGATGCATACGATAGTGCTAAGGAGTATAAGAACAAAATGAAACTTGTGCATGATATGAATATTTTACGAAAGTCATTTTCTCCAGGTCAAAAAGTTCTTCTGTATGACACTCGTTTGCATCTATTCCCTGGGAAGTTGCGCTCTCGGTGGACCGGTCCTTTTGTGGTCATACTGTTTTTCCTCATGGCGATGTTGAGATTGAGACACCAGATGGTAGTAGTTCTTAGAAGGTTAACGGTCAGCGATTGAAGCCCTTTTTAGAGCCTTTTCCTACAGGTGATGTTGAGGAGGTCCCTCTGGAGGACCCTGTTTACCTTTATTGACCATCGAGGCGATTTTGTATGTTGTATAATATTTTTTTAGGTTTTTGGTTACACTTCACCCAGGTACTGTCTTTCCGACTTCTCTCTTTACTATTTCCTCATGTTACTTATATTTTTGGTACTATTACTTAATTAGAAACATTGAGGACAATGTTAGATTTAAGTTTGGGGGTGGGGTAGAACTTTTTGTTACCTTTTCGTTGCAATAAATAAACTCCAGAGCCTAGAAATTTATGCCTATTAAGGATGTCACTAACCAATCTAAGTGGATGGAAGCATTTTGGTTGTAGGAGTTGAGGAACCAATCTGACTAGATGGCAACATCTAAAGAGTCTATTCATAAAAGCACAGAGCTCAGGTGTTAGAAATAACATGATAGTTTCACCATATCTCGTTGAGTCCTTTTCACTTCTGTTTTTATTTTGTTTGTGTTTTAAACTATGTTTCTCTAGGTGATTAGGTGGGGCTCATGATTCAAGTTGTTACCAATGCTAGGGTGAATTAGAGTGATTGAGATATAAAAAAAAAAAGAGAAAAAAAGAGAAAAATTGAGACCAGACCATCAGACCAACTGGAATAAATTCAATAAAGTCGACCACTGGAACCCTTGTATATGCCAGTTGTGTTGACCTAGAGTCAGGATTATCGACCACTGGTACCCTTGTATACGCCAGTGTGTTGATATTAGTCAGACTAGTATCTCAGTCCATTAGGATAGGTTCATTTTGGCGGAGGCCTTCAGACAGATATGAGAAACACCGTTCACCTAGTAAACATCAAAACCATCTATGTTTTTCTCTATATCCATCTTCTTGATCTATCCATGTGATTAGTTTTGACTCCGGATATTGATGTCCATAGTGCGACTATCTGAGTAGAGCTCTGTCACTTATATATGAATTTTAGTATGCTTGAGTGCAAACTCGTGTATAGGAATTGGAATTTCGCATCAGGGTACTTCCTCCTGTAGTCAATAAGTATGCCAACCAAGGAGATTCTTTAGTGCCTTCCAAGGTTCTGTGCAGATAGCTAGGGTCTGGAGTATAAAGGTTTTGTGGGTATACCTCTGGTAAGCCCTCCGGAGACAACACTCCGCCACTAAGGACACCTAGGGGTTTAAAGGCTTATTGCATACGCTAAATGCAATCGACGATGCCTGCGACAGTGAGTTAGGATTTTATTTTATTTGTGCTCGAGGACTAGCAAATAATAGGTTTGGGGGTATTTGATAGACACATTTTTGTGTCTAATTTGTCTCGATTCTATATATTATTAGAGCTTATTTTTGTACTCATTATGGTGTTTTATGTGTGTGTAGGTATTTTTGACCAATAAACATTTTTGGAAAAATCGGCTCGAAAAGTTGTCTAAAGCACCTGGAGAAAATGATATTCGGACCCCCGATTTGGATAAGGGGCACCCCCAGGACACCCCTTAAGGCAGCTGCTAAAGGCACCCCTACTCTGGATAGGGGGCACCCTTTATCTTCACCAGAATTTTGGCGGGAAAAAACTGAATTCAAATTCATTTTTGCAGCGGAATTTTCAGGCGAGATTTTGCTGGAGTTTTGGCCGGATTCAATGGGCTCTTTGGATTGGATATATCATGTTACGACTAAACAAGGATGGTAGGTGTGATTGGATCGAATGAGTTGGGATAGATAAGCCGGGAGAAGGAAACATAGGTGTTGCAGTCACGGGTTTCTGTTGGAGTATTTTTTTCGACAATTCAGGGATATTAAAGGCTAAAAAAGCTTCCCCAACATTCGTAGTTATCTAATATAAAGTTTGGAAGTATTGGGAGAGGTCAAAGACGCGTGAAGAGAGTTTGGCAGAAAGAAAACTCCGAAACTTGTTGTGGATATAAACCAAGATTTTGGGGGAGATTTAATTGAGTTGTGGCCTATAAAAGGAGAGGGGATAAGTCATATAAGGGAGACGAAACCTTAGGAGAAGTTTAGAACACCACAGAGCTCCAGAGATTGAGTTGCAGGAAGATACCTTATTCTGCTGCTGCTGCTGAAGAGGAAGAACACGAAGAACATTGACGCACAAGTATCTGTCGCAGAAAACTATCGCTATTCAACAACAGAACCCATCTATCGTTTATCAACAATAATTGCATTAGGTTTTTAGCTATTGTTTCCTCTTTGTAACAGAGATTATGCAACACCTTCACACTGTTGCGAATCGGCTGTGTTATCACCTTTTCACCTCCTTGTACACTTTTGAGCTATAAAAACATATTTTGAGAATATGGTTAATATGAGGAGCTAAACCCCATTGCTGAGGCACTAGAGGAAGCTATTTTTCCAACAAGAAGTGGTATATTCTCTTTTATCTATTTATTGCAATTTTATTATGATTATTTGCCTTGAACTAATATCAAATATGATTTTTATTTGAGTAATTGTGATATATTTTGATGGAGTATGCTTAGTTTAAGACTTTTGATGCTTCATACTTGGTATTTACAATTATTGCTTTTGAAAATCTACTTGTTGCAATAGTAAGAATCAAATTGAACAAGAAAATTGCATGAATACAAAGATTGGATTAAATCACCTTAAACTTGGTAAATAGTGGAATCTTAGCCTCAATGTTCTTTTAATATTGATATCAACTTTATCAGTGTTTGTTATAATTATTAGTGAGTTTTCTATTTAGTTGTGAATTTAAGTCTAAAGTTATCCTTCACAAGTTCGAGAATCGAATCACTTTTTACAACTATCTACAAATCACATCAGTTATGTCTATTGTATGTCATTGTGCAAATAGTGATGGAAAATAGAATGAATCCTTGTCTATTCCGCAGTATTGATCTTCCCTGATCCATATTTTATGTATATACTGTGCGGCTCCGTAAGTTCTCTTATGTTGAGCATTTTCGATTGAATTAATCATGGGTTCTCTTGTGGTTAATTTAATTGAGTATTTTTTTTCTTTTGGATTCAAATTCATATTCGTATGTGATTTTTTATGTCCAAAGAAATCCTTTTTTCTTATGAAAGTAAGGTCGCTCTTGTTGGTCACTCGGGAATGACATTTTATGGAGGAGAGTTCTTAAATGAACTTGCGCTTAATTGCCAAATCTTCGTGGGGAGTGCGGCTGTGGAACATTATAGGGGTTATCTTGTATCTTTATAAACTCATTGATGAATGCATTTAGCTTCGGCTATATGATGGCATCTAAAAAGTTGATATGTGCTTTCTTTTGGTCATGAAATGTCTCTATGGAATTTCATTAGGATCCCACTAGTTTTTGTACCTTTGCCAATTTTATTGACAAAAAGGGGAAGAATTAATGTGTAGTTCACACTACAATTACATATGGTTTTCGGATCATTATGTAAGGGGGAGTGGTTTCCACGTGAGATGGAGTATTGACTAAGGGGGAGTGATACATATCACCATAGTATTGTTGTCGAAGTTGTGATACAATTGAACTTTGATGCTGTGTAATAATACTATAACACTGTATAACAATGATTGAGAATTCTTATTTTCTCATTGTTATGGCTACGAATTTTCAACAACGGTGATACTAAACTTACAACCTTTGGGATCATTGGAGTACTTGGAAGTGACGAAGATTTCGAGTAATGTTGAAGAACCAAGAAGATCAGGCATTTGGAAGAGAAGGTATAAAAGTTTATTTATCTAGTTTTGTATTTCATATGTATTTATAGTTTTGTCACTAAAATTGACAAAATGGGAGATTGTTAGAGCACTGCTCGGTCGAACTCGCATGCGTTGCTATCTCAAGCATGTTTGTCAATGTTAGTGATCAAAACTATAGGTTTTGATTTCTAGTCTACGTATAGCTAAGTCTCGGACTAGGATAGAAAGTGTAGTTGATTGAGCTCAAGACTCTATGGAGATGATCATACAAAGACGAAGAACTACTCAAGGAACTGGTGGAACTTCATCGACTAAAAGGTATGAGGAGACTTGAAATTATCTATCACTCAAAAGTATATCTACTCTATCTCCTATCTTGAGACAAAATTCGTTTTTCTATATAGACTTTGATTATACAAATTTGCTATTTCGATCCGAGTTTATATCGCTTATCTATTTCTCGAAATATGTGTTGGTAAGCTATCGCTTTGGCCAAGTTCATCTTTACTAGTGACGAAAGTCATATTAAGTTTCAATCACTTGAAAATAGCTTTGACGAAAAATGGTTTGTGAATAACAACTATATAACGTCCTCTAAGAATGTTTCAATGATTGAAATGAGAGTTTAAATTATATAACCATGGAAGGATATAAACATTGTGTGGTAACACATATGTGTGTAAGTCCTTATTCCTTGATCCAAAGTATGTGTATTTTGCTGCTCAGGAAAACCAGAACTAGAGTCCGCGCAGCAAGTCTGCATACCAAGTCCGCGTACTTCCGGAAGTTCTCATCCCGAGAATTTCTGCTGGAGTTTGTGAACTGAAAACAAACTTATTCCGGGTACTTAAGTCCACCTACCAAGTCCGCGTACTTAAGTTGGTTATTTTCTAAAAACGATTATTTGTGAACATAAACTTATATAAACAAAGGAATGCAAGTTTGCAAACCGTGGCTATAAAGTTCATGAATCGATTTGAGTAAATCAAATCATTTTTGCTTTGGTTGTGTCTTGTATACTTCTATGAGATCAAAGCAATTCAACAACTCTCTAACTAGTTCATTTGAGTCATTTGAACTAGTTATGGTAAAGAAGAATATGGTTGATATGAAAATGCTCATATGGATAACCATTTAGTTAACCACTGTTGAACCAACTAGATGTACATGTTTGGGTACGGTTACACAAACCTAAATAAACGTGCATTTGATTTGTGTGTAACAATCTAAGTTTCGATCAAACGGTTGAATGATATTATCTTGAATCTAATCAGGTTTTCATATAACGATGAATATTGAATGCTTTGTTACTAAGCTAACATTGATTGCAAACCCTGATTTGAAAGACTATATAAGGGAGAACTCTAGCAACTGGGAAACTTAATCCCCACACCTCCTGTGTGATACTAGTTGTATTAGCTAGAGTTGATTCTCCTTTAACCTTAGGTTTCTACCGAGACCCTATAGGTTAACGACTTGAAGACTTCACTGGGATTGTGAAGTCAGACCGATACTACTTTCTTGTAGTTGTGTGATCTGATCTTGCTGTTTCTATCGTACTAAGTATAATTGTAAGATTGGCTTGAGATTGATTTTTCCGATAAGCAAGATATAAAAGAAGTCACAAACATCTTCGTCTCATCGTTTGTGATTCCATATATCTTCTTTCACTAATCGATTAAGATTATTGTGAGGTGATTGATAATTCTAGGATTTTCTTCGGGAATATAAGTCTGAATTATCAATTGGTTCCTGTTCACCTTGATTTATCAAAATACGGAACAAAAACTTATAGATATTTCTGTGGGAGGAAGATTTATCTATTGACGTAGATTTTCTGTGTGATACATATTTGTTTATTAAAGTCCTTGATTTCGGGTCATAGCAACTCTTAGTTGTGAGTGAGATCAGCTAAGGAAATCAAGTGCGTAGTATCCTGCTGGGATCAGAGACGTAAGTTGCGCAATTGTACCTTAGATCAGTGTGAGATTGATTGGGGTTCAACTACTGTCCAGACCGAAGTTAGTTTGTAGTAGGCTAGTATCTGTAGCGGCTTAATATAGTGTGTGTTCAATCTGGACTAGGTCCATGGGTTTTTCTGCATTTGCGGTTTCCTCGTTAACAAAATTTATGGTGTCTGTGTTATTTCTTTTCCACATTATATTTTGTTATATAATTGAAATATCACAGGTTGTGCATCGAATCGATCAATTGGTAAATCCAACCTTTGGTTGTTGATTGAAATTGATTGATCCTTGAACATTGGTCTTTGGTACCGTTCAAGTTATTTCTCTTATATTCAATTAGGCTCACAAATTGTATTTTTTTAATTGCGGATTGAATTAAGAGATTGAGATATAAATCTTTGATATACTTTTTATTAAAATTGAGTCTGACTGTCTAGTTGATTCTCTTGAAAGCATATTGGAGTTAGTCCATACAGATTGCTAAGCGAATTATTGGGTGAGGTTGTTAGACCCCCGCTTTTTTAATTGGTATCATAGCATGCAAACACGTTTAAGACCTCATAAGTCTGTGTTTGTAGCGATTTGAATCTATGGGTAGAAGTGATATCTCAATATACGTACCACCAGTCTTCGATGGCTTGAATTACTTATGATTGAAAATTGCAATGCGTGCCTTTCTTCAAGCGCGTGATTTTCTATCATGGGTTTACGTGGTTAATGGCTATAATCCTCTGGTTGTTACAATTGGCATTGTAACGGTTCCCAAGGATATTGGTGATTATGATGCTGCCGAGATTCTTGCTGCGAAGCAAAATTATGACAGATAGAATGCAATCATCCATGCCATTACCCCAAATCTTTAGCATCATGTGACTACTTGCACAAAGTCTAAAGATACTTGGGATATATTAGAAACCGTCTTTGAAGGGAATACATGTGAAAAAGAATCCAGGCTTCAAAACCTAAATTATGATTGGGAAAACCTTCGTATGGCAGATGAAGATTCATTTGATGAGTTTAATCACAAAGTTTCTGAAATTGTTAATGCATCTTTTGCATTGGGTAAGACTATTCCTGAAAAGGACATTGTGATGAAGATTCTAAGATCTCTGCCATCCAGATACGATTCTAAGAAACACGTCACCGTTGAAGGAAATAACCTTGATGTGATTTTCAGAAATACTCTTGTTGGGAAGTTAAAGATCTTTGATCATGAGCGTATATCCAAATCAGGAAAGGATATTGCTTTCAAGGAACAAAAGAATACTAAATTGCTTGATGAAAGTAAAAGTGTTGGCATCTCTGATGATGATCCTTCTGAGACTGATTCTTTGGATGAAGATATTGATAAGTCAGTCTCATTGATTACTAGATAGTTTAGAGATATTCTTTTGAAGAGAAGTAAACGGTTCACTAGAGACAAACCTAAGTCATCAGCTAAACCTCATAATCGTGTTCCTACTCAAAACAAGGATATTGACGATACTGATGACGAGGATATGCCACAATGCTTCAAGTGTAAAGGTTTTGGTCATTTTGCAAATGAGTGTCCAAATCGTAGAAAGTACACTGGAAACAAAGGTCTTGCTACAACTCTTGATGAAATGTCTGACCATTATGATTATAATGAAGACGAAAAATCAAATGTTGCACTCTTCTGTGAAAATACTGATTTTGATAATTGTAGCAATACGTTCATCAATTTCGATAATCTTCTAGAAGCAACTTCAACCACATTGGAGGATAAAATGGATTTATCGTTTCTCTATGGAAATTCCTTTTCTAATTTTACAGGTTCCACCGTGTGTCTAGCAGCCTGCACAGATATGATGAATAAACCTTCCTCCAGTTTGACATGTTCTTATTGTACTCTAAGAGGTCATGAGTTATCAAAATGTTTCAAGTACAAACATAAGATAAGATATGTCAACAAACTTCAACGAAGAGCAAATCGATTAGTTAACAAGCTCAAACTTGTTCAAGAAGCGAATGAGGTATGTAATCGCATCTCTTCTTCAAAGAAGTTAGTTTCCAAAGAAAAGTCTAGATCATTAGAGAGAAATTATGGTCTAAACACTATGAGAAACATGGCTCTATGAATTCCTTTCAAAAAGGTTATGGTGGACAGATTATTGGTCACCCCAACACAACTTAATTATGTTGATTAGTGCATCTTTTCTCATGTGCCTGATCAAAAGAGATAAGATTATGCACACCTCAGGCTTTAGGGAAAGAAAATTGGTTTTAGATTGTTTTGATTTTCTTTTTTCTTGTTTTTGCTCTGCTGAGCATTGTAAGTCTGGAATTCGTGTCTCTTTTTGTATCCAATAGATATTAGACATCCCTGTTTAATCAATAAAAGAGGGTTAAAATAGACAATTATGCCTTTTATAGGGTAATAGTTGTGTGTACGTGAATCCTTTAAGTGTATAAAGGTTCCGTAACCCTACATACCTTAAACCTTTCCTAAGAAATTCTTTTATCACAAGTTTGCTTGTAGAGCTTTTTCTGAGAAATTCCTCTCACAAACCCATCTTGTTATGGAGACTCCAAGCATCATAACTTCTTATGGAAAAGATGTTAATATGATTGTTAAGCCGTCAATCATGAAGGAAAAAAACATTCCTCATGTTCACTCAAACTTGAAAAGAAAAAGGAGGAATGTGAGAAAACCAAGAGCTGTCCCTTCAAATCTTCATAAATTTTCTGGCGTTCTTAAAGAATTGAAGGAATTAAGAAAGGAAGTGCAGCAAATAAAGGCTTTGGTGTTTAGGAATCTTGAGATTCAGAAGGCCCTGGTTCGGTATCGGTCAAGAAGGTTTGTTGATATCAACTCATATCTTCATGAACCTTATGTCCCAATGGTTTTTGACAACAAGGAGTTCAGGGACGATAAAGAATTTTTCAAAGGTCTTAATATCTAGGAAACTTCTTATGAGAATTTATTCCTATGTTTTAAGAAGGATAACTAGGGTTTGGAATAACAATTATTGTGAGTACACATAGCTATTTCCAACGATTTTCATCTTGCAATGTTTTTAGATTTATTTATTTAAATTCTAAAGTTTATTTGGAAGATGATTTTGCAACTTGTTATAGGATATGTGTGTTTACGTCCGTGAACTATGATTGTTCCGTACGTGTTCAAAATTCAAGTCTATCACATGTCAGCATGAAAGTATTGATAAAAGATAGAATAAAATTTTGAAAAACAAAAGTTAAGCCTATTATGTCATTATGCAAATACTGATGGAAGATAAGATGGACTTTTGTTTACAAAGATTAAGCCTATTATATGTCATTGTGCAAATAGTGATGAAAAATAGAATGAATCTTTGTATATCCCGCAGTATTGGTCTTCCCTGATCCATATCTTTATGTAAATACTTGCGGCTCCGTAAGTTTTCTTATGTGAGTATTTCCTATTAAATTAATCATGGGTTCTCTTGTGGATAATTTAATTGAGATTTTTGGATACAAATTCATGTTTCATGTGATTTGTTGATGTCCAAAGAAATCCTTCTTTTCTTATGAAAGTAAGGTCGCTCTTGTTGTTCTTCCGGGAATGACATTTTATGGGGGAGAGTTCTTAATTGAACTTGTGCTTAATTGCCAAATCTTTGTGGGAAGTGCGGTTGTGGAATATTATAGGGGTTATCTTGTATCTTTATAAACTTCTTGATGAATGCATTTAGTTTCGGCTATATGATTGCATCTACAAAATTTGATATGTGCTTTTCTTTTGGTCATGAAGTATCTCTATGGAAATTTCATTAGGATCCCACTAATTTTCGTACCTTTGCCAAATTTATTGACAAAAAGGGGGAGAATTAATGTGTAGTTCACACTACAAATACATATGGTTTTCGGATCATTATATAAGGGGGAGTGGTTTTCATGTGAGATGAAGTATTGAATAACGGAGAGTGATACATATCACCATAGTATTGTTGTCGAAGTTTTGCTCCAATGAACTTTGATGTTGTATAATAATACTATGACACTGTATAACAATGATTGAGAGTTATTGTTTTCTCATTATTATAGATACGGATCTTCAACAACGATGATGCTGAACTAAACATCTTTAAAATCATTGGAATACTTGGAAGTGACGAAGATTTCGAGTAATGTTGAAGAACCAAGGAGATCAAGCATTTGGATGAGAAGCTACAAAGTTTATTTATTTTGTATTCCATATGTATTGATAGTTTTGTCACTAAAATTGACAAAGGTGGATATTGTTAGAGCATTTCTCAGTCGAACTCGCAAGCGTTGCTATCTCAAGCTTGTTTGTCAAGTTTAGTTGCCAAAACTATAAGTCTTGGTTTTTAGTTTACTTATAGTTAAATATCGGATTAGGATAGTAAGTGTAGTTGATCTCCAGACTCCACGGCTCTCATCAAATGAAGACGAATAACTACTCGAGGGAACTTGTGGAACTTCATCGAAAAAAGGTATGTGGAGACTTGAACTTATCTATCACTCAAAAGTCTATCTATTTTATCTCCTATTTTGAGACAAAAGTCGTATTGCTATATAGACTTCGATTATACACATTTGCCATTTCGAGTCAAGTTTATCTCGCTTCTCTATTTCTCGAAATATGTGTTGGCAATCTTTCACTTTGTCCAAGTTCATCCTTACTCGTGAAGAAAGTCATGCTGATTATTTCAATAACTTGAAAATCGCTTTGATGAAAATAGTTTGTGGATAACGACTATTTTAACATCCTCTAAGAAAGTTTCAATGATTGAAATGAGAGTTTAGAACAAGTAACCATGTTTGGATATAAACATAGTATGTTTTCACATTTGTGTAAAAGTACAAAACCAGAAACCTGAAGTATGCGTACCCTACGCGTACCGGCGGTTGTTGGAAATCTGGGCAAGTATGCCCGTATGCATACTGGTGGAAGTTTCACGACCGTGAATTTCTGCTGGAGTTTGGAAGTGTGAATTGGTATGCACACCCATACACATACTGGCGTAACCAAACTCGGTCTGGCTTTTTGGGTATGCGTACCCGTTTGCATACTTAAGTAGGTTCCTTTCTAAAATCGGTTTTTTCATGAACTAAAACATTTATATAATAAGGAATGCAATCTTTGCAAATCGTGGATATGATGTTCATGAATTGATTTGAGTGAATCAAAATCTATTTTTCTTCAATTATGTCTTGTATACTTCCTATGAGATCTAAGCAATTGAACAACTATGTAACTAGTTCGTTTGAGTCATTTGAACTAGTTACGGTGAAGATGAATAAGGTTGATATGAAAGTGCTCATATGGCTAACCATTGATTAACTAGTGTTGAACCAACCAAGTGTACACGTTTAATACGGTTACTCAAACCTAAATGAAGGTGCATTTCATTTGTGTGTAACAAGCTAAGTTCGATCTAACGTTTGAAAGATATTAGCTTGAATCTAATCAGGTTTTCATCTGACGGTGAATATTGAATGCTTTGTTACCAAGGTAACTTAGATTACAAATCCTGATTTGAAATCTATATAAAGGAGAAATCTAGTAACTGGGAAACCTAATCCCCATATCTTCTGTGTCATAATAGTTGTATAAGCTAGAGTCAATTCTCCTTTAACCTTAGGTTTTTCACGAAACCCTGTAGGTTAACGAATTGAAGACTTCATTGGGATTGTGAAGCCAGACCCAAATATTTTCTTTGTAGTTGCGTGATCTGATCTTGTTGTTTTCTATCGTGATTGAGTGCAATCGTAAGAGTGGCTTGAGATTTATATCTCCGATAGGCAAGATAGAAAAGTAGTCACAAACACTTTCGTCTCATCGTTTGTGATTCCACAATATCTTGTTTCGTTAATCGATTAAGATTATTGTGAGGTGATTGATAATACTAGTCTGTTCTTCGGGAATATAAGTCTGGGTTATCAATTGTTTCATGTTCACCTTGATTTATCAAAAGGCGGAACAAAAACTCGTAGGTATATTTGAGGGTGACATATTTATCAATTCAATAGATTTTTCTGTGTGAAACAAATTTGTTTATCAAGTCTTCGACTTTGGGTCGTAGAAACTCTTAGTTGTGGGTGAGATCAGCTAAGGGAATTAAGTGCGTAGTATCCTGCTGGGATCAGAGACGTAAGGAACACGACTGTACCTTGAATCAGTGTGAGATTGATTGGGATTCAACTACATTCCAAACCGAAGTTAGCTTTGTAGTAGGCTAGTGTCTGTAGCGGCTTAATACAGTATGGTGTTTAAATATAGACTAGGTCCCGGGGTTTTCCTGCATTTGCGGTTTCTTCGTCAACAAAACTTCTGGTGTCTGTGTTATTTTTTTTCCGCATTATATTTTGTTATATAATTGAAATATCACAGGTTGTGCGTTGAATCGATCAATTGGTAAATCCAACCTTTGGTTGTTGACTGAAATTGATTGATCCTTGAACATTGGTCTTTGGTACCGTTCAAGTTATTTTCTCTTATATTCAATTAGGCTCGCAAATTATATTTGTTTGATTGCGGATTGAATTAAGAGATTGAGATATAACTCTTTGATATACTTTTTATTAAGATTGAGTCTGACTGTCTAGTTGATTCTCTTGAAAGTATATTGGAGTTAGTCCACACAGATTGCTAAGCGAAATATTGGGTGAGGTTGTTAGACCCCTCTTTTTCAGGCAATCCCATCTTTTATTTCAAATTTTATTTCACACCACATATTCACGACAAATTATAAACTGATTATTTTTAATAAATTGCATGCTTCAGGGAAAAAAAAAAAAACAGGAGTCCTAACATCCCATTCTAGTTACATGTAGAAAACTTGTAATTGGGACAATTTTTGATCATCTTTTCTGTTTTGTCTTGTTGTAGCTTCTTCACATTCTGTGTATTCACAATTTCGGTTAGACTGTTTAGTTGAAATTTTGAAACACTAGAAATATTTGAATTATATTTACTATATAGAAACCAGATCTCGTGGTTATAACGCTTTGCTCATATAATAAACCAGACATACGCGTACTCATTCATTCTTTGGGTACTTTAAATATATACCCCTAGTTTTCATGACCAACAAATATACCCCTGTCACATAATAAATAAACCCATCACCTTATCTACTTAAAGATGGATTACATTAGTGCTCCATAAGATATAATTTTTTTTCCTATTTTATCACACAAACATATTTGTACATTTTTTTAAAAAAAATCTCATTCCACCACCAGTCTACCACCAGTCCACAACCGCCGCCACCAGTCCACAACCGCCGTCACCAGTCCACCACCACCACTAGAAGCACCATCACTGCCGGCACCGGCGTCGCTAGTCCGCCACCACCACCACCTACCTTGGTATCACCAACCAAGGTATCAACAACCGAAGTTGATCCAAAATACAAAAATCAAAAAATTTGAAGAAAAAAATATGGTGTCAACAATCTGTTGTTGATCCCCATAAACAAAAATCAGACACAATCAAAGTTGATCCCAAAACAAAAATAAGAAAGAGAAAAAATATGGTGTTAACACCCCAAGTTAACCCCAAAAATTAAAATTTAAGAAAATGTTCAGATTTGACCCCAAAAATTAAAATTTCAGAAAATGTTCACATTACATATGGTGTCAACAACCAAAGTTCCCAAAATCTGGTATCAACAACCAAAGTTGATCCCAAACTTAAAAATCATAAAATGTTCAGATTATATATAGCGTCAACAACCAAAATTGATCCCAAACATGGCGTCAACAACCAAAGTTGATCCCAAAAATTGACGTACTAAAATTAGTGAACCTGACGTGAATCGAACATGCATCTTCTGACACGGAGTCAGGTGTGTTACCATTGCACCACATATTCGGCTTGGAGGGAAACTCTGTAGTTCCAATGATCAAAAACAGGAGCACCAACAAAAGCAACCCGGAAAACGAAAATGAGTAGCTATTGCATACCTGCAATAATCACCAAAAAAACAATATGAAGAAAAGTCCATATAGAGTTTAAACTAACAAGTTATTATATACCCAGTACTTGCTTCTTTCACACTCATCTTGAACAGGTGTGTTTCCCGTTAATGGTGCATATTAACTCTAGTAGATTTTCACCTAAACATTCAACAGATGGTCAAATTTCATTACCATGTGCCAGTTTATAGAGTCAGTAAAATGTCTGAAAAAATTTAAGATACGGTAAAAGTTAAGATTATGTGTTGTATCCCATCTTTACAAAATCCACCATGGCATCGGCCCACCACCGTGTAACCTGAATCCCCAATAGTCTCTATAATGTCGACGTAAGAGAGGCAATATGCTATATGAAGTTAGCATTTTAGGTCCTCATATTGGAAGTAGCAAGAAATTAAGCTAATCTTTTTAGCAAACATAATTTAACCTACGAGTATGACTATACTGATTCATGGAAATGCTGTCAACGATATGAGTTGATCCCATTTATGGTGTCAACAACAGTAGTTGATTCCACAAAAATGGTGTCACCAACAACAATTGATCCCATACATAGTACACTCGCATACAGTCATATACACAATTGCCCACCAAGAAATATAGTAGTAATACATATAGAAAAATCCGACAAGTACGGAACCATATTATGCATACAGAACAAACTAATGCAGTAAAAGATTCCCCAACTTTTTTAGATTAAGAGGTACTTATTTGTTGGCTAAATGAGGTTTATCCAACAAAAATCGAACGAAATAAAACAGAGTACACAAGCCGTATTTCATGTAGGCAATACAAAAGATATACATAAACTAAATGCAGCATAAATTTTCGTTTTTCCATTTACACCATGCACAGAATGATATCCCTTAGTGTCTAATTTTTCAACTTTTAGTGACTCTTTCCCTTATTAGCAAAAAAAATGGTAGCATATCCGTTAGTCCGTTTTTTAAGATAATCAGTCAGAATGTAAGGATCAAACCTGCATACCGCGCATCTAAACAACCTAATTATTATTGGATCACTGTTGTACTAACCAAAATGAAATACATTTCTTTAAGAATCACTAGTTGTCCCATAAAAAATGTAGTCAACAACGGTAGTTGGTTCCATAAAAACAGAAGTCCATGAAACAAAACATCAACGAAAAAACACCAAAATAATCCACCAACAACCTGAAAATCTAACTGCATGTATAAAAATATACAAAAATGTACACAAGATACTTAAGAACCGTACCTGTAAAATGAATTTGGAACAATATTAGCTCTAATAAATGAAATGAAGATAATCAGCATATCCTGGTCAATTATTTGCTTTGTTAGTGTACACTTCAATTAGAATCACTGAAGTTTGAGCTAACCACGTAACATAACCAATAACTTGAGAGGCCTCACAGCCATCATCCCCAAACTCCACCACACGTTCTCTGCTACCATCCACCACTACCCACCAACTATAATACTCCCACATTCATTACCACTCATTGCTATTTATCCAAGATCACCTGCAGTTGAGAAGAATACCAAAACTTTAATTTATAATCATCGTATCCTACCCCACACCAACAAGAGATAATGCGAGAGGTCGCAAGCTGGTAATATACATGTTCATGATAAAAAATCCAGTTTTGTAAATCATATGATACAAAAGCATTGATTCTATTATCTATATTTCAGCTCATAAAAATGACTGGCTCACCCACCAAAATGAGTGTCTTGTATTGCAACCAATAACAAACTTCGGACCAGTACTAACAAAAATCAACAGTAATGCTGTTGTTATTTCAAAAATTGTGTACCCAAAGACTATTAGCAGTATCAGGTGTTAAAACCTAAACCTAACTCCAAACAAACATCGACAAACACAAAAAACACATCAATTGAATTGAATTAAACAAACTGCATAGACACAAAATCAAAACTAGTATACAAAATAACACAAGATAATTGGAATCATACCTTTTAAATAAATGAAGAATAGCATAGCCGCAATATGAATACAGTAAGGATAGAAAAGCAAAACAGAACGAAAATGTTGTTAGCATCAATAACATACACCATCAACTGGAAAGTTATCTGAAATCTTCAACTTCGAATCTCTAACATTTCATATAATCAAATCTCTCGATCTCTGTGAATATCAGAAAATTCAAGCTGAATAAAAAATGCAACAAATTCACCCTCGATAATTACCAGAAAATTTGAAACCTAATATTTCTCTTTCTCTCGATCTCTTGAATCTTCCATTAAAATTGAAATCACTATAAAAACTAGTAGAAAAGAAGGAGAATAAGATGATGAACCTGATACTTATGAAGCTTGACTTCTAAATCTGGATATCATTTTTGACGAAGGTCTCTCTCCCAGAATCAAACGGAGATCTTTCATTATGATGTAAAGGTCAAGCTAAACCTAATATATATTTTCAGATTACGTTTATTGTTGATTGGAGATAGTGCTGATAGTTATGGTGGCGACAAAAATGGTGGTGGTAGAGATGGAGATGGTGGTAGAGGATTTCGATTTAGTTTACTCTCGATGTTAAAGATAAGAAGCGAAGGTTAAAAAAGGAAAGAACAAAAAATGTTAATGGACCCAGATGGGCCAACAGATGGAGAGGGGTATATTTATTGTGTGATAAGGCTACTTATGAAGCCCGTCAAAAGAAGGGGTATTTATTCAATTTCCACTACATTCTTCTGCCTTATTTAGAACGATTTTTGGGGATCATGGTTTTTTTGGGGGACCATGGTTCTATTTTTAGTAAGACATTTAAAAGTAAATATAGGTCATCCCTTATCTAGATATTTATATTAATACCTAAACTACCCTCCTGATTAATTTTGGGTAATGATTAAGTAGAATTATTGAGAGAGTAAAGTTAGAGAAGATGAAGAAGAAAAACATGGAAAATAGTTTTTTTTTTTGAGTTCAACCACAACCGGAGGAAGAGCATATGGATTATCAGGTATGCTTCAAACTTAGATAATGTTGGTTTAATTGCTCCAAACTTTCAAAAAACTGAAATTTTTTATGTAGATTTGGGCCACTTCGGTTACCATATGTCAAGAAACGTAACCGAACACACCTGAAAGTGTAGTTCGGTTACGTTTTCGAAACACGAAGGTTACCGAACTCGCTCGTTAATGGAAGTTTTGGTCGTACAGTGTAATGTTCGGTTTTTTCGTAATGTAACCGAACTTTAGGGTCTAGAAGTTCGGTTGCTTTGCAAACAATAACTAACTGAACTTTACGTGGAAATAAAATTTTACCAACTGTACATAGTTCGGTTGGTACGCAAAGTTCATACCAACCAACTATCTAACCGAATTTTACGTTAAAAAAAATTATTCCAAGTGTAAGAAGTTCAGTTGGATCGCAAACTTTTATCCAAAAGCGTATCTAACCGAACTCACCGATAAAAAAAACAACCAAAGTTACAGTGCTATATTTGGTTACCTACTATAAAATGGTAGGTTACCGAACTTTGAACTTAACAATTTATATGGGTACATCTTGTGTGTTCGGTTACATACCAAATTGCTCTACCAACCTAACTTAAAGTTCGGTGATATCCTTATTTTGCGAAGGAACCGAACTTATGGACTTGTGTTGTTTTAATATAAGGAGTTCGGTTAAAAGTATTTTTTTACGAATCAACCGAACTCCGAGTTCGGTTAAGAAAAAATTAATTCGTGATAACCGAACTTTTTGCGACTAAACCGAATGTTTTGCGACGTAACCGAACTAAAAGTTCGGCTGAGACTTGTTTTTTGCGACGTAACCTAACTTTTTTCTGAAAAAAACCCTCCATTAATCCTCTCTGCAACTTCCATTTTCAACTCATTTTGATGATTACTTCTCATTTATTCCACCAAAAACGAATGATAAGTAATGGGTTTGTGAGAATACCTTTGTTAATGTTTTAAATTAAGCTATATATATAGAGGTGGTGGTGGTTGGTGGTGGTGGTAATCGGAGGTGGTGGTGGTAATCGTTGGTTGGTGGTGGTGATAATTGGAGGTGGTGGTGGCAATCGGCGGTGGTGGTGGGAGGAGGTGGTGTTTATATATATATATAGGTGGTTATTAGGTTGGTTTTAAATTAAATTAAATTAAGGGTAGGTTAGTCATTTCAACACTTTAGGACACCCCATATAACTATACGGAAGGTGGCCTAATAAAACCATGTTCCCCTCAATAAAATCATGGTGCCTAAAAAATCATTCCTTATTTACTATGTAGTACCCACACTCGTTCTTCTGCCTTGCTACTTGCATAGAGTATCAATAACATTCCTACCCAAAAAAAAAAAAACAATAACATAAACTTTCTTTACTCCTTATATATGACTAAAAAACCAATAACATAAACTTTCTTTATTCCTTATATATGACTGCCTTAGTGTACCGGTACCACCAACATAGACTTTATTTACTCCTTATGCATTTGTGTACCTACAAACTTCCTTCACTCCTTATGCCTAGCGGAAGCAACTCATGCCATAATCCTCTTCTTCCATTGGCGCTGTTGGCTGCAGATAGTAAGGCACTCTAGCAGTTATACCTTCATACTGAGTCATTTGGGTCTGAAGACGCACAAAGAAAACAAAAAAGAGATTATTTAAGAAACAAGCAAATTCATACAGGGATATATAATGGCAAAAAAGAAAAAGAGGTGTTCACCTCCCGTTGATAGTTGTTAACAGGCATTCCCTGACCTATAGCTTGAGTTTTCATTTAGAACAACATTGGATGACTTCCTTCTTGTACAAAAAAAAGAAGACAAAAATTGATGTGATTTCAATGTTGTTGTAGTAATAAGATTCGTTCAAGACTTGTGAAAGCAGATTTTAGATTTAATTTTAAATAAAAAAATATAGGAAACTTAAATAAAAGTGATATGAAAAATATGGAGAAGACTGGGGTTATGGATTTCACTAATTACCAATATCAAAGTGATTTATATTTTCTAATCATAATTATGCAAATCCTTCATTCAAGTTGATTCTTAATATTGCAAAAGTTGATTTTTTAGAAATAACAATTGTAAATCGAAAGTACGGGACATCAAAACCCTAGGCTAGCATGCTCCATCAATTGAAATAACAATTGTTTAACAAAAACCATTTTATCTATTTATTTAGCAAGGCAAATAATCATATAATAATTGCATAAATTAAATGAAATAGAGATTACCACATTTCATTGGAGAAATAGCTTCCTCCGTCGCCCCAGTGTTGGGGTCTAGCTCATCATGTTGGAAACACATTCAAAATATGTATTCACGGCTCAAAAAGTGTTTACAGGAAGAGAAAATAGTGAAACAGGAAATCTGCAACAGCACATGCGCGTTACAGACCGACTGTTAAGATGAAGATAACCGTTACAAATCTGAAGATAAATGTTGCAGAAGAGGATGAAGAAACTGTTACAATGAAGATAAATGTTGCAAACCGGTTGAAGAAACTGTGACAAACATTTGAAGAAACCGTTACGACGGATGAAGAAACCGTCGTTGTTTCCCTGTTCTTCACGAGCAGCAGCAGCAACAACAACAACAACAGAGTTCTGAAAACTCTTGATTCACGCCTCCTGAGCTCTCCTCTCGACCCCAAACTCTCCCCCATTCCTTCTACGTGATCCTAGGAACCTATTTATACACCATTGCGACATTGAATCTCCCAAAATCTCTTTATATAATCCCATTATTTCTTTTATTCTCGAAAATATATTGTTTCCAAAAATCGTTTTCCTACGCGTGTGCAGCTGTATTTCTTTCCTTCTATACCTTCTCCACGCTCCAGAATATCGATCAACTCTTCCAAGCACTGCAGTACACGTTTAAATTCCTCACAACTCGTGCAAGCTCATGTTTTTCCTCCAACTTCCTGTTTGGATTAAACCAAGTTATCCAGCCAAATTTGATCGAAACAAACACCCATACTAGCTCTGTTAGGACATATCACAACTACCCATGAAGTTTCAGCGATTGAATCACACAAAAACTCCTCCAAACGTTCGATCGAAATTCTTCCAGTGAAGTGAAATGTTTTCCCGCCAAAATTGGTTTTGAATTTGAGAAGAAGATGTCCTCCCCCTAATCCTGTACGGGTTTCCCTTTAGCACTTGCCTTATGGGGTGAAAATAGTATTTTTGGGCGTAAATAGTAATTTTTCTGGGGTTTCTCCGGCACATTTTTGGGGTGCTTCCGGTGCATTTCTGGGGTGCCTTTATTACTTTATCCTGGGATGTAAAACACCACTTTTCGAGCCAATTTTGCTGCAAGAGCTTATTTCTCTATAGATACCTACAAAGACATAAAATAACAAAATAAATACAAAATCGAGCACTAACAATACATACAATTGAGACACATTAGACACATAAATGCGTCTATCAAGAGATTAGTTCAAAGAAAAAATTGAGATAAGAAACAAGAAGATACAAAAAGAAAGAAAAAGGGGTTGGCTTTACCTCCCTAGCGTGCTGATGCCTGTTGTTCACAAATCCCTTGATTTCCTCGTTCACTACCCTCGGCCCGGCTTCATCCTTGTAATTTGAGAATAGGCAAAAACAGAAAGAACTGAATCTTGATTTCCTTATTTTCTCAACAGAGAAAAGAAAATTAAACTAGAGAAGAACAGAGAGAGAGAAAAATAAATCAAAATTCTTATTCAACGAGTTGTAATGGAGTGTGTGTTGGGAGTTGTGACTATATTTTGCTACTACTTACTAGTCTTTATATAGTGCGAGGGCAGAAAATCTGGCTACACAAAGTTGCTTTGTTAACCTCGTAACTACAGTAAAACCTCACGAAAACGCAACTACAGTAAAACCTCTCAGGAGGAATACTCCGTATAGGAATAAAATACTTTGTATAAGAATAAAAATTTATGATCCCGACATGGATCAGTTATATTTAAGAATAAACTCCATATTGGAATAAGTCATAATTTTTTCTGGTCCATCTTAAAGAACCCACTTCCATATAGGAATAATTGACATCATAATTTAAATATGTAGCACTTGTCATACATCAAAGTTTGAGATGAAGAGATTCTTGTAACCATATTACAAGTTCGCTTTGCTTTAAAATGGATTGTTTGATTTTTTGTGCATAACTTAATAGGAATATCTTCATACTCACTTGATTTTATTTGTCAATTTTCGATGTGATTATTGTGATGTATATGATTCGTTTTATTAAAAATTTGTAAATACATAAATATACAAAAAAAATCCTCGTTTAAATAGTTTTTGTATACATCTTTGTGTTTCTTATGTATACGCATGAATATGCCCCAATACACATATGAAATTTTTTCTTTTGGTTTATTCAAATTTTACCCGGTAAAGGATAACCTCCATATAAGAATTTTTTTTTATGATTCCTATGATATTCTTATACAGAGGTTTTATTGTAGTACATTGCACCAATTTTTTACACCCCTTCGCGGGCCCTAAGAACTTACCATTCTTAAGTTCCGCATGCCACAAATGTAAAAAAGTAAAGATAAAATAGGGTATCCGTAATACGGTCGAAACTAGCAGTGCGGCACATGTGCCAAAATTAAGAAAGAAAGTCTGTTCTTTTTTGTCGAGGGTAAATGCGAACAAGGGGCCCAACCACCGCTAACCCTAAACTCCCGGGTCTTAAAATTCACTCGTTTTATCTAAATTTGTAAATTATAGCTACTGACCAGCCACATATGGCAACTTTGAAAATGCTCAGATGTACACTACATCATACTTTTACACCGCTTCGGGGGCTCTAGATACTTAGCGTTTCTAAGTGCCTTGTAGTGGTGTAAAGAAGAAAGGGTAAAAATAGGGCATACCGTCGAGATTAGCAGTTCGGAATATATGCCAAAACTAAAAAAGAAACTCGGCATAAATGCCAAGGTCTCCACTATTTTCCAGTGTAAATGTAAACTGAGACCCATTTTTAAAAAATTAAGGTCAAGGGAAACAACAATCCACGGAAAAGCTGACTACGGTCAAACGATGTTGAAGTTTGGTTAATATGGGGGGAAATAGAAATTCACATGAACACGATAGCAACTATATGCATACGGTGATGCGCCTCTGTTTAGTTGTAAAGATCATTTTATTTATCAAACTTCTCGAAGATCGACCTCTCCTTAGCTTCAAATAATTAATAGTCAAGGGAAATCCAACATCCTAGTGCTTAGCCTAAACTTTATCAATTGCGGCCTTGGTAGTTAAAATAGGTCTCCAATGCTGATTTTCAAGCGACTAATCGCTACTTGCTAAATGACCTTGGCGATTTCTGATTCCAAACTGAATCCGAGTTTGAGCGATTAAATAAGTCTATAAGACGAATAAAGGCGATTTTTTTGATTTACTTTCATGTTGATTGTATATTATGTTGGACTTATATGTGGTTTTAATTGCATTAGAGTTGCTAAATCAATATATGTTAGTGTTATATTTCGATTTTAATTAGGTGTAGATCATGCTAGTAGTAATATCTATGATGAGCAGGACTCTAAGCCTCTCATAAGTCCATCTGAGTATTATGCTGAGTTTCGAGTCCGAACTCATTGCTTTATGATCCCCAACCGAGTAGGACCAAGATAAGTGACATTCACCAATGAAGTTTTTCAAAGAAAACATCATGATGCTACGGGATCAATATGTTATCCTTTACTCGAGGATACAATATTATCCATGTTGTTAACTAGTGGTAGCATTAAAGATGTTACGAGAACATAATGATGTGATGCTTACTTAAGGAAGCATCACTGTCCCGATGAAGCTTGCAGGGGATGCATTATGATGTTACCGCATCGCCATGCTTGTTGTAAAAGAAAGTGGACTTGGTACATGAAAAGCATCTCTTAAATCCTTATATGTAGATTTGTAGATAAGATATATATAGGGAGGAAGTGTTGGTCGGAAGTTGACGATGCTTACCAAAGGAAGCATCACAGTCCGTATGAAGCTTACAGGGGAAGCATTAAGATGCTACCACATCGCTATGATTGTCGTAAAAGAAGTGGACTTGGTACATGGAAACTTCTTCCCAATTCTTCTACATAAAAATATATATAAGACATATATAGGGAGGAGGTGTTGGTTGGAAATTGTTGATGCTTACCTAAGGATGCATCAATGTCTTTATGATGCTTACTCGAGGAAACATCATTAAAAACTTGTTGCAAACACAGGTGGACTTGGTACATTCCACTTTACTTTCAAAATTATATATGCGGAACTATGATTAAGTCATGTATGAGGGAAGTGTGCTTGGTTGAAGGCGCATTAAGCGGAGACGCTTCACTAAGCTATAAAACCTACCCAATGAAGCATATTTAATGTGAAAGCATCGTTAATATACCATGTTTCTTACCTGAGAAAGGATCAGTTATGCATAATCTAGTGCATATCTTGTTAAAGTACCTTGGCCTACAGATTAGCCTTTGCTTGGCCTTGGATCGATATTGGATTTTTCTTACATGCACTAATTGAGGATTGGGTATGGACAGAAAAGGAATCTAGCTGGTATGCAAGTTAGGTGAGCTTGAATAAGCCCTTTTTGCATACAAGGATGCATAAAATGAATGACATGAGCCTGGATGATGCACCATTAGCGTAAGAAAGACCAGTGCATGCATCCAGCTCATTTTGGAAACATGATACGCCTAGAAAGGACTCGAAACATATATCAGCATTAACCGTTATGGCGTTGCACCATTAGAAAAACTAGGGCAAGTTGGAACAGTGAGGAGCTATGTATGTATACTACGTTTACGGCACCATGCTTACAATGGAAATCGACATGTATCTTCCTAGTGAAACTTTGAAGATTTACGACCCAGTCAATGGGTCATCAGTGAGTTTCGGCCTGCTAGCGTTGGAGGCGAAATTTTCTCGTCCGTCACAACCTAGGACTGTGAAAGTCATCATTTATAGGAATAAAATATATAGGTTCTTGCAAGAATCAAGAAACATAGGTTCACAACTTCAATAAAATATCTTAGAGTGTTATTGTGTCTCTACATAATCCATACAGAAGTCATATAGTAGTCTAGTGTTTGTAGCGGCTTAATACAATGTATATATGTTCAAACTTGACGATGTCCATGGGTTTTACTACTTGTAGGTTTTCTGGTTGACAAAATCTGGTATCTTGCTTTACTCAGTCCTTATGATTCAAGATTCTCTTTTTTAAAAGAGTATCCAAGGTTCTTGTCTGTTTTAATCTTGTATTGAAGTTCATGCAAAAAAATAGTCTATAGGTTCCGTAACAAAAAAAATGGTGGTGTACGTAGTAACCTCCCTGTTTCACCTAATTAAAATATCTCTCAATAATATCAATTAGAAATTAATACAAGACGAATTCTTATGGAAAACTTCAAAACATGATTTCAACAGACAAGTATTATACTTAATCTTGTGTTCAAAGTATTCCATCAATTATGGATTTGATTAGTAGTTCTTAAATAACCTTATATAATAGAAAATAAAGACATTAAAATAGACAGTAACTACAAACATATCAAATGCAAATACATGCTACGATACTATCTTATAGAAGACATAAGTGAACCCGTACTTCACGAATCACAGCTGAAACGTTTCGAATTTATAACTTAATATGTAAGGTGATACATAAAGTGTAGGGATTATGTTTTTTGTGTTGCTGATATATGCAATATAGTAACCAATTAACATGAGATATCTTAATATGTAACAAATGATTTCTTGCAACGCAAGTTATTTCTAAATTGCTAAATCTAGCCCCTTTCTTAAGATACAAAAAATATTTTTTTAGTTAAAAATTGACTTGCATTGCGGTTCTTGCATAGTCTGAAGTAGTAGACATATTTAGCGTCGAGTGAATTCCATAAGAGAATTACTTCCAAGATAACTTCAAACAACCAAAAATAGACAATATGTATACTTTGTGGGAATTGCCTAAAACAAGATCTGGAACTTGGTTCGCAAGGTATATTATATCTTGGAAAGAACTATATCTTTCTTTACAAAGGAATTAGTTAAGCAAGTCGTAAGCATGTGAAACATTTACCTTAAAAACTAAAAAGAAGGAATGAATCGAAACCAAGTTATTCCATCATCCCATATTGTAGGTTCATGAACTCAATTATGAAAATAAGGTAACGTGAGAATATTCGCCTATTTAAATAATTTCACTACATTGAAAATTTGTTAAGGAATAAACAAGGGGAATATAAAAGATTGTAGAAGAAAAGGAAAACGCCTAAATTGAAAAGTTTTGTGATTTACAATGCCCTGAATGATATTTATACAAGTACATTTTAGGAGACTCAGTTTCCAAGCATATGAACTGTCGGGTCTGGCTGGGCCAATGTGATGACCATATGAAGCATGAAGATTGGGACCCTCCAATTTGTGCCTAGCTTCACCAGTTTTTTCTTTTCGTTACTAAATATTTCAGTAGTTCGCTTCCAGACTCTCAGTTTTCTAGCCCTTTGTCAGCTCTAACTTATGAACACTCAGGTTTTCGATTCTTTAATAAATCCCGAATTTTGGACACTTATTTATTTCGTAAAAATTATAAATTGTCAATAAATACTAGTATGCATTAACATGAAAAATGAAATGAATAAAGGTCCGTTTGGCACTCTTAAAACGAAGGTAATTGAAGGGCGTAGTATAGTCAAAGAGAGTAATTAAGGTATGTACTCGAATGTTGGGTGTTTTGCATGGACCCAATTACGCGACGTATCAACTATAAGTAATTATTATTACCTCCAAAGGGGTACACTGATTACTCACCTTTTGAGTGTGCATTGAATGTGACAGTCCTAGTTAGCATTCGACAAGTGGTAAAAATTAAAATCAACAAAAGTGCACGCATTGCCATCACATGGATTCAATTATAGCCGCGCTGGATATGCATACATTTTCGGTTTTTAAACCAGCAGATCTTTTCCAGTTTGCATACTAGGTATGCGTATCTTCTTGGTTCACGAGTCCAAAGACTTTTTATGGTATCGATACCGGGTATGCATACCAAAAATTCGCTGCCGAACTATAGCTATGCCGGTACGTGCACTTGATTTGATTTTGGAGATTTTGATGAAAATTGAAGCCAAACAAAGGTTATCTGATTGTTGATGCAGCGATGATTAGGATCTAATTTTCTTCAGTTAGGTTTTTGATGTCTCTTTAAGTTTCAATTTGGGTTCATCATAGTTACAATTCAATTCAATAAGGGTTTTTGTTATATCCGCGTAGGTATAGAAGATTAAGGTCGATGTTTCACCGCCTTTTGTAGTTCTTGTATGTGTTTCATCAAATCAGTATGTGTCAGAATCATAATAGTGCTAGTATAGTAGATGTGTTTGCCATATCTTGGTTATTCTCCTGCTAGGGTAAGCTTCAGTTCGGATTTTATTTGCATTTCAATAGTCGATTTTGATGAATCTTGTTAGGGTTTCAATTTGGGTTTATAACAGAATCGATTCAATTCATTAAGAGTTCAATTAGGGTTTCAATCACTTGCCTGAAATTGGGTTTATGTTAAATCTTGTTCTTGTGGTGTGTGAATTGTGTTTGCTAGGAGGTTACTCAATTCCGCAAATTGAATTTTCATTCTTAATTACCATCAGAGAATGATGACGAACTGGGTTGTTAGAGTTTCAATTTAGGGAAGAACATCAATAAGGATTTTTCCATTAAACTGCTAACGACCATGTTAACTGTGTTAAATAAATATTTTTTATTTAATTAGGGTAAATTATTCTTAAATAAGAAAATGAAATTACAAATTTTTGGTTGGCAACCTGGCAACAAGCTTGGCTCCAACACCTTTTTGAATAACAATACCTAATCTATGAAAAATAAACATACCAGAACCACTATTAGCGTCATTGCTAACTAAACAATTCTTTAGATGCTTGAAAAAACATAAAGTATGATCCCCAAGTTCTCCTAAAGTAGATAAATCTAGAACACCCAAACCATAACCATGTGATACACACTTGTCCAAGTATTTAGTGTGTTTACGCGAAACAGTAATAGAAATAGCTTTGCCTGGAACGAAAGAACGAGTACCTTCACCTGTGAAGGGAGAGACCCCTGTAACATCCATACAAACATCTTGGCCATTTTCCCAGTTAGGAACAAAGATATCAGCAGGCCGCAAATCTTTACCATCATCCGACAGAAACCCAAGGGAAACTTCCTTACGTGCGGGTACACCATCCTTATAACAAATGTCAGCGATTACATCACGAACAAAGTCATGCCGAAACTTGTGTCCAATATCCTTAGCACAATGAAGCGCATGATCACCAAAAATATCCATAGGACTATTGCAACTTGATCACAAACCATTCTCAACAAATAATGGGATACCCAGGCGGTAGGAAAGAACAACTCTGAATTGTTTAGGCCCGAGACATTGATTAAGCCCACTAATAAGTACAAATAATAAATAATCTTTTGCATGCTTAACTCTGTTACACTGCCACAGAATGGAATCTCTTGCAGACATAGAAAATTGTTCGGGGATTTTCTTCTTAATAACATCAAAATAGGTAACTGCCAGGGAATGCATGGATGGGGGGCAGTATCATCGACACAATAAGAAGAAGGTAGTCCACATACCTGAATGAAGTTCTGAAGAGCACACTGATATGCAGATTCTTTGTTTGTTGAGGATAAGTTACCAAGGATCACCTTTTGCACTGAAGCTGTCTGACTCTGAGAAGCAAGATAACAATAGGTTAGGGTGTCTGCCATGGTATAAATACCCAAGCCACCATCCTTGATAGGTAAGGTAGCCAATCTCTGCTATAAAGGACCAAACCCCGAGCCATCACCAGTGATAAGGAGTCTCAAGTACTTGAGCAAATGATCATCGAAAAGCTCAGTGGCTTGTTGAAGGGCTGCCGGATTGGTAGTTCGCAACGCAAAATATAATCTAGAAACACCCGTGCAATTGCGAAGTAACTGTATCTCGCTTTGAGGATCCTTGAGTTTTTTTATAGCAGACATAAGTTGAACAGTCTTGTTCACTCTGTTCAACATCATGTCACTAATGACGTTCGAATCCAGACTCACAGGACCACCCAAGAGTTTAACACCATTAGAAGGTCTACCAATATCATGAGGGAAAACACCATCAACAATACTTATAGGATCAACAGAGGGCCAAAAGACTTCTGTTTTATTTATATTTAGGTGTAAACCCCTACTCGGTCCTTCAGTTTATATAATGCTCAAGGACTTGGACAACTTAAGTGTATCACCAATGATTGTACCATCATCAAGGTATCAGGCGTGCAAATCGAGTTTGGAACTGGAAGCAATAGTCTTCACTAGAGGGTGAAGAGTCAAAGAAAATAACAAGGGACCGAGGGGGTCACCCTGCTGGACTCCGAGAGCAGAAGACAAAATATATTGGTCGTAGTAGAGCTTAGCAGGTCACATATAACAAAATTCAACCCAAATGAGAAATACCTGGAAAATGAAGGCGAACCTCTTTGATTAGCTGAGATCTGCTAACCATGTTGAACGCATTAGAGAAGTCAATGAGAAGCATTGACATCATGTCCGAGTAACCTTTCAGCTCAAGTAGGCATTTACAACATGTAAAATACTCTCACCCCCGGCAGGTACACCAACTCCAAATTGGTAATCACCCAAGTAAGAAGTCATATCCTTTCTGACAGAGAAAGCAACCACTTAGGAAACCAATCTACGCCAAACCGTGCCAACTGCAATGGGACTAATGCCGCCCCCATGCCTTGAGTAAAGGTGTTAAGGGCGCACTAGCTACGAAGGTCAACGTCATTTCCAAGTACCAAAAGTCAAGACTTAACGGGTCAATGCAGAAGTCAAGACTTAACGGGTTAACGCACGTCAACGTCATTTCCAAGTACCAAGCGTCAAGCTGGACAAATGTTAGACCAAACTCAAAACTTGGACAAAACCTGAGTACCAAAAACAAAATAACCCCAAATCAAAATATAGTTTTGACAACTAAATTTGACAACAAGCTTGAGATAACAACACCTGTAAGTTCGACCGAGCAATGCTCTAACAACAATGTTGTTTCTTCTTGTATTAACAAATATTCACAACAATAATGAACATAATTCAGCTAGTACTAAATCTCTTCTCAGATCGGACATGCAAAACAATCTAAAACAAAATAAAAAATTCGAAAAAAATAGAAAACAAAATAGAAATCAAACAACAACAGCAATCATACCTAGTTCTGTTGTGATTCTTCTGATACAATGTGGTTTCTTCTTCCTCTTCTCAACATCAACAAATTTGAAATCAAAACAAAACATAAATCAATAAGATCGAAACTAAAAAAGTTGAAATCAAAACCAAAACCAAAACCAAAACCAAAAGGAAAACAACAAAAATAACAAAAAGCAGTAAAAAACATACCTATATTGATGTCTTCATCTTCTCAAACAATGTTGTAAATATTTTTTCAGATCCGTAAATCTTCTCGCCAAAATAAAATTGATTTTGTGAATGACTAAATCTTCTTCTTCACAGTATGAAACAGATTGAATGAAAAATAAAATGAATCAAATAGATTCAATCGATTGAATGTGAAGAAAAAAAACTCTAACTAAATCACGCAGCTCTAGCCTTGAAAAGCAGAAGAAAAGAAACTGAGATTTGATTTTTTTTGTTAAAAAGAAATAATTGATGACGCCAGCTTTCCAGAAAATTCCAAAATCTGACCCCAAAACTAAAAGTTTTGTGCTAGAAATAACAAAATATGAAAATATAAGGTTGATAAGGATCCATTTTGTTGGGTGTCTAAATGTTGAACCCATATAACGGGGGTTTACAATAGGTTTCCCTTCTTAAGTTCTTTTAAAGTATAAACCCATTTCAACACTTTTCGAGTTCATATCTGCCCCCTTCCAACAAAAACCCTAGTCTAAACGCTGAAGGAGGAGTTGCAAAAATGTCAAGCATTCCAGACGAATTCTACCAGAAAATCCTTGTAAGGTTACCGGTAAAATCCACATTTATATGTAAATGTGTTTGCAAGACTTGGTATACCTTTCTATCTACTCCTGATTTTGTTAAATCGCACCTTCATCTTACTATCCAGAGAAACAATCCCAATCTCATGCTCGGAAGTTATGAAACCACAAGTCCATCTTCCCTGCTCCATTCCATAAGTTACGATACTATATTATCATCAGTGAATGAAATTGAGCATGATTGTGAAATGGATTACCCATTTAAAAGTTCACATTATGATGTGCGATTGTTGGGATCTTGCAACGGTTTGGTTTGCATGTGGTTTTCTGATACAGATGAAACAGAATTCTTTTGTGTTTGGAACCCAGCCACTAAGATATACAAGAAATTACCTAAATCGCCAAGTGCATATGGGGTATGTGGTTTTGGTTATGATCACAATACTGATGATTATAAGTTGATAAATGTTGTAGACACTAGTTGTGTAGTCGAAGTCTACACATTACGGTCTAATTCTTGGAGAAACACTCGAACCATCCCTTTTAGGATTCCCATGCGAGATATTGGGGAGCTTGTAAATGGTTTTTATCATTGGTTAGGTGAAACTCGAGCTGAACCCTTTTCCAAAGTTATAGTCTCCTTGGATATCAGCAGCGAGAGATTCGAAGAGATTCAACTACCAAAAGAAACTGGTGGGAAGACACTTTTCTTTATGAGTGTGGGGGTGTTGCAAGAGTGTCTTTGTGTAATTGGTTATTTTCCTTATGAATTCCATGTATGGACAATGCAAGATTATGGAGTTCGTGAATCCTGGACTAGGCATTTTGTCATTGCCAGTGAGAGCTTTATGGATAGCATTTATGCGAAGCTTATGTGGTCTTTTGAGAATGGTAAAATTGTATTCACGATGGCTGGTTCTCTGGTTTTATATGACCCGAAGGACGAAAGCCTCAGAGTTCGATATATTGATGGTCTGGATAACTTGATAGAGGATGAAGTGAGTTATTTCGAAAGCTTAGTTCCACTTGACTCTCCAACTTGTGCAAAAATGTCAAGCATTCCAGACGAAATCTGCCATGACATCCTGTTAAGGTTACCGGTAAAATCCATATTTATATGTAAATGTGTTTGCAAGACTTGGTATGCCTTACTATCTACTCCTGATTTTGTTAAAGTGCATCTTCATCTAACTATCCAAAGAAACAATCCCAATCTCATGCTTAGAAGTGATGAAACCACAAGTCCATCTTCCCTGCTGCATACCATAAGTTACAATATGATATTATCATCTCTGAATGAAATTGAGCATGATTGTGAAATGGATTACCCATTTAAAAGCTTACATTATGATATGCGCTTGTTGGGTTCCTGCAACGGTTTGGTTTGCTTGTGGTTTGCTGATACAAATGAAACAGAATTCTTTTGTCTTTGGAACCCAGCCACTAAGATATACAAGAAATTACCTAAATCGCCAAGCGCATATGGGGTTTGTGGTTTTGGTTATGATCACAATACTGATGATTACAAGTTGATAAATGTTGTAGACACTAGTTGTTTAGTCGAAGTCTACACATTACGGTCTAATTCTTGGAGAACCACTCAGACCATCCCTTTTAGGATTCCCATGCGAGATATTGGGGTGCTTGTAAATGGATTTTATCATTGGTTAGGTGAAACTCGAGCTGAACTCTTTTCCAAAGTTATAGTCTCCTTGGATATCAGCAGCGAGAGATTCGGAGAGATTCAACTACCAAAAGAAACTGGCGGGAAGACACTTTTCTTTATGAGTGTGGGGGTGTTGCAAGAGTGTCTTTGTGTACTTGGTTATTTTCCTTATGAGTTCCATGTTTGGACAATGCAAGATTATGGAGTTCGTGAATCCTGGACTAGACGTTTTGTCATTGCCAGTGAGAGCTTTATGGATAGCATTTATGCGAAGCTTATGTGGTCTTTTGAGAATGGTAAAATTGTATTCACGATGGCTGGTTCTCTGGTTTTATATGACCCTAAGGATGAAAGCCTTAGTGTTCGATATATTGATGGTCTGGATAACTTGATCGAGGATGAGATGAGTTATGTCGAAAGCTTAGTTCCACTTGACTCTAGTACTTACGTGGGACAGATAAATGAATAAGAAGTTGAAGAAGACAAGGACTAAGAAGAGGAAAAGGATTAGACGTAATTTTTCCTTGTCATTCACATTTACTATTTTGCATTTCGCTTCTCGTACTTCTGTTTAACTATATACTGAAGTGGATTTTGGTTAGTGTAATGAGGTAATTCTATGCTGGCTATTCTGCATTTCAGTTCTCCTTTGTTTAATTTGTTCTGTTTCTTAGAACCTTAGTATGCACTAGATAATGGAAGTGAAGTCTATGTTATGTATCGTGTTTTCAGCAGTACATTTTCTTCTGGAATTCCATTTCACCTTTTTGGCATTAATTTTTTCACTCGATTAATGAATCTAATTTATTGATGTTCACTTACTGTGATATATATCCTCCATGTTTACAGTCATTATGTACTCTCTTCTATAGCTGTTACTCAGCACTGATGCGATCACCATTTCCACATCAACCTTGGTGGAGGACTAGACTTGATGTGAGTTTCATTGTTCTCATGTTAATCATTGATGGTTAAGAGGCAGTGATATAACATATTTGGTACTTACTGTAGACTGCATTAGGATTAGTTTTTAGCTTTTGCTCAGAGAACTTCCCATTCTTAAAGATGACTTGCTTTCTTGCCTTCTAAATGCTAGCGAACTAAAACTGATTTAGTTTGTGATTAAAGTGTCTAACTCTATCCTGGCTAGCAAACAGGAGTGCTCGAGTCGAAGGACAATGTAGGAGTAGACTTTTGTCTTGTTTAGTCATATGGTGACACCTAGTTGTGCTGCAGGTCTCTCTTGATTCTTTAGGCACACTTCTACTAGAGTAAATTGAATATTTCGTGAAAATTGCTTCTTGGCCATACCATAAGGTGTAGTGACAGTTAGAACTTAATGATCTTTCCGTCAGGGTTAGGGATCAGGTGGGTAATGATGAGGCCTTCTTTTTCCAGTGGTTTTCAAATAATATATTGAATATTTGTGAACATATGTATTAAAATCAAGTTTTATTCTTTCCTAGTAAACCTTTTACGTCTTATAAGTATAGTTGTGTAGTCTGAAAATCATTATCAAGCTTGTTTTTATATAAAAGTTCTTGAGCGGGTGTGAGCACCTAGACGGTAACTCTTATAATTCCCTCAGTAGCTTTCATAGTTCTGATCTGCCTTTGTTGCATTGCCGCAAGCGGGTCGTGCTAATTCCGTTCCAATCAGTATTGAAAAGCATTACCATCACTCCAGCAGTGGAATCGAAGATGAAATATATACTGCATCTGCATTCATGAAATTTTGTGAAAAAAACGTTCGAATCATCTAATGGAGTACACTGGATCGATTGCACGACGTGCTTAGATTGTGGCTACAAAATTAAATTCTTTTATCGAATTAGATAGTCTAAACTAAGGAAGTTTGTTCTCTGTTTATTACTCGTTTGAAGCTTACTCATCTAGTGAAAATCATTAAACCGACTCATTTTGTGACAAAAAGACAACAGGTCATTTGGTGGTGGAAGATGATACAGACATTTACAGTCTATCTCGTTTGACATATTTAATCTCATCCACTAAAAGATATTTCATACAAATTTAGATTTCGGAAACCAGAAAATATCTCCATACTTCTTTTCATTTACAACCACCCACTTCAGTCCATTGCAGAATATGTATAAAGTTTGTCATATGCACTGTCATGATTCAATAAAGATCATTAACTGAGGCACCATTTATATTAAAAGAGAGATCGAAAGAGCCGGCAGAGAAGAGCACAGAGACATGTTTGAAGGAAAGGCAGTTGTGAGGGAAACAGACATGCCGGAAGAAATGCAATGCCATGCAGCGGAACTAGCTTACCAGGCACTTGATATGTACGAACCTTCAGATCACAGATCCATTGCTTATCATATAAAACAGGTTTGTTTACCATTTGTGATTTGTCATTCATTTATACATAATCAATCATGTGCCCGGCATTATTATGATATTTGTGTTAATTGACAGGAATTTGATTTAGCGTATGGAGCTGCATGGCATTGCGTCGTGGGTTCAAACTTTGGGTCATGCATTACACATGTATTTGGGAATTTTATTTTCTTTCAAGTGGAAATGATGGAGATTCCAGTCTTTAAAGATGGCAGTGACTTGGAAAAAACGAAAGAGGAAGCCGTTGGAGTAGCCTACGATATTCAAAAGCAACAACAAGAAAAAGAAAATTCACCCTTGACAAGAATCTAGTACAGAATGCATACATGTCTATTCCATTGCAAGTGTATACACTAGCATAATATGTTTCAAGAATAATGTACCAACGGTTATGCTTCGCTGCAAAAAGTTCTGGCATTTATTCTTTCTCATTCCGGAAAGAAACTTGTTAGATGATTGTCAATGGAAAGTCCGTCGCCTGGGTGGTAGTTATAAGTTAGTTAAGTTTCATATTCTGTTGTACATCTTTACACTCTAGCACGTATGGTTTATGCATGAACTTTACATAGGAAAACCTTTTCTTTGATAAAACTTTAAGTGATTAATTATATTCTCTTTTCCAATATATAAAGAATCTGCATATCTTTTGTTTATCTATAATGTCAACAATCACACAGACATTTTACTTTTAGTGATGCCTTTGTTCTGCAATTTGTAACCCTTCTTTTTGCTTTTTAGTCTCTCTACATCTGTTTCTCTCAAAAATATGGTTAGATAATCATAATCTGGTACTCTAAATTGTTTCATCTTGATGGCTTCTTCAAGGATCGATTCCCTCTCTGAACCCACATCCCATGGTTCTTCCCTCCCACTCAATTTTCATTTATCTCAGGGTTAGAGTTTCTCATTTGTTTATCAATGAAGCTGGTTATGATTGTTTTTAGTTTCTATATCTGCTTTGTTGTTGGATACCAGGTAGCTTGGCAGCACAATCCTGTGGGAGAAAGCCTGCTTTCTTAAGATGGCTTAGAAAGCTCTTCAAAGGACGTTCAAATCGTCAGAAATTGCCGCAGCTTCATGGTGAAGAAACCATAGCTAGGCATGTCCCTGGTGAACCCATGGTAATTATAGAGCTTCTCCTTGTTATCTTTAAAAAAAAAAATCCAGTCCAAGGCAAAATGTGTGTGACTTGCTATTTAATTTTCAGGATGATCAATCTAGAGCTAAAAACGGCGAGTCAGATCATGCTGTTGCACTCTCTCTGGCAGAAGATTTGAAGGAACCTCATGGTATGCTTTTAATAGAACTGTTTAGTTTGAAGCTTTGAGCTTGTTTACAATTCAAGTTTACACCTGACACTAGTGAGTATATCGATTTTGCAGGATGCAGAAGGCGGGCAGAACACGACGAAGATTTAGCTAGAGCACTTCAGGAAAAACTCAATGAGCCATCATATCCTTCTTATGATCCTACTTCACTTTTTCCTGGAGAGTACAGGTTCTTATTCACTAAATTGGTATTCTTGAACATCTAGTTTCACTGATGAATCAAACATTAGCTGTTTGTGACTTTGTGTGAGACGCTAGACTAGGCGAGGTGCCAAGCCCTTCGCCTCGTCTCGCCTAGCGCCTAGGCGACCAGAAAAATAAAATATCAAAGGTAATGGCTCATGTTTTGGCGCCTTGGGCGCGCCCCTGCATGCCCCGTGCGCCTTGGGCGCCTAGCTAGCCTTTCACACATACTGTACTTACGTTAGTACTAGTAGTTTAAGGGAGGTCTGAAATTGATTGGAGACTCGCATGTGCTTTTCGACAATTTGAGTATCTTGCATGGATTTGCAGGTTGTGTGATGGCTGCAACGGTGACTTAGGATATGGTGATTATTTGTTATGTATGGGAGCTTTTTGGCATCCCTCGTGCTTTCGCTGTTATGCTTGTGGTTATCAGATAGTTGAGCATGAGGTAAGGGTTCCTTTTCGACTGACAACTTAGAATTTTAGTTGGAGTTTTATTTTTATTTTTATTTTTATGAGTAGCTTCTAAAGTCCTTTCTCTTGGACCAAGTTTTCATTGTCAGGGAGGAATCCTTACCATATGTCCTGTTTCAGAGAGTTGCATCATCCCAGTTGTGAAGTTTGCCATCAGTTTGTAAGAAGTACTAACTGAAAATATTCCGTCTCCATTGACTTAAAACCGAGGTTACATTATGTATCAGAGATGATTCGAGAGCTAATAGGTCTTGAATCTTTACAGATTCCACCAAATGATGCTGGTTTAATCGAGTTCAGGTCTCATCCTTTTTGGGGGCAGAAGTATTGTCCTATACATGAGCATGACAACACTGCTCGTTGTTGCAGTTGTGAACGCTTAGAGGTATGATAGCTTGCTCAAAGAAATTATGACTTATATAGTTAGCCGAATAGGTTGATCTTATTCTTACAGTGATTCACTATTGTGATCAAGTCATTGAGTGCAAGGTACATTCCTTTAGGAGACGGACGCAATCTATGTTTAGAATGCATGGAATCCGCGGTCATGGATACGGGTGACTGTCAACCACTATATCATTCAATCAGAGACTTCTATGAAGGAATGAACATGAAACTAGATCAACAAATCCCCATGCTTCTAGTTGAAAGACAAGCCTTAAATGAAGCCACTGAGTGGGAAAAGAATGTAATCAATGTATTTTTCTTTCTTTTTTTGTAATTTAATGCCCTCAGTGGAAGTTCTTCTTGAATCGACGTTGGTTCTTGTTTCAGGGTCACCGTCAGATGCCTGAGACTAGAGGTTTATGCCTTTCTGAAGAGCAGACTGTCACAAGTGTATGAGCAGACACTCAAATCTCTACTTTTTATTTTTCACTAGTTTGCATTACTAATGAGGTTTTCTGTTTTTTACATTCTCATTAAAAATGTCTAGATACATAGAAGACCGAGACTTGGAGGGAGTCGACTTATAAGGATGAAAACACTTGTAAAGAAGCTGAGCAGGAAATGTGAGGTTACTGCCATTCTAGTTTTGTATGGCCTTCCCAGGTTGGTAAATTATCTAAGAACATTTGAACAGTATGCAAACTATATTCAGTCCAAAGCTAAGGTTGAAATTGTCGGACTATTCTAGAATGCAAATTTAGATTCTGCGCTAAGCTACGCATTAAGATCAATAATATTTTGGGGATTTATTGTCCATAATCATTATTCAACTACAACTGTAAGTAGAGGGTTGGAAGCATAGAGCTGTCTTGAAATCAGTTATAAGACTATTGTTAGCAGTCAGCAATTAAAGTTTGAGCAAACAAATGATGCAGGTTGCTAACAGGATCAATTCTTGCTCATGAATTGATGCATGGATGGTTACGCCTCAAAGGTATTATGATAAGCATTTTGCTAAGCAGGGAGGATATGTGTAAAACTGTATATCCTTTTTACAGAGTGACTGACTGGAAAGAATTTGTCATAGGTTATCGCAATTTAAGTCCTGAGGTTGAAGAAGGCATCTGTCAGGCGCTATCATACATGTGGCTTGAGACCGAAGTTCTTCCATGTTCCATGGGCAGCAGTGCGGCTACAACATCATCTGTTCCTACATCTTCATCGTTTAAGAAAGGTGGCAAGTCCGACAGTGAGAAGAAACTGGGGAGGTTTTTCATTTATCAAATTTGTAATGACACCTCTACTGCATATGGCAAAGGATTCAGAGATGCCAGTGCATCAATCAGTAAGTACGGATTACGGCGTACTATTAATCATATTCAGCTAACAGGAAACTTTCCTTCCTAAGTTTGTGTAATGGCGCTTGTTTATATCACAGAATTACTGTATGTAATTGTCTTCTCGTATATGCGTTTAATAAGGATAAATTGAAAAAGCTTGTACCAAACTTGTATACAGAGTTCTCTATTTTGTATTTTTCACAATTTAAGTGCCCTTTAACTTGAAATGTTAATGCTTCTTACACGAGCTGGAAACGGTCGCAGTAGAGTCTCCATTTTCGAATTTCACCGCTTTGCAGAATTTTAACCATCGGTCAAAAATACTCCACTTAGATGTTTCATGTCAACAAAATCAAGTTCCAAATATGAAAAAAGGTGGTTGACAAGCAGCAGTTAAGAAATAAGAATAGACACCAGTGAGTGTGGAAACAGTAACCATAAGTACTTGAAATGTGATTCAACCGAGCTCTCTATCAAAATCGTATGTACAAGGAAAAATGCTGTTCGACATAGTAGTACAAAGGTTACCCCAGGAGATTTTTGGCAGCGACTACAAAAATACTTTTCTCTGCTTACCTATCTAGTTATATTAGATCTATCTTCTACAAACGTATGGTAAAAGAAACTCGGCCCAACAAGGCCTAAACAGCATCCGCACAGGTAGATTTTGAAAGAAACATTTTTATTGTCTCGTAAGTCATGAATGCAATCCCCACACCAGGAACAACCTTGTAGTATTCAGGCAATATCCCCCTGTACAAACCAGAGAGACCTTCTGTGCGCATTATATGCCTCAGTGTCCCGAAAAGGCCTGTTTTATAGACAGCGGCTGTCCCACCAGCGCCTTCCACCTGCATCCGCCTCCTCACAAGATCCAGAGGGAATATTGCTGCAAATAAAAACAATAATGTCAACAAAGTAGAACCATCAACAGCCTCGTTAAGCATAATCATGCTATAAACTGCAATATGGTGTTCCACTGAGTGCAGCTCTGTGGTTGTAGTATTCCTTTATGGGAAGTAAGGCTACCGATAAGTAGTTACAGGGTGACTCGAAACACACATTTTAGAAGAATACATACAGAAGTGTGAGCCAAAAAGAAGCCACAACAAATGAAATGGCCACTTCTACGAAAATGAGGAACAATATTCAACAATAATAAGAATTAGGAGCACATAGTTAGATGAATTAAATCTCATGATTCAGAAAATTCGTCTAGAGAAAGATTAGACCATTATTATATATTCCAGAAAGTTACCTGTTGATGATGCTATGCCTGATATACTGCCACAAGCTAAGCTGATGCCTATTGTAGAATCTTGGGGCCTGATGTTAAAGCACACAACAATTAGAAAAAGAATGGGCATTAATACAAGAGATAATGTACATGGGCATATTTTAGTTCAAACAAGGAGCAGTTCAATACTATTTATTTCTTTTTTCTTCTTTCAAGAAAGTGATTTCCACCTTAATGACTGCCATGAAGCTCTCAACGTTTCATATACTGCAAAGCTGATAGCTAAACTAGGTCCGACACCCTGCATGATATAAGGTGTTAACCAATTACCATCACATACATATTTTCAATAAAAGAAGTCAAACTCATGCTAAAGGAAGACACTTACCAACAACGTTGCTCCGAGACCTTTATACAGGCCAAACGCAGCCTCTTCTCTGGAGATGGTACGAAGTGCATGCCACATACCCCGATAGTAAATTGCATTTGTCTGCATCAATTTTAGTTCAAATTCAGCATCAAACGAAAACAAATCATGACGTCATGGACTTACTATAATAACCCCAAGTGCATTGAGAAGCGATTAATGCACAACAACTGTTTTTCTATACGCAGGTGAATCATGTGATCTGTCTCATCAAACAAAATATCCTCGCCAACTGTGGGCACCCATATCCAATTATCAGGTGAAGAACTTCAAAACTTCAAGACACATTGTAAAGATAACCACAATGGGTGCAGATGACGAATCTTTAAGCCTAATAAAGGTGCTCAAAGTACACTTCTTTCGAATTTTCAAAGGCCAATAAGACAGAAAGAATGACCTTCACCATTCTCACCTCTTAGATTCTGGCTTCATCAACAAACAGAATTTCTCCTTCGCACTGATGCATTTGAGATCGGAGCTTCACCTATGATGGCAAGTGAAGCTGAGATGCAGCATCGAATCATGTGGTCAAAACATGATTCAAGATACTATAGGGGATATAAATCTAAAATTCAGAAGTTAACTAACAAGGTAAATCAATTATTATTCACTTTCTAACTAATAAACGAGCCACTCTTCGTTAGAACTTCATAGCAAGCTATTATCACACATAGAGAAAACTACAACCACATCCTTTTATAAAAGTTGAATTTCTACTATTGACTGAACCACTCCGGAATCCAGTCAAAATACATATAAGAACAAAATAATGGCAGTTGGAAAACAATTTTTTATTGGGACAGAAGGATTAAATGACATTGCCGACAACATTAAAAAGGGCCAACGTTCAACGTCCAATAGTTGGCTATGAGCTTATAACTTTAACTCACTAAGAATGATGTTTTTGTTGGTACCTGAGCAGCAAGCCGTGTCCTCACAAGATCCAATGGATATGTAAGTGATGCTGCCGTTATTCCAGATAAACCACCACTTACAAGTTTAACAGAAATATCTGCACCAACACTCTTTCTATGGCTTTCCAATCCAGGAACCGTCTCTAGATACTGAAAAGGATAAAACAAATCATGTCAACAATAAGAAAACCTCAAAGTTAGCACTCAGAGATTCATTCGAGAAATTGGATACCAACCTTCTTGTAACGCTCATAAGAATAGAAACTGATTGAAGAGTAAGGTAAACGATGAGCAATTGTAACAAGGTTCCCTTTCCAAAATGCTCTATACCCTTCTTGTGATACTATTCGTGACGCCTCTTTCCAAATACTAGCTTTGCTCAATGCCTTACCATCTGAGTGCATACCTTGCAACTGAAGAAATACACAAAATCAATCCACGTTGTCTCATTTTAGTAACCACATTTTCATCACTCAAGCAAAACAGGAGCCCCACGAATTCAATGCTCATCTATATAGTAAATCTTGTGCCAATTACCAAGTATATAATGTATATTGCTTCAAAAAAAAGTATATAACGTAAACTGCCCACTAATTCAATGCTCATTTATATACTACATATTGTGCCAATTGCCCAGTATATAATGTATGAACCTAATGCACAGTCTTTAGCTAAACCCCTACATAATTTTCCACACAACTAAAACCCCAAATTTCAACTACTTAGATAAAAGTGTCAACAACTCTCATATAAAAAGATATTAGAAATTCAACAAAAAGCTGAAATTGAATAGGGAATGAACCTGGAAAAGGATAGTGAGACGAGCAAATGGAGCAGTACAAGTTTTACTAACAGCGCCAGCAATACCACCAGCTAACAAGTGAGAAACAGTTCCGATCTGTGAATGTGGTTGTTGATGATACTTTCTCACTCCACCACCATCACTAACACCACCACCACCACCACCAGGATTTACAACACCAGCTACACCTCTTACTGGTTCTATTTGCATACTCATTTTTACAAAACTAAAAATGCATAGATCTCTGAGACCCCTCTCTATAAAAACCCTAGATAAACAAAAACAAAAAAACGGATCGTCTCTTCTCTGTCTCTGCGGGGAGAAGAGAAGAGAAATCAATAATCAAAAATGAAAGACTTCTGACTCAATCTGATTTGTTATTCGTTTTCCGGAGATTGGGAAGTGAAAACCTAATTCTGGTTCTGCCGCCATCAAAGGCGATGTCAAGTTTAAAAAACTTGAACCGACATTACAGAGAAAAAGAATATCCGAAAGAAGCAACCCCGTATAGAGGGTGCCTATTCTATACGTTAAGGCGTACTCATTGATTTGTTACCATTCTCATCCCATCTGATCTGAACCGTAGAAATAACAATTCACCTTCTTTTTCCTAATAAAATCACGTGATTCAAGACCGAGCGTAGTCAACAAGACAAAAGACCAAAAGTCTGAAGGGAGATGGTACCGATCCACATGTATGCTTCTCAACTGTCTGAAAACTTAGATGCCTATTTTGCATGCATGCTACCAATTCTGGTGAGTGGTGACCACGCCACCCGTATCGAAATTTTTTTTGTACAGCTATAGAGGACGGGGAACCAAAGAGTTAAAAGACCAAATTAAAAAATTGCAATTTCTAGATTTTTTTTTTGTTTGGTACATTATAGGAAGGAGAGAAAGGTAAAGAGGAAGAAACTGATTTAGGTGGCTTCAATCCAAAGAAACTGAGTACTTGTCCACATAGCCTGGACTTTGTGAGAGAAAGCATAATTCGCTAGAGAGTGTGCTGCAATGTTGGCTGATTCCGGGACATACTTTATTGTGCTTGAGTTAAAGCTATCCAGCAGATGTTTAGTATCATCCTTGAGCTTCCATATCTTCCACGGAGCTCGATAGTTAAGTTCTGTTAGACACTTCACTATGACCTGACAGTCTCTTTCAATGATGATATGTTGCAGATTTAGCCAAGATGCCAGTTTTGCTGCACAATTGGGATGGTGTTCTAGGTTTAGTCTAGTACTGATTTTGACCCAAGTTTGTGTTTGCTGTTGGCTACTAATATCATCTTTGTAACTTTCTTTTCAGGTTAACCACTGCTTTGTGGTCTTACTTGTTCTTTTCCTTTTTAATATATTGCCATTTTATGAGTAAAAAAAAGAAATCGCCTGCTTCAGCAAAAACTGAACTATCGTAGTTACCAATTCTAGTGCCAGCACCACATCAGTTGTTCAATTGGTCTCTTGCAATGGATGCACAGGCATACAACCCACTCTTCCAGGTGGCATCAACATTTATTTTTATGACTGGCAAGGACGGTGCAGTCCAAATTGAAGTCGTGGTGGATCTTGAGGATGTTGTTGAGGAGGAATCTCTATCACACCTTCATTATGGTTATTGTAGTAAAGATTGAACCAGATGAAAGCAATTTTTAGAATTCCTTGCACGTTGGTACTTCTATAATCAAAGACTTTTTCGTTCCTAGCTTTCCAATGGCCCAGCAAATAGCCGCTCCAAGAGAGAAATAATAGTCGTTGTCATCACATTGGAGCCAGGAGAGGATTAGAGAGGATATAGTGATCTAAGAATTACCTTGTAATCTCAGCCCTAATGGAGAAGCAAACCAGGTGGCTTGAGCCAAATCACATTGGAGGAAAATATGATCAACAGTTTTGATGCTTTGGTGACATACACTGCACTCAGTAGAGACTCTCTCTACATGTCTGCCTATTTTTTCCGCCATACCTATCCCATTTTGAAGTACTCTCCAAATGAACATTTTGATTTTTGGTGCCACTTTGTACGGTTTCCAGAATTTCTTTTATGGGAAGTTGCTTTCGCCAGTAGCAGAAGATTCTCCTTGTTGCTTCAATAATAGCTTTTGGAAGGGTTGGCTTGTAAAATCTCCATGAGGAGTAAGTCTCTATATGAGCTTATCTTCAGCATAATGTTTATTGGGATTCTCTGAACTTGCATAGCAGTGTAGGGATCCGTAATCTGTTGGATAAGAGGCATATTCCAAGTTCTCATGCCACTATTGATCAGTTGGTGCACTTTGACAACTTCACGGTGGATTTCAGAATTTCTGACTGGTGTTGAGTTTGGTAAGGATGATATCCAAGGGTCAGTGAAAATATTTATGTTTTCACATGTTCCAACTAACCAGCAACAACCTTTTTTGATAGTCTCTCTATTATCCAACATGGCAGACCAAGTGGTGGAGCAAACTCTTTGTTTTTTGATAGTCCAAAAAGATTTTTCTCTAAGATATTTTTCCTTGATAATCTCAACCCATAAAGAGTTTTGATCATGTAAGAATCTCCAGGTGAGTTTAGCTACTATGGCTTGATTGAGATCATATAGTGATCTGATTCCCAAACCTCCTTTTTCCTTCAAAAGATTGAACCATTCTCATTTGAGAAAGTGCATCTTTTCTTGTCTCTGCTATGTCCCCACCAGAAGTCCCTAATAATTTGAGAGAGCTTATTGAGCATATATTTTGGGACGAAGGAAGTAGCCATGTAATACATAGGGATGGGATCCAGAACTAATTGGATTAGGGTGGTTCTGCCTGCAGGTGAAATTGAATTCCTTCCCCAACCTGCCAATTTTTCTTCAAACTTTTCAATTAAGAAATTGAAGTTCGCTACTCTAATTCCTCGTTGCAGTATTTTAACACCCATATACTTTTCTTCTTTGCTCATTCTAGTGACTCCAAGAGAAGTGATAATTTCTTCTGCATAAGAAGGAGGAACATTTTTTCTAAAGTGTATTGAAGATTTTGAGTAATTTACTACATGTCCCGATACTGTGTAATAATCTTGGAGTATGGCTGAGATTAAGCTGATAGTGCTAGTGTTTGTACTGCCAAAAAGCATTATATCATCTGCAAACATGATGTGAGTTATAGCTGGTGCCCATATGTTAATTTTGTGAAGTTTGCATAAAGTGAAATAGTTCTTTGGCCACCATAATGTTGTCAAGTATTTGTCTTCCAGGAAAAAATGCTGACTGGTTCTTCTCTATAAGTCCATACAGGAAAGGACTCAATTTGTTGGTGATGATTTTGGTGACAACTTTGTATAACACATTGCATAGAGCTATTGTCCTGTAGTCTGCAACAGTGCTAGCATCTTGTTTTTTTGGAATAAGAGAAAGATATGTATGGTTCAGGCCGGGTGGAATTGAAGAATATCTAAAGCAGTCCTGGATAAGTTGCACAACCTCAGCACCCACAATTTCCCAATATTTTTTTTTGTAAAATAAGGATGGATATCCATCTATCCCTGGAGATTTCAATGAGCCCATCTTTTTGATGACATTCATAACTTCCTCATCACTTGGGATGGAGCTAAGGAACCTGAAATTATCTTGAGAGAGTTTATTAGCATTATCCAGAACAAAAGAGTTAGTAATCACTTGAGTATCTCTTGTGAATATATTTTGAAAATGGGATATAAGAGTCTCCTTCATTTGATCATGATCAGAGATCCAGTTGCCATCTTGGCCTTTTATTGCAAAGATTTTGTTTTTGCTCCTTCTATGGATAACAGATACATGAAAAGCTTGTGTATTTTTTGCCAACGGTAGGGACCCATTTAGACTTGTTCCTCTACTGCCAAAACATCTTGTCCATTTTCTCCAAGCTGGTTTGTTGCAGATTGTCGTCTCCTCCTCCCTTATGTCTGTCAAATGAGCTTTGGCCTGCAGGCCCGCCATCTTTTGATTTTCATTTTCAATCTCTCTCCTTGTGTCACCAAAGGTTTTTTTGCTCCATTTCCTGAGACCTTCTCCTACTTCTTCAAGTTAGTTAAAATGTCTCATGTTGAGTTCTCACATCGTTCCTTCAAAATTTCCTTGAATTCAGGATGCTCAATCCAATAAAACTCAAATTTATAGTTTGTTTTTCTCTTATGAGGCTTTCTCATTGTGTTGAGAAGAATTGGTGCATGGTCACTCTCTATTCATGGTAGGTGAAGAACAACAACATCAGGAAAACATAATCTCCATTCAGTGTTGCAAATAGCTCTGTCAAGTCTCTCATATATGGGTGTAGACTGAACGACATTATTCGACCAGGTGAAAGCAAGACCAGTGAATCCTAGATCAATGATGTATCTCTCTCTAATCATCTTTCTGAATTCATTACAGCTTATATCAGTGTTAGCTGAGCCTCCATATTTTTCATGGATGTGCATTAGTGCATTGAGGTCACCAATGATGCACCATGGATCGGTAATTGTAGCTATTGTGTCACTAACTCCTCTCCAGAAGCCATCTCTTTGGGAATGAGCTGGAGGACCATATATGCAAAGAAGGTCCCAACCATGTATGCTAATGATACGTATTGATCTCTGTACCTTTGTGACTATTATTATAGAGGCGGAATTCAGAATAATAATAGACGAAAACTAGAAAACAAAACACACTAGAAACCAGGTTCGAAGAAATATATCTTCTCTAGATTATGAACAAGAAAACTATTACAATTCTCTCATTGTTACGCTCACAATCTCTCTAGGTAAATAACCTTAAAATATTTTCTAAGCTTGCTTTTGCAATAATTAATTGCCTCACAAACTTCTTTCTAGGTATGTGCGTTCAACCTCCTTTTCTAGGTGTCAAACCACACTCTCTATATTGTCTTAGCTGTGAGCTAAACATCTCTATTTATAGCTTTAACGGTTTCCCAAACCTTATAGGAATTTATTTCCTTATCTAGGAATAATTCCTTTCCTAGGTATATTTCCTTATCTAGGAATAAGTCCTTTTCTAGGTATATTTCCTTATCTAGGAATATTCTTAATCTAGTAATAATTTTTTTTTAAGTATATATTTCCTTATCTAGAAATATTTACTTTTCTAGGAAATATTCCTTTTTTAGGCATATTTCCTTATCTAAGAATATTGCCTAAAAATCAGTATTCCTTCCTTAAATTACATTTTTATCCTCCATCTTTCTTGAGGATCACTAGTTCCCGGAGAGAGGAAGATACAAATGTATCATGCGCCCCCACTCAAGAACTTGAACTCATGTGGAAGTTAGATTTGGAGGTTAGCGAACCCAAGAGTTCCTTTCTCCATACTGAACCATCCATCCTTGCTGGAAACTTGACTTCAACTTCCAATTAGAAAAGCGTCCTTATCTTCCTGTGTTGCCTTAATCTCTCTTCACTCCGTAATACAATCCTCTTCGAGTGATTCTTCTCTACCAAAGCACAAGTCTTCCACGTGTGTCAAGATCATCTTGTCATCTCTATCATCATCTAGTAATGGTGGTTCATACATCTTCAACCTTCCTAGGTCATCTTTTTGTTGTTCGGTTAGGGTGTCCAAACAAACTCTACTCGGCTTCTCGTCAAGAGAACGGGTCACAAGGAGAATGAACTCCGTACTAGCATTCGCCAACCGTTTAGCTTGAGTGGCTAGTGAAGAGTCTATAGCTCGTATTACAAAAGCTTTTCCATCTTTCGTAAAGGTATACTTCTGGTCTCTCCTATGTAAAACCGCATCTCAATCCCAAAAGTAAGGGCTACCAAGTACAACCTGTCAAACATCTAATGAAACCACATCGCATGCAACCTCATCAATGTATGACTCATCAAAAGCAAACTTGAACATACACTGCTCTGCAACCTGTAGCCCACCTTCCTTTTGAAGCCACCCTAAAGAATAGGGTTTCGGATGTTTGAAAATCTTCAAACCCAACTTATGTACCAAAGAATGTGAAAGTAAATTCTTCTGACTTCCCGGTCAATAACAACTTCTATAAGTGTTGTCTTAACCTGCATCTTAACTGTGAAGAGTCGTTCCCTAAGGTCATCTTTTAAATGTCCTTATTTTTCTCCTTCCATAAGTGAGAGCTTTGAGTTGGGTTCCGTTAGTCCTTGGACTTCTATTGGAGCTTGTGCGACTACTGCTGCCTTCTTGGCTTCTTTATTATGCAACCCTTTTGGTTTTAGATTAGGATACTTCGTCCAACACTTGTCGACAATATGTCCTGTTTGTTTGCAATGAGTGCAAGTCAAACCTTCTTTGTCTTTAGACTTCATATCCTCTTTGTTCCTTTCATCTCCTTTAGCGACGAAATCTCTAGACTTCCCCTTGGTATTTCCATCAACATCAGTTTTCTTAAGCCTGCCTTCGATAGCATTAGCTTTTATGCTTGCTTCGGAGATAGTATCCACCGAAAACATCTTCAACTCCTTCCTTATATACTCATGGAATACTTCATATAGATAGCATAATCTTCCAAGTCTAAATCCAAAACCATAGCTTGATTCTGAAATTCCGAAGTATATTCTTGTACGGTTTGGTTGTAAGTTTGCTTCAAGTCGTACCACTTGAACCATCTCTCTTCAAGGTAGCCAATCGAATAAAATTGTTTCCTCACAACTTCCTTGAATCCCTTCCATGACAATGCTCCCTTACTTAGGTATTGCCTTTGATAAGCTTTCCACCACATTAGAGCATGCTTTCAAAGCTTCAATGCCGCAAAAGCTATCTTCTCCTTCGAACCATATTCAAAGAATGAAAAGTACGTCTCTAGACGCTCTATCCAATCATCCAATTTCTCTACATCGACACTTCCATCATAAAGTGGAATATCAACATGAAAATCAATTTTTAGATTCTTACCATGATTCATAAACTTATCACGAGGTTTTGTTGCTTTTGTGCCTTTAATAATCTCAATTTCTTCTTCCTCTTCGCTTTCCTCTTCCTCCTACTCATCCTCTTCTTCTGAACCCCAAGATGGAGATTTCGTCTTTTTCGTAGGTTTCATAGTTGGTGTATTGGAACGAATACAAGCAACCAACTCGTCCAGGGTAGTTTGAATCATCTTCATCTCTTTTTCTAACATAACTACCTTCTCGTCGGTAGTTTTTGGTTCATCAGTCTTAGATTCATCGTCTGTCTTAGCCATCCTTGGTTTTCTTGTTCTTTTAACGTATTCTTGGTTTTCGAGTAACTCACCAAGTTGTTTGTAGAGAGATCTAGTGAAGACCATAAACCACATGAATCTTCCCTAAAAGAAACGAACTTGCTCTGATACCAACTTGATACATATTGATCTCTGTACCTTGGTGACCATTATTATAAAGGCGGGATTCAGAATAATAATAAACGAAAACTAGAAAACAGAACACACTAGAAACCAGGTTCGAAGAAATATATCTTCTCTAGATTATGAACAAGAAAACTATTACAATTCTCTCTTTGTTACGCTCTCTCTAGGTAAATAACCTTAAAATATTTTCTAAGCTTGCTTTTACAATAATTAATTTCCTCACAAACTTCTTTCTAGGTATGTGCGTTCAACCTCCTTTTCTAGGTGTCAAACCACACTCTCTATATTGTCTTAGCTATGAGCTAAACATCTCTATTTATAGCTTTAATGGTTTCCCAAACCTTATAGGAATCTATTTCCTTATCTAGGAATAATTCCTTTTCTAGGTATATTTCCTTATCTAGGAATATTACCTTATCTAGGAATATTCTTAATATAGTAATAATTCCATTTTAAGTATATATTTATTACCTTATCTAGAAATATTTACCTTGTCTAGGAAATATTCCCTTTTTAGGTATATTTCCTTATCTAAGAATACTGCCTAAAAATCAGTATTCCTTCCTTAAATTACAATTATATCCTCAATTTTTCCTGAGGATCACTAGTTCCCTAAGAGAGGAAGATACAAATGTATCATGCGCCCCCACTTAAGAACTTGAACTCCTGTGAAAGTTAGATATGGAGGTTAGGGAACCCAAGAGTTCCTTTCTCCATGATGAACCATCTCTCCTTGCTGGGAACTTGACTTCGACTTCCAATTAGAAAAGCGTCCTTATCTTCCTGTGTTGCCTTAATCTCTCTTCGCTCCGTAATGAAATCCTCTTCGAGTGATTATTCTCTATCAAACCACAAGTCTTCCACGTGTTGCAAGGTCATCTTGTCATCTCCATCATCATCTATTAATGGTGGTTCAAACATCTTCAACCTTCCTATGTCATCTTATTGTTGTTCGGTTAGGGTTTCCAAACAAACTCTATTCGGCTTCTCGTCAAGAGAACAGGTCACAAGGAGAATGAACTTCGTACTAGAATTCACCAACCGTTAGCCTGAGTGGCTGTAATCAAGCTTGCTCCCTCAAGTGGAGAGTCTATAACTCGTATTACAAAAGCTTTTCCATCTTTCGTAAAGGTATACTTCTGGTATCTCTTATGTAAAACCGCATCTCGATCCCACAAGTAAGGACTACCAAGTACCACCTGTCAAACATCTAATGGAACCACATCGTATGTAACCTCATTAATGTATGACTCATCAAAAGCAAACTTGAACGTACACTGCTCTGCAACCTGTAACCCACCTTCCTTTTGAAGCCACCCTAAAGGATAGGGTTTCAGATGTTTGAAAGTCTTCAAACCCAACTTCTGTACCAAAGAATGTGAAAGTAAATTCTTCTGACTTCCCGGGTCAATAACAACATCTATAAGTGTTGTCTTAACATGCATCTTAACTGTGAAGAGTCGTTCCCTAAGGTCATCTTTTAAAGGTCCTTCTTTTTCTCCTGCGTTAAGAGAGAGCTTTGAGTTGGGTTCCGTTAGTCCTTGGACTTCTATTGGAGCTTGTGCGACTAGTGCTGCCTTCTTGGCTTCTTTATTCTGCAACCCTTTTAGTTTTAGATTAGGATACTTCATCCAACACTTGTCGAAAACATGTCCTGTTTGTTTGCAATGAGTGCAAGTCAAACCTTCTTTGTCTTTAGACTTCCTATCCTCTTTGCTCCTTTGATCCGATTTTCATTCTCAAGCTTCATCATTGGTATGATCGTGGGATTTAAGCTCCAGGAAGGTTCTTAAGAATTTGGTAGACATGATCAAGCAATCATATAAAGTTGATTGGGTTATTCTAGCTACCCTTCTTGGTATGTTTGAGTTTTGTTCTCCTTGTAAGCTTAGAGGCAAGATTCTTGGGAGAAGATTCATTATGTGATTGTTTGGCTAATTTGGAATGAAAGAAAAGGTAGAGATTTTGGAGCTACACATAGAACTGTAAAAGAGATAGTTTTGTTCAATAAACGAACTATTGTGCTCTGGTTGCAGGATATGGGAACTTTTGAAGATGTTTATATAAACTCCATTTTGTTTAATTGGGAAACGGTTTTACACTTGTGATGTAAGTGTTGGAACCCTTACTGGGATGTAAATATCTTTTTTTTTTAATATCCCTTTTTTCGAAAAATAAAGTTCATTTAGGTTATATCAAAATAATATATCCTTCGAAGATTATCATTTTAACTATCACAAACATAATAAGTTATTGTGGTACTAATTTCAATCTTATTCACAAGTCTTTCAACAACAACAATAAAAAAAACAGAAAAAAAAAAGATACTCCTTGTTGTCAAGCTAACTAAAACCCATTCCTCTTTTTGTTCTAAAATTTGATATTTTATAGAGACTATAAGAATCCTTACCCACTAATTTTAAATGGATATGTGAATTTAAGAGGGTCGAAGAATCTAAAGATTCTGATCCTCACTCCATCCTCGTAAATATGGGCTCCGCTTGACCTTTTAGCACTTCGAGTTCCTTTTGCAAGTGGTGCACTAAGATCATGGACTAGTTCATGTATATGAGCGCAAACAAGAGTACAAATAGGTTTTCGAACAAAGGTTGGTGCCAAGATAGAATTAAAAACCTTGGTTGCTGGAAGAGATTTTATAGATCCAAATGGATCGAAAAAAATTAAATACACATGCATCTTAACACCTCCTTGGCGATGGTTAACATGGGCGTGAATGGAATATGTGAAAATAAGAAGGTACCCAAACACACCACAATATTTTTGTTTCCAACCTATAAGTCCTCCACCGAATATGATCGTCTATGTACAGAGTCGAGACAACTCGGTTCACACTTCGCGTGATCGTCTATGGATACGAGATCGAGACAATACAACAACAATATAACTTGTGTCATTGACTATGGATACAAGATCGATACAACGCTACAACAAAGTGTGTTGCTTGTGTATATGAGAAAAAATGGTTCGCTGGTTTTTTAGGGAATGGAGAGACGACCGTGTGATAGAGGCTCCTCAACCTAGTGAATCGCCTAACCTCAAAAAAATGTACTGCACGGGAGTGCTTTGAGTTTGAGAGATCAATCTTTAGGTCTCCGGCCTAAACCAAGACAATGGTCGTTCCAGAGTCAATTCTGTCACAAAGAGGGAAGAGGGTTGATCTGTATGAGGGAAGCTGGGAAGTGTGTGAGATCAATGATGATCAAGGATTGTGAATGTGTTTAAGGTTTCTGCAAGTTTTCTGTGAACTGTTGAGTTCGAATAAGTTCTGGTGGATTGATGGAATTCTTCAGCGTGATTGCTCGAAAAATTGTCTTGTTTTCAATCGTGGATTCAGAGACTTATTTATATTATAGAATAGTAGACACATTGATCTCCAGTAAGTGTGACAGTTTCTCAAGTGAAAGAGTGGGAAAGTGGGAAATCGTGGTTTAACCAGTTCCAGGTCGTGCGGATACTCGATTGATTGTCCACCCACTACTTTGATAACTCCCTCAATTACTTGCACGACTTAGTCACATTTCGCATCATGTATGAACACACGTGTTGTAGGCCGCCAGACCAAAACCCTAATTGATATCCCACCCATGTGACATGATTGATGTCTCAAGAACGTGGAGTCTGCGAAGCAGACGTGTATTTGATTAGTCAGTCGTTGACTTGATTAGACGATGGGTCCAGGTATTGTCCAGTCGAGCATGATTGTTGAATGCTCTAGGATTCATGAATTGAACGTATAGTTCTCGAATGAATGAATGAATGATGTTGATATTGCTCGTCTGAGCAAATATTGTCCGATGAATTTGTTTAATATTGATAGTTGAATCAATGTTCGAGCGACTGAGCAAGTATTGCTCATTCGATAAATTACTGAATATTGGTAGTTGGATTAATATTTGAACAATTGAGCAAGTATTTTTCATTCGATAAACTACTGAATATTGATAGCTGGATTCAATATTCGATCAACTGAGCAAGTATTGCTCATTCGATGAATTACTGAATATTGATAGCTGGATCAATATTCGAACAATTGATGAATTATTGGTAGCATGACCAATTAAAATATTGAAATATTGGTAGCTGGACCGAATATTATGTAGTTAATCCAGATGTTGGTTGCTGGACCAACATAAAATTTATTAGTGTTTGAACTTTCTCAAAATTATGATTTGCAGAGCATTCATTCGAAACCCTAATTTTTGATCAATTGTTGGTCAATTGATGATTTACTCAAAAATGAGCCATAGAGTGAAGGAGGGAATGGCCACATGGGATGATGGTCGACCATGTATCTCTCAAGTGCTCGAGTGAGCGTGCACCAAAGTCCTTTATTGACCAGTTGGTGAAAGAACGATCAAACGCTGGTTTAATCATTTATTAGAATAGTGCTCGTGTGAGCGTTAGGTAATAAAACCTAGTTATGGAGAGATGAGTAACCGACCAAGAGGGAATGGAACTGACCCTTGGTGGACGTGGGACCAGCTGACGGTCGTTTGAGCGAGCCCCAAGTTGGTTGTAAAGAGTTTGGACCCAATATGAGCAATTGATAGCAAATTACGTCAAAATCATGAAGATGCGTGGGATCGGATCATTGTAAGCCTTAAGGCCGTCCTTGGTCACTCAAGGCAGCATGCATGTGTCACCATATTGTCCATGTCTCAGTCCTGAGAGTTTTGGTATTTTCTGGTGAGCGTTTGAGAAATATTTTGGATTTTCAGAAGAGTTTGATCTTGACTGAAACTCTCAATTTTGCTCGAATGAACGAGCAGAACTTCGCTTGTGCGATCGATATTTTGAGAATATTAAAATAATAATGTTTTAATATTTTACGTGAGTAGCCTAGTCGGTCAAGTGACCATTTGATTTTTTGCTTTTCCAGGGTTTGAGCAATATTTGATAAAATATTGAAAAACTAGGGTTTTCGCTCAAACGACGGAGTTCCATGAGTTTATGGAAATAATAATATGAGAAAATAAGGGATTGTGAGGTGTGGGACCGACCACGGCTAGGGCATGGCCGCCCGGCTAGGTGGCCCTTGTTCGATGAAAGTATGGAAAAACTAAGAGTTTCGATCAAATGAGGGAGTTTGCTCAAATGAAGGAGTATCCATGAGATGAGGTTGATAAATTAAAACAAAATAAAATAATGAGAGAGGGGACCGTTCACGGCGGCATGGCCGGCCGGCAGGTGGGCCCGGTCCCACGCCTCTTGCTTATTTTATTTAATATTATTTTCCTCCATAAGTTGCTCGTTTTTCCATGTTTTCGATCGTTCGTTCGTTCGGGTGATCGTTCGTGCATTATTGTCAAGTACACTAGCACCATTTTCTCGGGACTTACTTGACGGTGACTCAGACGCACGGACAGTGGATATTTATTACTAATTCATGGAATTCAGTCGGGAAGAATCCATGAAAAAGAGTAATAAAATGGATTGATTATCTATTACTAATTCATGGAATTTAGTCGGGAATACGCCATGAAACGGAGTAATGAGATAAAAATGGTTATCTATTACTAATCCATGGAATCAGTCGGGGATCATCCATGGAACGGAGTAATGAGATAAAATAGATTATTTTCTAGGAATTCTGTTGGGGAATGACACTAGAATTAATCTATTTGCATAATCGAGATATGAGATAGTTGAAGCATCATATTCGTTCTGAGGGGTGTATAGTCAGGGAACAACGAGCGGCGTGATGTCCTGAACGCGTTAAGCTCTCTAATAAACAATTATGTCTAAAGAACCGCCTGACTCTATACACGGTCTCTTTACATAGTCAGGGAACAACGAGCACGTAACGTCCTGAAGGCGTTAAGCCCTCTAAAAACAATTATGTTTAGAGAACCGCCCAATCATTATTCTATATAGAGGTGGGTCTCTCTATGTAGTCAGGGAACAATAAGCAACGTGACGTCCTGGAGGCATTAAGCTCTCTAACAAACAATTATATCTAGAGAATCGCCCAATAATTTGATTATACATAGAGGTCGTGATGAAATGTGCAGCATCAAACGCTCAGCTGGGAGGCCTTTCGAGAAACATATTCATCATGGCTCTGAGAGGAATGTTCGCTCGGTCAGAGATCGTGAAACTGTTCACGGATCATAAAATATGAATCGTCACATGCGTTCCTGAAACCGGGTCAGAAACATGCAGTATCATGATTTTACGATTTTATCCCTTGTTGAAAATCCACCATCAACAACTTGATAATAGTTCGGTAATAACCAAACTCTATAGGATCACTATCAAGTATTGTAGAGTTAATGTATATGTGTATTTTATTTTATTATAATAAACAATTATAATGTGGAGATCAAAGTAAAAGACACAACAAGATTTTCTTAACGAGGAAACCGCAAATGCAGAAAAACCCCGGGACCTAGTCCAGTTTTGAGTACACTCAGAATTAAGCCGATATACAAAATATAATACCAACTTCGTATAGTTGAGACCAAGCAAACTACCCTAGATACTTAGTTCCCTCTGTATCCCTGCGCCTTCGACTTCTAGAGTCACACATGTGCATAACAAGTCATTTGGATCGTATTCCAAACAGGAATGGAAGAATCTGTTTGGTAACCACTCTAATCAATCTTGCTAAAAGACTTAGATGAGTCGTTGACAAAGGCTCTTATGTTTAATCTAATAAACTCCTTTGTCTGGTTAGATCAATCTATACAATAACTACCAAAGTAGTCAAGTTTACATTCACACTCAATCAAAATAAATCACAAAGAAAAATATTGAGAATGCCGATGTCACGCAACTAATCAATCGAATAAAACCGATTCTAGTTGGATCCCAGCCGATCAAGGTTTGTGCACACAATTCACAAGATACGGAAACCAATCAGAAATCTCTTCGTGTTCAAATCTTCTTTAATCTTCAATAACCCGCACAACACCAATTGAATCTCTTGTGATCAATCATGCACAGAACAGAGTCTGTTAATAATGGATTATCACAAGATGTCTTTAGATCTAGCAACAGTTCTAAGATGTCGTCGATACTTCGATCTAGTTTGAGTGAATCTTATATCAGAAGAGAAGATTCTCAAGCATAAACAAACTAGGTGCAATCAAAGTTTCAATAACATTTAGTCAATCAAATCAATCAAAAACAAATAACACTACAATTATCTAGTTTTCCACCAACGGTACTCGTAGAGCTTCTTGATCCCACATAAGTCTTTAAACGAGCGGTCGTAAGAGATTTCACCCAATTAGGATGCTTTCCTCTCCGAATAGGAGACACCAAAAACAACAAGAAATGAAGTTTGCCTGGCTCTTAGGATAGTTTGTTAGAAATGGAAACTTAGGTATTTATATATCAAGGATGTTTGGACACCAAGGAATTTCCAGAACCGAAGATAATCTCAAGATATGCAATGAATGGCAAAATTCGGTTTTCCTAATAGAAATGAATGCTTGTCCAATATTTTACGAAATATCTCAATAAAAAATCTCAAATTAGCAAATGCACATTACTAATTTTATTCTATAGAGATATACATTAATTGCTCATAATCAAAGCATATAAAACCAAAAACCTTAATTAAAAGATTCTTATTTCGGCACAAGATCACCTTGAGTACTAAGGATTATCTTTGAACAATAAATGATAAGATTTACTGTTCGTGTTCAAAGTATGTTGACATCTTTTTACTGCAAATCCTTATTTCATATTTACATGAAATTGCATTCTTGGAATCGGTTACACCACACTTCCAAACAAGTTTAGAATTGGTTCACATGTTTTACAAGACTTTTATGTGATTGATCAAATACCAAATCACATACATGGGTTTAATCGGTTCTACCAATCACTAGGATCGGTTATACCTAATTATGGAAACACTTGTGATCGGTCACACCAGTCATTAGGATCGGTTACACCAGTTACAAGGATCGGTTCCATCTACACATGGTATTACTTGTGATCGGTCACACCAGTTACCATGACCGGTTACACCAATTACAAGGATCGGTCACACATTTACTCATGATCGGTGACACCAATTACAAGGATCGATCATACCTGGTAGGGATTAGAAACCTACAATTATATTAAACCGCAGGTGTACGATGTCAAAAATGTAAATAGAGCAAATACGGGTCGAACCCACAGAGACTTGGTCGGTGTAATGTTGAATTTCAGAGCGTTACTTTACTAATTCAAATCAGGGTATTTGTTGATACGACGAGATAATTTTTAAACAAAACTATGAAACTATAAACGAAACAGAAATAAGAATGCAATGAGAGTTGAGAACAATCGATTAAGGGTTACTAGGGCAATCAAATCCACCACTTAACCTATAATAGATGATTCCAGTTTCCATATTATTCATTTCCTTTATAATGGATGGCGGTGAAGATGCACGTCTACCGCATACCAAAAGCAATCTAAGTTTGGATAGTTTGATAACAACTAAGGTATTAATCCCTAGAATTAGTTGTCTTGTGACAGCACAACTAATCACATATTAAATGAATCAGTTTCATATAAGTTGGTGCAACAAATTACAGTTCTAACAACCTAGGATGCAAGACATACAAGGTGTAAGATGTGTGTTTTTCATTGCAAAGATCAAACCATCTAGCATAAAGTTAAGGGTTTAATCTATACCCTAGCTTAGAAATTAGAATATACTGCAAACAGGGGACAAATAGAATTCAAATAGAGATAAAATCATTGATAAAATTGAGCTATATTCTTCTTCAAACTGGTTTTTCAAGAACACTCAGAACATAGGGAACTATTTAGAGTATTTCAAACCACACTCACTGCCTGTCTCCATACACCACATAACCCCCCTTTTTATACATGAATTCTTCCCCAAAATCTCCTTAAAGATGACTTGACATTTAGCTCGACAAGGCGTAGCAACTCCACTTTGTGCATAACCCATGCTTAGACCATTCTTTCCATTCCCCTATCATTACAAAACAAAAATTAGGACAAATGCCACACATTTTACTTGCAACGAACAAGAACTTCAAAATACATTATTTGGCACAAATACAAGCAATTAGTGCAACAAAATGACATAAACACCTACAAAATGATAAGACTGTATGAAATATTAGGTGCCCATCAAATACCCCCAAACCTGCCTTTTGCTCGTCCTCGAGTAAAACACAAAACTAAAAGATAGTCCTATTTACACCACTGTTTCTGGTCAGAATATACCCAAAAAGTTCTTAAGACAAAATGTAATATCAGATTCCATGAAAGTGATACCTGCATTTCAGTTTTAGCTCACAGAAAATGGATATGTCAATCTAGCTTTCGAAGGCACAATTCTAGCACTGAAACGACTAAGGACATGTGATAAGAGTGTAAAGTGTATCTCCCTGGGACATTATACAGAATGATTTACTCTAGGAAGTTATGACTGCCAATCGCTAAGAGATAGTTTTTAGGCTAAGAACTGAATTCAAAGCCAAGCTAGCTGTCCGGATTTACGAGAATTGTGAATGTTCACCTAAGAGTTGGTGATATTTCAGCTTACCCGCGTTGTACATCGACGGCTACACCCTTCTTGCATATTACAAGACCATTTACAACACAAAATCAACAAAGAAGATTGACCGTATATTTACATTGACTACTCTTATTTTGAGGTAAGAGAGATACTTTAACATTTTTACTGAAATAGAACATAATAAACACTGAGTACTTATTTTTTCTTTCTTTTTCTTTTTCTTTTCATTTTTTTTCTTTTCTTTTTAATAACTGAATTTTCATCTGACATTGCAATAACAAGAGATACAAACACAGAATAACACAACAACTTCACAGAAAATCTCAAAAATACATTACATGACACTTTTAGCAAGAGGCATCCCTTTTCGATGCACCCGGTCAAATTCAATGGTTGCTTTTGGCAGCCTACTTAACCTATGAAACAATTACACTATACACGCTTGGTTGATCGTGCATGTGCAAAATTTCTAAATCACATGTGAATTGTACTAGAATCAGGGGTGCCTCATCATCTAGACAAAGAATCCTAAGATATTATATCATGCACAGGTATCACAGATCAAGGTAAATGAGCTCCATTTTTCATTCTTTTTTTATTTTATTTTTAAGATGTTATCTATTTACAAGATTCAAACATACCAAAACACTACAAAATTCATGTGATATCTACTTGTACTCCCAAACCTATGTTAAACAGTGTCCTCAATGTTTCTAAGGATTCACAAAGTTATAACATGCCATGAAGTTCATGAGGATAAAGAAGAGGTTTGGAGAGTACTAGATCCAAAAAGTGTTGCCAAACAAGATAGTTGAGCAACAAGGTAGATATCACCAAAAAAATAGAGATTATGCAGCAAAAACTAGCCTATCAAACTGAAACCGAAAGAAAGCAAAAGACAGAAAATGGAATTCTAAACCTGGTATGTACAAGGGGTGAACCAGTTTAGTCCACACAGATGGGATCTTCAAGATCAGTTGTTTCAATTTCAGGTGGAATTGGTTCAAGGAACGGCTTCAGTCTTTGCTCATTGACCTTGAAGACATTCTTAGTTGCTACGTCTTCGAGTTCTACAGCTCCATGAGGGAATATTGTTCGCACCATGAACGAGCCTGTCCATCTAGAACGCAATTTTCCTGGAAAAAGATGCAAACGTGAGTTGTACAATAAAACTTTCTGGCCAGGCATGAATGACTTGCGCAAAATGCGCTTGTCATGGAACACCTTCATTCTATCTTTGTACATTTTTGCACTGTCATAAGCATCATTCCTCAGTTCTTACAACTCGTTGAGTTGGAGTTTCCGTTGAGTAACTGCCTTATCAAGAGAAAATTTAAGTTTCTTAACTGCCCAATATGCTCGATGTTCTAGTTCAACAGGTAAATGACAAGGTTTGACAAACACAAGTCTGTACGGAGACATGCCAATAGGGATTTTATATGTTGTTCTATAGGCCCATAAAGCATCATTCAATCGTAATGACCAATCTTTCCTAGACGGGTTAACAGTCTTTTCTAGAATGTGCTTAATTTCCCTATTAGAAACCTCTACTTGGCCACTGGTCTGTGGATGGTATGGGGTTTCGACTTTATGAGTTATGCCATACTTGCGAACTAATGACTCAAAAGACCTATTGCAAAAGTGTGAACCACCATCACTAATTATAGCTCTTGGTGTGCCAAAACGAGAAAATATGTTTTCTTTTAAGAAGGACAGAACCACCCTATGATCATTTGTTTTGGTCGCAACTGCTTCTACCCACTTTGAAAAATAATCAACAACAACAAGGATGTATAGCTTACCTTCAGAATTGGGAAACGAACCCATGAAATCAATTCCCCAAACATCAAACAGTTCAACAATCAAAATAGGGTGCAATGGCATCATGTTTCTCTTGGAAATACTTCCTAGTTTCTAACAGCGTTCACAAGCAATACAATAAGCATGGAAGTCTTTGAATGACGATGACCAATAAAACCCACTCTGCAAGACTTTTGCAGCAGTCGTCTTGGCACTGTGCTTGGTCGTGACAAAAAGATATCACATCTTTTTGTTCACTGTTGGGGACACATTTCCTAATGACTTGGTCCGGGCAGTACTTAAACAGGTACGAGTCATCCCAAAAGAAGTATTTAACTTCAGCCAAGATCTTAAAACGGTCTTGTTTAGACCAATGCATTGGCATTCTTCCCGTGACAAGATAGTTCACAATGTCAGCAAACTAAGGATACTCAGACACAAGCATTAATTGTTCATCAGGAAAAGACTCTCTAATCTGCACGGACTCATCAAAAGACTCAACATTTAATCTTGACAAGTGATCAACAACCACATTCTCAGAACCTTTCTTGTCTCGAATTTCGAGATCAAATTCCTGCAATAACAGTATCCATCGGATAAGACGGGCTTTAGCATCCTTCTTAGAAAGAAGGAATTTCAGGGCAGCATGATCAGTGTATATGATGACCTTAGACCCTATCAAGTATGACCTGAACTTGTCAAATGCAAAAACAACAGCAAGCAACTCTTTCTCAGTAGTTGTATAGTTAAGTTGAGCATCATTAAGAGTCTTGCTAGCATAGTATATCACATATGGAAGTCTATCAACGCACTGTCCTAAAACAGCACCAACAGCAAAATCAGATGCATCACACATGATTTTAAATGGCAATTTCCAGTCAGGTGGTCGGACTATAGGGGCTAAAATTAGAAAAGTTTTGAGTTCTTCCCATGCACGCACACAAGCATCATCAAACACAAATGCAACATCTTTACCAAGTAGATTACACAGTAGCCTTGAGATCTTACTGAAATCTTTAGTGAATCTACGGTAGAAACCAGCATGGCCTAAAAATTATCTAACCTCCCTCACAGATCGAGGTTGTGGCAAGTGTTGAATGAGGTAAACTTTAGCTTTATCTACTTCTATGCCTTTTTCGAAGATGATGTGTCCTAGAACTATTCCTGAGTTCACCATAAAATGACACTTTTCCCAATTCAAAACCAGATTTTTTTCTTTATATCTAATCAGCACAAGAGTGAGATGGTTCAAAAATTCATCAAAGGAAGATCCAAACACAGAAAAATCATCCATAAAGATCTCAAGGAAATTATCTATCATGTTAGAAAAAATGCTCATCATACAACGTTGAAATGTGGCAGGTGCATTACACAACCCAAAGGGCATGCGCCGATAAGAAAATGTACCATAAGGACATGTAAATGTAGTCTTTTCCCAGTCCTCGGGTGCTATGTGAATCTAGTTGTAACCAGAATAGCTGTCTATGAAACAGTAATGACTATATCCAGATAACTTTTCTAACATTTGATCTATGAAAGGGATAGGGAAATGATCTTTCATTGTAACTGCATTCAACTTCCTATAATCAATGCAAACTCACCACCCTGTGGTTACTCGAGTAGGAACTAACTCATCTTTATCGTTTTGAACGACAATAACTCCTGACTTTTTCGGCACAACCTGAATGGGACTAACCCATTTTCTATCTAAAATCGGGTATATGATACCCGCATCAAGAAGCTTAAGGATCTCACCCCTAACAACTTCTTTCATGTTGGGATTGAGTCGCCTCTGCATCTCCCTAGATGTTTTAGCATTATCTTCAAGATTTATGTGATGCATACAAACTGTGGGACTAATACCCTTAATATCTGAGATTGTCCATCCTAGGGCTTCTTTATGCTCCTTAAGTACTTCTAAAGGATTACTTTCCTGTTCCGTATCTAAGGAAGATGAAATGATTACATGAAAAGTATAACAAGATCCCAAAAATACATATTTAAGAGTATCAGGCAATGGTTTCAGTTCGAGCTTTGGTGGTTCAATAAGATACGAGACAGACTTGGATTCAGAGAGTGGAAGTGGCTCCACTCTAGCTTTCCATTTGGTGGTGTCCATGAGAGGTGCAGATTCAAGCAAATAATTCACTTCAATTATGTATTCATCATCAAACAGATCCAAGTTAAAATTATTCAAACAAGCATGCAAAGGGTCAACAGACATGCTAATAGACAACAAATCCTGAATCAAACTTTCAATCATGTTGATTTCATGCACATCATTATCATCATCAAGATCTAAATGTTGTTGGCTAGCATTAAAAACATTCAACTTCACAGTCATATTACCAAACGACAATTTCAACATTCCATTACGACAATTAATGATTGCATTGGACGTTGCCAAGAAGGGACGTCCTAAAATGACAGGAATGTGACAGTCTGGGTTCTGCACAGGCTGAGTATCTAATACAATGAAGTTCACAGAAAAATAGAACTTATCAACCTTGATTAGAACATCTTCTACCACACCACGTGGCACTTTGACGGATCTATCCGCCAATTGCAGAGTTATAGGTATTGGTTTTAGCTCTCCAAGACCCAACTGCACATATACCGAATATGAAAGTAGGTTAACACTTGCCCCTAAGTCCAGTAACGCCTTATTGACCGTATGGTCACCTATCATGCATGTGATTGTGGGACAACCTGGGTCTCTAAATTTGTGGAGTCTTATTTTGAATGATATAACTCACCTGTTCAGCAACAAAGGCACGCTTATGCACATTAAGCTTTCGCTTTTGTGTGCACAGATCTTTCAAGAACTTAGCGTAAGCAGGGATCTGCTTAATTTCTTCGAGAAATTGAATGTTAATATTGACTCGCCTGAACAATTCCAATATCTCGTTATACTGCGTTCCTTTATTTTGCTATTCTAACCTTTGAGGAAAAGGATATACAAACACATTTGATGGCACAGAAACATTAACATCAGCAGATTTTTTAGATTAGGGACATGCTCAGATTCATTTTCAACAATTGGTGTATTATGCGATGTTGTATGCAATTGTGACTTAGACACAGACTCACTCTTTCCAGGCATGCTTACATTGTTATAAATTACTTTGCCATTACGAAGAGTAGTAACAACATGTGCAGTCTCATTACAAGAAGACGTACTTTCCTGAAATGTTCCTTTTGGATTTTGTTCAAGCTGACTTGGAAACTTACCCTTTTCCCTGTCATTAAGCGCATCACAGATCTGACCTATCTTAAGTTCTAGACTTGTAAAACGTTGGTCAGTGGTCTTCTGATTTTGCAAAAGATTTTGGGTCAACAGACCAACACTTTCTTCAATACTAGACAATTTTTTCTCAGAAGGATGTTGTGTGTACGATTGTACCTGGGGGTTTCTAGGATATGAATATCCTTGTGCGTTTCCTGATGCACCTCCTTGTACTGGGCCCTTGGACCATGAAAAGTTAGGGTGGTTCCTCCACCATGGGTTATAGGTCTGTGAATAAGGGTTATGTTCTTGCTTTTGATATAAAACATGGGCCTGTTCAAGTCTAGATTCCTGAAATGCAAGTATTTCTGGGCAACTGTCCACTAGATGGTCAGAACTATTACATGCAGCACACATAAACATTTCGACATGGTCACGGAGAGTAGTTGCAGTAGGTTTCACATTCTTCAGCAGCTCTAAGGCTTCTACTCTCTTAGCCAACGATGCAATTTTCGCATTTCCCTCAAAGTCGGACTCAATCCTATGAACATTAGCATCTACAGGGGAAGTCTTTCTAGGTTCACGAATGGACTCTCATTGCTGAGTCTTTTCAGCAACTTCAGTTAGGAAAGTCCAACACTTTTGTCAATAAATGAACAGTTGCACATTGACTCAACTGTTGTTCGGGTGGAAACATCTAGACCTTCATACAAAATTTGCACAAGTCTCCATTTTTCAAAACCATGGTGAGGACATTGAAGCAATAATTCATTAAATCTCTCCAGGTATTTAGCTAAGGTCTCACCCTCTAATTGCACAAAGCTATTCAGACTTTGACGAATGGTCGCAGTCTTGTGATTTGGGAAGAACTTTTTGAAAAATTCTCTCGTAAGATCATCCCATGTTCTAATTGACTGTGGCTGCAGGGAATATAGCCAAGACTTAGCCTTTTCCTTCAAAGAGAAAGGAAATAATATCAATTTCAGGGACTCTTCCGGTATTTGAGTGAAACGCAGAGTCCCACAAATCTCTTCAAACTCTCTCACATGGTGGTAGGGGTTTTCAGCATCAACCCCTCGAAACACAAGGAGCATATGTATCGTGCTCGCTTTCAATTCAAATTGACCATCATCATCTGGTAAAACAATGCAAGAGGGATGGCTTGCCCTTGTGGGGTACATATAATCCTTGAAACTGCGGGGTGGAATTACCTCGTCACCCATTGTCTCAGGTTGGTCAGGTCTTTCTTCGACAGACACGGGAATTTCAACTACGTCATCTCGCTGAATTCTAACTAGACGATTTGTTTGGTCTCTAAAAGACACAATCATATCCCAGAAAACATACCATTTAACATGTTATAACACTCGGTCAACCAAGAAAATCACAATTCAAACAAGCAAGGACATAAGAAGATGCAGTATTAATTCATGGATGTATGCACTCGGACACAATATTTTTGCAGAGATTGATATAAACACGGTGAAATAACAACTTCATCTAGCAAATAGGTTTCTCAAGTGTCACAAATGTTCAAAGGTGTTATGTGTTGCAGGGGTTTGATAATGGAGTATCTAGTTCAGTTTGCATGCGAGGATGGTATATCATTCAAGACAAGAATTTTAAAGTTGAGGCACGATACCGCCGATATGAGACCGGGTTTAGGCACAACCAATAGGTTGTCTCGCAATGTTTTTCTCCTCACCTTTGGTTTGTAATGCAGTATCTCAGGTACCCGTTGATCTCAAAAGAGGAATTTCAGTAACCAGATATACGCCGGTAAAGAAAAAACACGATAGTACATACACTGATTATGAATAACTGAGAAATGACTCAACAGCATGACTATGATTTTGATTTACACTAATTTTCTAATCATGACTGACTAAGATATCATCTACGAAGCAGTCACAAAAGAACAGGACGAGGCTAACGCAAAATACAATGATGGACAAGAGATGCGAGAATGCTTGCACTAATATGTCACAGGGGGATGAGAACTGGTAAAATAGTAATTGACCATATGATTACAAAAGATAATACATGTGCAGATTTCATGAAAAGGTACAAAATCTAAGTTATAACAGAATATTCACAACTGCTGAAACAGTAAAATAGCTGCTACAGATTCAAAACGTGTTAAGATGCTACTGATAAAAACTACAGAGGGTAAAATATTACAGGCTGAGAAAGTTAAAAACAACTGAAAATTAAACAAATATATAAACTAAACACATAATGCATTAGATACAGATGAACTGACTCACTGGATTTGTCTTGCAGGAATGGAATGATACAGGACGATGATGCTACAAAACTACATCTAGCATTACAAACCTAAGATGCAAATGTGGAGCTAAATGACAGATTTCTGAGTTACGCTAACACAATACCAAGAAGGACTTTTGCACAGAAGCTACAGTTTCACCACACCTACCACTTCTCAGGAATTAGCCAGCACAATCGAAAATTTTCGGCAAATTTGGAGTTGGGGACAAATCAAGCTTGCAGATTCAAAGTTTAAGTGCAGGTGACTGAATTCTAACTATTGTGACGAAACCTAATATTGTGTAAGGCAAAAGTTCTTAACAATGCAACAATAAATAAAAAAACATAACTTACAGACTCCTATATGACTACTTACTGAAGGGAATATACAGATGGTATTACGCTTAAAATTTTGAAACAAAGGATCCTATCAAACACAACTGAGCTACTGATTATGGTACATTACCTATCCTAACTAGATGGAATTATGCTAATGAAACTGAAAACAAAACCTACAGCTAAGAAGTCTTAGGGCTAAGCTATAATTATAGATTCCTAAACTGATCGACACAATTTAACAAGAAAATTTTACCTAGAACTAAGATGTAGATTATATACAAATGGATTAAAGTTACACAGTTAGACTACAATGGTAGAGAAGAAACTATCAAACTGAAACATAATGCAGTTATGCAAATAACGATGGAGTGATGGAAACCACAGGATGTGACTAACTACAGATAACATGGAGTTATAAAGCTAAGTTATGACTACAAAATATCAAATGGAAGAAATTACAGAAGTACGGAAAACTGATAAGCTACAAATGATGATGACAGAAGGCCTGAAATAGAACAAGTTACACTAAGTTAAACTACTAGAGGATGATGCAAAGATGGATGAAGTTTACAAACTATCATTACAAAATGAGGCTAGTTGCAGATGCAGAAATGATGCAGTTTATGCGAATGAGGTGATTGAAATTTACAACTTACACTTACAGCTACAGATTGTGATATAAATCTAGTTATACTAACACAACAAGACTAAGAATGGTTTTAAAAAAGCATTACAAAAGCAAATACTACTAATAGGTTACTAATTATGAAAGGATTACAACAATGATGAAAGCTACAAAAACTACAACAAACATATAACTACAGATCTAAAACTTCTACAAGATGCAAGACATATGCTGATGCAGGAGACTGAAAAATTTAAACTACAATGAACATGATGTAATAATCTAACACATATATACAAGAAATATGCTAAAAATCAGTAAAGTGGAACCAAAGAAGCAACTACACCGCTACCGAGTCCCCGACAGCGGCGCCAAAAACTTGGTAGGGATTAGAAACCTACAATTATATTAAACCGCAAGTGCAGGATATCAACAATGTAAACAGGGAAAATAATGGTCGAACCCACAGAGACTAGGTCGGTGTAATATTGAATTTCAGAGCCTTACTTTACTAATTCAAATCAGGGTATTTGTCGATACGACGAGATAATTGCTAAACAGAACTATGAAACTATAAACGAAACAGAAATAAGAATGCAATCAGAGTTGAGAACAGTCGAGTAAGGGTTACTAGGACAATACAATCCACCACTTAGCCTATACTAGATGATTCCAGTTTCCATATTATTCTTTTCCTTTATAATGGATGGCGGTGAAGATGCACGTTTGCCGCATACCAAAGGCAATCTAAGGTTGGATAGGTTGATAACAATTAAGGTATTAATCCCTAGAATTAGCTATCTTGTGTCAGTACAACTAATCACAAATTAAATGAATCAGTTTCATATAAGTTGATGCAACAAATTACAGTTCTAACAACCTATGATGCAAGACATACAAGGTGTAAGATGTGTGTTTTTCATCGCAAAGATCGAACAATCTCTATTCAATTAAGCATAATATCAAAACATGAATATCTAGCATAAAGTTAAGGGTTTCATCTATACCCTAGCTTAGAAATTAGAACATACTGAAAACAGGGGACAAATAGAATTCGAATAGAGATAAAACCATTGATAAAATTGAACTCTATTCTTCTTCAAACTGGTTTTTCAAGAACACTCAGAACACATGGAACTATTTAGAGTATTTCAATCCACACTCACTGCCTGTCTCCATACACCACATAACCCCCCTTTTTATACATGAATTATTCCCAAAAATCTCCTTAAAGCTGACTTGACATTTAGCTCGACAAGGCGTAGCAGCTCCACTTTGTGCATAACCCATGATCAGACCATTCTTTCCATTCCCCTATCATTACAAAAAAAAAATCAGGACAATTGCCACATATTTTACTTGCAACGAACAAGAACTTCAAAATACATTATTTGGCACAAATACAAGCAATTAGTGCAACAAAATGACATAAACACCTACAAAATGATAAGATTGTATGCAATATTAGGTGCCCATCAATACCATAACATGGTGATTGCTAAGGATCGGTTGCACCAATTAACAAGAACTAGTCATACCAAATCATAAGTTAGGCATTGTGATTAGTTATACCAAGATAAATAACCTAAGTTAAGATCGGTTCTACCATCTCACACATATTGGTCATCCAAATATTTGCAATGAATAGCCGGACCAATAAGCCTAATTATTTCCCTTTCGATTCACGAAACAAGTTCATGAATGTACTTCCTTTAAACAAATGTAAAAAATTATTTCCTAGGATGAAATCTTCACTATAACCCATTCACATAATTATAACAATATATACAAATTATGTTGATGTCATATCTACGAAGTTCAAAAGATAAGCGTTATACTTCATAATCTAATTCCCTAATACTATGATCATATTATTATGATCATGTCACATCACTAGAGTATTATACAATATGTACAGTATATACAACTTCGCAGTTATGTTTTCAATATAGCACGACTGGAAAGATACGTAAGGAATGAAACAATTCAAGTCAATATTACTAACCTCAAGTAGAAGGATGATGTCGTCGTTCTAGTTCGTTACTTCTTCACATTCTTCAGGTCTTCAGAGTAATACTTGTATGTCTCAACATTCCTAGACTTTCTAGTCTAACCTAAACGAAGCTGACTCTAGTATTTAATCAAGCGACTATAGATGAGTTTTGATACTAAGATATGACAACCAAACTTGACATACCAACGCTTAGTAAGTTCAACCGAGTTATGCTCTAACAATATGTGAATGGTGATGGAAATGAAATAGCTTCAAAGTCCTATGGTTGTCCACAGACCACGACATGGGTACAATAAAAAAGGGCTATCCCTTCAGTAACAACTAGAAAACCCCCGTTGACGCAGCCTAAGATATATCGAATACTCATAATACCAATAAATTTATTTTTTATTTTGTTCACAAGTTTCACTATCATTTGGCTTAATGGGGGCTTTAAACTTTTGTCAAATCTAACACTATCACTGCCCAAAACACGCCAGTAATATTTTGACCACCATTTTCTCGACTTCTAGTCTATTGACCTTCAAAATCTTGGCCAAACTGACCATATTTTTGACTTGATTCAATAATTGATGATTATCACCTTCAATAATTTCTTCACATTTATCATTTTTAGTATGCATTATCCCTTTAATGATCATTTTTAATATTTGGAGGCTCACCGACCCATACAACAACTTGTCTAAACCCCAAAGGAATTAGCAAACCAGACTCTTTAAGTTCAATTTTGGAATGAAGAAAAGGATTGTACGTACTTTTTGTTGTATTGAAAATCCTCTAATGCCAGTTGAAATTGGTTTTAAAGTTTGACACTTCTCAACCATATGGACAAGCAATACCAAAAGGGAGACTGCTCAGATCAATATGACGATACAATTGAGGATCCATTTCTCAAGATCTGCTGAAACTTTCTTAACTACTCCTTTTCATAAATATAAAATATCTCTAGCATTGTAACGACTCTTTGGTTCCATGAGTTTTCTATATGGTTTGGTGGAGGCAGTGGTGATAACAATGGAGTTTTATTCCCTTTTGAAACAAAAATTAGGGTTTTGGTTTAATCCAACAACTAAGAAATTCTTTAAATGAAACATCCCATTGCACAACTACTGACTTTTATGTCTTTTCAGTTCTTTCTATAAATTATTAATTGGAAACGCTTGGTTTAATTTCGGGGTTGACGTTGCAGGTATTACCATAATTAATCTTCGAGTAGCCAAGGAGGAGACACTTTGCATATTGATGATGGTCAGGGGAAACAATGAGGCATCTGAGTTAACTTGTCATATATAAATGTATGTATAATCTATTGAACCAAATGCTTCAATTAAAATTAACTCTGGCATATTAACTAAAGTCCTAAACAATAATCTCATTAAAACATGTGTAGAAATATGATGGAATAGTTATAAATTGAGGGGTACCTACACCAAAATATTTACTTGGGATCTAGAAGTGCGTATCTCTCTCGTATAGTGAATTTGGATACTTCAACCCTTTCTACCACCACAAAAAAAATCAAAAGAAGGTAATTGGTATATTATATCATAGATTTTGTTCTCATGTACTACTGCATTTTGTGTTTGTTTAGAATACTTTTTTCAGGTAAATTTCAAGATATTGTTACATGATATCCTTCCAATAATTCCCACCAACCATGGTCAACACGTACACCTACATCAAGGTCTCTTGGAAAACTGTTCTCAACACTACCTAATCATCAAATTCTTAAGAAGACAATAATTTTCATCTCTTTTTAATTGAACTTTTTTGTTCATAAATATGAGTTTCATTCTCTAAAGGTTAAGCGACTTTGCTAATGGTTTATGATTATAATTCCCGTAATGGTTTTCATAGTTGTCTTCAAGGCACTTATAAAAAGATAAGAGTCAATATAGAAAAATCCGACTCAAAGTACCAACATATCGGTAATTTGAGTCGAAATTGCATCTTTTCAATATTAAATCTACTAAAATCATACGCCATAGTCTCATAAGGATATAATGGTAATTCTGTGAGTAAATAAGATGGTTCAGTCTTCAATCTTTGAGAGTTATTCAATTATGACTGTTACTCAACTACCATACTCTAATCCTAGTCCGAGACTCGACTTTAGTAGACTAGAATCAAGATATAGTTTTGTGCAACTAAAATTGGCAACAAACTTGAGATAGAAAAATTTGCAAGTTCGACCGAGTAGTTCCCAACATCAATTCCAACTGATTTTATTTTTAGCAACAAATATTGCAGGCTTAAGAAACTCCTTCAGGTAAAGAATTTCAGTTATATCGAAGGTGGAGTTCATTCTGTAATGGGATTTTTCATTGAACTGAGATACGAAATTAATATTTTTTTCCATTAAAAAACATCATCCAATGTATGTGATGGTATTGAAAGTTTTGCTTTTATTTCTAATAGGTTAATTTGGTACCAGTAAAACTATCAGTGTGGTGAACTTCAGTTTGAAAATGTCAAGTAAGAGCGTATATAAAGGCATTAACATTCACAGGATACACAATTTTTTTCTTTGCATGAGACAAATTGTAGCCTGAAAAGAAATGATCTCCAATAGTAGTAAACTTTCCATGATTCAAAAACCAAATATTTTATGATCGTTACGCACACAGAATGTTAGATCTTTTAGGTATTTGAATGCTCTAGTACCAATTGAAAAGGGGAGTGCACCGAGTACACCAAAAAAAATTTCGTTACGAAACCTGTAGACTTTGTTTCTTCCCATGAACTTCTATAGAAGATTAAAGTAGACAAGAAAATATCCTTGGATAATCTCTTAAAAGATATTCTTGAATCACAAGGATTGATTGATATACAACTTGCTTGTACTTATAATTATAAAGATAAAATCAATATAATACAGAAAGTAGAAGTGAAGCAAAACAACCAAAATTTTTGTTAACAAGGAAACCTGCAAGCTAGTTGTAAAACCCGGGAACTGGTCCATTTTGAACACACATTGTATTAAGCTGCCAAAAATACTAGACTATTATAACTCTTTGGTCTGAAATTTAATTGAGACAAAATATACCCATTGAGATACTTTGCTGCAGTTGTGCCCCTAAATATCTTGATTCTCGCAAGTACTTATGCACTTTATTCTCCTAGATGATTTTTTACATCATTGGGAGTTGCTCCACAATCCACCGCGAAGACTAGTGCTACCCTAGATCTAAAAGGATACTTACTGCTTCTTTTATGATTCTATATCAAGGATAAAAATTAGTTCCCTAAATTTTGATGAATCTAAATCCAAGATTAGGGTTTATACTCTCCAAAAACGTATGTAGAATTATAAGCAACACAAATACATATACAGGTTTTGAAACTATCTTTCTTTCAAGATAGGTGAACATGTGCTTGAATCCCAAGTGTAGTATTTAGAAGTTGAACCTTATGATAAGATACTCTATAGTGTAGGGATTGGGTTTTCTGTGTTGTTGTTGTCTTCTATTTACAATTTTCAATCAAGACCAATTTTCTTATGATGTAAGTCGTGAGTTTCTTTCAGTCCAAGTTATTTCTCAATTGGCAAATAAAAGTTGTTCCGTAAAATTGTTTTACTAGAAAGTACTGGGCTTGCACTGTGATTCTTTTCATGTTTTCAATTCGTAGGCAATTGAAATCCCAAGTAAATTCTTATGAATTACTACCAAATTCAACTTTAAAATTTCATGAAAAGAAATAGGAATTTTAACCAAAGTAATTAGTTGATGTATAACAATTCGTATGAGTGTAGAAACTTTTCCTTGAAATCCCAAGAAGAATGAATAAGACTAAAGTTATAAACATCACGGCTCATTAAGATTTTAGGTCCTTCAACTCACATTTGACTCTGTAGAGAATAATAGAGAAAATATAACTTATTAGTCTTGTAGGTTCATGAACTTAAGTAGGTAGGTTCACGAACTAAAACACAAGTAAAGTTATCTGATCAAAACTTGTTAGGTCCGCGAACTCAACGTAATTGGTTCGCAAACTCAAACAACAAATAATCTTATTCGAAAACATATAAATATGTTGGGCTTCATAAACTCAAAAAGTAAATAATATTATTTAAAAAACATATGTGTGTGTGTGCATATATATATGTTGGGTTCACAAACTCACCATAATAGGTTCGCGAACTCAAAATTTCAAAATCATAGGAGAATTCTCTTGTATTAGGTTCGCGAACTTAATGCGACATTAAAGCTCAAAATAAGTTTTTCTTCATAGGTTTGGGAACTCACCTTAATAGGTTCAGGAACTCAAATGACAAAAATTTCTCTGAGAAATTATCTATTATAGGTCTGTCAACTCGTCGTAATAGGCTCACGAACTCAACGACCTTATTTGCCTTTAGTTTTAATTTCTATAAGCTTTTAGGTTCACAAACTTTGTTCAAGAGTTTATAAACTCAAGCGAATGAAAATCAATAGTAGCAAACTACAAAATCAACATGTTACAAACTCAAGAATGAATTTACAAATCTTAAAATTTTCATTAACACTTGTTCTTATTTAAGCTTAGTTTTGAGTTCTAGATAAGCAAATGCTTGAAAGTTGAAATATCACTAGATTTAGCAAGAAGCTAATCCGTAAAATGATCTTATTTGAATAATGATTAACTACTAAATTCCTCGACTTTTTGTAATTGATAGATGGAAACGAGTTCAACAGAAGAAAACCAGTCTTTGTTACTTACGTCGGTGAAGCTCTTCAAGTTGATGGCTTCATATGCCAATTTTTTATCCGTCTTGATTAACTAGGAAAACCCTACGACTTTACTACATAATATATTCCAAACTGAAGTTGAATTTAGTAGACTAATATCGAGAAATAGTTTATATTTGATGTTTTAAGGTATGTAAGTTCAAACGAGCATTCGCTCTGAAAAAATTCATAATTAAAAACTAGGGGCTCAAAAGAAAAGTTATGGTAGAAGCATGGAACCGAAGAAGGAACTTCTACACTAAAAGACTTAGTACTATTGAGGACTACGAACAAGATGGATATTTGGTAAAATCATGTTTTTGTTGAGGTCCCAAAATCTGGCTTTGACTTCATTGAATAAACTAGTTACTGTAAAATTATGATTTGGCTACTGATCAAAACAATTTCCTCCCATATTATTATTACTTGAAAAATATTATAGAGCGTGCTGGAGTCTATTAGGATACAAAAAACCTTATGAAGAGCAGCTAACCATTGATGTTACTAAGAAGTTAAAGTTTGGCAGTGAGGCTTTTGAAACACCAATCGTTTATCATTTAGTATTTTGGCCATTTTTTATTGCTCTAATTAGTTGTACTTTTGTAAGTGTGTGTTAGATCATTTCTCGATCGAACTCGCATGCGTTGCTATCTCAAGCATGTTTTTTCAATATTAGTGATCAAAACTATAAGTCTTGATTTCTAGCCTATTTATAGATGTCTCGGACTAGGACATAGATAGTTTAGTTGAGCTTAGATCTCTCGACGTTCATATCTTGAAGACGAAGAACTACTAAGGGGAGCTTGTGGAACTTCTTCGATAAAAGGTATGTGGAGACTTGAACTCATCTATCATTTGGAAAGTCTATTTCTACTATCTCCTATATTGAGACATAAGTCGTGTTACGATATAGTTTTCTCTATACACATTTGAGATTTCGAGCTGAGTATATCTCGCTTACATATTTCTCGAAATATGTGTTGGTATGCTTTCGCTTCGACCAAGTTCATCTTATATCATGAGAAAATTGCCAAGTAACATCTTACATGGTTTGTGTGATACAATCATTTTATGTAGGCTTGGAATGTTTCGATAATGATTATTTCAATATCTTGAAAATCGCTTTGATGCTAATAATATGTGAAAAAAACTATTGTCATTATAGTAGAATATTTCAATGATTGAAATAAAGAGTTGAGGATGTAACCATCTTTGGATATAAGCATATATAGTGTGTTCACACATTAGTATATAAATCCGTAGACCGGGAACCAAGAGTATGGATATGTGTGTATACGAAATTGGTGAAGGAGACAAGATAATTATGCTTACCTGTACGCATACTGGCGGAAGTTTTCGAACCGAAATATCTGCTGAGTTTGGGAATTACAAACTCCTAAACTAGTCACCTTAAGTATGCATACCCGTACGCATACTGGCGGAAGTTTTCGAACCGAAAATTTCTGCTGAGTTTGGAAACTTAACAAACTCAAAATCCGGTTGCTTAAGTACGCATACCCGTGCACATACTTAAGCTGGTTACTTTGTTAAATCGGCCAGTTCATGGACTTAACATTTAAATCATAAGGAATGCAATCTTTGCAAACCGTGGCTATAATATTCATGATTGATTCAAGTGAATCAAACCGATTTGGTTTCAATTGTGTTTTATAAACAATTGAACAACTCTTTAACTACTTTCATTTGAGTCATTTGAACTAGTTATGGTTAAGATGAATAAGGTTGATATGAGAGTAATCATATGGCAAACCTCGGTTAACTATTTGTGAAACAACCTGATGTACACGTTTAGGTACGGTTACATAAACCTAAATGAGGGTACATTTCATTTGTGCGTAACAAGCTAAGTTCGATATAACGTTTGAAAGATATTATCTTGGTTGAATCGGGTTTTTCATCTAATGGTGATTATTGAATGCTTTGTTACCAAGGTAACTTGGATTGCAAACCCTAATTTGAAAACTATATAAAGGAGAACTCCAGCAACTGGGAAAACTAATCCCCACACCTCCTGTGTGTTACTAGTTGCATAACTAGAGTCGATTCTCCTTTAACCTTAGGTTTCTTCTCAAGACCCTGTAGGTTAACGACTTGAAGACTTCATTGGGATTGTGAAGCCATACCCAACTCTTATCTTTGTAGTTGTGTGATCCGATCTTGCTGTTTCTATCGTGTTGAGTGGAATTGTTATAATTGGCTCGAGATTTTATATCTCCGATAGGCAAGATAGAAAAGTAATCACAAACAAACTTCGTCTCATCTTTTGTGATTACGCAATAACTTGTTTCGCTAGTCGATTAATTTTATTGTGAGGTGATTGACAATACTAGGCTATTCTTCGGGAATATAAGTCTGGTTTATCAATTGGTTTCTGTTCACCTTGATTTATCAAAAGACGGAATAAAAACTCTTGGGTATTTGTGTGGGAGACAGATTTATTCAATCCTATAGACTTTTCTGTGTGAGACAGATTTGTCTATCAAGTCTTCGACTTTGGGTCGTAGCAACTCTTAGTTGTGTGTGAGATCAGCTAAGGGAATCAAGTGCGCAGTATCCTGCTGGGATCAGAGATATAAGGAGCGCAACTGTACCTTGAATCAGTGTAAGATTGATTAGGGTTTAACTACAGTCCAGTCCGAAGTTAATTGGTAGTAGGCTAGTGTCTGTAGAGGCTTAATACAATATGGTGTTCAATCTGGACTAGGTCCTGGGGTTTTTCTGCATTTGCGGTTTCCTCGTTAACAAAATTCTGGTATCTGTGTTATTTCTTTTCCGTATTATATTTTGTTATATAATTGAAATATCACAGGTTATGCGTTAAGATCAATCAATTAGAATATCTAACCTTGGGTTGTTTATTTACATTGATTGACACTTGAACATTGGTCTTTGGTACCGTTCAAGTTACTCCTCTCATTCAATCGGGCTCGCAGATTTCTATTTGTTGATAGCGGATTGAATTAAGAGTTAGAGATATTAAACTCTTTGATATACTTTATTCTAGATTGAGTCTGACTGTCTAGTTGATTCTCTAGAAAGTGTATTAGAGTAAGTCCTCTCAGATTCCCAAACGAATTGTCGGATATGGTTGTTAGACCCCTGCATTTTCAATGTGCATATCATATTCCATATGTGCTCCCAAACTCAAAAGTCTATCATTGTAGGCATCAAGCCCAAGCCCAAGCCCAAACCTAATATTGCTCTAAAATGTATGAAATTATGTAACCAGATTAATATAATAACTTTGTTATTTAGTATCTTAATTATAATTCATGTTATATGATTAATTATTGCTACGTATGATTGTTTGTTTAAGATATCTACTAATAACCATAAATAAATGTCTACATTTGGATTAATACAGAAACCTTTTCTTAAGTAGCATAGTGTAGTTACCAATTGTATCCAAAATCTTCATATAATTGCATATAAAAGCTTGACTTGTGTTAATTCAAAAAACCTAATGCTCATGGAATATTAAAAGCAATAACACGTGCATTGGATTTGTTCCCTGAATAAAACTCGCATATTCATCATCATGGTATGTGACAATATAATAACTTCACTGAAGTTTACTCTCGATGGGATACTCTAGGACTTTTGATAAACCTTAAATCAGTAATCTCAACTCACTAATTCTTTTTACTCATTATTTGATTTCATAATGTTAGTTTACTTACTTTAGATTAATTATAAAATCTCCCATGTTATGTAACTTTTCGACTATAAGAAGCAACTATTACTTGTCTATGGAATGAGCTTGTTCTTATCATTGTACACTAATCCATATCTTGTGAAGTGAAAAAATTAATTTTTCAACCTTGCTATTTGTCTAGCCCCATGACTAGCTCCGGAAGTTTAATCTTAATCATTGATTGAACCCATATGACTCCTGGATCCTGAGTGGTGAACCTTTAAGGCCCTCAATGGATAATTGACTGATTACTATAACTGGTACCTTTACGATACGTAAGATCCAGTTACATGGATAGCAAAAAAAAAGGATAGAAAAATATCATTTTTGTCAGCTTTTTAGTGGTTGATAGCACATCAATATGTTCCCGTATGATGCTTTCATTATCAATGTAAATTTTAATTACTAGTAGATTGTAAGTTTTTTCTCGTAATGTCTCATCCAACCAAAAGTCCTAACTCCATTACTACCTGTGCTTTATGAATTTCTGCTTACCTTGCATCATAAGATTGTAAAAAAATAAAAATAATAAAGTCACGAGGGGCACAATATGTTCTTAAGCTTTATCCTGTTAGGTTTGCATTCAATGAATTCTCTTTATCTCTGTGCAAAGGCGGAGCCAGGATTGACTAACCCCGGCTCTATCCTCCATAAAATGACAAAAACCAGTAGAAAATTCTTAATTTTATCCTATAATTTGCATTTAGCCCACATGTTATTTTAGGTTTAGTCTACTAAAATCCACTACTTTACTTGAGTTTCTGGCTCCGCCATATACTTACATATCGGAAAGATAAGTCATCCGAAAAAAGAAGAAGATGTCTATATGAGTCCATTCATATATTGTCATCTTCTATCATCACCATTTTTTCTCAAAACTGCAGTGGCCTTTGTTCTTTAGCCTTTAGGTGGGCAATCTAATTGTTCTTCTTCATCTTATACTTCACGCTAAAGGGAATTGATTGGGTCCATAGAACAGCAAGGGGAAAAAGTAGAAGGAAGAATCGTTGAGAGCTAAAAGTTACATTTCTAACTTGGGAAAAGATGAACATGGTGATAAAATGCTAGGTGTATATTCACTGTCAACCTATGTGTGTCTGTCCTATGTATTGCGCAATAACATTGACACAGTAAAAACGTCAAAGTTGGCCACATTTGGTTATAGCGTTGGTCTGCTTAAAGATTTGCTTAAAGAAAAGGTCAAAAGGATGAAAAAATATTTGTTTATTCTTTTGCTTTGGTACACCGTACAAGGTCAAGGACTAATTAAAAATCACCACATCTCTTTTCCCCTAACCCATACTGCAATACAACAAGCCAGAAGTGACAACATTTTTCATACCAGATCAAATACACCGACCACCGCCAATGACCCACCATAGGCCCTACTGGTGGTTTGCATTCAGCCGAGGACTCACGGCATTGCTCCAACACAAAATTGGTTAAAACGATCAAATTCAACAATTTCTAGATGAAAAAGACATTTAAATTTTGATACTGTTTAAATGAATAAAAATATAAAAATAGCGAGGATGTAATCAATTTCATCATACCCATTTTTAAATATTTTTCCTTATTTTTAATTTATATCAGGATGCATCCAGTTTCATCCTTCCTATTTTTCAAGTTTAAGTCAGGATGAATCCAGTTTCATCTTTGCTATTCTTTTGGTGTCCGTTTCACCCATACTAATTTTTACTCGTCCATTTGAACTATGTTTTAAAAATATTTGGACAAATGACCCATTTTCCGTTACTCCAAAGGGTTCAAGACTACCAGCTCTGGGGTTTAGATTTTGGACACATCACGCGAGAAAATATGAGGGGTGCGCGGTGTGTAGCAGCTTCGCCTCTTTTGAGCAGTCATAGCGTGGATTTGGCAAAACAAACCTTATGTGACACCATGACCATGTGCGATCCGCTCATGAGAAGGAGAAGATACGGATAGCCATTGTATTACTTCTCAAATGAAAACATCATGCCTATCAAAAAACTAAATAAAAAAATGAAAACATCATAATAATGATGTTAATAATAGGATCTAGCCTCGGGCCAACAATATCCCACTAAGTATCAAAAACAGTAATAATGTACCAGAAAAGAAAATGTAGCTTTGTATACAGAAAATCTAACGGACCGGACATGAATAATGACCATGACCATTCGGACCAATTCATAATGACATAATTTTGCAACTGCTTTTTCGTTTTATTACATCATTACAAAAATAATCTGGCGTAGCATTTACCCAAAATTGTACAACATAATGGGACCACTCATTACATACCTAGGTACGTCAATGAATGCAAAGCCCTTTCCCCTTCACCGTTACATCATTTTACCACAAAAAGAAATAAATGAAGAACTTCGATCGTTGAATTCTGCCAAAATTATCTTAGATCAGACGGTTCAAATCTCTTCTACTTTTCATGTTAAAAAGGTTGTGAAAAAATCACTCACTACACACGGTAGTAAGCAAAACCAAACAGCAAAGGCATTCTCCTCTTTTACTCATTTCTCACATCTCCTTCTTATTCTGTCTCTAGAAATGTTCTTATCAAGATCATGGCTTCTTCTCATTTTCATACACATAATCGGGATACAATCCAAGTTTCATCTAACACACGGTGAATTACCGGGCACATGGGAACTTCTTATAGCCAACGTCGGCATTTCTTCCATGCATACCGCCGTTACACGTTACGGTACCGTTGTGTTACTTGATCGGACAAATATTGGTCCTTCGAGGAGAATGTTACGTGAAGGCCATTGTCGTGACAATCCAAACGACAGAGTTTTAAAACATGATTGCTATGCTCATTCTGTTTTGTTCGACCCGTTAACAAACGAAATCAGACCGCTGATGATTCAAACGGATACGTGGTGTTCGTCTGGTCAGTTTTTGCCGGACGGAACTCTTTTACAAACCGGTGGTGATCTTGATGGTTTAAAGAAGATTAGAAAATTCGTTCCTTGCGAAAGAAATGAGTTTTGTGACTGGGAGGAACTTCAAGATTTAGAATTGGTCAGTGGCAGGTGGTATTCCACGAATCAGATTTTACCCGATGGTTCCGTGATCATTGTGGGCGGACGGGCTGCAAATAGTATTGAATTCTACCCGCCAAGAGAACCCTGCGTTTTACCGTTACAGTTTCTGGATGAAGTGAAAGATGATCAAATGGATAATTTGTACCCTTATGTTCATCTACTACCAAATGGTAATCTATTCATATTTGCGAATAATCGAGCCATACAATACGATTATACGACCAACTCTGTGGTACGCGATTATCCACCGCTGGAAGGCGGTCCGCGTAACTATCCATCGGCTGGTTCTTCAGTGATGTTGGCATTACAAGAGGATTATACATCGGCTGTGATTGTTGTTTGTGGCGGTGCAGAATATGGTGCTTTTATCCAAAAGAGCACAGACACTCCGGCTCACGGCAACTGTGGACGGATTGTCGCGACGGATCCGAACCCGGATTGGGAAATGGAAGACATGCCTTTTGCAAGGATTATGGGTGATATGGTAATGTTACCAACCGGTGATGCACTGATCATAAACGGTGCTCAGTCTGGTAGTCAGGGGTTCGAACTGGGTACAAACCCGTGTCTGAATCCCGTTCTTTATAGACCGTCCGAACCTGTTGGATTACGGTTTATGACTTTAACTCCAGCTACAGTACCAAGAATGTACCATTCGACTGCGAATTTGTTACCGGATGGTAGGGTTTTAGTTGCAGGTAGTAATCCCCATTACTTATACAAGTACGGTGGCGATTTCCCGACAGAGTTGCGGCTCGAAGCGTTCTCACCGGAGTATCTGTCAGCTGACCGCGCTAATCTTAGACCAGTTATTGAAGAATTACCTGAAAAATTATGTTACGGACAGGCTTTTGAGATCTTTATATCAGTCACACTGCCGATTGTTGGCATAGTTGAGGTGAATTTCGCGAGTGCACCTTTCGCCACGCATTCCTACTCACAAGGACAGAGGTTAGTCAAATTGGGTGTCACGTCGGCGATTCCTGAATCAGGTGGTGCCGTTGGTGGCAAGTATAGGATAGGGTGCACAGCTCCACCAAATTCCAAGGTTGCTCCGCCGGGTTACTATATGGTGTTTGCAGTTAACCAAGGTGTACCTAGTGTTGCTCGATGGATTCAGCTCATTTCTTGATATTTCCGGTTTCTAACCTTGTTTGTTTTTTAGGTTCTTGGATTCTATAGGTTTTTTTAGAGGCTTTTGTTCCCTAGTGAAATCCGACTTTTTTACTTTCAGTTCATTTCCTTTGTTCTTATAGCATATTCAGCTCAAATGTTATCACAGTGGCCCAATTTTTCATCGGTGCCAAAGAAAATATCTCCAGCATTGCATTTTAATGGGCAAACAATGTAGGGAAGTTGTAATCTTTCTTTTCTTTTTCTCTTCTCTGTCAGTTGCTTATAATGTCGAAACATGTCATATGACATATTTACTTTTCATACTTCGATCATGTTTATTTGCATCTGATTCGCGATCTGAATCTGAGTCAAACCCTGACTCTTCGCGAGTCAGATGTCAGACCGTTTGTTTTCAATTTTGAGTCAGTTCTAATTCGACCTCTGACTCAGATCTAATCCCTGACTCGGACCCGTTTGAGTCATGTAACAAAATACCTCTGACTTATGGGATCAAACTACCGACTCACATTTTTCTGAGTAAGTTGAGTCAAGTGATTTCAGTCGGATCTAGACGACTCAGATCCAGATGACTCAGATGAACCAGGAGTAAACAAACAAGGTGGTCGTTTTAATCTAATCAACCTTTTACACGTGACTTTAGGATTCACACAGTTGAAAGAAACCGTAGACAAGAAAGCATTTTGGATTTCAAACCGCATACTTACCATTCAAAACATTCATATACATGAAATACTTCATAGTTTAGATTTTATTTGCTAGAATATACTAAATATATATGTATTACAAAATAAACTTCTTTTAATTAATATACTCCTAATAATAATAATATTACCTCTGTCTCTCTGCAAAATAGGCCAAAACGAAAATGCGATAGTATTGCAAAAACGAAAATGCGATAGTAACGCTTTTGCAAAAACGAAGAGAGCATTAAAATCAAATGATTTAAGGGATCATTTCAATTCCATGTCGTTCATCCTCAGAAGAATCAGTAACAACAGCAACTCTTTTCTCCACATTCTTATACGAATACCTTCTGGCGAGATACGCATAAACAAGTAAATTCACAGCATTAATGGCTGCTAACACCCAATAAAACTTGTCCAGTCTACTATGATTCAGATCTTTACCGAACCAACTCTTTCGACCACCTCTTTGAGTCAAATGATCAATTATAGTTATTAGGAAACTGCTGAGAAAACTTGAAGCACCAAGAACACTCAAGTAAAATGCTATGCCTAAACTTCTCATTTTGTCAGGTACTTGATCGTAAAAATACTCTTGTAAACCTACAATTGCGAACCCGTCTCCTATTCCGATCGTTATTAGTTGTGGTGCTAACCAGAATACGCTCATTGAGCTTGACCCAGAGGCAGATCCACTGAGAATTTCTCTGTTGACAACTTTTAGCCTTTTACGCTCGACTAATGCTGATATCATCATTGATACCATGGCAAGAACCATACCAATACTGATGCGTTGAAGAATGCTAATTCCTCTTTCGTTTCCCGTGACTTTTCTTAGTACGGGTACTAGGATTCTGTCGTAGATAGCTACGGAGATTAACATTGCGATAGCTGCAACTGAGTAGATAGAAGCCGGTGGGAATACGAAATTACCCATTTTTCTGTTCATTGTTGCGGCTTGTTTTATGAAGAATGTTGTTGCTTGTGCTACACATAGTCCAAACGCCAAAGTACTCAGCCATATCGGAATCAAGTTTAGAACAAGTTTCAATTCCTCAACTTTTGTTACTGTGGCTAGTCTCCACGGACTTTGTTTCTTCTTGATTGACACTTTTTCATCGTCTTCCTCCGGATATCCGTCCTCTAGAATTGCAGCTTTGTCAAGAAAACTGTAAAATCAGACAAATAAGTTCTCTGGTCAGATTTCAGCTGCGCATCATATTATCTATGCTCAAAATCAAGTTTAAGTTCATATATACGCACCTTAGCTTTCTTGTATGGGAAAGTAGTCTTGATCCATTAGACTTGGGAATTTCATATAAAAGCCCTGGATTTGAAGGATGCGGCAGGTTTCTTTTGGCAATGGCAGCTACTATTACTTGCAACATGGGTGTCAAAGGGCTTCCTTCAGGCACCCTATAACGATAAAATCGCTTACCCATAAGGAAAAGCACTATAGACAAAGCCATAGAACATGTGAGAACCATATCTGCAGTAGCCCAGCTAACTTCATCCTGAACATAAACGATTACCGTTACACCAATTAAGAGTCCAGAACAAAGTGCGAAATTCCACCAGTTGAAGTATGACATTTTTTTCATCCTTTCTTGTGCATGATCCTCGTCGAACTGATCAGCTCCAAGACTTTCTAGAGAAGGTTTATGCCCACCAGTCCCAAATGAAATTAAATACAACGCAAGGAAGAATATAATTTCGTGAAGTTTCTCTGATTTATGACACGAAGCCGGATTATCACAAGGCTTTAGACTTGGAATAACTTCTGACATTGTCAAGAGACCCAAACCCTGTAATAAACCAAGTCACATACATGAGTACAGTAGTCTGTTAATCTGTAAACGTTGCTTTCAGTTTAGCTTTAACTACCAAAAGATAGACGACTGAAGAAATTAGAATCATAGTGAATCTCCCAAAGTAAGCATCCGCGAGAAATGCACCAACTAATGGCATCAACGTAGTTACACCCGACCAATAGTTCACATTTTTTGCCGCTGTTTTGAGGTCTTGGTGCATCACTTTTGTTAAGTAGATGATGAGATTAGTTGCTATTCCGAAGTAAGTTAACCTCTCACTGAACTCGATTGCTGTTTCAAGTAAAAGCAAGAAAAAACATCAGTAAGTTAACCGCTGCTTCATATATATCTTGTTTACCGGGGGAAAAAAAAGAACAAAAAGAAAAAAGAAGAAGAAGAAAAAAAGATTCATACATATATGTACCTAAAGTTGATCAGTGCCAGAAAAAACACATAGTTGATTCGAGAATTGACATACAGTTCTTTTCCTAGTTACATGTTTCATTGTCCTTTTTGCCTAGAAGATTAAAATCTCTTTTTTATTAGACCAATCAAGGTTTTATTTGGACGTTCAAGCAAATTAACTTCAAGCTTAATAAAAGTAGAATGAAAAATACAAAGACAAATTAAACATAAATGTCGAAACTTCAGTTGCAAACAAACCCTCCCTTTCAGTAATCAACATTTCACAGTTGCATTTTGATTGTTAGGTTTGCTTTGACGTATAGTTAAATCCAATAAATCACTTTATGTTACAAAAATTTAAAATTGTAGCAAAATAATAATAATTGAACAAGTTGATTCATCGGCAGCATGATTTTGCAAGAAAACGATAAGTATTAGTAGTACTTGTTTAATTAATTAATTAATACGTACCAACGACAAAAAGAGCAGCTTTCCATGCACCAGTGGATGATCTAAGGGGAACCCTTCCTTTATGATCCAAAGATGAATCATACACCCATTTCTCTTCATCATCAGTACTATCATGAAGTTGATGTTCATGATCCATGGGTCTTCTTTTCCTAGCTAGGTGAGGTATATATTGTAGAAGCCAAGTAGATATAGAAATATGAGAGGGAAAAGGAGTTTTTGAGTGAAGAAGAATGAAGGTGTTAAACTAGTATATATAGGCTAGCAGTAGAGAAATATATGATCATGCTAACATTACTAGGGTTATTGAAAGTGATTTGTTGACCTGTGTGTGCGCTTCCTGACATGATTGTTTTGATATAGAAATTAAAGGAGTATGTGGTAAGTGTACTAGATAGAATTCATTCCTTCCTTCCACTAATATCTTACTGTACAAGAAAAGAAATACTGATGTAGTAGTAGTGATGTGAATTGTAACTACCCATTGAATATATTCCTTCTTGCTTTTGGTTACTACTGATGAGTCTACTACTGTCATAGTCTTCGAACTGTTGACTACATGATTCAAAAAGTTTCCGCTAGCTATACCGCGTTTTCTCTGTTAAACTTGTAAGGTGACCTACACGAGGGAATGCTCTGCCAGTGGTGGCATCATCACTGGTTACATTCTGTGGTCTGAACTCATCGTTGCCTTTTTTCTCCTTTCCGCAAAACTTACTAGATTGTCCGCGGATTTGCTTGCTTCCCACACATATAACATTTTACATGTGCACTTATACCATTATTTTCAGACAAACATATACGATATTTGGCTAAGGATATCCAAACTACTCTGTTATAGTAAAATTGTACAGTTTTTGAGCACACTACTTGGGAACGGAAATAAATCCAGAGTGAAATAACTTGTTTATGATGCATGTTTGATGATGAAATTTGCGAAAATGTAGTCATGTCGAAGTCAAAGATAACGTTACAGTACGATTGTACAAATTAATCCTTTTGATAGAAACCCCATTTGGCAATCACAAAATTGGTAAATTAATCCAATAACGACAATTCCTGGATGAAAAAAACATGTAAAATTTGATACTGTTTAAATGGACGAGAATGTAAAAATAGCCAGGATGTAAACAGTTCCATCATACCCATTTTCAAATATTTTTTCTTATTTTTAATTTACATTAGGATGCATCCAGTTTCACCCTTGCTATTTTTTAAGTTTAAGCCGGGATAAATCCAGATTCATTCTTGCTATTCTTTTGATGTCCATTTCATCCATGCTAATTTTTAGTCGTCCATTACAACCATGTTTTAAAAATATTTGGGCCAACTTCTAGCAACTTGAAAATGTACTGTAAATTGGTTATCTTTTTGGTAATGGTATTGGTAGGTAGCGATTGTAGACAACGGATTAAGGATGAGAAACATATAAACAGGTCAATAATACATCTGTAAATATGATAATCTTATCTTAGTTATTATTGGTGACCCGACCCCAACGATCTACTCAAGCCGATTTGTTTGAAAAAAAAAACTTAATGTTGGAAAAAATGGGGATCACAAGTTGAGTTGGATTAATGGGTCATGCATTAATCCAATTGCGGGATTATTAAACTAATAAACTGCTCATGTTTCTTGAACTATTCTTGAATAATTTAGTTAATTGCAGTTAGTCAAAATGTACTTAATGGAAGATTCACAACTTTCTAACGCCGTATCTAGCTTATTTAATTAGGGTTGACTAGAAAAAGGAATGACAAAAATGCAAGTTCCTTGGCTAGTATGTAATCTTAATAGGGGTTTAATTAGGTTTAGCATTGATATTGAATCGTGGCCACAACTTTTTTCTTATGGTGGTATGACCCCATTAGTAGCTTATGGAATGGAGCGATCAAAAAGAGGATCAAGCCCCATTTTGTTGGATCCAAATTATAATCCCACTTATTATTTTACGATGCTAATCATGCGCCACCTGCTAATATATTCTCAAGGGGAAAAAAGTCCTCTGAATAATTGGACATTTCTTTCCAATCAATGATTAAAAGAAGAGTGATGATAGACCCACCGAAGAACAGCAGCGTGATCTGTACAGGGAGGGGATCGGACGGCCTTAATGTCACCCTCTCTGCATTTGGATAAGGGTGGGGCATGAGTGGGACCCACCACCAGCCCCACCACCCTCTCACACGGTGCTGCATTTCTTTTGTATATCTATACTTTCCGTTAAAAGAAAAAATACACCTCTCTTTGGTGTATAAGCTTTCAAATGTAGATCTCATATCATAATAGTTTTCTTTTTCTTTTTAAAATTTCTCATAGAAATTGGAGATTAGTTTACAATATGAGATCTGATTTCAGAACGGATTTCAGAATCGATTTTTAATTTTCATATTCGAACTTTTTGTTTCATTATTCGTGATTTTTACAGATTTCAATGTCGATACAAGTTGATTTGGAAAGTTCATATGCCGGAAATTACTGAATGAGTGAACAAAAATCTAATATCACTACACCATTTTTTTCTCCGGAAAATGGGTCATTTGTCCAAATATTTTTAAAACATGGTTCTAATGGACGAGTAAAAATTAGTATGGGTGAAATGGACACCAAAAAGTAGCAAGGATGAAACTGGATTCATCCTGGCTTAAACTTAAAAAATAGCAAGGATGAAACTGGATGCATCCTGATGTAAATTAAAAATAAGAAAAAGTATTTGAAAATGGGTGGGATGAAACTGTTTACATCCTGGTTATTTTTACATTTTTGTCCATTTAAACAGTATAAAAATCTAAATGTCTTTTTTACCCAGGAATTATAGATTTTGGTCTTTTTAACCAATTTTGTGTTTTTTTTCCAATTTGCAACAAAATCTACTTGTTACAAGACGGGATTGTAACAACAATGTTTTGTTGCGAATTTTGTAATGGTAATTGGACCGTTACGAATTTTGGACGTGTATTTCGTAGTAGGGTTCAGCTATTACGAATTATTTGAAACATGTAGATTATAACAGCTTGACACAATTTGGAACTTTTTTGTAACATAGAAAAGACTTTACTGCTAGTCAAATACCGACCTTTTTGACCTGGTCAGTATTGACCGTGGTCAGTCCATTTTCATCCGGAAATACGCCGGAATTCAAATTAACCTGCAAATCTTTTATGCAAATGAATCATTAGGGGTTAGCCTAGTTGGCCAGGAGCCTGACTCTCAAGTAGGAGGTTAGCGGATCGAGTCTCCGCTCACGAGTTTGGAGATCTCATGAAATACTCCTTATATGTAGTTTAAAATCTAGTTTAAATCATAATTTATGTTCTTTCCTATTAAAAAAAAAAATCCATCCAACTAGATTTTGTCACACATTCAACAATAATTTCTTCTATTCTTTCGGCATACATTCAAGCCGTTTATAACTTAAAAGAGAAATTTTAAGTTTTATTCTTTCAACATAATTCCTAAGTCATAAGAGAACCTAACTTTTATTCTTTCTACATACAGAAGAGAACATATGAGACAAAACTAACATAAACAAGACCCAAATAAGTCTTTGCCTTCTCATGATGCAGGCTACTTTATTTGAAGCAGCATTGGTGAAGCTGATGGAATTCAATGCGACATCAGATACACAATATCTTCAAACCAATGGTCTATATCTCATGCCCATTGCTCTTGTAGGAGCCATCTCTTCCAAGAAAGAAGTTGTATCAAATCAATGGTCTGTGTCTCAGATCCACCACCACCTCTCTCCCCTATTAGAGTTGTAAGTCACGAAGAGAAGTACAAATTAACTGACTGAAAAACTTTAAGTAAGTGCATAACCAAGAATGAGAAATCATTCCCTGTTCTATAAACTATCATTACGAGTGGTAAGATCTGAAGTCTGAACCAAAGACCATTGGTGTAACACCCCGGAAAGGTTTAACAAAACCAGTTAGTTTTTTCTTTTTTCACTTAAAGTGCACAAAATCTAATGTTTAAGTGTCTTTAACAATTATGGATTGCCTTGACTAGATATGACAATTTCTAAGTAGCAAATTTGCCTCAATCTGAACTATAGGTTCCTTAATATTTCCCCATGCAAGGTGTACACATGTTACACAAGGAAGCAGCCAAGGGAAATTTGGCCAATGGACCAAAATAAAAAGGAAATGAAAAGAGAATATAAAGGGATTTTTCTTTTTTATTTTTCAACCATTTCTGTTCTCTTCTTATTTTTGATTTCTCTTGAGATTTTCTAATTAATGGAGAAATTCTAGAAAATTTGTTTGAGAAATGAAAGAAGTTGAGTTTGGATTTGCATGAACATGGTATTGTTTAAAATCTCTAGAATTGCAAGGAAGGTGGTCATTGATACTCCAAAGATTCGGTAAACCTTGACAGCATTTTGAGAAACATAAATCCAGTGCAGCGCCGTTCATCCTTCGTTATCTCATTATTTGTCTATCATAATGAGGTAAAATTTTGATATATTACTTAAAAAAATAGGTTTTACTTACTCATAAATTTCATGAGGATCGGATAATATCGGATCATATTATAGGTACTCAAGCGGGAAATTTGACACTGAATTATGCGGTTCTTGATGTGAATAAAATCGCGACTTTATAAGAATGCCAGTATGTTACCCACTCCATACTCACCCAAATGATTCCCTGTTGCAAACATAGATTGTTAAATGTTTTTGTGTTAAGAATCCGTATTTTTAATTCCCTTTGTCATACCCCAAGGGCATCTTAAGTTTACGATGGTGATAGATAATTCCATAACATATACTTCCTCCGTTTCTTTTTAATATGCCGGTTTCTATAAATAAATGTTTTAAAAAAATAGGCTGGTTTCCTAATTGGAAAAGTCAAATGTTATTTTAGTTTTCTGGGACCATTTTCTTCTTAACTTCTTTTGATGACAATGTCATGTGGACCATCTCACTTTACTTCTTTTGCTGACATGTGTCATGGGGACCATTTCACTTCACTTCTTTTATTGACAAGTGTCATGAGGACCACTTTCAATAATTAATTCTCTTAATTTCCTTAAATTTTTCTAAAGACGAAACTGACCTATTAAAAAGAAACGGAGGGAGTAGATACTTTTATGTTGCACTCGAATCTATTAGTCCATGTTAATGGATTGTCAAGAGAATATTTTTACCTTGTATACTGTCTAAGCTAGTTATGGATAAGTTCATTTTGACTTATGGGTATTAAATTAACATATGAATCATTAATAAACATGCGTACCTCTTGTTGAGTTTTTAGACTATTATTACTGCCATGAGCTGGATTTGAATGCATATGACCGATACACTTTGATTTTACGGAAAAGGGGTCATTTGTCCAAATATTTTTAAAATATGGTTCAAATGGACGAGTAAAACTAATTATGGGTGAAATGGACACCAAAAAAAATAGCAAGGATGAAACTGGATTGATACTGACTTAAACTTAAAAAATAGCAAGGATGAAACTGGATGCATCCTGATGTAAGTTAAAAATAAGAAAAAATATTTAAAAATGGATAGGATGAACTATTTACATCCTGGCTATTTTTACATTTTTGTCCATTGAAACAATATCAAACTCTAAATGTCTTTTTCATCCAGGAATTATTAATTTTGATCTTTTTAACCAATTTTATGTTGATTTTTACTCTTGGTTTTGGTTATGACGGTGAATGATAAATTTGGTTATCTTTGAGTGAGAATTGTTATAGAAATTGTACAAATGATAAGATTACTGTACATATTATTATGCACGTTGTTTGCATTCACCTGCAATGCATGTGTAATATGCAAAAGACATTTGAATTTAGTGTGCAAGTACATATCTACGAACTTCTTATCTGATGGTATATGTGGATTGAGAATTTTTGTTTGTTAAATTAGATTCTTGTGGAATATATGAATGCCTTAAGATATGCAGGTTAAACAAGCAAAAGGCTAAAAGGGGTGAACTAAGTTCGGTATAGTTGTTGCTATGCAATTCTTATACTATCCAGCTGGACACCAAAGTAGTTCGTACTATCTAATGTAAGGGATGATTACTACTTTAACAAAGTAGTTCATATCATCTGGTGAGAGATAGTTGTTGTCATTATGGGAAATTTACACTATCTACACAAATAATGACGAGCTACGGTCGTGCTTGATTCCTTTCGAGTTACGAAGGAGGGTACATAGGCATCCGCTATGCGGTTCAGCACATATGATGGAGGTTGTTCATTCTATTTGAAATAGTTGGTTGTTGTTTGGCAGTTCACACCAACTACTTAGAGATGATTATCGCCTGTTGAGGTGATTCATATCATCTGAGAAGGATGGTTACCGTCTATACCCACGGTTCATACCATTGACACAGAGATGATTACTAACTCTTTGAGTAGTTCATATCATCTGAGAAAGACAAACTGTTGATCTTGACAGGGTACTGTGAGTTTTCCAGAAAATATGTCAGAGACGGCGGCTTGCATCCAACTGTACTGGCATTAGAGTTTGGTCCTCACAGATAGAGTATTCTAAGTTTGCCATGAAATCCGTCAGGGACGGTGGCTTGAATTCAACTGCACTGGCATTAGAGTTTGGTCCTCACAGTAAAATATTGAAATATTGACGGATTTGATGACCCTTGGTATGAGAATCATGCTTTCTACTTATAAAGCAGTTTCAGAGAAATTGAAAGACGGTCGCTCCAAACCGAAGAAACAGTAAGCTTTTCGTTGAAAGTTGATAACATTGGTTTCTCGAGTGGCGGACCAAAAAATCGGAGCTTGCCAGGTGGGTAGTAACCCGACCCGTTGGAAGTAAAAAAATCTGGTCCGTCACAATTGGTTTGATTATTTCAGGAAATCTATGGATATGTATTGTAGTTATGCAGAAAATTGAGAACAAACTTATGCCTCTTGATGAAAATGCGGGTGGTACCAAAATACACCACCAAATTTTTCTTAGGCAACCTGTATGGACTAAACCTAAATACAATTCCGAGAGTTACAACTTAATGAATCTCAATTAGGAATAATATTTAGAGTTTATATCTCTTTCTCTCACAATCAAAATGTAAGCAGAACATAGTCCATGAACCTGATTATATGTGAGAATACTTGGACGATTCGAAATATCAATATCCAAGTATCAATCAAGTCGTATCCAATCAATTACGATGAACATATTTAATTTAATTTATTTTCGTGTAACCTGTGATATTTCAATTATAAAGATAATATAATGTGAAAAAAGAAATAACACAGATACCAGAAATTTTGTTAACGAGGAAACCGCAAATGCAGAAAAACCCCGGGATCTAGTTCAAATTTGAACACCAAACTGTGTTAAGCAGCTACATCCTCTAGCCTACTATCAATACTTATGAGTGGAATGTATTTGAGATGGAATTAAACCATCAAAGCAATTTAGTTACAATCGCGCTCCTTACGCCTCTTGAATCCCAACAGAACTCCGCACAATTAATTCCCTTAGATTACGTACTTTACAACCTAAGAGTTGGTTCAACTCAATTGAAGACTTTAAACAAATCTTCCTCCCACAGATAAGCCTATATTTGATTTCCGTTCTGACCAAAGATCAAGGTGAGATATTAAATCGATTTCAATGGACAAAGTTTAGCGAACCTAAAAATCTGGTACTTACGACTCCCGAAGAGCATCCTAGATTATTATTCACCTCACAAGTAAAAACTTGTGGAATCATAAAGTCTAGACGAAGAAACTTTTCGATTACTATCTATCTTGCTAGATGGAGCAAATGGATCAACAATCAATAGAAAGATCAGGATACACGAACTATCAAGATAAAGATAGTTGGACCTGGCTTCAAGAATCCTTAGGTGAAGTCTTTTTAGTAGCTAAACCCTAAAAGGGTTTGAAGAAAGGGACGACTCTATTTTACAACTAGGACACACAAGAAAAGTGTCAGGGATTCAAAAATCACAGTTGTTTGACGTTCTCCTTATATAAACTTTCAAAACAAAGGTTGCTTTGGATTTAAGCTAAGTTAGCTTTGGAATCAAGCAATCAATATACACCGTTAGATGAATCTTTTTTTTTTGATATTAACACAACAAAATATACACTCTGGTTAGGATGAACTGTAACCGAACCGTGTACAAAGGCTTGTTCATGAATGGTTAGCCAAAACTAGCCAGACGATCTATAAGCTTAATCATTTTCATATAACACTTAAGACTTTACCATAGGTTATAATGTGATCAAATATGTCTAAAAAGTGTTTTTAGAGAGTTGTTCAAATGCCGATTATCTAATAGAAATAATTCTGATGCATCTGAAAATATTCGACAGGGTAAGTATGTGTACCGGGTACGTGTACTTACTTCCTGTTCGTGACTATTCTTGTCAAGGTGCATGTACCAGGTATGTATACCCTTAAGACAAAAACGGGTTCAAGAAACCACATATCTTTTCTGGCTTGCATACTAGTGTTGATGGTGGTTTTTAGCTTAGGGTTAAAATCGTAAAACCTTGCATCTGATGTGACATCACTCTGTAAGGAAGCGGAGCCACGAGTGTCAACTTCTTCACTGGCATATTTATTGAGCCGTTCAATATATTTACATGAAATTTATCCAGACTGGCGCATGTAGCAACAATCCCAGGCATTCTGTAAATTTTGGCACCTTGCCTACACTCAATTAACATAAGTTTCTTTGAATGCTTTCTGTGCTATGTTCCCTGGCTGAACCCTTAATGTTGATATGGCATGACGATTTGTGTTCACTCGCAGCAGAGTAGCACGAATTCCAAGTATCAAGGATAAGGTCTTTGCATAAGGTATTCAAACAGAAAGCATGCTGCTCTCTTGCAACGAACTTAAAATAACTCTGTGTCAACACATAGAATTCAATCAATTATCCTGACTAATTTGAAAAAGTTAGGGTTTTGCGCCTTGCGCAGTATATCAGACCTTGCTTGTCGAAATTAAGCCTATAATTAATCCTCCATGGATTAGCAGATTCAAAATCTTGCCCAGAATCAGAAAACAAGGAGTCGCAGGATAGGAGCAGCAACAAAGAGAGGTGTGGCCATGCCTTAGGCCAACCGGCGCCATTTTCCATTGGCCACGCCCCATCCTAAACCGACCCTATTTCCCTCGACCAATCAGGTCGCCTTAAACTCACCACACACACATAAGTTGTGGTTGGGCCAATACTTGTCGGCCCTATTTCCCATCGACCCAATCAGGTCGCACTAAACCTGCCACGCGCACCAAAAGGGTGGCCACGCCCATGTTTGTCCGGCTCCCTGCTTTCATTGACCAATCAGGTTGCTCTAAACCTGCCACAACTTTAAAAAGGGTGGAAATTGTGTCAAAAGGTTACCCTACCAAGTTGGCTTCCCAAAACCATGCCAACGGCATGTCAAACATGGAAAAAACAAACATGTCAGGCGCACATGCCAAACGCACATGCCAAAAGCATGCCAATCGCACACGCCAAACAGGCATGCCAAGTGCACATGACAAACGTTCAAAAATCTAGCGTCCATGGCTACACCAGGCGCCAATTGCACCATCGTGCCGCTATCATGCACAAACTATTCCAGTCATGCCACAACGCCACAGACGCGGCTATGACACCATGTCGTAGGCGCATGCCACTATGCTGCGGCTATATTATTATGCCACTAACAGGTGCCAACAGAACGTGGACATAATCAACTATCACTCTCTCTCCTGAATAACAATCTCATCCATCCAAGTTTGCCACCAAACCAACAGACTTGTGGCAAATTTTAGGCGACCAGCCGCCTAAATCCCATGGCCATGGCTACGCCAGGCGCCACTTTCACCATCATGCCGCTGGCATGCATAAACTATGCCATCTATTCCACCGTGTCAATGGCATACACGAACTATGCCATCCATGCCTCAATGCCACTGGCATGCACTAAAGGCGCCAATGTACCATTACCAGGCGCCAACAGAAGGTAGCCATAATCAGCAGCTACCCTTCCTCATGAGTCCGATCTCAGCCATCCAAGTTTGCCACCGAACCAACAGACTTGTGGCAACTTTTATGCGACCCGCCGCATAAATCTAGTGGCCGTGACTACCAAGGCGCCACTTGCACCACCGTGCCACTGACATGCACGAGCCATGCCAGCCATGCTGCAATGCCGTTGGCATGAACCAAAGGTGTCATTGCGCCATTACCATGCGCCAACAGAAGGTAGCCACAATCAACGGCCACCCTTCATCATGAGATGAAATCTCAGCCATCAAAGTTCTCCACCGAGCCGGCAGGCTCGTGGCAAGTTTCATGCGACCAGCCAAGACAAGCCTAATAGTATCACATGCTATTTTTCTGCGGCAAGCCTCTTGATTTTAACTTGACACACGTAACAAAGTGCTGCATGTTTTCCACGAAAACACTCGAGACATCAAACATGTCACAAATTTACTCATCAGGGTATTGGTATGGCGGTTTACAGCATGCGGCGTGCAATACGCCCGTTACAAGAAAGTGTCATGAAGAAGGGAGGTTAGTAATGGCAAGAAGTAATGGTGTAAATGTTTCCTTCATCATGGAAGCATAAATTCTGACGTTACACGTTATTCCAATCTTCCACTACTCAATTGTTTCCACTTCCTACGAGACCAGGGTAAGTTTTACTACGACTTGTATAAATAGATTTCACCTATTTCCACCAAACAACAAGTTTTGGTCAGGAGAGCAACACAGTATCCAGAAATCACCTGATATCTTTTCATTCATCTAGCCATTTCTACTTTCTGATACAAGTCGTAAACAACCACACCTCCAGAATCAACTATTCTGGTCTCAACACTTTCTTCGCTTCCCTCCCTAAGGCCAACCCTTCTCCTTCACTTTGTGACCAAAGCAAGCCTGGAACGACCATTTATTGGTTTAGGCTATATTTGTACAGATTGATCTCTCGAATCAAAAGTACTCCCGTGCAGTACATTGTTTAGGGTTTAGACTCGTTTCTCATCCACACACACGAAATTACCAAAAACAGCAGAAAACGTTTTCACCCTCAAAAAATTGGCGACCACAGTGGGAGATTAATCTCTCGGTTAAAATATCAATTTCCAATTTCCAATTTCATTCTTCAAACCGATGTAGAGATGGTAGAAGCAAACAATCCGCTCGAGAATCAACGACTCAGTTATCAGTTTATCACACGACGAGGAGTGGCGTCGCCCATAAAACATGGACTTACGCCCTGAGGATCCATTTTGTTGGGAGACCCTAAAAGCGAGTAAGTCTTGTTATGCAAAGTACATAACCTATTACTTTGAGTTTCCGCGCTGATAATGGCAACCGATAACCATGTTATTCCCAAAATTCATCCCATACTTTCCGCTGTTATACAACATTCATGGTTTCATAACTCTCCTGGGATATTTGCGCTACCAACAATCATAATCAAAATGACATTATTCTAAAATAATTCATTCCAAAGAATAATCTAAAACCCTCATATGTAGCAAATATCTATCAATCCAAAAAACCAGAAAATCAAACCATGAACTAGGCGTGTCTTTTCCTTTAAAAAAAAAATAAGAAAAAGAAGTTCAGAGGACAGGAGGTATTCAAGGAAAATCATTCAACAATGGTTCGTTCTTCTTGGAGAAAGCATCCTTCGCGCTTTGAAGAGCCGCCCGTTTCAGCTTCAACTCCTGAGACAACCTTTCAACTTCAACTTCCTGTTGGTTGATCACATCCGCAGAGGCACCTTCGATCGCTTCAGCCTACAACTTTTGGATCTCGAAAAAACCTTCACAGAACCAAGAGACGTTGAACTCAAAGTCTACGCACACATCCCGGTGAAACTTCCATCTCGAAATTACATCTCCCGAAATAGTGTGGCCGGTCACGTTGCACATGTCATGAATTAAGGAAAAGGTTCTTCTACACGCTTAAACAACGAAAATCGGCTGGTGATCTTTTTAGTTGTTGCGATATGTCCATACCTTTCCCATATTTTGGTATACAACTCCGTGTATTTTATTGGCACACTGAATCCTCCAATCAACATGTGACCGTCAAAAGGAGCCTCAAACAGAGGATCGAAAACAACACCTGTTTCTGGATGTGAAATTAGCAAAGATTCTTGGGGAACAATCACGCCCGTCATCACAAAAACGTTTTCCTCCATTGGTAGCACAACAACATCTTCACGGTGATCAATCTCCATCTCCAGATTACCAGCGGGTACGGTTCCATGACTGGAGACACAGTTCTATCTTCATTGCCATGAATCTCCGTTTCAGGGTTATTTTCAGAAGCGGCTTCTTCCTGTGATATCACCAATTGAATATTTGCTACATATAAATAAATAAGTCCAAAAGAAAGACGTGTAAAAACTCACCGACTCATCTGTGGGCCCGCTGGAACTAGAAGAAGGCCTATTGTTGCGTTCTGAAATGCTCTCCTTGTCATCACTGGATTCTGAATCATCTTCTTCTTCACTTTCTTCCTCATTGGCCGAAGTCTCAGTATTGCCATACTTTTCTTCAGAAGCCATTCCCCGACCACGTGCAAGATTGGCGAAGGTGTTTGAACTGTCGAGACCCTGAGTAAAAAAGAAGAAAATATTTTTAGTAGAAACAATCAAGAATGTTCACACAATTCAGGAAGAGAATCATACGTATTTTCATGTTGGAAGAACTGAAGGTCACCGAGGCTGTCGAAGCCGATTGAAAACTTCCTGCACGACTTTTCGACCTTTGCTCATTTTTCTGGGGACTGTCTTCACTTGAGTTAGAATATTTCCTCTTATACGGAGAAGGAAATCTCAACAACCCGTGTTTCGCCAAAACTTTAGAGGAGGATTTGCCGCGTGGATCCGTCACAACATTCTGCACGAATCGCTGGATAGAAAGGAACTCTCCCCGCCAGAAGGCATTATATTTAGGGGTGTCCACCGATTTTCTCCCTGAAAGCAGAAAAGGAAGGCTCTTATGATCTGCCAGGGCACTGCTATCAAAAACAACTGGCAACAGTTTTTCTGAAGGCGTTGATGGACGAAAGAATTGAAACCCCTGATCAAAGCAAGTATGAGAGCGTCCATGTCAATATTATATGGGACCGCTTCCAAAAATCCCTTGAAAAAGGATGGTACATATCCAGGTATCCAAAAATCCCTTGAGCGTAGTGCTTAAAATGCTCCCACAACCATGCTTGGAGAAAGGCGACATGAACATACAAGTCCACCTTCATGTACCCATTAGAATCATACATGTCTGCTGCTAAGCAATCCAGATGGGTGTACAAGGAGCCAAGGAACAAGCTTCATATAGGAAGAGCCACGCCTTTCGCCAATTTGATATCAAAGTTTATGAGATTCTGTCTTATTTCTTTCCTGCCAGAAGAAGAATATGGTTGGTATGAAATGCTCAAATGGCTAACCTTTTGGTTGACTATTGTTGAACCAACAATGCACACGTTTGGGTACGGTTAACAAACCTAGAAGCGTACACTTCATTTGTGTATAACAACCTAAGATTTCGATCTAACGGTTGAGATATATTAGCTTGAATCTAAATCAGGTTTTCAGCTAATGGTGGATAGTGTTTGCTTTGTGAGCAAGGCGAAACCCTGATTTGAAAGAATATATTAGGGGACATCTAAAAACTCTACAAACTAATCCCCACACCTTAAGTGTGATACTAGTTTGCGTGCTAAAGTCGGTTCTCCTTTAAAATTTGGTTTTCTTCTTCTAATACCAGGTTAACGACTTAAAGGCTTCATTGGGATTGTGAAGCTAGACCGATACTACTTTTATCGTAGTTGTGTGGTTCTGATCTTGCATTTTCTATCGTACTAGTATAATCAGATTGATTGGCTTGAGATTAACCTCTCTGATATGCAAGATATAAAAAGTAATTACAAATATCTTCGTCTCATCGTTTGTGATTCCGCAACATCTTGTTTCGCTACCATACAATTAAGATTGTTGTGAGGTGATTGATTAATCTAGGCTGTTTTTCTGGAATATAAGACCGGATTATCAATTGGTTTCTGTTCACCTTGATGTTATATCAAAAGACGAAACAAAAACTTTAGGGTTTTTCTATGGGAGACAGATTGATCCTTTGATAGACTTGTCTGTGTGAGACAGATTTGTTTATTGTCAAAGCCTGCGATTTTGGGTCGTAGAAACTCTTAGTTGTGGGTGAGATCAACTAAGGGAATCAAGTGCGCAGTATCCTGCTAGGATCAGAGGCATAGGGAGTACAACTGTACCTTGGATCAGTGGGAGACTGATTAGGGTTCAACTACAGTCTAGTCCGAAGTTAGCTTGGAGTAGGCTAGTGTCTGTAGCGTCTTAATACAGTGTGTGTTCAATCTGGACTAGGTCCCGGGGTTTTTCTTCATTTGCTGTTTCCTCGTTAACAAAATTTCTGGTGTCTGTGTTATTTCAATTTCCGTATTATATTGTTCTATATTTATAATTGAAATAATATAGGTTGTGCGTTAGATCGTCAATTAGAGTAATACAACCTTTGGTTGTTGATTGTCATTGATTGATCCTTGGATATTGGTCTTTGGTACCATCCAAGTTATTCCTTGTATTTGATTAGCACTCGCAGTTTCTTCATTTGCGGTTTCCTCGTTAACAAAATTTCTGGTGTCTGTGTTATTTCAATTTCCGTATTATATTGTTTTATCTTTATAATTGAAATGATACAGGTTGTGCGTTAGATCATCAATTAGATTAATACAACCTTTGGTTGATGATTGTCATTGGTTGATCCTTGGATATTGGTCTTTGGTACTATCCAAGTTATTCCTTGTATTTGATTAGTACTCGCAGTTTCTGTTTGAGGAATTCAAATCAAGAGAAAGAGATATAAACCCGTTGATGTACTTTTAATTGATTGAGTCTTGTTGATTCTCTTAAAACTATATTCGAGTTTGTCCATACAGATTGCTAAGCGAAATATTGGGTGGTGTTGTTAGACCTCCACTTTTTCACTAGTTGCACGGACAAGAAAAAGTCATGGTATAGGGAACGCTAACAACTCACCGAAAAACATCCGGGGCTTTACAGTGTTCGGTGTCATTCTATAATCCTTACTCGTGGATTCTCCGCCCCGAAAACTTACTGTTATTTCTGAGTAATCCACATCGATCTGAGGTCTCACAGCACGACCGTCCTATGGATATTTCAATCTCGGCCGAGCGGAGACCATCTCAACAGTAGGAGGTTATTTTGAGGGAGTCCAAGCAGCTATTAGAAAGTCATGAAAGCTTTCAAGTTGCTTGGTCCAGAAACCGATATAACCCGAAGTTTCATACGTGGCTCGGTTAGAGCAAGGAAAAATATATTCGCGACCATTCAGGTACATGTAATCCAAATGATCCTAAAGTTGTTCAACTGATGGTTTATTCCTTCGAACGTCTGAAACACATTGGTCAAAGCCTATCTGGCGTGATGCTCTGTCAATGTTATACTCTTCCACGGAGAACTCTCCATGTATTACTCATACTAAGTATCCAGGAGTACAACTCAGTATGAAGGATCTCTCACCATCACTCAGAGGTCCCCGAAGTACCATTTCTTGAAGTTTCATCCTTAGATATGTCATCTCTGGAAACATCATCTCTGGAAGTGTCATCATGGGAGTCAGTCATTCTTGAAAAGTGGTTGTGACAGATGCATAACAATTCTACTTCAGCACATCGTTCATACAAAGCGCATGATTCAACAGTAGAATGAATCACGGAATAAAGATGCTCACAACAACGTCTACAAAAATGGTGACTTTCAACTCTTACCCGTTTACGATTCCACTAACAGTAGTAATTGTGATACAAGAGTTAATACTTCAAAATTTTCTCGTCTCCTCGAACCTGCAAACACGAGCAAAAATTTTATTCAAAAACCAAAACTTGATTTTTCATTGCGTGAACATTCACTAGAATTATGAAAACTCACATGCAAACATTATTTTACCATGAATAATTGTCTACTTTCAACAATTATTCAAAATCAAAACATTGATTTTACAAAAATATATTTTAACGTGAAACTCACGTGAATTTGAAAAAAAAATTATATATATATATATTGCTCCCTCACGCGAGCATACGTCTTTGAAATAAGAGTATATTTTCAAAACTTCATGAGAGCTCTTAGACAAAATTTTTATTACTAATAGACGCACGTCTAGTAAAAAAAAAAAAACTCTCGTACAAGCATCCACCTTTGAAATGAGAGTTTATTCCTGTTTGTGATATCACACATTTTTAAAAAATAAAATTTTGGCTTCCGTGAAAGCGCATAGACAAAGTTTTTATCATTAAACTCAAGTCTATTTTGTTTGTTTCTTAAACTAATGAACGAACAAACATCTGTTCCTAAAACAAGGATTTCTTTTTTGGGCTGAGCCCGTAAACGCTAAACCGACCAAAACTGGACCTCGGATCTTCCAAATCAACAGTGTTTCATCTCTCCGTGCTCCCGAGATAGCACTTTATTATACTATCAGGGTCCTTACCTGGGTATTTGCTCGTACATGACACCATTGGAGCAAATCGTGGATTCTGAAAATACCTTTGTACGACCGAGTTAAACTTCTTGTCTCGTCAACTGGAAAATCGCCATCTAGTGCTTACTGCTGAACATGACTGTCCCTCATTAAGCAGGGGACTTAATGTTGATGGTGGATTTTCGACAAAGGTTAAAATCGTTAAATCATGATATTGCATGTTTCTGATTAAGGAACGCATGTGACGATTCATGTTTTACGACCCGTGAACTGTTTCGCGATCTCTGACTGAGTGAATGTTCCTCTCAGAGCCATGATGAATATGTTTCTTGAAAGGCCTCCCAGCTGAGCGTTCGATGTTGCACATTTCATCATGACCTCTATGTAGAATCAAATGATTGGGTGGTTCTCTAGACATAATTGTTTGTTAGAGAGATTAACGCTTTCAGGACGTCATATTGCTCGTTGTTCCCTTACTACATAGAGAGACCCACCTCTACATAAAATAATGATTGGGCGGTTCTCTAGACATAATTGTTTATTAGAGAGCTTAACGCCTTCAGGACGTCACGCCGTTCGTTGTTCCCTGACTATGTAGAGAGACCGTGTATAGAATCTTGATGATTGGGCGGTTCTCTAGACATAATTGTTTGTTAGAGAGCTTAATGCCTTCAGGACGTCACGCCGTTCGTTGTTCCCTAACTATACACCCCTTAGAACGAATATGATGTTTCAACTATCTCATATCTCGATTCTGCAAATAGATTAATTATATCGTGACATTCATCCACTGAATTCCTAGAAAATAATCTATTATATCTCATTACTCGTTCCTCGAATCCCCTGTCTGGATTCATGGATTAGTAATATATAATCATTTTATCTCATTACTCTGTTCTTTGAATTCCCCGACTGGATTTCATAGATTAGTTATAGATACTAAATTCAATTTATTACTCTATTTCATGAATCATTCTCCGTTGAATTTTATGAATTAGTAATAATTACTCAACAATCGGGCGTCTGGACTATCACCGAGTAAGCCCCAAGAAAATGGTGCAAGTGTACTCAACGATGATGCACGAACGAGCACCCAAATGCACGAATGAGCATTCAAAAATATGGAAAAACGAGGAATCCTACACAAAATAGGAGAGAGAAAATAATAATAATAAAATAAAAAGAGGCACCTAGGGACCGGGCCCACCGGTCGGCCGGTCCCCCACGACTCTTCCTTTATTTTTTCTTATTTTCTTATTTTCATAATCTCATGAAGACTCCTTCATTGGAGCAAATTTCCTTGTTTGAGCAAAACTCACGGTTTCTCCATATTTTCTCTCAAATGTGGCCGATCCCAGACTTTGCAATCCCTTGTTTTCATAATTATTATTTCCCTCATCTCATGAAACTCCTCCGTTTGAGCAAAAACCTTGATTTCTTCATATTTTCTCAAATATTACTCAAACCATCAAAAAGTCAAAAAGTCAAATGGTCACATGACCGACTAGGCTATTCACGAAAAATATCAAAATATTATTATTTTAATATTCTCAATATTGATCAAACGAGCAAAGTTCTACTTGCTCATTCGAGCAAAAATAAGGATTTCAGTCAAAGATCAAACTCTTCTGAAAATCCAAAATATTGCTCAAACGCACACCAGAAAATATCAAAACTCTCAGGACTGAGACACAGACATTATGGTGACACGGGAATGCTTCCTTGACCTACCAAGGCCGTCCCTAAGGCTTGTAAGGAGCCGGTCCCACACATCTTTATAATTTTGACCTAATTTTCTCAATTGCTCATATTGGGTCCAAACTCTTTCCAACCAACTTGTAATTTGCTCAAACGAACATCAGCTGGTCCCACGACCACCAAGGGCCGGTCTCAAGCCCTATTGGTCGGTCCCTTACTTCTCCATAATTATGTTTTATCACCTAATGCTCAGACGAGCACTATTCTAATAAATGATTAAACCAGCATTTAATCATCCCTTCACCAATTGGTCAACAAAGGACTTTGGTGCATGCTCACACGAACACCTGGGCACTACATGGTCTCTCATCATCCCATGTAACTGGTCCCTCATTCATTCAGTGATTGATCTTCAATAAATCACCAACTGATCATTTGTAGATCAAAATTAGGGTTTCGAACTGAATGCTCTGCAAATCGTAATTTTGAGCAAGTTTAAACACTAATAATTTTATGTTGATTCAACAATCAACATCTTAATTAATTATATAATATTCGGGCCTACCAATATTTTAATTAATATTTTATTTGGTCATGCTACCAATAATTCATCAAACGAGCAATATTCGCTCAGACGAGCAATATTTGCTCAAACGAGGAATATTGATTTAACCATCAATATTCAAATTTTACTCAGACGCGAGCAACGTTGCTCAGAGTGGTAATATTGATTCGACTATCAATATTCAACGATTTATCATATGAGCAATACTTGCTCAGACGAGCAATATTTTCTCAAAGTATCATCATGTTGATTTAAGAACCATATATCTCAACAGACATGTTCAATTCATGAATTACTGAGCATTCGTCAATCATGCTCGATTAAACAAAAGTTACACTCATTGTCTAATCAAGTCAACGACTGACTAATCAAATACACGTCTGCTTTGCAGACTCCACGTTCGTGAGATATCAATCACGTCACATGGGGGATATCAATTGGGGTGTTGGTATGGCGGCCTACATCACGTGTGTTCATCCACGATGAGAAATGTGAGTAAGTCGTGCAAGCAGTTGAGGGATTTAGCAAAGTATTGGGTGGACAATCAACCAAGTCTCTGCATGACCTGAACTGGTTAACACACGATTTACCATTTTCCCACTCTTTCACTCGAGAAACCGTCACACTTACTGGAGATCAATGTGTCTAATATTCTGGCAATATAAATAAGTCTCTGAATCCATGATTGAGGGACACACAATTTTACGAGTAATCACTCTCAAGAATTTCATCAATCGATCAAGAACTGATTTGAACTCAACAGTTCACATAAAGCTTGCAGAAACCTACAACACATCCACAATCCTTGATCATCATTGATCTCACCCACTTCTCAGCTTCTCTTCTACAGATCAACCTATTTCTCTCTTTGTGACCGCATTGACTCTGCAACGACCATTGACTTGGTTTAGACGGGAGTCCTACAGATTGATCTCTCGAACTCAAAGCACTCATGTGCAGTGCATCTGTTTGAGGTTAAGCAGTTTGCTCGGTTGAGGAGTCTCGTCGCATGGTCGTCTCTTCATTTTCCTAAAAAACCAGCAAATCGTTTTCCCCCATCTACAGTAGCGTATAACGAGTTAGGAGAATACTCAAATTAGATTATTTAGAATGACTAATCTGTTAGAGAATCGCTCGGTCGAACTCACAAGTTTTACTATCTCAATATTATTTTTATGTGTATGTACAAAACTAGTCCACTAAAGTCAAATCTCGAACTAGGATTAGAATATGGTAATTGAGTGTCAGACATCATTGAATAATCCTCGAAGATTGAAGACTGAAGAACAAACAAAGAAATTTGTGAAAAATTTATCAACAGAAAGGTATGTGGAGATTGACATATCCTATTTACTCATGGCATATACCATTTTATCTTATGATACTATGTCGTATTATTTTACTAGATTTAATATTGCAAAATAGAAATTTCGAGTTCAGGTTTGTCTTACTTTAAAATCTCGAAATATGATTTGACCAATGGATGTTCGTAGATGCTTAACAATTTTAGTTAGAACAACTTACTGTTCACAAACTATTTTTGTTTCTATTTGATCATTTGGAAATCGCCCAAGAAAACAATATATATTGTTTATGGAAATTTTCATGAACTACTTTGAGCAAAGTAGTCGATCTTAAATCTGCGAACTGTAGAGGTTTACGTTCCCTTTGAATTTGAGTTCGGGATTGGAGGGAGGTTTTAAAACCCGTTTTGTATACCCTAGAATCTGAATTCGCGAACTATAAATATTGCAAACTCTGTGTTCATACCCTTTACATCCGAGTTCAGGATTGGGAGAAAGTTTGCATACCCTTACGTCATGTCTTCGCGAACTTCCAAGAGGTTTGTAAACCCGGTTTGCATACCCATCCCGTTTCATATGGCAAACTAATTTGATAACTATGTTCACTTTTGCTACAACTCTCATAGACACTTCTAACACAATATTAATCATAAAATCTCATTGAGGTTATGAACCATTGTTTAGTCATGAATGTTATTAATGGGCACTTAATTTAAACATTTTTACGGCTATATTTATATTGTCTAGTAATCATTTTATGTTTTGTGCTTTTATAGGTAGAACTCGTAATACCTAAAGTTACAGGTTAAATACATCTAAAGAGACCGAATCAGCATAAACTGACTCATCATTTTAAGTTAGTCACTTTGAGAATTTCTTGGTGAAGATACGTCAAATTTTTCATCGAACATACCTTCACAATGTCTGATAGTAATCCTTAATCATGTGGTACAATCTTGATTATCACTCTATTATCCGATCTCCATTTAGGTTTCCAGTGACGTGAAATTAGGGTTTTTTGATATTCTTCTAAGTCGGAGAAGATTAATGGTGGTTAGAAGAGAATCAGCGAAAGAGGAGATAAATTTTTCAGAAGTCTATTTTTTATTATCAGAATGAACTTGTTTACGTCATCAGTCTTTCTGGAAATTTATACATGATATGAACATTATAATTACATGTAGATGACTAAGTATGTGACGGATTAAACTTAATAATCTCCCGCCTTAAGATTGTTCTGACTTGGGACAAGTTATAATTATAACTTTCCAGCTTTCCAGGCCTTCGATCAGCTGACAGCATCGAGAATTTTTTTAGCTTCGCATATGGACTCAGGTCTTCCGCATGTATCTTTGTGTCGTTGTTGTGTTTTGTCGCATGTGGCTCGATCCTTGGATATTTGGTTCAGGTCTTCGACATCTGACCTTGAGTCTTATTTCGAATCCCAGCTGTATTACTCTTCAGATGTCAGTTCTCGGGTAGATGCTATATTTTGTCATCTACACCTGGCCAACAAAATTTTAACGGACCATGTGAATAAACCATACGAAAACCGCACTCTCACATGGTTTGTTTTTATTGGGTCCCATGACATTCATCTTGGACCCGCCATTCCCCCCAAAAGGGTTCACCATTCCCGTTTTGGTAGTCATGTTGGGAATACGATGGGTTTCACACGGTTTGTTAAAAAAAAACAACCTTTCTCGGTTACCAATTCGGTTTGAGTATATGCATGTTGTTGATACTGATAAGTGTTATTACGTAAGACAAATTTGAGACACCTACACTAAGGCCACACATCATGAAGTTATGCTTGGCAGACTCAAAGGGAATACTTTTTTTTTTGCTTAATCACCCAATTTTATTAATAAGAAAATCTAAAAGAGTTTTACAAAAGGAGTGAAAAAAGAAAGTAAAGATAAAATGAAGTTACAGAAGAACTAAACTACTGACAGAATCTGTAGTATTTCCTATTTGGCATTTCCACCTGAATCAAGTTAGCAGGTCTTACAACATGTTGTATGACTTCTCCCATTTGTAATTTTGCTCCCTTTTTGGCCAAATCATCAGCTGAGAAATTGAGTTCTCTGTAGCAGTGCTCATAATGTGTCTCAGCTAATTCCTTGCAAGATTTTTGCCATCTTGTTTTGAAGCACCAGGGCACTTCACATTTAAAAAAGTCTTCTACAACAGTTTTTGAGTCAGACCTGATAATAATCTTGCTACAATGAAGTTTAACTTCCCATTCAATGGCCCATATAACTGCCAGAGTTTCTGCTATATAATTAGTAGTTATTCCCACTCCTCCAGATACAGTCCCTATCACTTCACAGTTACAACCTCTTGCTAGAATACCAAAGCCTGCCAAACCAGGGTTACCAGCTGCAGCTTCATCATAGAAAAACAAGTACATAAGCCATCTTAGGATTTGACCAGTAACATTCTTTAATGGCTTGAAATTTAGTACTTCTGTTACATAAATTGAAGAAGTTGAGAATGTTTGAGTCATAATTCTGCCCCCATCTAGTACCATGCACTATGTATCCTCCATAGTGAAGTAAACTCAAAATTCTTCTCTTAAAACTATTCTCATTTGGCTTACCATTATCAAACACGATATTATTCTTATGGAACCAAAGCTCTCTCATTCATAGGGAATACATGGTTTGTGAGTTTCTCAAATACTCATTTAAGCTACTGGAGTGTGTTTTATCCATTCTAGCATTTTTTTTAATAACCATAAGTCTATAGTAACATTGAGATTTTCTAAATATAAATACAGAGTGCCCAATGTGGAACTCCCAGGTTCAAGAAACAGAACAACATCTAATCCGATCATGTCCCTTTTCTAGGGCTATTTGGTTTGGTTTCTCTTGAAAAAGCGGGGGTCTAACAACACCACCCAATATTTCGCTTAGCAATCTGTATGGACAAACTCGAATATACTTTTAAGATAATAAACAAGACTAAATCAATTAAAAGTATATCAACGAGTTTATATCTCTCTCTCTCTTGATTTGATTTCCTCAAACAGAAACTGCGAGCACTAATCAAATAGAAGGAATAACTTGGATGGTACCAAAGACCAATATCCAAGGATCAATCAATGACAATCAACAACCAAAGGTTGGATTACTCTAATTGATGATCTAACGCACAACCTGTATTATTTCTATTATAAAGATAAAATAATATAATGCGGAAATTGAAATAACACAAACACCAGAAATTTTGTTAACGAGGAAACCGCAAATGCAGAAAAACCCCGAGACCTAGTCCAGATTCAATACAAACTGTATTAATCCGCTATAGACCTAGTCCAGAAAAACCCCGAGACCTAGTCCAGGAAAACCCCGAGACCAAGCTAACTTCATACTGGATTGTAGTTGAACCCCAATCAGTCTCCCACTGATCCAAGGTACAGTTTCACCCCTACGCCTCTGATCCCAGCAGGATATTGTGCACTTGATTCCTTTAGCTGATCTCACCCACAACTAAGAGTTGCTACGACCCAAAATCGCAGGCTTTGATAATAAACAAATCTGTATCACACAGACAAGTATATAAAAGGATCAATCTGTCTCCCAAAGAAAAACCCTAAAGTTTTTGTTTCGTCTTTTGATATAACATCAAGGTGAACAGAAACCAATTGATAATTCGGTCTTATATTCCCGAAGAACAACCTAGATTAATCAATCACCTCACAACAATATTAATCGTATGGTAGCGAAACAAGATGTTGCGGAATCACAAACGATGAGTCGAAGATGTTTGTAATTACTTTTTATATCTTGCCTATCGGAGAGGTTAATCTCAAGCCAATCAATCTGATTGTACTCATACGATAGAAAATGCAAGATCAGAAAACACAACTACGATAAAAGTAGTATCGGTCTGGCTTCACAATCCCAATGAATCCTTTAAGTTGTTAACCTGGTATTAGAAGAAGAAAACCAAATTTTAAAGGAGAAACGACTCTAGCACGCAAACTAGTATCACATGTAAGGTGTGGGGATTAGTTTGTAGAGTTTTTAGATATCCCCTTATATAGTCTTTCAAATCAGGGTTTCGCCTTGCTCACAAAGAAAACACTATCCACCGTTAGATTTAAACCTGATTTAGATTCAAGCTAATAAATCTCAACCGTTAGATCGAAATCTTAGCTGGTTATACACAAATGAAGTGCACGCTTCTAGGTTTGTTAACCGTACCCAAACGTGTGCATTGTTGGTTCAACAATAGTCAACCAAAAGGTTACCCATTTGAGCATTCCATACCAACCGTTTTCTTTTTCACCATAACTAGTTCAAATGACTCATATGAACTAGTTAGAGAGTTGTTCAATTGCAAGGAAATCTCATGTACTATACAAGACACAATTGAAGCAAAGATGATTTTATTCACATGAATCAGTTCATGAACTTTATAGCCATGGTTTGGAAAAGCATTCCTTAGTCTTTATAAGTTTAAGTTCGGAAATCATCTTCAGATATATAACCTTTTTCAAGTTCGCAGACTAGGTTCGCGGACTTAAGGTACTGGATAGAGTTTACAAACTCCAGCAGAAATTCTCGGGTTTGAGAACTTCGCCGGTTCTCGGACTTGGATCACGAAAGAAATTTGTTAACTCCAGCAGAAATTCTCGGGTTTGAGAACTTCGGAAGTTTGCGGACTGATTTCGCGGACTTGGCTACTAGACATTCTTCCAGTGTAGGACTTATGCACATATGTGTTTCCACAACATATCTATGTCTATTATTGGTTATGTAATCTAAACTCTCATTCCAATCATTGAAGCATTCTTAGAGGACGTTATATAGTTGTTACACTATTTCTCGTCAAAGCAATTTTCAAGATGACTGAAACATATCATGACTTACGTCACTAGGTAAAGAAAAACATGGTCAAAGTGAAACGCTTACCAACACATATTTTGAGATATAGATAGGCGAGGTATACTCGGCTCGAAATACCAAATGTGTATAATCTAAGTGTATATATATAGCATACGAATTTTGTCTTAAGAAGTAGGAGATAGAATATATAGACTTTTGAGTGACAGATAAGTTCAAGTCTTCACATACCTTTTTTTCGATAAGTTCCACCGGTTCCTTGAGTAGTTCTTCCACTTGTATGATGAATCGCCATGAAGTCCTTGAGCTCAACTACACTTACTATCCTAGTCCAAGACTTAGCTATAATAGACTAGAAATCAAGACTTATAGTTTTGATCACTAACATTGACAAACATGCTTGATATAGCAACACATGCGAGTTCGACCGAGCAGTGCTCTAACATCTCTCTTGAAGCAATAAACACAAGAATTAATGAAGACTCCATAGCGATTTGGATTAAAGAGTGGATCACAGAACCAGAATTCATACAATTTTCGGATAAGATTGCATCCATTTCCTGGTTTATTTGGAAGTATAGATGCTCGGTAGCGTTTGACAAAGTCGTTCCAAATCCTAATAACCTAATAGAGCAAATCAAGAAATTCTTACAACAATATCCTCAGGAGAACATCCAAAATAATAAGACGATTCAAAGAAATAATGATTCCAATGAGAAATGGCCAGATTTATCCTCGGACTGGATAATATTTATTGATGCTGCTTATAAAAAAGAAAATTCCTCCATGGGATATGCTTTCATACTTTACTCAATGAAAAATGAGGCTTTCATGCATATTTCAGCAGGGTGGGATTGGGTTTCATCAACTTTTCATGCAGAATCAAAATCTTTACTAAAAGCTTCTACCTGGCTAAGTGAAAATATTTTATCAAGTGTTACTTTAGTAACTGACTGCAAAATGCTGGAAGAGACAATCAACAAGATTTGCAAAGTCCCTCCTTGGAGTGCAGAAAATACCATACATATGATTCTAACAACTCTGGAAAAACTTCCTCAAGATCAGGTGCAGTATATAAATAGGAAATACAACCCTGCGGCAGATTATATTACAAAAGAAGTTCGTCTAAAGCATGTTCGGCACATGTCAACCCAACTTCGGCTAGGAATATCTAAATCAAGTGTTGTATCCAATATCTTAGATAAAACGACCTTGTAAATCTACGATACTATATTTCTTAATTAATATGTTTTACTTTTTACATAAAAAAAGATTTGTTAAATAAGTTAGACATATTACGAAGTGTTAGTGGGATTAATTATATTTTGGACGTGAGCTACATACAATAACAAACTATAGTAGAAACTCTTTTAATTAATACTCGATTATTTAATAAACTCAATTAAATAATATTTTTGGCCGGTCCCGAGTCGGGGACAACGTGCCAAATTAATAATTCGCTAAAATTATAAGATAATATATTTTTTATTACCTATGTAGACTCCATATGTATATGTATATTCAATACATTAAAGAGTTACGAAGGATTTTTGAATAATGATTTAATTGTCTTCTGTTTTTTGCTAAAATCAATATCGCATTGAATTTCATCTCTAATTTTTCTTATCATTGTAAGAATTTTTGGCATCGTTTGCTCATAGCTCAGCAAGAAATTATTCAATGTGATTGCCGCTCTAATATCCTCGTTTCGTAAAGGGGGCTCTATTGTAAAACTTTCATCATCTTCTTACTTATATTTATCAGTTCCATAACGCTCTTGATTATTCCTTCATCACTCAACAACAATGTAGCTTCATTTTCTTCCGGATAATTTAGGACATCTTCGACATTCATTGAATTGCGATAGCCCAACTTCTCGATCAAATTTTTAAAATTCTTGAGTGATTTCACAGTCAGTATGTTCATCCAAATAGTATAAACTTGTGTTATCAGTTGATCGAAGTTTACAATGATGAAAGCATGATTCATTGCATCTAACACATTTATTTTTTCTGGATTTGATGCCCATAATTCATAGCCTTCCAAAGACCTTTATATCGACGATGATAATGCATTTTAAAAGCTCGTATAATCCATGTGTCACAAGGTTGAATTTTTTAATTTGTATTTGGTGGCAAAAAGAACAATTCAACATTTTTGAAGTTGTGTTCGTTTAATTAATATCTCGCTTAATTAATAAATTTTGATGGTCCCGACAATATTAATTTAGAGTTTCTACTGTAGGTCCTTATGGAGGTGCGGATTTGGTGGTATTTAAAACCTATCTTGGATGAACTGGATATGGGTTTTTTCGGTTAGAGTTTTCGGCTGAAGTTTCCTGTCGACGGTGGAGATAAACAGTGGAACTACCGTGTAGGTGCCGAGCACCAAAGAAGAGAAATAAGAACACAAGAAATGATTGTGGTAACACTCAATCGATGGTTGGGTTATTTCTCTTTTCTCTAATACTTCCTCCATTATGACCTAGTTGTAGTTTGCACAATTCTTAAGACAAGGGGAACAAAGGAGAATTTTCAAGTATATCCTTAAGGAAAATTATAAGTAAAATTTAGAAATGATTTATCTCTCAAACTATACGACGGATATTCGTAAAGTTTGCACCATTGGAAAATATTCTAAAACACCTACTAACTAATATAAACATCGCTATCAAATTATACATATTTTGTATACTAATAATAATCAATTAAAAGGGTAATTTAGAAATATTTTTGTAGTGGATGGGAAAGATAAAGAGACATAGAAAAAATAAGTTTCCATTACTTAGAGTTAGTATGTGTTACATCCTTTATATACAATAGGAATAAGGCCCTAGATACTATTGGGACACACATCTATGGGCTAAAGCCCTAAAACACTCCCCCTTGTGCGGTCCAATAGAACTTCATATGCAGTACTTCACACACAGTGCTTCAGATGTAGGTTGATGTGTTTTCAAAGTTGTTGTAGTAATAAATAGAGTTCGTTCAAGACTTGTGAAGGTTGTGCTTTTATATTTAAATTTTAAAACTAAAGAAAATAAAGCAAATTAAAAATGATTATATTAGAGAGACCGGGGTTCAGGATTTCACCATTCACCAAAATTCATGTAATTTAATGTTAATTTTTATCATGCAATTCTAGACAATATAACTCCAATCAAAAGAAATTGTGATTCTAATCATTGCCTTAATTAGATTTTCAAAACATCAATTGTTAATCGCAAGCATGAAGTATCAAAAGCCCTAAACTAAGCATACTTCATCAAGAGAAAACACAACTAATTAATAAAAATCATTACTCAATTTTCATTCGGTGCAAATAATCATAAAATAATTGCATAAATAAATTCAAATAAATTTTACCACATAACTTTTGGAAGAATGGATTCCTCCATCGCCCCGTAGGATTGGGTTTAGCTCATCATGATGTGGAAACACGCTCAAAAATTGATTTCATTGCTCAAAGTAGGTGTACAAATGATGAAATGGAGAAAATGATGAAAATCAGGTGTTTTCAACGTTTATAATTGTTGCAAAACACTGTTACAAAGAACGATAAAAAAGAAATGTTGTTGTTGTATCTCTGCGACCCTCGTGTGGCCAAAGTGTTGAACTCGGGCAGTAAAGAAAATATTCTGGGAATATTTTCTTCCCTGATTTAGCTTCTCACGCGTTTCTACATCTGAAAAATCTCCTTATTTAACTTTTTCAAGGTCCAAAGTGTTGCTCGAGTCATCAAACATGAGCAGAACATGTTTAAATTCTCCAAAACTCATGCAATCCCGTGAACCATGCACGTGCTGCCCTGTTTTCTTCTCACGGATTTTTAATCCAAATTTGATCGAAACAAACACCCATACCAGCCCTGTTAGGACATATCACAACTACCGATTTGATTTCAGCCATTGAATCTCTCTAATACGCCTTCAAATCACGAACCCTAATTTTGATGTTTTGATAATAGCTTTTCCCGCCAAATTCCAAATTCAAATGGAGAAGATGACCTCCCCCTAATCCTGTACAGGTGTCCCTTTAGAACTTTCCTCATGTGGTGTGAATAGTAAGGAAGGTGCTCCTTATCCGTTGAGGTGCCCCTTAGTAATTGAGTGCCCCTTATCTAACAGTACGAGTCCGAATAACATGTGTCCTCCGGGTGCTTTAGACAACTTTTCGAGCTGATTTTTCCAATAATGTTTATTTCCCAAAAATGCCTACAAACACATAAAATACCATAATAAGTACAAAAATCGAGTACCAACAATACATGAAATTAAGGACAACGTAGACACAAAAATGTGTCTATCATAGGTCTTCAACTGTAGTTCTCTTCTTGATGACTATTGTATCTAACACAATTGCTCCTTTAAAACTTTAACAAGGAAAAACCCAGTGGGACAAAACCTTGGTACAACTCTTCACATGTTGTCTCGTATTTTATATGTAGCTCATCACATGTAATATGATCTTCAAAGATTGACGAGTCTATGTTAATTGCCTCGTTAAAACTTCGTCAGGGAAACCCAATGGGACAAAACCTGAACTAAAGAAAAAGAGTACAATATTAATTAAACTTAGAACATAGCTGGATACGTATACATTGCCTCATTAAAACCTTGAAAAGGAAAAACCCAGTGGGATAAAACCTTGACGACGGGAAAAGAGTACAACGTGACAGATGCAAGTAAATTTAATCTGTTGCAGATGATCACTTTGCTCCGTTGAAGTTGACTAGTTGCTTCACAACTTCTAAGGAAGAAAATCCTCGTGGGAAAAACAATACCCTTTGCTAGGAAATTACATTCCCGGTGTTTGTTGTTATCTCATTAAAAACCTTGCCGAGCAACAAAACCCTGTGGGAAAAAGTAACCTCGGTGAATGAAAAGAGTTCAACACACCATTAGATGCTCCCCCTAATGTCATACAATTTTCATTAGTCTAATGCAGTCAAAAGGAGTTTATTATACATTATTTTGGTGACTTGAATGTTTATAAGACCTTGTTGTTGATTCTGGAAGTTACGTTGCCTAACGAACTATCGTGTTTCATTTCTTTGATTCAGATATTTTCAGTAATATCAACGCGATCTTGATGTCTGCAACGTTGAACATACTTGATGTTTTTAGTGTTATCTTGCTAAAAACCTTGTCGAGTTACAAAACCCTGTGCGAAAAATTATTCTCGATCGAAGGGAAAAAGAGTACAACACAGCTTCAATTTCGAAGAAAAATATGTCGACATCATATTCTTGGATCCTCCCCCTGATGTCGGAATCTCCCTTTGATTACTTTCAGAGTTTTTCCAGACAATTCCTTTAGCCATGTAATTTTCAAAACTGAATATCGGTAATGACTTAGAAAATAATCTACCATATCTCCCTATGATTACTTTCATTGGAAAAGAGATTATTGTTCCTTCATAATCAACAACTTTTGGATTGCACTTTCATTAGTATTCCTTTTAATTTCTTTGTATGGATATAAAAAATATATGTCAATGGTTACTTTTAAGTACATGATTACATTCACTATACCATTCCAATGACGCTGCGTTGGCGCGGAGCTATATCTAGCTAACAAGTTCCCTGAGGATGTAAAATTTAATCGAGTACATTATTATACTAAGTAAAAAAATGCATATATTGTATTTAAATATGGGAATCTCATCTTCCAACACATCTTCGTCATATTCCTTTGGAAGAAATGGTTACTTACTTACATTTGAACCTAGACTAATCATGGGAGTACTATCAGGATGCATGTCTCTGTTAAATTGCCTGACAACTTTAGACATGTGCAAACTGGTGGAATAATATACCACAAGCTCAGTATTCGATTGAGCTTTTCCTAGATTTTTCATCTCAAATTCAGATTTTAAATATCTTTTAAGGTCTCTTATTACATCAAGAGTACACAACATGTCTGTACCATCAACATAAATATCTACAATTCCAAATCAGGAACTTTCTTATGAATACGCAAGGAAAAATAACTTACTTTTCTATCCCCTCCAAATAAAATAGCCACTTAGACGGGTATACCACATCCGCTTGATTGCTTGAATCTATAAGTGAGCGTTCTATCTAACTGTAAACACACTCCTTGGTTTAGAGTCATTTGATTCGGGCAACAAAATTATATCTAGTACTTTTGTAAATATCTTATATCTTTTGATTCTTTCAGAGATACGTAAAAACCACATACATATGATGCATTTCAAGTCCTTTTGAAATTACCAGGCTAACTAAGTAGCAGAACTCTATAACGTTCATTACAAGAGAACAACTCCAAGGCTTTGTGAGAAACGTCGCGCCACATGGCGAGTCTTTGTACTTTAAGACACTTTATTCTCATTATGCTTTATGAAAAATTAATTATGTATGTCCAATAGGTTTTACACTTGGTTGGTTAGCACTACCACACCAAATACCCGTATATTTGCCAAAGAACTAAGTTCTACCTAGATTGTGTAGGCCAAATATGCTCTTCGTTGAAATTTAGAAACAAGGAGCTTGGTTCGATCTCATCTTGCTCTATTTCCTTAAACAAGTGTATATAAAATTAATCATCGATATGATCGCATGATCTTTCCATTGACTCGTGCGTATTCTCATAATCCACTTGGGATGTCATTGTTCTCTAGAATCATTAAACTTCGTAGCGTCCTCCAGTTTGATTCATGGACATATTCAGAGACAATCTTATGAGATGATTCTGATGATATAAATAAGTTGTGCCTTCCTCACCTACTTCCTTTTTAGGTGAGGATTGATCGAACCAAGTGGTCTCTCCAACTTCCTTTATGGAGCCACAACCTCAACCACACTTCCACTAAGTGTAGTTGCAACACCTTAGTCTATGGTGTATATCCCTTATTGAGGATTTGTAACCTTGCAGGTAGGTTTGCATCTGGTATGTGTGATATCATCACTTTAGCGACATCAATATAAATTCTGAAAATCGATGATTCTTTTACTTCACATTTACATTTGTGGATTACAAGAATCAATATGAGACACAGTGGGAACACACCACGACAATTCATGTCGTTCCCTTAGAAAATACTTTTTTCTTATCTCCCCCTAACGACGGGAAGACTGTCTCATTAAAGTGATAACCCACAAATCTAGCGGTAAGAAATCTCCTGCCAAGATTTTAAAATGCGGATAATTGTTGAGAGTAAATCTCCAACAAAATTACTTAATCATTTTCGTGACCCATCATAATACGATGTGGACTCGTAATGGCACATATATAATTGCAACAAAAAATGTGTAAGAACACAAATGTCAGGCTTAAATTCAGTTACCAACTGGTACGCAGAAAAAGTTGACTAATATTGGGTTCTAAAATAAATTAAGTAAAGATGCATGTACTATTGCATATCCCCAAAGCAATAAAAGGTAGGTTGGTACGCATAACCTATTCCTTAGAAACCATCTGTAACCTTTGATGGTAGTGTCTGCGAGACCATTGGGTATAAGATGCTCTACATTGATCTTATTAAACATGTAATATTCATTAAATCTTTTTGATATAAATTCTCTAGCATTAATAAGGGTGGTGAGCCTTTGCACTTTGTATTGTGTAATATGTGCTAGGAGTTTTTTAAATGCAAATTTCTTGTGAACTATAACTAGTCCAAAATGTCAAAATATTCACCAGAGACATAAGTCACTTTAATGGTCCGCATTCTGCATGAATATTTTTCTAAATTTCATCTTGTTATCTTTGTAATATGGATTGTTTACCATTTGCATCTTAGGATGATCTCGATCCTGTTTTACTGAAGACTTTGCAAAATGAGTGACATGCTCGAATAATGGGAGGGAGGAGAGGGCTTTGCATCTGGTACTTTAGAAAACACTTATTGATAGATATGCCGTTACTTCGCATTCTGTCAATATTTTTCCCGTTGTCTCGTCTACTCAAACACAGCGATGTACATATGAGTCCTTTCAAAACGAAAAATCATGTCACAACCAAAGTGCCTTTATGGTTATGTCAAAGGTCAATTTCCAACATTTCATCGTCAGAGAAAATATGGATTCAATAATCCAAATTATTACTATAATGATTTACATTTCAATAAATTGACTCATTAATCTCTAAAGTATGTTTCTTTCCAAATACACGAGTGACTATAAAAGATGCAATCAATTACATTATCATCACAGTCAGGTTCCACATGATATCCATTTGCATGAGCTTCTTTTGAATTTAACAAGGCGTGATTATCTCTCGGTACATATAGAGATTTTGTGAAGTCTTTGTTCTATCTTCAAAAAAAAAATTTGAGCAATGTTACGCTCGACGACCCAATCCTCGTAGACAAATTATAAGAAAATAGTTCAACAACTAGTTTAAATTCCTTAAGCTAGTGGAAGAAAAACAACTATGAGTTAGACATTTGGGTCTTGAGTGGTATGGCCTTATTACGTAATAAAAGTGGGATTCAACTCAAGTACTTTAGACTGAATATATATTACATTTCACCCAATTTATCTCAAGTGCTTTAGAGAATTTATGTCTCGTGTTTTCATTCCATAGTCGATTGGCCCGACAAAGTTCTTGTTGCCATTAGGGTTGATGTGAAAATTGGTTGCTACTATGATACACACATTACATTGTATATATCAACACCTATGACCATATGCATTTCCAACTCTTTCATTTATGACGGGAGCTAGAATTACATCTTAGTTTCATCCCATATTCAGTTGATATATGTACTTTGGTGTCATTACTACTGGAAAAAATACATCTTTGTCTCATGATATATATGTCCCTTTTCACATGCTTTATATGAGTCATTACGTATAACCCTAATTACTTCGGGGTTCTTTCCATTTTCAATTTTGCTACATTTAGCTTAATTTGAGAAATTTCTTTATCTCAATATGCCAAGAGAATCTCACTCCACATGTCAACCAATTACTTTAGGTTGAATAGATTACTAAAGATAGTTCTCTTGTTGTCATATTTCAACATATACTGGTTCGTTAGTATCATGGATGAAGTAGAGAAATGGAAATTTTCTGACTCATATCATCTTTTGTGAGTTCTTCCACAAAATTTAGAATACATGTGATTTTATTTGTAACGTATCTTTTGAAAATACCGACTCTTAATAGTCGAGCCAGTGGATTGCATCCCACGGAACGTTTCAAATTTGGGAAAAAAAAAATCAAGTACACAATAATGGTGCTCAAGTACTTCTAAACCCCAAATAAATACACTGGAATTGAGTTGCTACAACCAATTAAACAAAAGACACCATTCAACTATAGCCAATATAATCTTCAAGAGAACAAAATAACATTAAGACCAAAATTCTTAATGATCTCGATCAACAATCATAATTTAAATGTAACGTTTAGATGATGTGGACTTATCATAAGACAAAAACAAAGAAAACTAGGCATGTCCTAAAAACAAATAAATAAGCCTAGCAAGTCATGTAAAAAAATAATAATCACATTTTAGTTACATACCTCGGCTTTGGTTCTCGCTATATATATACAGAACCGGAACGGCCTTGGTCGTACATAATTCAGAACCGAGCTACAGCTGGACAGGTTAGCACAGGATAGGACAGGAACGGGCCGAATTGGGCCAGGTTGGAACGGACTGAGTTGGGCCTGGTTGGAACGGATTGGCTGGACCAGACCTGGCTTGCCTTCTCCACTTTAGCGGCGGATTAATATCCCACGATTTATCAATCGCAACACAAACATCCACAAAATATTAATATAATAATTATATAGATTATAAAATGGAATCAATCGATGGATGCACGAACATACACAAAATTAACTTTATGATAGAATGCAGTCACTCGATGGGTGGGTTTGCATAGATATATAAGAAATTAAATCAAATAAATTCATGATTATGCTAGTTGCTATATATGCACAGAGTCAAGATTAGGTTGGACATTATATAGGATACTTGGTAATTAAGATTGAGAAACAAACGCAAAGAAAAAAAAAATCAACCATGTTATGTAAAGCATATGACGCAATAAATATTATTAAGCCCATAAATTAATCAATCACACAATTGCAGAGATGTATCAAAAAGCGTGAGATGGCAGGATACATGTTACAAAGAGAGGTTTGGTTCATATATACCTTCTAGTGTCCGATTCAATTAAAAATCAAATTGAATTACATAACCATTTTCTGATACCGCACTTGAAAGATGATTACCAGAAGAAAAAAAATGAAAATTTCCGTAGTAAAGAACTCGTGCTGATAACGTTTTGTATGTGTTACATCCTTTATATACAATAGGAATAAGGCCCTAGTTATTGTTGGGACGCACATCCATGGGCTAAAGCCCTACAACAAATATCACGTTATTTGATGATATATGTCGTCTATTTTTGGATTTTTTTTTAAAACTAACTAGGTCATCTAATTTGGGACGGAGGGAGTAAGTAATATTCTTGATGGACAATACGTGTTGGCATATGAGTGGTATTTGGCTCTTGTGTGTTGGTTGGCGCTCCGCTCAGCGCGCCGAACGACAAGCCCGACTACCTCTTCAACATCGTCCCAGATTCGTCTTCGGGAAAGACTCGTTTGGTTCCCGTGCCTATCTATTGAGAAGGTATCGATAATTGTCCCTGTAAGTGTGAACACATGAAACCACATTGACATATTGGGACTCCTTCCTGTAGCCCTGCAGCCCGGGCAGGGATATAGTGGGCATGCTACTTTTACGGTCTCGAACGCGTAAATCCTACTAGAATAGTGTGTCCATTCTCTGTTCCACCCACGACACGGAATGTGCTAAGGATTTTCCACTGTCTTTGTACAGGTTGCTCAGGCAGGCGAGCCGACGTAGAATTTGAGCCATATTTTAGGAGATAAGATCTTCACGAGATATTATCTCTGCTCCACCCTGACTTGTTCGGGACTAAAGAGCCTGGTTTTGGTTTTTGGTTTTGGATTAAGTAAAATTCTCTGTGCGGGTTTTGGGAACCCCATCTTCATGTCTTGCTAGGTTTATAGTTAGGGTTTTAGGTGGAACAGATCTGATTATGCACTCATATTAATTATATAATTTTATTTTCATAATGATTTAGTGACTAGTAATTTGACTTCACTAGGTTTGATGTTCAATTGTTTATGTGATTATTTTGATTATCTATGCTTTTTTAATTGATATGCCGTGCTTGAGTTAAATTCCTTGATGATATATATTTTAGGATTAAATAATTAATGCTTTAGAATCACTACATTAGAAACGAAGTTACTGTTACAATGGTGAAACATAATTTATAATCATACTACGATATTTTTCCGAGACGTGCAATTAATTTTAAGATTCGTCCCGAGTTATTTAGAAAATACATTTTGGAGAATTATTTATATTTATATGATAAAAAGTTTGGAACCCGAAAAATCCTATGAATCAGAAATATGTGCGATTTGTTTATTGTTTTCATTTTCATCCTAATTCTAAGAATCAAAAATGCGCTCTTGGTTAGTCTATCAGTAATATTAGCTTTAATATGTTATGCGTGTCCCTGGGAGTTCGATCTACATTTGCCACTTCTACATCGTAAACATCGTGTGATTGTCGTCATTATATATATATATATAGGTCTCAGGTCTATTAATTTTTGGCGGCACCTGCAAGGAACGATTATGGAATATTATAATTAGTACTTTTTATTTTTTAATTGTAGTTAGGTTTTTATTTTATTTATATAACTTTTATTTTCATTTTAGGATTTTTAGTTCCGTTTGACTTGTTTTGTATATAAAATTTTATTTTAGGTATTTTTGGTGTTGCTTTGATCATCTCAACCACATCTGTCTGTTGCAAAATAATCACGCATTTTTTTCTTATGAGTAATATATCGAATGATTTGGAATAGACTGGACGATATTAACCTTAAATTGTGAATATTGATACGAGCTAATAGGATTGCAAGGAAAATACTTATTAGAGTTTTCCAAACTCTTCCATTACAATTATAAGGGTAGGGATTAGTGAACTGATCTAGAAATTCCTAATAGTAAAAATCCAAAAACTCTTTTTATAATAAACAGGGGAGAAGGAATTGAAAGAGTGCAAATGTAAAAAAATAAAATAAAGCACTCAATACACATGATCAATTTCAGGCCCCAATATGTTAGATATATGGCTAAGGGAGTAGAAAGACAAAACTAAAAGATTGCAATAAAAACGTTAATTTTTTTGGTTTAGAGAAAGATGTTTACAATGTTTCCTTCAAGGATTTTTCTGACTTAGGAATTGTACATTTCTTCTATTTTTTTCTCTTCATTGTATTTCTCTACCTTCCCTACATGTACTCTCTTATTACATCCTATTTATATGTAGCACTGCTTCTATATTCTAGTCGTTCTATGAATGGAAACTCCTATACGGTAGTAATATTATGAAAATAGGATTTTTTTGTCTTTTTTTCTAGGATTAGGAAACTTCTTCTAGAATAACTAGGAGACTGTTTCTCTGGTTTGTAACCTTTGATACATAGTCTTTGATGGGCTTATAGCTAAAAAGGAACGATTATCCCCATCAGGAGGCTTTTGGTCCCTCAAAAGTATGGAGTTAAGATGCGTTGGAAGTTTAGCCTGTAACTGCATTCTTGAGTACCACTTACTTTTGAAACAATACTTGTCCTACGGTTCTAGTAGTCATCTGTGTATTTTTGCTAGGAATTGGATCTTCTTTTGCTACTCCCACGATTAAATAATATTCGAAAATAAATCATAAGGTAGATAAAACAACCATTACAACTTAGTTTATTGTCGAGTAGTACTTAGGAATTTGAAAGTTTCATGTAAACCTTCTGAACAATTTTGAATTGACATAGTTTGTTGAAGACTTACATAGTCGTCATTGTAAATCCTTTAGCTTGATAATACGAATCATTGGGTGAAACATTAGTTTCTTTATTAATAACATCATCCTTTTCCTTTTTTAATGGAATGGACGACTCTTGATTTTTTTTACTTAGAGAAGTTGTTAATGCCTCAGAACTTTCGAACAAGTGTACGCTGGATGGTAGTGGATTATTCGAATCCAACTTCTTTGCCACATTCTTTTCTGGTTAAACACATTAAATTTCGACAACAACATAATCTGTAAGCTCAAAACTTACTTTCGCATTATTTTTTTCGATTTTTCCAATTATTCTTTCGTTGCATCAGGTTGAAAAAATTCAGTGGTTTGATATCTTGTTGCTTTTCAAAGTAGGATGCAATTTTTCCAAAGCTTTATCGGTTCTTTGTCGATCTTCTTCCATCTTAACAATCTTAGACTCCAATTGTCTAGTGAGGGCAACAATATGGTTTTCTAGACTCATCATCGTGATTTTTTTATCTATTTTTTTAAATGACGATGGATACTAGCGGAAGATGGTACGGAATAAGAAAAAAAGGGGTAAGAAGAGTGGTGTTAGATCGAATGCACTGATCCAGATGTTAGGATCCTACACTGAACTAGAGAATCTTAATACCAAAGATAGTTAAATTGATCGTTTGATTGGCGATCAACCACCTAAATCCTTTGAATTTGGGATTATCCACCAAACTAAGAATAACACTTAATAATCCTGATTGTACTGAATAATGAAACCCCAGAACAAACTATGAATATATAGAGAACATAATTTGAGTCCCAAGCAAATAACAAATAAGAAAACATACCCAACCCATGACTTCCTAAAGAACTAATCTCTCGTAATTGGTGTTGGTATCCCAAAAAACTCAAATTTCAATACATACCCAACCCATGACTATCAATGGAAAGAACATCATCTTTAATTCCATCAGGTGCGCGATTATCATCAATAAAGATCTTCTTTTAGCTTATACCATAAAGGAGATAAGGAGAAAATATGACCCTATCTTTTCTCTGGTTCGGAGAAAAAATGAAAACCTCCTTTAGACCTAATTTTTGTTGTTTAACATCCAGTTTAAGATGTGGGCACCTCCTATTTAGATACTAGCAAAGAAGGTGGTTGCCCTGTACGAGGTATTGTTTTTCCTATATCGGATTTACTGACTGTCAAATGCAATTCCTTTTAGGATAGTAGCCTTTCCCCTAGCGATTTTCTCAATTCTCTTGTAGACTTAGATGCCCCCTAGTATTATATAGAAACAGTTGAGGTGCCCTCAGTATTTGATGGTTTTCGACATGTTTATAGACTTACAACCTCCTATGCTCCGAGCCATCAATATTCAATGTTTCTGAGTGATGCCATGAGCCTTTATTTGTCTTCTTTTATGTCCAATGACTCTGAAATGACGAGGGTACCCAAGTACACCACAATCTTTTCGTATCAGCCTATAAGTCTGATACCTTGAGTGATCGTCTATGGACAAAGTCCAGACAATACAACAACAAGGTATACACTTGATAATAGTTACAGTTGTTTGAGGGTGAAAACGGTTTCTGCTATTTTTGGTGATTTCGTGTGTGTGGATCAGAAACGAGTCTAGACCCTAAACAATGTACTGCAGGGAGTACTTTTGATTCGAGAGATCAATCTGAACAAATCTGACCTAAACCAAGAAATGGTCGTTCCAGGATTGCTTCGGTCACAAAGTGAAGGAGAAGGGTTGGTCTTAGGGAGGGAAGCGAAGAAAGTGTAGAGACCAGAATCGTTGATTCTGAAAGTGTGGTTGTTTGTGACTTGTATTAGAAAGTAGAACTGGCTAGCTGAATGAAAAGCTGTCAGGTGATTTCTGGATACTGTGTTGCTCTCCTGACCAAAACTTGTTTTTTGGTGGAAATAGGTGAAACCTATTTATACAAGTCATAGTAAAACGTACCCTGATCTCGTAGGAAGTGGAAACGATTGAGTAGTGGAAGAGTGGAGTAACCTGTAACGTCAGAATTTATGCTTCCATGATGAAGGAAACGTTTATACCATTACTTATTGCCACTACTAACCGCCCCTCTTCATGACACTTTCTTGTAACTGGAGTATTGCACCCCCCACGCTGTAAACCGCCAGTCCAATACCCTGATGAGTATCCCCCAGTTTGTGACATGTTTGATGTCTCGAGTGTTTCTGTGGAAAACATGTAGCACTTTATTATGTGTGGCAAGTTAAAATCAAGAGGCTTTCCGCAATAAAATAGCATGCGATGCAATTAGGCTTGTCTTGGCTGGTCACCTGAAACTTGCCACAAGCCTGCCGGCTCGGTGACGAACTTTGATGGCTGAGATTGCATCTCATTATGAAGGGTAGCCGTCGATTATGGCTACCTTCTGTTGGCGCCTGGTAATGGCGCAATGGCACCTTTGGTGCATGCCAGCAGCATTGCAGCATGGCTGGCATGGCTCGTGCATGTTAGTGGCACAGTGGTGCAAGTGGTGTCTGGCGTAGCCATGGCCACTAGATTTAGGCGGCGGGTCGCCTAAAAGTTGCCGCAAGTCTGTCAGTTTGGTGGCAAACTTGGATGGATGAGATTGCATCTCATGGGGAAGGGTAGCTGTTGATTGTGGCTACCTTCCGTTGGTGCCTGACATTGGCACAGTGGCGCCTTTAGTTCATGCTAGTGGCGTTGCGGCATGGCTGGCATAATTTGTGCATGCCAGCGACACGATGGTGCAAGTGGCGCCTGGTGTAGCCATGGCCGCTGGATTTTGGGCACGTTGGTGTTAGATTCAAACGTGGTGTGGAAACATCCTTTTTAATGGCCACATTGATCCCCATGTTCTGTGGAATATTGTTTGGCTCGGTTGGCGCGACAACTTTTCCTAAATCAGGGTTTGGAATATCGAAACCCTAATTAGCGTATATGGCATGTACTATGCAGTATGTGGCACGTTTGGCATGTGCACTTGGCATGCCTGTTTGGTGTGTGCGATTGGTATGCTTTTGGAATGTTTGGCATGTCGTTTGGCATGTGCGCCTGACATGCGTGTTTGGCATGTCGTTTGGCATGTGTGCCTGACATGTTTGTTTTTGGCATGTTTGACATGCCGTTGGCGTGTTAGCATGGTCTTGGGAATCCAACTTGGTAGGGTAACCTTTTGACACAATTTCCACCCTTTTTAAAGTTGTGGCAGGTTTAGAGCAACCTGATTGGTCAATGAAAGCAGGGAGCCGACCAAGCATGGACGTGGCCACCCTTTTGGTGCGCGTGGCAGGTTTAGTGGGACCTGATTGGTCGATGGAAAATAGGGCCAGCAAGTATGGGAACAAACACAACTTATGTGCATATAGCGAGTTTAAGGAGGCTTGATTGGTCGAGGGAAACAAGGCCGGTTTAGGATGGGGCGTGGACAATGGCAAATGGCGTCGGCTGGACTAAGGCATGGCCACACCTCTCTTTTTTGCTGCTCCTATCCTGCGGCTCCTTGTTTTCTGATTCTGGGCAAGATTTTGCATCTGCTAATCCATGGCGGATTAATTACCTAGTTTTCCTAGGCTTAATTTCGACAAGCAAGGTCTGATATACTTCGCAAGGCGCAAAACCCTAACTTTTGAAAATTAGTCAGGATAATAGATTGAATTCTATGTTTTGACACAGAGTTCTTTTAAGTTCGTTGCCAGAGATCAGCATGCTTTCTGATTGAATACCTTATGCAAAGACCTTATCCTTGATAATTGGAAATTCGTGCTACTCTGCTGCGAGTGAACACAAATTGTCATGTCATATCAACTTTAAGGGTTCAGCCGGGGAACATAGCACGGAAAGCATTCAAAGAAACTTATATTAATTGAGTGTAGGAAAGGTGCCAAAATTTACAGAATGCTTGGGATTGTTGCTACATGCACCATTCTGGATAAATTTCATAAGAACGTATTGAGTTGCTCAATAAATGTGTCAGTGGAGAGGTTGAGACTCATGGCTCCGTTTCCTTGCAGAGTGACGTCATATCATATGCAAGGTTTTAGAATTTTAACCTTGAGCTAAAAACTACCATCAACATTAAGTCCCCTGCTTAGCTCGGAACAGTAGCATTTTTGCGGGGTAAGCATGAGATGGTGACAAACAAGGATAAAATCAAAACGACAAGTCATGAAGGGATTTTCAAGAAGATTTGGCTAACGTTTTTCAGGAGGCATGAAGAATCTGTGATCCTTGCATTGGCGGATTTGCATAAATTCTACTTGGCCATGGGGTGTTGGCATCAGCGCTGCAACTTTGGCTGCTGATCGGTAGAGATGGAACTGCAACTTGGTCCGCGGAACGAGCTTTAGATGGCTAGGAAAGGTAGATGGCGTTGTTGGATTTGAACGATGGATGACACTGCTTGCTTGGATACATCCATGGAATGGTGCAGCTGGCTAGATCCGCGGAGCAGTGTTGTTGTCTAGGTCCGTAGAGCGGTGTGGTTGGCTAGATCCGTGAAGCGGTGGACGGTACTTGGCTGGCTAGATCACGGAGAAGCATAGGCACGGCTGGCTCCTGATTCGTAGAGCGGTGGATGGCGCTGCTTTGAACGGCTAAAATGGCGCTTCAATCTTGACCGTGCGGAGATGGCACTGCTGACCTTGGAATGCGCTGCTTTCTTGGAATGGTGGATGACGCTGCTTTGGCTGGGACGCGAAACGGAAAAGATGGCTGCTGACTTGGACGTGGATTGTTGGCACTGGGAGTGGCTTGTTAGAGCCAGGCGTGGCACTGGCTGGAACGTGGACTCTTGGTGCTGGCTTGGCCGCGGCCTGTTGGCGCCATGGAGCATTGTCAGCATGGGCCCGGTTGCCTCTTTCCGTGTATAGCCCAAACAAGAAACTTTCCTTCACTCGAACTCCGAAAGTGTTATGCCTATAAAAGGCGTTACCTATCCTATTTATCTTGCATTATTGTCTTTGTTCCCACGTCTTGGTGCTAGCGGAAGAGCAGTAGCAATAAATTAGGCGAGCATATTTCAGGTACGTTCCCCAGTGTTTCTTATTTTGCTTGCTCTTTCGTATTGGTGTAAACCCTAGCTCTAGGTATATCTTCTATAAATTTGTAGAAATACTTCAGTATGAATGATTCCTCTTTGCCAGTAGAACCGCAACAATGTTAGCCACCACATTAGTAACAAATAAAACAATTATTATGCAAAGTAGGCATGCACGGACGGGTGGCTGCAATTAATTCCTTTCCCATGAAAACCTAGCTTTGGGGTTTCCTTTTTCTTTATGGTCGTGAGCAGAATTTCCGCGGTGGGATGCACTCTTCCTTTTGGGCGAGAGCATGCTTCCCGCGGCAGGACACGGTTTTGGATAGGGACGTTCCGTGGCAAAATATGGCTTGTTGAGGGGAGCATCAGTCCCCACTCATTTGGATATGCGTGCTCCTCTCGGTCACGAATGTTATGACTTGTGGTTTAAACAAAGTTTCCGTAGAAAACTTGACGTGGTTTTTTTTTGATCATTGTACTCGATTCTGACAAAGCCTTCATGCACGGTTTTCTCAAAGTAATGACTTTTTCTCCGTTTTTGCTCCATTGTAGTTAAGCAGCATAAAAGGATTTTGTTAAGATGTCACCTGAAAGCAGTCTCGTCGTTGCATCGAAAAATGCTAGCGTATCCAAAATGAATATGGATGATGAGTTCTTCACAATGTCTTCCACAATTAGGAGGATACATCCCAAATATGTCACTATCCTTTTGACCGGTTCCGAAAATGAGGGAGACGTCCAATCGGTTCGGCCAGGGTGTGTAATGCGGTTTTGTCTTCAGAGAAAAGAGTATCCTGCTTCTCCTATCGAATTCAAGTTCTGTCAAATTCCATTGCAATCTTTTGATAAATGGATGCAATTCATGATAAGTCAAGACTGTGTGGAGGCCAATCTGACCAAGGCGCAAATCATCAATGTTGTCATCGCTTCTGCAACACTTCGAATCGGGAAAGGCATTACGGGCTTGATCATTTTTATCTCCAGATGTTGTCCGGATACTCACACGGCCATATGTAGGTGGGGTGAAATGACCATTTCTTTGGAGAGCCTAGCCATCTTGCTGAATCATCCAATAACAGGGAATCTTAACATCGCTTTGTCCGATGAAGAAAAAAAAATGCGTACCATCCTCGTCAAGAAGTTTACAGGATTCGTTCGGAAGGACAATGAGACGAAATACTTCTATAAATGGTGGGTGTCTGAATGGTTCCCAGGTGAATCGGTGTCAAATCATGAGATGAGTAGTACACTCCATGTTGCGGCATTTTTGGCTCTGTGGCTATCCAGAGACATTTTTGATGATGGCTGGCAAGAAGGAGATAAGACAGGAACTCATCAAATTTGCCATCAAATTGGAGAGAGGTGTCATTCTACCCATTGGTGGCTTGTTTCTTGGCTCTTTGTACACCCATCTGGATCATATGGCCGTAGACATGCATGCTTCCGATGGTTATATGAAAGTAGACTCGTATGTCCACATTGCTTTCCTCCAAGCATGGTTGTGGGAGCACTTCAAAATTTATGCTCCTAACCCGCTGGCTTCATTTCTTGAATCCTATAGCGGCTCTAGGATACTTCGTTGGTGGAATAAGCGTCCAAAAGCTGGATCAAATCTCATTGACTTCCTCGACAACGCGTACGCAGTTAACTTTCGTCCCTGGGCTCCGGTCCATGCATCCATAGTTCAGGAGAACACTTTTTCCTCTGCCCCGAACACGACTTTGCTTTCTACTGAAAAAAATATGAGCATTGGAGAAATCATATTCATGCGAAGTTGTATTCCAGGACACGTTCCATCTTTTTTCCGAGGATCTTACGAGGCCGTTCCTTATAAGATTGACAGGGCTTCTCGGCATATGGGATTTGACCAAGGAGTCCCATTTCTTCGTCAGTTAGCGGCTCCAGAAGAATTGCTGTCAGCTTCTCTTGATGCCAGTGTCCTTGCGCCGGGTAAAAGTCTCCATTTCCTGCTTTCAGAACGAAATCCATCGACTACCTCCAGATATAACATATTTTGGCAGGATGAGTTTCTTTCCATCCACAGGTTCGTGAATGAAGTGGTGAAAGATCCCCGTGGCAATCCTTCCTCTGCGATCTTTGCGAAATATTCATTATTGAGGGAGCTTCCCACAGTTAAGCGAAAATATCTTAGCCCGGATATGAGCAGTCCACAAAAAAGGGAGCGAAAGTCGAAAGATCGTGCAGGCGGCTTCCAATCGGGTTCGACAGCTCTTGTGACCTTCAGTTCTTCCAACACACGGGTATGCCTGAACTCCTTATTAACTTGATTGGATTATACAAATCTTATGTTTTGTTGCTGATCATCTCTTTCTCTCACTTTTTTTTAAAATCAGGGTCTTGACAACACGGACGCCTTTGCCCAACCCGCGCATAACCATAAGATGGCGTCTCTCGAAAAAGTGGGTGGCAACACTGAGTTTTCCCACGGAGAAGGAGAATCCGAAGAGAAGGAAAGTTCGGAATCCAGTGATAATGAGAATAAATCTTCTGAAAGTAGCGATGAGTCTTCTTCCAGTGAGCCCTCAGACGAGTCGATGATTTTTCCATAAGTGTGTTTTTTTTCTTCTTCTTGAGCTATTTATTTGGAATAAATGCTCAATCGATAACATTGCAGGAAGGAAACATTCTTGGAGATAGACCTGAGAGAGAGAATTGTCACAGTGAAGATATAGCTTCATCTTCAATCATGGAAGTTGTACCCGCTGGTAATCTGGAGATGGAGGTTGATCGTCCTAGAGAGGTTGCTATGCTTCAAACGGCGAATAACGCTTCTATAGCTGCTGGTGCAATTGTTACCAAAGAACCCTTGTTGGTTGCGGGTACAGCTGCAGGCGTCGCTTTCGTCCCTCCATTCTTGACTCCTTATGAAAATCACGTGTTGATTGGAGGTTTCAGTGTAGCAGTTAAGTATAAGGCGTTGTATACCAAGATATGGAAAAGTTATGGACATATTTCCACATCCAAAAAGATCACTAGTCGATGTGCGCTGGTCAAGCGCGTGGAAGAAGCTTTATCTTCGATTCAAGACATGTGCAATGTGACTGACCATACTATTTTTGGAGATGTAGTCTCGAGCTGGAAGTTTCACCGGGATATGTGCGTAGACTTTGATTTCAACGTCTCTTGGTTCTGTGAAGGTTTTTCCGAGATCCAAAAGTTGCAAGCTGAAGCGATCGAAGGTCCCTCTGCGGATGTGATCAACCAACAGGAAGCAGAAATCGAAAGGTTGTCTCAAGAGTTGAAGCTGAAACAGGTGGCTCTTCAAAGCGCGAAGGATTCTTTATCCAAGAAGAACGAACCATTGTTGAATGATTTCCCTTGAATATCTTCTGCCTTCTGAACTTCCTTTTTTTAGTTATTTTTTTTTTTGGAAGGAAAAGAAACGCCTAATTCCTGGTTTGATTTTCTGGTTTTTGGATTTAATAGATGATTGATTTCTGTGAGGTTTTTCAGATTATTTTTTGGAATGAATTATTACTTTTAAGATAGTGGCACCCTGATCGCCGAGATTAGCACAATTATTCCAGAAAAACTGCGAAACCATGAATGTTGTATTGAAGGGAAAATATGGGATAATGTGAAATTTGGGATAACATGGTCATCGACTACTATTGTAAATGTGGAAACTCAGACAATATATTGTGTAAACGTTGTCTGGAAAAACTTACTCGCTTTTAGAGTTTTTAACAAAACTGGATTTTCATAGCGCAAACCCGAGCTTTATGGTGACGCCGTCCTGGCTGTGAGAAGTCCCCAGTCATCCTTCATTTTCTGAGCAAATTATCTTCAGGTCGCTTTGTATCAGAAACTATCAAAAGCGGCGCCATGGCTCAGTTTGGTACGTACACTTGAGGAGGAGACTTGCCGGGTGAGTCACAATATGAGATCTCACTAGTGTTTTCAGGATTTGCTGAGTTCCATCATCTTGAGATCGGGATTAAGAAAAAATGAAATTGGAAATTGATATTGCAACCGAGAGATTAATCTCCCACTGTGGTCGCCAATTGTTTGAGGGTGAAAACGGTTTCTGCTATTTTTGGTGATTTCGTGTGTGTGGATCAGAAACGAGTCTAGACCCTAAACAATGTACTGCAGGGAGTACTTTTGATTCGAGAGATCAATCTGAACAAATCTGACCTAAACCAAGAAATGGTCGTTCCAGGATTGCTTCGGTCACAAAGTGAAGGAGAAGGGTTGGTCTTAGGGAGGGAAGCGAAGAAAGTGTAGAGACCAGAATCGTTGATTCTGAAAGTGTGGTTGTTTGTGACTTGTATTAGAAAGTAGAACTGGCTAGCTGAATGAAAAGTTGTCAGGTGATTTCTGGATACTGTGTTGCTCTCCTGACCAAAACTTGTTTTTTGGTGGAAATAGGTGAAACCTATTTATACAAGTCGTAGTAAAACGTACCCTGATCTCGTAGGAAGTGGAAACGATTGAGTAGTGGAAGAGTGGAGTAACCTGTAACGTCAGAATTTATGCTTCCATGATGAAGGAAACGTTTATACCATTACTTATTGCCACTACTAACCGCCCCTCTTCATGACACTTTCTTGTAATGGGAGTATTGCACCCCCCACGCTGTAAACCGCCAGTCCAATACCCTGATGAGTATCCCCCAGTTTGTGACATGTTTGATGTCTCGAGTGTTTCTGTGGAAAACATGTAGCACTTTATTACGTGTGGCAAGTTAAAATCAAGAGGCTTGCCGCAAGAAAATAGCATGCGATGCAATCAGGCTTGTCTTGGCTGGTCGCCTGAAACTTGCCACAAGCCTGCCGGCTCGGTGACGAACTTTGATGGCTGAGATTGCATCTCATTATGAAGGGTAGACGTCGATTATGGCTACCTTCTGTTGGCGCCTGGTAATGGCGCAATGGCACCTTTGGTGCATGCCAGCAGCATTGCAGCATGGATGGCATGGCTCGTGCATGTTAGTGGCACAGTGGTGCAAGTGGTGTCTGGCGTAGCCATGGCCACTAGATTTAGGCGGCGGGTCCCCTAAAATTTGCCGCAAGTCTGTCAGTTTGGTGGCAAACTTGGATGGATGAGATTGCATCTCATGGGGAAGGGTAGTTGTTGATTGTGGCTACCTTCCGTTGGTGCATGACATTGGCACAGTGGCGCCTTTAGTTCATGCTAGTGGCGTTGCGGCATGGCTGGCATAATTTGTGCATGCCAGCGACACGATGGTGCAAGTGGCGCCTGGTGTAGCCTTGGACGCTGGATTTTGGGCACGTTGGTGTTAGATTCAAACGTGGTGTGGCAACATCAGTTTTAGTGGCCACATTGATCCCCATGTTCTGTGGAATATTGTTTGGCTTGGTTGGCGCGACAACTTTTCCTAAATCAGGGTTTGGCATATCGAAACCCTAATTAGCGTATATGGCATGTATTATGCAGTATGTGGCACGTTTGGCATGTGCACTTGGCATGCCTGTTTGGCGTGTGCGATTGGTATGCTTTTGGAATTTTTGGCATGTCGTTTGGCATGTGCGTCTGACATGCGTGTTTGGCATGTCGTTTGGCATGTGTGCCTGACATGTTTGTTTTTGGCATGTTTGACATGCTGTTGGCGTGTTGGCATGGTCTTGGGAAGCCAACTTGGTAGGGTAACCTTTTGACACAATTCCCACCCTTTTTAAAGTTGTGGTAGGTTTAGAGCAACCTGATTGGTCAATGAAAGCAGTGAGTCGGCCAAGCATGGACGTGGCCACCCTTTTGGTGCGCGTGGCAGGATTAGTGCGACCTGATTGGTCGATGGGAAATAGGGCCGGCAAGTATGGGCCCAGCCACAACTTATGTGCGTGTGGCGAGTTTAAGACGACCTGATTGGTCGAGGAAAATAGGGACGGTTTAGGATGGGGCGTGGCCAATGGAAAATGGCGTCGGTTGGCCTAAGGAATGGTCACGCCTCTCTTTGTTGCTGCTCCTATCCTGTGGCTCCTTGTTTTCTGATTCTGGGAAATATTTTGCATCTGCTAATCCATGGCGGATTAATTACCTAGTTTTCCTAGGCTTAATTTCGACAAACAAGGTCTGATATACTGCGCGAGGCGCAAAAACCTAAATTTTGCAAATTAGTCAGGATAATTGATTAAACTCTATGTGTTGACACAGAGTTCTTTTAAGTTCGTTGCCAGAGAGCAGCATGCTTTCTGATTGAATACCTTATGCAAAGACCTTATCCTTGATATTTGGAAATTCATGCTACTCTGCTACGAGTGAACACAAATTGTCATGCCATATCAACTTTAAGGGTTCATCCAAGGAACATAACAAAAAAAAGCATTCAAAGAAACTTATATTAATTGAGTGTAGGCAAGGTGCCAAAATTTACAGAATGCCTGGGATTGTTGCTACATGCACAATTCTGGGTAAATTTCATAAGAAAATATTGAGTTGCTCAATAAATGTGTCAGTGGAGAGGTTGACATTCATGGCTCCGTTTCCTTGCATAGTGACGTCACATCAGATGCCAGGTCTTACAATTTTAACCCTAAGCTAAAAACCACCATCAACAACAGTACAAAACAGATATATTATAGGATCACTATCAAGTGTCTTGGATTAACATACAAGTGTTATTTACTTTATTATAACTAAACAATTATAATGCGTAAGTAAAGTAAATGACATATCAAGATTTTGTTAACGAGAAAACCATAAATGCAGAAAAACCCCGGGATCTAGTCCAGTTTTGAATACTGTCAGAATTAAGCCGCTATACAAAGAACAAAGCCAACTTCGTATAGTTGAGACCAAGTAATTTATCCCTAGTTACTTATTTCTCCCAGTATCCCTGTTATACAACCGTCTGTCCAACGAACGTGAATCCCAAGATAGAAATCAGTATCTTTAGTTTTTTTACCGATGTTAAGTCTTCAGCATTCAACTCATTTTGATAGTTTTCCAAACAGTAAAGGAACAAAGATGTTTGGTAATCACTTTATTAATCTATAAGAATAAATATATGTTGAGTTCTTACAAAGGTGCTTTTGTTTAACAAGCAAACTCATTTGTTGGATAAGATCAATCAAGTTCCAAAATAATCAGATCTAAACTCACAAACTATCAGATTTGGATATTGAAGAATACCACCAAATGATAGTTGTCGATCTATACGACTACTTGATCAAATCTATCAAAGATAAACAAGATCTTAGTCAGATCCCAACCGATCAAGATGTGTGCCCGAAGTAATATCACAAGATGCGAAACCAATTAGAAAAATCTTTTTGTCTTCAATTGTACATGCACACAAAACTTGATTCCACTTATGATCGATCAAGCACAAAACGGAGTTTTTTTAACAATGGATGATCAAAAGTTGTCTTCAGATCTAAAAACAGTTCTCAATATCCCATCGATACTTTGATCTAGTTTGAGTGACCTTATATCAGAAGAGAAGGCTCTCAAGAATAATAAAAAAGGTGCAATTAAAGTTTCGACAACCTTTAGTCAATCAAATTAGTAATCGAAAACTAAAATAAGAATGCAATTATCTAGTTTGCCACCAACGGTACTTTTTAGAGCTTCTTGATCCCACAAAAGTCTTTAAACGAGAGAACGTAAGAGATTTCTCCTAATTAGGGTACTTTCCTCTCCGGTATAGTATTACAACTAATACTAGTAGTCGGCTCCATCAAAAACAATTGTGAGTTGTTATCATTAACCGAAGATTGAATATATGATTGTTGTTGTAGTTGAGCTAAAGATTCAGCAGCTGCAATTCTCTCCTCACAATCATCTTCCATTTTCACAAAAAAAAATTCCACCCAAAAATATTTTTCCCTCCTACTCTCACCTCCCTCACACAAATTCAAATAAAAATACACACTAATCTATCCCCCAAATATTTAAGATTTTACTAATTAATTTTAACCACTAAACCTGATTAGTGAAGGCTAGATTAGGAATTAAAATAATAATTACATAAGGGATGACCTAGATTTGATATTTGGATCCCTATTTTGTTATGTAACTATATCCCCCAATTAATTTTCATATTCCCAATCACGCGTTCTAAATTTGAGTAATACATATGTAAGAATTTAGCACTTACTAGCTCTTCTCTCGTGTATCTGTCAGTGCCTGCTAGAACAAAAATAAAAATAATATAATATCATGTATTTTAACAAAAAAATCTTTCTTCGATAGCGTAATAATTTCTTACAACTGCATTTAAAAGAATAACATCTCGCAAATAAGTAGACGTGTTCTACATGTTTGTTTCTCTTGTGTACAAAAATTTCCGTTCAAGTGCCTTTTTACGGTGGGCTATCAGAGATTGTTTTCTTTACATACAACAATATAGAAGAATTTGTTTTTTAAGTAGAACAACAGGTTTTCTTGTTCAAGTTTCCTGCAACTTCCCCAACATTTATAGTGGTTCCATGACCTGGAAGCCCTGTGGTGTTGGCTGCTTCTTGGGCGGCAAGTGCTTTTTTGCTTATGATATGGTAAATGTCTGCCAAAATAATTTGAAAAGCTTTATCAATGTTCAATGCTTCCAACGCCGATGTTTCAAGAAAAGAGAGTTCCTCTTTCTCAGCCAAAATATGAGCATCTTCCTCCGGAACAGCTCTCAGATGGTTCAAATCAGATTTATTTCCAGCCATCATAATAACAATGTTTGAATCAGCATGGTCTCTCAGCTCGCGAAGCCACCTCTGTACATTTTCAAAAGTTTGTCTCTTTGTTATGTCATAAACCAAGAGTGCACCCACGGCTCCTCTGTAATAAGCACTGGTAATTGCTCGATACCTTTCTTGTCCTGCTGTATCCCATATTTGTGCCTTGACTGTTTTCCCATCTACCTGTTACACCAACCCAAATTACCAATAACAAAAAAAAAACAAGTGCTGGAAATATAATAAAAAGTGGGTTTGGATTTAGATATATAACTAGTAAAATGTGCATTTTGTATACTGCAAAAAATTAAATAAAAAAAGGAAATCAAAACCACAAACTATACCTGAAGAGTTTTTGTGGCGAATTCAACACCAATAGTTGATTTAGATTCTAGACAAAATTCATTTCTTGTAAACCTCGAAAGAATATTAGATTTCCCAACACCAGAATCACCAATCAAGACAATTTTGAATAGATAATCATATTCATGGTCAACCCTATGAGACATTATTATTTCTTCTCCTTCCTCTTTTTGTATATCCTATACAACCTAACAAATTCAAAATTGAAACAACAAATTAACATTAATATATCTAATTGACATTAGCAAACTCTGATTTAATCAAAGTTCATGGGAATTTCTTACCTTGGACAGAAATGAATTGATCAAAAATCAATGGAGTTCAAGGTTGAATTACCAATGCGTAAAAAATAAAACAAAAGAAAAGGTAATAATCAATATTGATATTTTTACTAGTTATGATTTATGATTAAAAAATATAATTGAAGGTATAGAGAAGAAGAAGGAGAAAGAAAAATTATGAGGAATAGACTAGTAAGCAAAAAAGAAAAAAAAACAATTTTTTTTTTGTTCAGAAAAAACCGAGCAAAATAGTTTTGAAACGGTTTCCATAGAAAAATAAGGAGTGGTAAAAGAAGCATGGAGAGATATTTTAGGAAGTACTGCGTACAACTTATGTCTTTATGCTTGTTTCCTCCTTGATAGTTCAGTATCTTTCACTAATTTTAAACAAAATATTCATATTTTCTTGATTACAAAATTTCTAAATTAACTAAATCGTAAAACACTAAATTTATTTATCTTTGATCGATGAAGAACTTAACATCCCAGATTATCAAATTAAAGAAGCAAAAAACTGATCACGAGAGTTAAGGTATTATTTGATAGACATACATTTGTGACTTTATTATTGTTAGCATTTAGTTTTGTATTAATTTTCGTATTTGTTGTGTTTTTGTAGGTACACGAATAAAATAGACCTTCAAATAGGAAATAAACCTTTCTAGTTTGAGTCCTAGGAGTTTTATTTGAGGCATATTACTAAAAGACAAAAAGGGTCGTTAGGAAGTAATTTCCTAAAACCTTTTAACCAACTATTCTCTTACAACCTATTTTTCCCTGATTAATTAGTTTTAATTAATCGTTTTGAGTGTTAATTAACCGTGTTATATATGAGATCAACTAATGTAAATCGATCTTCAAAACATCAAACAACTGAAAAAAATTGATTTTCTTTTTCGAAAACACTACCCAGAACACGTAAACCGATTTTGGGTTGGTATCTTCTAAATTCAAGAAGGACATTAAGAATCGGTTAAAGTATGCATAGATAAAACCCGATTCTCATAATCGGATTTTTTGGAGCCATATATGTTAGAGCACTGCTCGGTCGAACTCGCAAGCGTTGTTATCTCAATCTTGTTTGTTAAGTTTAGTTGATCAAAACTATAGTCTTAATTTATAGTCTACTTATAGGAGTTTCGTACTAGGATAGATTGTGTAGTTAATCTTTAGACTTCACGACGCTTACAATTGAAGACGAAGATCTACTGAAGAACTCGGAGGAACTTCATCAACAAAAGGTATGTGGAGAGTAAAACCTATCCATCACTCAGAAGTCTATTCTATTCCATTCTATCTCCTATTGAGACAAAAGTCGTATTGTGATATAGACTTTCATATCATACACATTTGTTATTTCGAGCTGAGTATAACTCACTTATCTATTTCTCGAAATATGTATTGGTAGATTTTTTGCTTTTGCTACATTCATCATTATTCTTGACGAGTTTAGTTGGAAACGATTCATTGGTTGGAAACTAAATAATAAGTCAAAATAAGATCATGTGGAAATTGCCTTGAAACATCTTACATGATTTATGTGAAACAATCATTTGATGTCGACTTGGAAAGTTTTGTATTGATCATTCGATCACTTGAGAATTGCTTATAAGCTAATGGTTTGTGTGAGACAGCCATTGTCATCTTCTAAGAATGTTTCAATGATTGAAATGCGAGTTTAGAACTAAAACCCATGTCTGTTAAACATCATAGTATCTGTACAGGTCCGGAAACCAATTTTGCATACCAGTATGCGGACGGTTCTACCTGATTTAGGTCCTGGACGACAGTTTGCGTACCCGTTAGCAAACAGTTGGACAAGACCAAAGTCCGGAACTAAAGTTTGCAAACCCGTTTGCAAACTTAGTGATCAAAGTTCTAAAATCTGTTTATTATGTTTATATACTCATGAACAAATACATTTATGAAATAAGGAATGCAATCTTTCCAAACCGTGGCTTAATGTTCATGAACTGATTCTTGTACTTTGTACATTACGAATCATTCTGATTTTGATTCAAATTGGATCATATATACTTTTATGTGATTGTCAACAATTGAACAACTCTATGAAACGCAATTAGACATTTGATTATATTTCATGATTGATTGATCATCATAGTTGATCTAGATGTGTTAGATGAATGTGGTGAAGACAAAAGTGTTCATATGACTAACTTTGGTTAACTATTATTGATCCTACTCAATATATACATTTAGGTACGGTTACCCATATCTAAATGAAAGTATATTTCATTTGTGTGTGACAAGCTAAGACCATCTAACGGTAGAGAAATATTGCTTTAGTTTTAAGCAGACTTAGCTTGTATCTTGTCTCATATTTTCATCTAACGGTGAATATGGAATGCTTTGTTTCTAAGCTAACTTAGCAAACCCTAATTTGAAAGGCTATATAAAGGATAACTCTAGCAACTAGTAAACCTAATCCCCACACCTCATGTGTGATACTAGTTGCGGCTAGAGTCGATTATCCTTTAACCTAGGTTTTTCTGAAACCATTATAGGTTAACGACTTAAAGACTTCATTGGGATTCTGAAGCCATATCCAAATATTTTCTCCGTAGTTGTGTATTCTGATCTTACTTATTCTATCGTGTTAAGTATTATCTTCTCTAGGATTTGCTCGAGATTTATCTCCGATAGGTAAGATATAAAAAGTAATCACAAAGCTCTTTGTCCCATTCTTTGTGATTCCACAATAACTTGTTCTACTACCATATAGTTAAGTTATTGTGAGGTGATTGAAATTTATAGGCTTTTTTTCGGGAATATAAGACCGGATTATCAATTGGTTCTTGTGCACCTTAATTTATCATAAGACGGAACAAAACTTCATAGGTATTTCTGTGGGAGACAAATTTATCTATCAGAATAGACATTTCTGTGGGAGACAGATTTTTTTATAAGTCTTCGACTTTGAGTCGTACAAACTCTTACAGGGGGTTAGTCCACGAGTGAGTTGGAGGGAGTTTAATGTATTTTAAATCTTGGGGATTTGGAGGGAGTGTAAGAGAGTTTGGTGTGTTGAGTGTAGGGCATTTGAGAGACTCTCCCAGAATCTCTACTTTTTTGAGAGATTTGGAGTGAGGCAAAAATACACTATAAACTCCCTAGAAATCTCCAGAAATCCAAAAAAAAAAACTCCCTATCATTCTAATTTTTACCACTAACAGGGAGTTTAAGAGTTTCTTTCAAACTCCCCCACGACTAACGGGGTTTTCTAGGGAGTTGGGGAGACTCTTCTAAACTCTCCCACGACTAACGGGGATTTTGAGAGACTCACTCGAACTCCCTCACGACTAACGGGAAAAAACACAACTACACCCAACTCCCCCAACTCCCTTGAGGACTAACACCCTGTTAGTTGTGGGTGAGATTAGCTAAGGGAATGAAGTCCGTAGAGTCCTGCTGGGATTCAGAGGCGTAAGGAACGCGATTGTACCTTGATCAGTGTGAGCTTGGTTAGGGATCAATTACATTCCAGTCCGACGTTAATTTGTAGCAGTCTAGTGTCTGTAGCGGCTTAATACATTGTGGTGTTCAAATCTGGACTAGGTCCCGGGGTAATTCTGCATTTGCGGTTTCCTCGTTAACAAAATTTCTGGTGTCTGTGTTATTTATTTTCCGCATTATATTTTATATAATTGAAATATCACAGGTTGTGTGTAGTTCAATCAATTGGGAAATCCGACCTTGTTTGCTGGGTAGTAAGTAAGTGACACCTGAACATTGGTTTTTGATACGGTTCAAGTTATTTCTCATATCAATCGGTCTCATGGATTCCTATCTGTTTGATTGCATATTGTATTAAGAAATAAAGATACAGCTCTTGGGATATATTTCCTTGATTGAGTCTGACTGTCTAGTTGATTTTCACAGAATTATATTGGAGTTATTCCATATAGATTTCCGAACGAAATATTGGGTGTGGTTGTTAGACCCCCGCTTTTTCAATTGGTATCAGAGCAGGCAAACACGTTAAAGACCTCATAAGTCTGTATTTGTAGCAATCTGATTCTATGGACAGAAGTTATCTCAATATAACACACATAGAAATTCCTTCAAAAGATTTTGATTATGCCAAATTTCTTGGGTATACCTCGAAGGATAACTCAACTCATTAGTAGATTCTTCTGAATCCCGAGGTAGAAATTTTGTCCTATCAGATTCTGATAACATCCCTCTAAAGTGACAGTTGGCACTATGTCAGAATCTGAGATGAAGATCACCAGAACCTTAAAAAGGGATGCTGAGATTTTTGATGTTCAAGTGTCTAAAGTTAATTCTCTTGAAAAAAATAATTGTTCAGCTTATTGATGAACTTGAGAAGTCTCTTGATAGAGAACGTGAACTCTATAGCATTATTGAGTCTTTTTCTAACAATATTGAAAATCATGTTTAAGAAACTACTTTACAGCGCGAAAATATTAGTATGCTTGAAGATAGTGTTAAAGAAGACTCAATTAGAGAAGAACGTTTAATCAAATCTCATTCATCATAATTGAACAGTTTTCGTGTTGAAAAAGAGAAACTTGTTGCATCTCTTTCACTAGCCCAGGAACAGTACAACTCCTTGAAAAGAGAAAACTTTGTCTTGATAAGTAAATTTTCTTCAGTGCCTATCTCTAATACTCATGTGGTATTACCTAGCATGAAGAAATTTTCTTCTAAGAAATTTTCTGCTAAGAAACAGTTGCATGACTTACAGAATTCCAGAAAGGCTATGAATCTGAAACGAGATGATTCTAACGTTTCTTATCCACGAACTTGTTCATTTTGTGGGAAAAGGAATCACAATGTTCTACATTATTTTGCTAGAAAGAAACAGATTTTTGATCTTCAAAATCTACTTCTTTTTACTGTCGACAGAGTAAATTGTCTGACGACATTTACAATGAATTTCATTCATGCAGAAAACCAAAACTCTCATAAAAGAGGTTTCCATGGTCACTCTTCTAGAAATATCTACAGGAGTCGTGTCACTCCTTTTTGTGCAAACCCTTTCACCACAAATATACACATTCCCAGTGATTATGGGAATAAGTCTGGTAGACCTAAGTCTAGGAGATGGAAGTCCCACAATTCTGATCCGCTGGAACCAATCTCTAGAGGTCCTAGACTTAATCCTCAGAAAAATCCTTTTGTTGGACATTTAAAAGGATTTATGTCTAATTCACCTGGAATGAGATATAACCAAAGGAAAGTAAGGAATACACATCACAAACTCAGAAGGTATTTACAACTCTTTCCTCAATCTTCGTAGTGGGATTACTTTTCACTATGCTACCTAGTTCTACGTATGCTCATCCTTGTTTTCTAACTTGAGATTTGAAAGGATGATATTTGTGGGATGCTCAAGTTTGTTGTATATTATCATCTGATCCTGTTGTTTTCTTTAATTTTCATACGCTCTAGTTTACGGTGAATTCTCTAAATTATCGAGCTACGAAAAGATACGAGATAACTGAAAAAACAAAGTGTATGTCCTCATTTTGGATTTCTTCTGATCCATTAACTTTCTTTAACCGGTCTACGAATGTATGTGTCTTCTTCTTCTTCTTTATGAGTTTAGGGTTTCCATAACAAGGGTTCCTTTTATTGTTCACAAACATATATATACATATATTGTTTTCTCCATCCATATTCAAAATAAATAAATATGGAGAACTCTTCAAGATCTCAGGAAAAAGTAAATCTTGATATGGAAGAAGACATCAAAGGATGCAGTTCGGTTGAAGAACTTGTCTTGAAAATGATGACTGCAAGGAAATAGCACAACTCGTGGATCGCTGAATCTGTAAAGGATTTAATTCATTTTCAAAATGATTCTAAGGTCGAATTCGCAAACCTACAGCTGCAAATAAATCATCTCATTGATGGTCAGACCAAAATCCTTGAAAATCAAAAGGTACTGATACGAAACCAGAAGACGCTCATCTCTGATTGCATCAAAGGCAGACAACTTGCTCGCATTGTTGATAGAAAGGTGAATGTTCTAACTCATGAACATGGATTTTCTACAGTCAAAAGGATCAAGGATATCGATAATACCTTTTATGATGGAGTCACGGAAAGGTATTAAGTTATTAAAGAAGCCTGAACTTTTTATTTTGTCTAGGAAACTTCTTATGAGAATTTATTCTTGTGTTTTAAGAAGGATAACTAGGGTTTAGAATAGCAAATATTGTGATTACACATAGCTATTGTCAACGGATTTTCGTCATGCAATGTTTTAGATTTATTTATTTAAATTCTAAGTTATTTGGAAGATGATTCTGCAGTATTAATCTTTATTGGTTTTATATATTGCAAAAATATGTTATGGGGTATGTGTATTTATGTCCGTGAACTTTGATTATCTCGTATATGTCAAAAGTTAAGTCTATTGTGTCATTATACAAATATTGATAAAATATAGAATGAACTTGAAAAAACGGGGATCTAACAACCACACCCAATATTTCGTTTGGGAAATCTATATGGACTAACTCCAATATAATTCCAAGAGAATCAACTAGACAGTCAGACTCAATCAAGGAAAATATATCCAAGAGTTATATCTCAATTTCTCAAATCAATCTGCAATCGAACAGATAGGAATATGTGAGCCGGATCAATATGATAAATAACTTGGATGGTACCAAAGACCAATATCCAAGCGTCAATCAATTTTAATCAACAACCAAAGGTTGGATTTACTAATTGATTGAACTACGCACAACTTGTGATATTTCAATTATAGAAAATATAATGCTGAAAAGAAATAACACAGACAACAGAAGTTTTGTTAACGAGGAAACTGCAAATGAAGAAAAACCCCGGGACCTAGTCCACATTTGAACACCACACTATATTAAGCCGCTACAAACTTTAGCCTATTCTAGCTACCTAAAATAGGTGAGAGGCTAAAGTGGGATTCACTAGTAAAAAAATGATGTTCGGTGCCAGTTAAAAACTATTATTGTATTACTTCTGTAACAGTTTTAGTTTTTTCTGCAGTGTTACTAAAGCTCGTGTTACGTAAAGTTTATAAAACCTGTTACAGAATGACTATTGAAAAATGAGTCATAAATTCTAAAACTGTCACTGTTCATAATTTTTGGTAACAGCTTATTCAATATATTTTACTGAATAATTGCTACGGTAACTGTTTTTCGTAAAACTGTTGTTATTATTTGAGTAACCGTAACAGTTTTTATGAAAATTGTCATCAAAACAGTAACAATTTTTAGTGAAACTACCACCACCTCCATCACTAGCGCCACCACCACCAGAACCGCCACAACCATATCCACCATGCCCGCCACCGTTCCACAGCCACAAGTTGGGCTTATTGAACTTGAAATATATATTTTATAAAATTACTCTTCACAGGATTTGACCTTGAGACCTATTACACCTAACTATAACTCGTGAACCAATATTCCACGCTTTGTTTTTGGTTAATGTTATCCATATAAAATACTTATTCTCATTAAAAAATAAACTATCGACCTCCACCATAACCTTCGTTACCTCCACCTTCGTTGTCACCGCCCAACTACAACACATTTATATTGTAGTATGTCTATATATCGTACCACTTGTTTATTATTTTTTATTAGGTTTGAATTTCTATTAAACCTTAGATAAACATCCATGCGACCCATGGATAAGATAAGTGCATGAAATTAAATCAACAAGTAAATTATGACATGTCGGTCTAGGAGCTAGGTAATCTTTTTGAAATGAATTTCCAGATAACTAGTTATGTAGATAAATAGTAACTGTTGTTTTATAGAAATTCCATGATAAGGTAAAATATGGTGACATATTAAATCTGTTACATTAACATGGGTATATGGTAACAGTTGGTCTAAAAAGTGTCACGATAATGTCAACTATGGTGACATATTAGATGTGTTACAGTAGCATGGGTATATAGTAAGAGTTGGTCTAAATAAATGTCACGATAATGTCAATTATGGTAACATATTAAATCTGTTACATTAACACGGGTATATAGTAACACTTATTATAAAAACTTTTACAGTATACAGTTCTTACAAAAACTGTTACCATTATTTAACAACTTCACATTTAGTAACAGGTAATTTACGAACTGTTGCTTTATAAAATCTTGAACTGTTATTGAATGTCACTTTTCTACTAGTGATTCTAGGGTTTCTGAAAGTGAGTTATAGGAGGTTGAACACGAAGAGTTTTCGCCTAAACCACGCACAGTGGCCGTTCAAAGGATGCTTTAGCCAAAGAAGATGTTAGTACTGGTCTTAGGGAGGGAAGCAGATGAAGAGAGAGATCAGAGAATTCTAGGGTTTGAATGAGAATTGCTCTGAGAGGTTATGAGAAAGTTCCTTGTAGATTGGAGAAATAGAGGACCTATGAAAAAGCGGGGGTCTAACAACACCACCCAATATTTCGCTTAGCAATCTGTATGGACTAACTCCGATATACTTTCTAGAGAATCAAGTAGACAGTTAGACTTAATCTAGGTAAAAGTATCTCAGGGAGTTAATATCTCTCTCTTGATTTTATTTACTCAAGCTAATAAGAATCAGTGAGTCCTTAATCAAATACAAGAAATAACTTGGATGGTACCAAATACCAATATCCAAGGATCAATCAATTTAAATCAACAACCAAAGGTTGGATATTCTAATTTATGATCTAAAACGCACAACCTGTATTATTTCAATTATAAAGATAAAAAATATAATGCGGAAATAGAAATAACACAGACACCAGGATTTAGTTAACGAGGACACCGCAAATGCAGAAAAACCCCAGGACCTAGTCCAGATTGCATACACACTGTATTAAACCGCTACAGACACTATCCTACTCCAAGCTAACTTCAGACTGGACTGTAGTTGAACCCCAATCAGTCTCCCAGTGATCCAAGGTATAGTTGTACTCCCTACGTCTCTGATCCCAGCAGGATACGACACACTTGATTCCCTTAGCTGATCTCATCCACAACTAAGAGTTGCTACGACCCAAAGTCGAAGACTTGATAATAAACAAATCCGTCTCACACATGCAAGTCTATCAAATGATCAATCTGTCTCCCATAGATAAACCCTAAAGGTTTTTTGTTTCGTCTTTTGATAAATCAAGGTGAACAAGAACTAATTGATAATACAGTCTTATATTCCTGAAGAACAACCTAGAGTTATCAATCACCTCGCAACAATCTTAATCGCATGGTAGCGAAACAAGATGTTGCGGAATCACAAATAATGAGACGGAGATGTTTGTGATTACTTTTTATATCTTGCCTATCGGAGATATTAATCTCAAGCCAATCAATCTGATTGTACTCGTAAGATAGAAGATGCAAGATCAGATCACACAACTACGATAAAATTAGTATCGGTCTGGCTTCACAATCCCAATGAAGTCTTTAAGTCGTTAACCTGGTTTTAGAAGAAGAAAACCAAAGGTTAAAGGAGAATCGACTCTAGCACGCAAACTAGTATCACAAGTAAGGTGTGGGGATTAGTTTTGCACATATGCTACATGTCTCCTTTATATAGTCTTTCAAATCAGGGTTTGCAATCAATGTTAGCTTAGTAACAAAGCATTCAATATTTACCGTTAGATGAAAACCTGATTAGATTCAAGCTAATATCTTTTAACCGTTAGATCGAACACTTAGCTTGTTACACATAATTGAAATGCACGTTTCTAGGTTTGTTAACCATACCCAAACGTATGCAATTGTTGGTTAAACAATAGTTAGCCATATGAGAATTCCATATCAACCATGTTCTTCTTCACCATAACTAGTTCAAATGACTTCAAATGAACTAGTTGGAAAGTTGTTCAATTGCAAGGAAATCTCATGTACTAGACAAGACACAATTGAAGCAAAGATGATGTGATTCACTTGAATCGGTTCATGAACTTTATAGCCACGTTTTCCATAATGCATTCCTTAGTCTTTATAAGTATTAGTTCACGATCAACATCTTTGGATATAACCTACTCAAGTTCGCGGACTGGGTTCACGGACTTAAGTTCACGTAAGGAGTTCACAAACTCCAGCAGAATTTCTCGGACGAAAACTTTCGCCGGTTCGCGGACTTGGCTCAAGCCACATTCCTTTCTCTTGATCAAAAAAGTTCGCAAACTTTGGTTCAAGTAATAGGACTTGTACATAAATGTGTTTCCACAACAATGCTTATGTCCACCATTGGTTATATAATCTAAACTCTCATTCCAATCATTGAAACATTCTTATAGGACGTTATATAGTTGTTACACCATTTTTCGTCAAAGCAATTTTCAAAGTAATTGAAACATATCATGACTTTCGTCACTAGGTAAAGATAAACTTGGTTGAAGTGAAATCTTACCAACACATATTTCGAGATATAGATAGGCAAGGTATACTCGACTCGAAATACCAAATGTGTATAATCAAAGTCTATATATAGCAAATGACTTTTGTCTCAAAGAGTAGGAGATACAGTAGATAGACTTTTTAGTGATAGATAAGTTCAAGTCTCCACATACCTTTTAGTTGATGAAGTTCCACCGGTTCCTTGAGTAGTTATTCGTCTTGTGTGATGAATCGCCATGGAGTTCTTGAGCTCAACTACACTTTCTATCCTAGTCCGAGACTTAGCTATAGTAGACCACAAATCAAGATTTATAATTTTGATCACTAACATTGAAAAACATGCTTGAGATAGCAACGCATGCGAGTTTGACCGAGCAATGCTCTAACAATCTCCCCCTTTGTCAATTTTAGTGACAAACTATCAATACATATGGAATACAAAAAAGATAATGAAACTTTAGTGGCTCCTATTCCACATGCCTAATCTTCAACATTACTCGAAATCTTCGTCACTTCCAAGTACTCCAATGATCCCAAAGGTTGTAAGTTAAGCATCACCGTTGTTGAAGATCTGTAGCTATAACAATGAGAAAACATAGTTCTCGATCATTATTATACAGTGTCATAGTATTATTACACAGTGTCAAAGTTCAATTGTATCACAACTTCAATAATAATACTGTGGTGATATGTATCACTCCCCCTTATTCAATACTGCATCTCACATGGAATCCACTCACCTTTACATAATGATCCGAAAACCATATGTATTTGTAGTGTGAACTATATATTAATTCTCCCCCTTTTTGTCAATAAAATTGGCAAAGGTACAAGAACGGGATCATAATGAAATTTCCGAAAGAGACATTTCATGACTAAAAGAAAAAAATACATACCAACTAATTTAGACGCAATCATAAAGCCGAAGCTAAATGCATTCATCAAAGAGTTTAAAGATACAAGATAACCCCTCTAAAATTCCATAGCCGCACACCCCTCAAGATATGATCATTAAGCACAAGTTCAAAAGAACTCTCGCCCATTTGATGTCATTCCCGAAAGAACAACAAGAGCGACCTTAATTTCAAAACAAATAAAGGGATTTTTGTTGGACACCAAAAACCATGAGAATAATTTTCTATATCCAAAAACTCAATTAAATTAACCATAAAGAATTCATGATTAATTTAATCGGAATACACAAACAAATTAAACACAAAAAGTGATCAATTTAATTGATTATGCTCGACATAAGTAAACTTACGGAGATACGACTAAGTCAACCATTCGAGAAAGATTAGATTAATCATCCATATACTCAACACAAGAAAAACTTATGGAGTATCGCAGTATACACATAAAATATGGATCAGGGATGATCAATACTGCGGAATATACAAGGATTCATTCTATCTTCAATCACTATTTGCATAACGACAATTAATAGACATAATCCTTGTTCACAAAAGATTTTAACATATCTTTCATCAAGAATTGACACAATAGGCTTAAATTTTGTATTTGTCAAAAGTCCATTCATTCTTTAATCAATACATGAATACCGATCACAAACGACTTTACTTTTGACAAAGTATGGGACAAACATAGTTCACGGACGTAAACACCAATATTCCATAACAAATTGCAATATAATAAATCATAAAGATTAAATACTGCAAAAATCATCTTCCAACAAATTTAGAATTTAAACCAATAAATCTAAAAACATGAAAATGAAAATGTTGGACATATCTATGTGTAAACACAATAATGGCTATTCAAAACTCTGGTAATCCTTCTCGAAAATAATAATAAATTCTCATAAGAAGTTTCCTAGGCATCAAGACAAACTCGTAATGCACATATAAGATAACTTGTCCTTAGAGAGTAGAATCAATCTTTTTCGCCCGGATTTATACCAAGAATAGCTACCAAAGGCATTGTAGATGGTGGATTTCAACCAAGGTAAAAAAATGTAAAATCATGAGGCATGTTTTTGACATGGCTTTCAGGCATGCAACGATTCATATTTTACGAAGCCATGATGAATATGTTTTCGAAAAGCCTCCACCAGCTGAGCGTTCGATCCCTGGCATTTCGTCGTGACCTCTATGCAGAATAAAGTATTTGGGCGGTTCTCCGTAGATTGAGAACTTAACGCTATCAGTACGTCGGTGATCCTCACTGTTCCCTGACTGCAGGAGAGAGACGTACCTCCACATAGAAGAATAGTTGGGCGGCGGACGCCTTCAGGACGTCGGTGACACTCACCGTTCCCTGATTATGTGGAGAGATTGTGCATAGATTCAGGCGGTTCTCTGTAGATTGAGAACACTAACGCCTTCAGGTCGTAAACAACATCGTGACTCCATGACTATGCACCATTCATAATAGATGTGACGATTTAACTGGATAATATCTTTTCTGCAATAGATTAATCCTGTCGTGACATTCACTACTGAATTCCCAGAATAATCTATTATTGATCTTATTCCATGGTCGAATCCATGAGCTGATTCCATGGTCGAATCCATGAGCTGATTCCATGGAATGACAATAACAATTGATCCTATTCCATGGTCGAATCCACGGCCTGATCCCATGGAATGGCAATAACAATTTCTCCTATTCCATGGTCGAATCCACGGCTTGATCTCATAGAATGGCAATAAAACAACTGTGTTATCTCATTAATCTGATTTCATGATCGAATCCACTGATCTCATGAAATGGTAATAGATAATCTTAATTACTCCGATTCTATGGTCGAATCCACGATCCTATAGGATGTTAATGCTTGTTTTATTATTCTGAATTCGTAGTCGAATCCACAGCTGATCCTGCAAATTAATAATGAACAACTATTCATTTTTATTACTCAGTTTCATGGATTATTTTCCACTGAATTCATAGATTAGTAATAGATACTCAACAATCGGGCATCTGGACCATCACTGAGTAAGCCCCACAAAAATGGTGCGAGTGTACTCGACAATGATGCACGACTGAGCACCCGGATGCACGAACGAGTGTCCAAAAATATGAAATAATGAGGAATCCTTCGCAAAACAGGAGAAAACAATAAATATTAATAAAATAATAAGAGGCGCCCAAGGCCGGGCCCACCAACCCGTCGGCTGGCCGTGCCCTAGCCATGGTCGGTTCGTGCCTCTCCCATTATTTTCCTTATTTTTTGTTATTTCGTGAACTCACGAAAACTCCTTGGTTTTAACAACTTTCCTTGTTTTTGCAAAACCCGTGAATTCTCCATAACTTCGTGGATTCACGAAATAATATTATAAAATAAGGAGAGGTGTGCGGGACCGGGAAACCCAGCCGGCCGGCCATGCCCGAGCCGTGGTCGGTACCACACCTCACAATCCTTAGCTTTCATAATTATTATTCCCTAATCTCACGAAACTCCTCCGTTTCAACAAAAACTCATGGATTCTCCATAACTTCAAGGATTCATGAAAAATAATAAAACAGGGAAAGGTGCGTGGGACCGGACAACCTAGCCGGCCGGCCATGCCCTAGCCATGGTCGGTCCCACACATTGAAAATCCATAATCTTGCATAATTATTATTTTCCTCAAATCATGAAACTCCTGAGTTTGAGCAAAATTCATGATTTCTCCATATGTTCTCAAATATTGCTCAAATCACGAAAAACCAAAAGCCAACATAGTCACACGACTGGCTAGCCTCTCACTGTAATTTTAAATATTAAAACACTTTTATTTTAATATTTTCAAAAATATTGATGAATTGAGCATACATGCTCATTCCAACAAAAATCGAGAATTCTCAGTCAAGATGAAACTCCTCTGAAAATTCACGATATTGCTCGAACGCGCATCAGAAAATTCTGAAACCCTCAGTATGTAAACACGGAACCAAGACAACACGTGCATGCCTTCATGACCAACCAGGGTCATTCCTATGGCTTGCACAAGGTCGGTCCCACACGTTTTCATAATTCTGACCTAATTTGCTCAATTGCTCATACTGGACCCGAACTCTCTCCAACCAACTGGGGCATTCTCCAAATGACCAACAACTGGTCCCGCGACCACCAAGAGCAGGTCCTATGCTCTCTTGTTTGGTACTCATCTCTCATACCTAGGTTTTATCACCTAATGCTGAATCCAGCAATATTTCAATAAATAATGAGTCCTGCATTTAATCATCGTTTTTCACCAACTCTCAAACTGAGAACCCTGGTGCGTGCTCACTTGAGCACTGTGCACCCATGGACGCTCATCATTCCATGTGGTCGGTCCCTCCTCACTCATTACCAATTTTCAGCAATTCACCAATTTATCAAGGATTGATAAAATTAGGGTTTCGAACAAACGCTCCACGAATCACCATTCTGAGCAAGTTCAAACACAAAATAATGTTGATTCAGCAATCAACATCCAAATTAATAATATTCGGTAATTCACCAATATTTTTTATTAATATTTTATTGGGTCACGACACCAGTAAATAATTCGTCGAATTGAGCAATACTTGCTCAGTTGCTCGAATATTGATCCAACCATTAATGTTCAGTAATTCATCAGTAGTTTGTCGAATTGAGCAACACTTGCTCAATTGCACGTCAAATTATCAATATTCAGTATTTTGTTGAATTGAGCAACACTTGCTCAGTTGCACGCCAAAAATATCAAATTCGTCGAATTGAGCAATACCTGCTCAATTGCTCGACAAACTCTCAATATTCAGCAATTCGTCGAGTTGAGCAATACTTGCTCAGTCGCTCTAGTCAGTAATTCATTGACATCTCAGAGAACTGCATGTTCAATCCATGAATCACTGAGCATTGGTCAGTTATGCTCGATTCAACAAAACTAGACTCACAGTCTAAATCAGTCAACAACTAACTAACTAATACGCGTCTGCCTTGCAGACTCCACAATTCGTGAAATATCAATCAAGTCACAAATTGGGGGATATCACTTAGGGTTTTAGTCTGGCGGTCTACGGCACGTGGATTCATCCACAACGATAAATGTGCGTAAGTCGTGTAAACGGTTGAAGGAGTTAACAAAGTAGTGTAGCTGCACGATCAGTCAAGTCTCCGCACGACATGGAACTGACTTTACCACGATCTCCTATTTTCCCACTCTTTCACTCAAGAAACCGTCACACTTATAGGGATCAGTGGTACATCATTCTTGCAATATAAATAAGTCTAAATCGAGGACATCAGGATATCATAAGTCATCGATTATCTTCATTATCCGTCAACAACTCGATATAAACTTATTCACAGAACTCAACTTCAGCAGTTCAGCAATATTGCAGAAACCTTCAACACACCCATAATCCTTGATCATCACTGATCCCACACAACTCTCAGCTTCCCTCCTACAGATCAACCCATCTCCCTCTTTGCGACCGAATTAACTCTGGAACGGCCATTGTCTTGGTTTAGGACGGAGTCATACAAATTGATTTCCCGAATCTAAGCACCCCCTTTGCAGCGGTACATCTGTGTGAGGATTAACATTTTTCCCGGCTGAGGAGTCTCGACAGAACGCTCGACTCTTCACCTTCCCAAAAAACCGGCGGCTCGTTTTTCCCCATCCACAGATTGGCGACCACAGTGAGAGATTAATCTCTCGGTTGCAATCTTTCATTTTCGCAAGATGGTTGGTCTTAGATCTAATTCAATTTCTCAAAACTCCAGTCAGAGTCTTTCAAATAGTGACGCTTCTCTAATTCACCCAAATGATTCTGGTAACGTTCATCATCCGTACTTTACTACTCCATTTTCATCTATTGGTGCATTTGATGGAGAAATTCAGTCACTAGATGAACTGGCACGAAGGCAAGATATTTTGGAAAGGAACATAAATCGATTGAAAAGAGCAATTGATAATTTTTTCAACTGCATGGTGGACCTGGCAAGAATCTTAGGATCTCAAGTTGTGGAACGCTCATCTCTTGACACCACTGACGCTAACCCTCAAGCCCACAACTTCACCACTTATGAAAAGCCGGTGGAACAAGAGGCCACACATCTAATCTAGAATCTATGTGAACTTCTGCATTTCTCCAGAGATCAGCGCACAAACACGTTTATCGCTCTCAACAAAATATCATCCGATGTGCGAATAGTTTCATCATCTCCGATGGTTGAAAAAGTGTCCATGATATCTTAACTCTCAATCAACAACATCACCTTCACTGAGGAAGACCGAGTGGCAGAGGAAGGACATAACCGAGCCTTGTTCGTTACTGCTTACATTAAGGACTCTGAATTCAGGAGAGTTTTTATCGATACATGTGCTTCCACGAATCTTATCACTATGAATACTCTCAAGGAGGCCAATTCAGAGTCACACATACGGGTATGTCTATGTGGATTTGAAAGTAGGGCCGATTCAATCCATTGTCAAATTTCACGTGATCGAGAAAGACCCTGACTATCACATGATACTCGGAAGGCCATGGCTTCACAACAATAAAGTTGTTCCTTCGACGTACCATCAATGTATGAAAGCTTTGTTCAACAACAAAATTGTCCGTATACCCGCCTCAGTGTCTTCTTATGCTCCGGTTTACGATGTTGAGTTCCTGGAACATCCAAAGAGCATCCTCGAACCTCCAAGCAGGATCTGCAGTATTCCACTCCCAAGTTGGAAATCTATTGATAAAGTCGACAAGCCATAATCAACAGATGCTAAATCCGTCAAGTTGTCCACCACACCACTCAAGCGTCGTCAAGGTAAAGGCACGACTCAGAAAAAGTCCAACTTTATTACTGATTATGATGTAGAGGGGAGAGTCATTTATCTCCATCGTAAGGATTAGAAATTAACAGGGGAGTTCGATGAAAAGTCTCCCCGCCCTGAAGAATCATGCCAGAGTGAGCAATCGCCCGATGAAGAAATTCAAGATGCACCACGACAGCTGCAAGATGGCACAGATTCCACAACCGACGACCTCGAGACTATCAACATTGGAACGGATGAAAACCCAAGGCCAATTCTAATCTGTTCTGCTCTCTCACATGAGGAACGAGAAGGATTGATACGCCTGTTGAAAGAGTATCAAGATATCTTCTCCTGGACGTACGAAGAGATGCCTGGCCTAGACGATAAATTGGTTACTCATCATCTGCACATCACTTCCGGTTCCAAACCCAACAAACAGCCGCCCAGGAAATTCAGACACGAAGTTGAGGAAAAAATCAAGGTGGGGATCCAGAAACTACTAACAACAGGGTTCATCAAACCCATTCAACATCCAACATGGATGACGAACATTGTCCTAGTCAGGAAGAAAAATGGACAGATCCGGTGCTGTGTAGATTTCAGGAACTTGGAAAAGTGTTGCCCAAAGGATGACTTTCTATTGCCAAACATTAATATGCTCGTCGATGCAACCAGTGGCCATGACATGTTCTCGTTCATTGATGGTTACAATGGATATAACCAAATCAAGATCTACGAACAACATGTTAACAAGACTGCATTCAGAACTCCCATTGGAAACTTCCACTATACAGTGATGCCTTTCGGCTTGAAGAATGCAGGAGCCACTTATCAGCGGGCCATGACTGCAATATTTCATGACATGATGCACAAGCAAGTAGAAGATTATGTCGACGATGTGGTGGTGAAATCAAAGACCCGGGCGTCCCACCTAGACATCCTGAGACAAGTCTTCGAAAGATGCAGAGAATACAAACTGAAGATGAATCCCCTGAAATGTGCTTTTAGTGTTTCTTCCGGAAATTTTCTTGGATTCTTGGTCACTGCAGAAGGAATCAAGGTCGACCCAGACAAAACAAAATCCATTACTACCATGCCGCATCCACGAACTGTGAAAGATCTCCAGAGTTTCATGGGAAAAGTCAATTATATCCGGCGTTTCATTCCCGGACTCGCTCAACTCATTGCTTCATTCACTCCTCTGTTGAAGAAAGGAGCAAATTTTGCATGGACAGCTGTTCAACAAGAAGCACTCCAGAAAATACAGCAGATATTGTTATCACCTGCTGTCATGAAATATCCAGTGCAAGGACGGCCTCTGATACTTTACACAGCTTCCAGTGACGTAGGTATTGGAGCACTCCTCACTCAAGAGGATGAAGAAGGTATCGAACACCCAATCTATTACTTCAGTCGCACAATGAGGGATGCTCAACTCCGGTACCCAAAGGCTGAAAGGGCGTATCTAGCGTTGGTTCACGCAATTCAGAGGTTCAGACATTATCTACTATCAAACAGGGTCGTGCTGATGGCCAAAGCTGATCCTATAAAGTTCTTACTATCGAAACCTGCTCTGATCGGAAGACCAGCAAAATGGCTACTTCAAATGTCATAATTTGACATAGTGTGTGTCCCTCCAAAAGAAATCAAAGGACAAGCAGTTGCAGACTTACTTGTCGCTTTCCCTGGAGAAGACATCACGATATTGCATGAAGAAGTGTTCGGTGAGTTTCCATAAATTTCAATCATTCAGGAAGAAACGTGGCTATTATATTTTGATAGGTCCGCCACTCCGAGCAATGATACCGGTGGGGCGGGTATTGTTCTGTTATCTCCATCCGGTGAAGTCTTCTCACATTCATTCAAGCTGGATTTCCGTTGCACCAACAATTCAGCAGAATATGAAGCTTTTCTGCTAGGGCTATCTTTGGCCAAGAAAGCAGGAGCGAAACATATAGAGATCAGGGGAGACTCAAAGTTGTTGGTCAATCAAATGAATGGTGTATACTATCTCAAAGAAATAACACTTGCTCCATTCAGTATTGAGGCACAACGACTATTAGCTCATTTTTCTGATGCAACAATTGCCCATACCGGATGCACCAACAAATAGACATGCTGATTGTCTAGCGACCCTAGCATCCAAACTGCAATTTGAGGGGTCTGATAAATCCATCACTGTCCAAAGACACGCTATGTCATCCACCTGGCTTACTCAAGTCGAATATACTCAGTCAAGCGACCGGCGAGCGCCCATTATTCATGAATTGAGCAATTCTCTTACGGAGGGGAAAATTATCCTCAAGGAGTTGAAAAACTTTTTCCTACTGCACAGAGCGTTACATTATCGCAATCCTGATGGATCCCTGTCTCGATGCCTCGGAGATGAAGAAGCCGGTGAACAACTCAAACGTATACATGAAGAAGTATGTGGGAAAACTCTAATGGTCACACTTTACAAAAGGATTCAAAGGCTCGGATACTATTGTCCTTCCATGGAAGCTCAGTCGAGGATGCTGCAAGGATCATGTCCCAATTTTCATACACCACCTCATCATTTGGAGATTCTAGCACTTCATCACACTGGGGACTGGAGAAAACCTTACATAAAATATCTTCGTGACAATGATCTTCCTCCAGAGAAGAGAGGTGCAATCAAACTCATTCAGAGAGCCAAATGTTTTGTCTACTTGGAAGGGATTTTATATTGCAAAAGCTTCGGTGGGAATCTCCTGAGATGCTTGGACGAGCATGAAATTGCCATAATTTTGAAAGAAATGCATGAAGGTGAACACCAAGGGAAGAAGAAATTCTTTCTCCAAATCCATGAGAAATATTACTGGCCAACCATGGAAGATGACGCAGCTGCCTACGTTCGGAGATGTCATCAATGCCAAGTTCATGGTAACCTCATCCATACTCCTTGTCTTCCATTACATTATGTGAGCAGTCCGTGGCCCTTCTATAGCTGGGGACTGGATATCATAGGAAAGATCAATCCGGCATCTTCAAAGCAGCATGAATACATCATCATAGCAACAGAGTATTTCACCAAAAGGGTCGAGGCTATTCCTCTTCGAAGCACCACTGGAGTCACAATTGCATCTTTCATCTAAGAGTTCATCATATGCAGATTCGGCATTCCTAAACATATCATCACGGATAATGGAACTCCTTTCGCCAACAAACATGTTGCAGAATTGCTCGAAGAATACAGAATCAAACAGATTTTCTCCACACCATAATATCCCCAAGGAAACGGACAGGCGGAGAGTACCAACAAAACCTTGATCCGGATTCTCAGACGTCTTCACACTATAACCTATTGTTTAATCATATAAACTAAACTCAATCTTCGTTTTCAAAACTAGCTTTCTGTTGAGCAATTCCCCTGTTTCTTGTTTCAAAATCTATTGTTGAACCGTACTCATTTGAAAAATCATGAAAAAGTAGAAACGTTTGGGTACGGTTAGTCCATACAGATTACTAAGCGAAATATTGGGTGGTGGTTTTAGACCCCGCTTTTTCAATTGGTATGAGAGTAGGCAAACACGTTCAAGACCTTACAAGTCTGTGTTTGTAGCGATCTAACTCTATGGACAGTAGTGCTATCTCAATAAATTCACCACCGGATCCAGGGATTTCATAATTCTCTTCCATGACTGAGTGATAGATAAGTTAAAGTCTCCACATACCTTTTAGTCGATGAAATTACACCAGTTCCTTGAGTAGTTCTTCGTATTGTATGATGATCGCCATGAAGTTCTTGAGCTCAACTACACTTTTTATCCTAGTCCGAGACTTAGCTATAGTAGATAGGGATGTTCATGGTCGGTTTTGGTTGGGTTTCTAGCCAAACCAAAATCGAAACCAATATTATTGGTTTCTAAAAATCTAAACCAAACCAATCCATTAACCATTGGTTTGGTTTCCAAATGGTTCCAGTTGGTTTCGGTTTGTCCCAGTGGTTTTTGGTTAATCAATAATTATGTCAAACAAAAAAAAAACACAAATTTACAGATAAAAAATCGTAGTTGTCGATAGTATTAATTTACACAAATTTACAGAAAAAAAAATACAAAAAATATCAAGAATAGTTAAAGATTACTCTAATTCTAGAGATCAAAAGAATATATATAATATATCTTAATTTAGTTATTGAAAAATAAAAAAGAAGGAAGACGGGAAGAAAAAAGTCGAGTAGCAGCGGCTGTAGTTGGGGGTGGAGAAGGGAGGCGACTGAGAGAAGGAGAAAGAGAAAGAGGTAGAGTAACATAATGAAATATTAGATTTAGGGTTTCTAATTATCCTCTAAATCAATGGGTAGAATCTAATACTTGTAAATTAACGGTAGAAACTAAGTTTAAAAAATAATCGGTTTTCTAATGGTTTTTTGGTTCGGTTTTAGAGGTCAAACCAAATCAAAACCAACACTATCGGTTTTCCACTTTCTACACCGTAACCAATCCATTAGTAAATGGTTCGGTTTGGTTTCATCCTAATTGGTCTGGTTTGGTCCGGTTCCAGCGAAAAACCGAAACCATGTTCAGCCCTAATAGTAGACTAGAAATCAAGACTTATAGTTTTGATCACTAACATTGACAAACATGCTTGAGATAGAAACGCATGCAGGTTCGACCGATCAGTGCTCTAACAATCTCCCCCTTTGTCAATTTTAGTGGCAAAACTATTAATACATATGAAATACAATTTAGCATACCCAGAAATGTTGGAAAAATCCTATGAGGATAAATTGGCACTTAGTTTCGAAGATACGGAGTCTCTATCCCATGTAAATTCTGAATTCAGGCTTGAACTAGCAAGCGATAATACATATGGTTTTCAGAGCATTATGTTAGTTTAAACTGGGGAATCAACTAGACTAACATAAATCTGATAAACCTGATAATGATCTAAACTAACCTGAAAATACATATTGCTCATACTATGGTTTTCAGAAACCTAAAATAGGGCAAAATAATAAAAGAGGCATGGGACCGGCCACGGCTAGGGCATGGCCGGCCGGCTGGTGGGCCCGACCCCTGGGCGCCTCTTATTATTTTATTGTTATTTGAGTTTTCAAAGATCAGAAATAGAGGTCACGATCCAAAGGCCTAAAACAGTTAGAAAAATATGGTTGGTATTTTATGGGACGGACGTATTTTCAAACCAGTTAACCCCAGAAATCCTCTTAACTATTTAATATTGTTTGGAGTTGGCCATTTGAGCATGCTTTCTATCTTTGTTGGATCAGCTGCAACTCCTTGTTCATTGATAATATGCCCCAAATACTCCACTTGTGGTTGTCCAAACACTTGCTGAATTTAGCAACGAGTGAATGCTCTTGTAAGAGTGATAAGGTGGTTTTGAGATGTTGTAAATGTGTTTCCATGTCAGGGCTATAAATAAGAATGTCATCAAAGAATACTAGGATGAATTTCCTAAGATAAGGTTTAAACACATCATTCATGAGGGCTTGAAAATAAGCAGGGGCATTGATTAAGCCACATGGCATTACCAAGAATTCAAAGTGTCCTTGGTGGGTTTTGAGAGCAGTTTTATGTACATCTGCTGGATATACTGATTTGGTGATAGCCTGCACTAAGATCAATCTTTTTAAACACTTTATCTCCATTAAGTTCATCTAGAAGCTCCTCTATAATGGGTATTGGATATTTATCTTTGACAGTAAAGTCATTTAATTTTTTGTAGTCCACACAGATCCTCCAACTGCCATCTTTTTTCTTGACTAATATTATTAGAGATGAGAAGGGACTGTGTCTTGGTTGGATAACTCCTTCAGTTAGCATTTCTTGAACCAATCTTTCAACAACCTATTTTTGAACATAAGATATTCTATATGGTCTTTGGTTTGGAGGTGTGGCTAATGGTTTAAGTGATATGTGGTGGTCATGATCTCTTGGTGGTGGTAGAGTTGTGGGTTCCTTAAAAATTTTGGGGTAGGTATTAAGTAGACTGGAAATTTGGGGAGGAATTTCAGGTTCTACCCTGGAAGCTGTTATAGAAAAGAGATGACCAAAAAGACTATGCTTATTTTTCTTAAGAAATTTATGCAAAAGAAGCGGAAGTATTGCTCAATAGACTTATGAACCGGTACAACCACAATTCCAGCATGTCTTCGCGAGAGGCAGCTGATTGTGATGCCATGATTTCTAGTATACATCCTCGACGAAATACTGTTGGTCATGTAGGCTCTGTAGATGCGTAAAAACATCCCTGGCGGACTTATGACCCAGAGTGGAGACATACATGTCTCCTGTAAACACGACTCACCCTATTTGAGATCAAGGACTAATTTCTAGTACATCATCGCGAGATACGCTGGTCATGTCTACTCTAGGCTCTGACTCGGCTTACCTAGGCTTCCGAATAATTCCTAGTAGCAAAGGAACAGTGAAGTAATATGAGATCATCATCCTCTTCTCAAATAAACATTAAATAAGTTGCATTCAGTGGATGATATGTCGACACACCCTCTTCCTATAGTAGGTAATTGGTATTTTCTTTTTTTTGTAAGTTTATAGTTGGTAGTTGGTACCAACTACCACTGCATTGCGCATCACTTAACACACAAAGACCGGCACGATTATGGGCACATGTTTCACCCCATACACATTTATAGGTACTGATACTGAAATGTAGTAGATTTCTGCCTTAAAAGCCATTGATACCCACTATTTAGTTGTGTATCTGGTACCCATAAATGTGCATGAGAGAGCCCAATCATAAACAACTCATATGTAACCTGGTTAGCATACCCAGAGACATCTGTGGAGAAACCTCTCACGAACTCACACTACAACCTATTGTTTAATCATATAAACTAAACTCAATCTTCGTTTCAAAACTAGCTTTCTATTGAGCAATTCCCCTGTTTCTGGTTTCAAAATCTATTGTTGAACCGTACTCATTTGAAAAATCACAAAAAAAGTAGAAATGTTTGGGTACGGTTAGTCCATACATATTGCTAAGCAAAATATTGGGTGGTGTTGTTAAACCCCCGCTTTTTCAATTGGTATGAGAGTAGGCAAACACGTTCAAGACCTTACAAGTCTGTGTTTGTAGCGATTTGACTCTATGGACAATAGTGCTATCTCAATAAATGCACCACCGGATCCGGGGGATTTCAGAATTCTCTTCCATGACTGAGTGATAGATAAGTTCAAGTCTCCACATACCTTTTATTCGATGAAATTCCACCAGTTCCTTGAGTAGTTCTTCGTCTTGTATGATGATCGCCATGGAGTTCTTGATCTCAACTACACTTTTTATCCTAGTATGAGACTTCACTATAGTAGACTAGAAATCAAGACTTATAGTTTTGATCACTAACATTGACAAACATGCTTGAGATAGCAACGCATGCAGGTTCGACCGAGCACTTCTCTAACAATCTCCCCCTTTGTCAATTTTAGTGGCAAAACTATTAATACATATTATCATACCCAGAAAGGTTGGAAAAATCCTATGAGGATAAATTGGCACTTACTTTCGAAGATACGGAGTCTTTATCCCATGTAAATTCTGAATTCAGGCTTACAAGGATTCCCCTAGTAACGGCGAGCGAACCGGGAACAACCCAGCTTGAGAATCGGACGGCTTCGCTGTCCGAATTATAATCTATAGAGGTGTCCTCACTGACGGACCGGTCCCAAGTCCCATGGAAAGGGGCTCCTGAGAGGGTGATAGCCCCGTCGTGCTCGGACCCTGTCGGCGAGTCGGGTTGTTTGGGAATGCAGCCCAAAGCGGGCGGTAAATTCCGTCCAAGGCTAAATACTGGCGAGAGACCGATAGCGAACAAGTACCACGAGGGAAAGATGAAAAGGACTTTTAAAAGAGAGTCAAAGAGTGCTTGAAATTGTCGGGAGGGAAGCGGATGGGGGCCGACGATGTGCCCCGGTCGGATGTGGAACGGTGATGAGCCGGTCCATCGATCGACTCGGGGTGCAGACCGACGCGGATTGAGGCGGCACTGTCATCACGTGTAAGCTGACCTGGGTAGTCTCGCTTGATTTGGGGTGTCAGAAAAGTATGTGGACACTAGAGGGGAGACTGCTCGAGCTGTTGATTTTTCACTTACACGTGTAAGATGACCTGGGTAGTCCCAGCAGGATACTGCGCACTTGATTCCCTTAGCTGATCTCACCCACAACTAAGAGTTGCTACAACCCAAAATCGCAGGCTTTGACAATAAACAAATCTGTCTCACACAGACAAGTCTATCAAAGGATCAATTTGTCTCCCACAGATAAACCCTAAAGGTTTTGTTCCGTCTTTTGATAATAATCAAGGTGAACAGGAACCAATTGATAATCCGGTCTTATATTCCCGAAGAACATCCTAGAGTTATCAATCACCTCACAACAATCTTAATCGTATGGTAGCGAAACAAGATGTTAAGGAATCACAAACAATGAGACGAAGATGTTTGTGATTACTTTTTATATCTTGCCTGTCGGAGAAATCAATCTCAAGCCAATAAATATGATTGTACTCGTACGATAGAAGATGCAAGATCAGATCACACAACTACGATAAAGTAGTATCGGTCTAGCTTCACAATCCCAATGAAGTCTTTAAGTCGTGAACCTTATGGATAGTGGGAATAAAGTAGTATCGGTCTGGCTTTACATATTCTTTTTATTTTTCACTTACAACTGTAAGCTGACCTGGGTAGTCCCACCAGGATACTACGCACTTGATTCCCTTAGCTGATCTCACCCATAACTAAGAGTTGGTACGACCCAAAATCGCAGGCTTTGATAATAAACAAATCTGTCTCACACAGAAAAGTCTATAAAAGGATCAATCTGTCTCCCACAGATAACCCTAAAGGTTTTGTTCCGTATTTTGATAATAATCAAGGTTAAAAAAAACCAATTGATAATCCGGTCTTATATTTCTGAAGAACATCTTAGAGTTATCAATCACCTCAAAAAAATCTTAAATGTATGGTAGAGAAACAAGATGTTGAGGAATCACAAACAATGAGACGAAGATGTTTGTGATTACTTTTTATATCTTTCCTATCAGAGAAATCAATCTCAATCCAATCAATATGATTCTACTCGTACGATAGAAGATGCAAGATCAGATCACACAACTACGATAAAGTAGTATCGGTCTGGCTTCACAATCCCAATGAAGTATTTAAGTCGTTAATCTGGAGATGGAATTGCTCATGTGATTAAACTCTATTTTGTTCAAATCTCTTTGATGGAACTGAATTTGAAAAATGTACCCAACAACATGTTTATGTTTGCGGAATACGACGATAAATCCTTATGATCAACATGGTCGAAAAAGTATTTCAACACCTTGACCGTTTCCAGATGCTCGAATGCTGGAATGTCTTCCGCTTCTTCTGAATCAGAGATTTCATCAATAGGTGAGAGTAGGACTGAAGATGTTGGATTCATTTGGCTGGCATGGATCCATGTCTGTCCGAGAACCATATCATCCACTCACTGAGCTAGCCAATTGCTCAATTGCCCATATTGGGTATTTTCAAAGAATAAAGCCCTAAAACAGCCAGAGACCAAGCTATAATATACTCAATCCAAAGGCCTCATACACGTGAATATTGTGTTCTCTAAATGTTCGAAGAAGAACGGTATTGGAACGGAATCCAGAAAAGCATAATTTTAGAGAAAATAAAGGGACTTTAGCTCAAACAGGGAAGTTTGAGTTCATAATTTTCAAAACCAAGACTAGGCATGCGCCTATTTCCCCCTCTCAAACCGTGACCATGCCTAAGGAATCTCACGAAATCTTTCATGTCAAAAAGAATCAGGCTCATATTGGTTTTTGACGAAAATACCCTTGGTTTCAAAGATAGGCATTTTCTCTCGGAAAAGGGGTGTTTGATTAGTATAAGGGATTGAACGATCTCTCATCATACAAAGTGCTAATTCTTCAAGACATATGAATAATTACCTAGCAGATTCCCAGAGAACTCCTCCATCAATAAAACAAACAAAAAATCGATTGTGCAATTAGACCTGAATGTATCTATTACCCTACTGGTACCAGAAGGAATATACTACTCTCAAGTTCGGTTGAGCATCCTACCAAAAGAAGAATAAATCTCAATGGATAATTTTGCTACAAAAGTTCACATGAATCCCTGTCAAGACACCTAGTAAAGGAGAAATGACAACTTCACCTTTTCCACAAAGAAACATGCGGCAACATCTCGACATGACTCTCCACAGACGTCTCCAACCCACAGATTATCGCTTGCTAGTTTAACCTAGAAAAACTAAACTAGGTTGAGTTTAGCATGCCCAGACGTTAATTAAACTCAGATATTGACAAACATGCTTGAGATAGCAACGCATGCGAGTTCGCCCGAGCAATGCTCTAACAACACTCTTTTGGTGATTTAGTTGTGTATTCAGATTGAGTTAATCATGGGTTTTCTTGTGGTTAATTTAATTGAGTATATTTGGATTCAAATTCATATTCGTATGTGATTTGTTATGTCCAAAGAAATCCTTCTTTTTGCACGAAATTAAGGTCGCTCTTGTTGTTCTTTTGGGAACGACACTTTAGGGAGAGTTCTTAATTGAATTTGTGCTTAATTGCCAAATATTTTTGAGGAGTGTGGCTTTGGAATATTATATGAGTTATCTTGTATCTTTATAAACTCCTTGATGAAAGCATTTAGCTTCGGCTATATGATTTCATCTAAATAAGTTGATATGTGCTTGTTTTTGGTCATGAAATGTCTCTATGGGAATTTTCACTAGGATCCCGTTATTGTACCTTTGCCAATTTAATTTATTAACAAAAAGGGGGGAAATTAATGTGTAGTTCACACTACAAATACATATGGTTTTCAGATCATTATGTAAGGGGGAGTGGTTTCCATGCGCAATTCCCGTCTGTGGAGAGCAACTCCTCTCTTTTCAAATGAACAGCTCAATTCATACATAGACAATAATTACCCACATAATGCAATCACATGAGCTGTCCAGAAAACACGTGGCCTACCAGACGATCAATCCATAGTTCTAATGTTGATTATGTCTGAACCGTCAGTCCCCAGCATTGTTACTCTTCTCCCATCTATCACGCATCTGATTCGAGATTTAGGGTTTCAGTAGAAACCGCAACAGATTTGTTTATCCGTTAGGGGATAAGCATCCACATTGGACTTAGGGTTTTATTTAAACAGTCGACCATCTACTGCCTTTGTGTATCATCAAAAGAAATTTTGATCACAATCCTACCTCTCGTCACCATGTCCAGATGTAGTTTTTCTTCCAGAAGTGAATCTCATGTCGAACATGCTGTGGCAGTATCCGTCTCGGTGAGTTACATTTCTTCTCTTGTCTTTTGCTCGATCAGTATGATTGATCAAAAGAAAAGAATTTATTGCAGGATAATGAAAAGAATCAACATTCCTATTGTAGCTTGAGACCTAAACGGACGGTTAAAGCTCCTGCCCGGTATAGGTCTGCTCATGTTGATGCCGGAACATCTATAAGTAATTTCATAACTTCTCTACTGAGATTTTTACCATGCTCAATGGTCAATACCATTAAATACTCCATCATTTCATCGCAGGTTGATGTCCATGTCGATGCTAGAAAAAGGAAGAACGGGAAATCCGCGGTTGTGATTGATGATAATAACAACCGTATCGACGAGAACTTCACTGATTCTGTGGATACTGAGGTTAGATCTCGTGCTCCTGAGTATCCAACAGCTGGACTCCCGTTTGAGGCTCCCATGATCAACAATTGCCCGAACAATGAAGTGGTTGGGGGATTCGTCATTCCCAAGTGTCACGCGCCCCTGTACTCTAAAATTCGGAGAAGGTACGTGCATATTTCTACGACCGAGTATGGAAAGGCTTTCTACCAGCCCTCCTAACTACAGTTGCAGGGTTGTTATCGATCATTGAAGAGATGAACCGGACGCATCTACGAGATGTCAAGAATCATGAACTGCACAAATGGGATGAGATGATTTCAAACTGTGAAACCCTGCAGTTTAACATAGGTTGGCTTCGTCATCGACTCGAGATGATCAAAATTCACAAGGCGGCGGCCGCTGCTGATGCAATTTCCACGTCTATTGCCATATTGGAGGAGGAAAAGACACTCTTCTTGGAGTCAGCACGAGTTGAGAAGGCATTTCAGGACTTGAAGGTGAAAACCAAAAATATCCAGAAGAAGCTTGACAGGGTTTTCTATAGAGATTATCCTCTGTTGGATGGTTTTTTCTGAGTGAGAGGAAGATTTTATGTAGGTTTGAGATTTTGTTTTGAATAAATTAGGTGATTGAAATATTTTTTTGAGATTCATAGGATATTTTGAATTTTGAGTGAATGAGCATATTGCTCTTTTGGAGAAAACAGAAATTACATTTAGAAATTTAATACTTCGAATGATTGTTCAAGCATAATACGCCTTGAGCCACTTGCCGTTGATGATGTTTCCTTCAACTCCTCCATTAACAACTAAGATTTTTTAATATCCGTTGGATACTGCCTTGATGATCATATAAGGTCCTTCCCATTTCGGAGAGAACTTGGGAGCGGACATGTCTTGTTGGATATGATTTGTTGTTTTCAAAACCAAATCTCCTACTTGAAATATTCGAGGTCTTACCAGTTTTTTGTAGGCCTTGGAAACCCTTTATTTGTAGGTTTCTACATATTTTTCCACCTTGGCTCTTCTTGAATCGAGCATGTCCAATTCAACAATTCTTGAATCTGAGACTTCCGCTTCATCCTATTATACTCCCGCTACTGCGATTCTTGCAAAGGGAACCTTGATTTCGGCTGGGAGAATGGCATCGGTGCCATAAACGAGAGAGTATGGTCAAGTCCCAATTGAGCTTGTTGGTGCGGTTCGGTAGCCCCACAAAGCCATGGGAAATTCCTCATGTCACGTCCGTGGATTATCATGAACTGTACAACTACCACTGACTAAAATATATCAGTATTCTTTGATGACATTCTTATTGAATAATCTTATATGAAGATCCTTATGACTTCGATTGCTAATCGTCATTCCAGTAGATTGACGAGAAATGGTGTAACAACTATATAACGTCCTCTAAGAATGTTTCAATGATTGGAATGAGAGTTTAGATTATATAACCAATGGTGGGCATAAGCATTGTTGTGGAAACACATTTATATACAAGTCTTATTCCTTGAACCAAAGTTTGCGAACTTTGTTGATCAAGAGAAACGGAATGTGGCGTGAGCCAAATCCGCGAACACAGTCCTTGAACCGGCGGAAGTTTTCGTCCGAGAAATTCTGCTGGAGTTTGTGAACTTCTTCCGTCAACTTAAGTCCACGAACCCAGTCCGCGAACTTGAGTAGGTTATATCTAAAGATGTTGATCGTGAACTAATACTTCGAAAGACTAAGGAATGTAGTATGCAAACCGTGGCTATAAAATTCATGAACTGATTCAAGTGAATCACATCATCTTTGCTTCAATTGTGTCTTGTGTAGTACATGAGATTTCCTTGCAATTGAACAACTCTTTAACTAGTTCATTTGAAGTCATTTGAACTAGTTATGGTGAAGAAGAACATGGTTGATATGGAATGCTCATATGGCTAAACATTTGGTTAACTATTGTTGAACCAACAAGTGCATACGTTTGGGTACGGTTAACCAAATACTTTTTCGACACTCTATTTGGTTCAAATCTCATTTCATCTAGAGATTTTTATAAGGGGAAGAATTAGTTTCCAGCTCGGCTACTGTTGAAATAAGAAAACGACATATTGGCCGGGATGCAAATGAGTACGGGTAAGATAATAGGATTAGAGATATAACAAATCAACAATAGAGTAAGAGGACAAATCAATAAACTCAACCGATTTCTGGGTATGCAGTTGGGGATTGCTCAATGATCTGAAACCACTCCCCCTTACATAATGATCTGAAAACCATATGTATTATCGCTTGCTAGTTTAACATAAAATTGCTCATGTATATTGGAGTTATATCAAACTAGGGACCGAGCAATCTGTATTTAGTCTTCAATTTTATCCATAATAATCCTTGAGCAATCTTTAAGGATTTATGGCATGCATTACAGATGCAGAGCAAGTTTTCCAAAGAAATTTCCCATGAGACAATTTTCAAGGATCGAGCAAACACAAACTTATCATGTTTGTCAGATTTATCAGATTTATAAGAGGAGAAAACAACAAATAATAATAAAATAATAAGAGGCGCCCAGGGGCCGAGCCCACCGGACGGCCGACCATGCTCTAGCCGTGGCCGTTCCCATGCCTCTTTTATTATTTTTCCTATTTTATTATTTTCATGAACTCATGAAAAACTCCTTCAATTTAGCAACCTTCCTTGTTTGTGAAAAACTCATGGATTCTCCATAACTTCATGGATTAATGAAATAATATTATAAAATAGGGAAAGGTGTGCGGGGTCGGGCAACCTAGCCGGCCGATCACGCCCAAGCTGTGGACGGTCCCACACCTTACAATCCCTAGCTTTTATAACTATTGTTCCCCAATCTCATGAAACCCCTCCGCTTCAACAAAAACTCATGGATTCTCCATAACTTCACGGATTCATGAAAAATAATAATATAACGTATAAAAATTTTCAGGAGTTTTCAGATTGCACTTACTTCGATGTTGGGACCACATCTCTTAGCTCGTATGTCCGTTTGAGGCGCCCTTTTTTTATGTTGTTGGGAAGACATAGAGGAACACATGTGCTTCATAAATAACCCCGAAATTCCTTATGGATTGTCATCAGTTTTCAAGTCTTTGCGCCATAATATGCGGATGTCTGTTTTCGAAAGGAGTCCTTGTTGCGTTTGAACTTTTGATGTATCGAGACTCTTAGGAAACAATCTCTTGGATTTTTATTACCTTATGAACCCTCCTTATATTAGTATAGGTCGTGATTTTTCCATCCCTTGGTCAGAGACATGCCCATCCATTTGATTTTATGTTTATACCTTTTGTCGTGAAGAAAACGTATTTTCCTTGATCCTTTGTTAAAGTGTGGACCCAAACAAATCCACGAGTATCTATTGAGATATGTGATGGATTTATTGATAAGTATAGGACTTTAGGAATGAGTTTAGGCTTGAAGTGATTAAGAGAGGACAAATATTGAAGGGATTGGATGAGACAAAACTTTAAGGGATTGTATGAGGACAAGGTTTTAGGCGGGAAGAACGGTCCTCATATAGAGTAAACCCTAGTCGTGTTTTTTTGCTCCCTTATTTTAATTATTATGATTCCTCTCTTGTTTGTTATGTACTCTTTATGGTGAGAACGAGTTCGACCTTGGTAGATTTGGGATGAGCGGGCTTCAACAATTTCATGGGATGGGGAGAGTACCACCTTACTAAAATAGGTAAGAGTTGGAGATTACAATTTTCGTTGTTGAAACTGATATCATTAGGTCATTTTTAATTCTGATTTGATTCCAGACAATGATGGTTTCCACCAACAGCAGCAGCGATTACTCCTCCATCTCTTAGGATGAGGATTCCAAGTCTTATGCAGCCAAATCGCAAGCTAAAACGAATTATGTTGAGGGAGCTAAAGCTAGCATACCCCTTAATGACCGAAGGATCTCTTATGAAGAGCTCATGAAGAGAAAGTCCCAGGATGATGAGATGGAGGATCGTCGACGTAGAAAGGATCGAATCCGGCACAGGATACATGCAGCTGAAGAGAGGCGTCGATTTGTTGATGGTGTACCCTCCGACTCTTACGCTAATGCTTCTGAAGAGGAAACTGTGTGAGTGGTACGGAGTTACGAGATTAAGCCAGACCGACGTACCATAGAACTTCAAAAGATTGCGAAGCAGGTTGAAGCTAAACTCGAAGCTGAGTACGAAGCAGAGGATGACTCGGACTCAGATGATCCTAGTATCCACCCAGACTTCATCAATGTCCGTGATAGTGATTCTGATGAAGAACTCGAAGAGGATTCTGCAAAGGACGATGATGATAAATCTGATAATTCTGACAAGTCTGATGACTCTGACGAATCTGATAATTAATTTGGCTCATAAACCTCTCTGAGATTATTTATTTTCCGTTGAAGTAGATGTTCTCTGGTTTAAGAAGCTTGGCTGTAGAGATGTTTCTTTAGAGATTATTATTTTTCGAACCGTAATTCCTTGTAGTATCTCCTTTCTGAATTTTTCTCACATCTCCAGTAGATGGAACAATAATCACTATTCGCACAATGACATAAAATAGACATAATCCTTGAAAATAAAAGATTTTAACCTATCTTCCCTCAATAATTGACATGATAGGCTTAATTTTTGTATTTGTCAAAATTCCATTCATTCTTTTATCAATACATGCATATCGACTTACGAAAGACTTTACTTTTGACAAGATATGGGACAATCATAGTTCACGGACGCAAACACACATATCCCATAATAAATTGCAATATATAAAACCATAAAGATTACTACTGCAAAAATCATCTTCCAAACAATTTTAGAATTTAAACAAATAAACCTAAAAACATGAAGATGAAAATGTTGGACATAGCTATGTGTAATCACAATAATGGCTATTCCAAACTCTAGTTATTCTTCTAAATAAAAATAATAACAGAAGATTTACTAGGCAAACTAAAAGAGATCATTTAGTCATTATCTTCCTCATCGGAAATGCTCCAAGATGCTTGAATTGTGTTCAACTCTTCCTTGAGCTCGGGAAACTTAGTTGCAACCTATGATAATTGTTCTTGTACACACTTCACCCTTGAATTGACCTTACACACACCCTTGTGAATTTTGAAGAAGACTAAAGGTGGTAGGGTCACAACCGTTAAGGGAAGCATCTATTTATCTTTTGCAAGCATTCTCCCTTATGCGTCTGAAGGTACATGGACGAACCGGTTTGGGAACCTCGAGAGAGTTTCCAATTGAATCAAAACCATGATCACGGAAAATTTTACCAATCAAGCAAGGGTAACCTAACATCTTGATGGGTGAAGTCATCGAAATCATTTGAAAAATGATAAAATCACAAATATCGATATTTTAAACACCCGATTCAAGGAAGAATTAGTTTGGGTTAACGACTTGTAAGCCATACAGATTGAAAAATCTCTAGGATTAAATTCATGTCGATTGATGCCTCATAATAGAATTTATGTTAGTCTAGTTGAATCTCAAGGTTTATGATTGAGTTTTTGGAGACGTTTGTGGAGAGTCATGTCGAGATGGCTTACATAATGATCTAGTTGATTCCCGTCTGTTTATGTTAGTTTAATTAACATTTAGAGAGGGTTTTCAGACTAACATAAATCAACTAGGAATACATATTGCTCATATATATGGTTTTCATAAACCTAAAATAGGGCAAAATAATAAAAGAGGCATGGCCGGCCGGTGGGCCCGGTCCCTGGGCGCCTCTTATTATTTTATTATTATTTGAGTCTTCAAAGGCCTAAAACAGTTAGAAAAATGTGGTTGGTATTTTATGGGACGAACGAATTTTCAAACCAGTTAACCCCAAAAATCATCTTAACTCTTTAATATTATTTGGAGTTGGCCATTTGAGCATGCTTTCTATCTTTGTTGGGTCAGCTGCAACTCCTTGTTAATATGCCCCAAATACTCCACTTGTGGTTGTCCAAAAGGGCCCTTGCTGAATTTAGCAATGAGTGAATTCTCTTGCAAGAGTGATAAGGTGGTTTTGAAATGTTGTAAATGTGTTTCCATGTCAGGGATATAAATAAGAATGTCATAAAAGAATACTAGGATAAATTTCCTAAGATGAGGTTTAAACACATCATTCATATATCAAAAGAAAATTGGGGAATCACTCGAGCAATCTGAACGGCCGAGTCATTACAGATTGCTAACCGAAAACTGGGGAATCACTCGAGAAAACACAAACTAATCATAGTCTTCTTGTCCCACTCCCCCTTACATAATGATCTAGTTAATTAAACTCAGACATTGACAAACATAATTTCTCAATGATCTGAGCCCACAGATTATCGCTTGCTAGTTTAACCTAGAAAAACTAAGCCATTGTAGTGTTTCTACTTCAAAATCTCATATTGATTAAACAATAGGTTGAGTTTAATTGCTCAACTAGATAAGCTAGTTTAGTTTTTCTAGGTTATATCTCTAAACTCGGTTCATAAATCCTTGTGTATTCCGTAGTATTGATCTTCCCTGATCCATATTTTATGTGTTACTGTGAGGCTCCATAAGTTTTCTTATGTTGAGCATTATTTACTGAGTTGATTATTTTCTTATGATTAACTTAGTTATTGCTCCATAGATTCTCTTATGTCGAGCATAATCAATTAAATTCATCACTTTTTGTGGTTAATTTGGTTGTATGTTTCCGATTAGATTAATTATGGGTTCTCTTGTGATTAATCTAATTGAGTATGTTTGGATTCAAGTTCATATTCGTATGTGATTTGTTATGTCCAAATAAATCCTTCTTTTCTTTCGAAATTAAGGTTGCTCTTGTTATTCTTTCGGAAATGACATATTATGGGGGAGAGTTATTAATCGAACTTGTGCTTAATTGCCAAATCTTTGTGGGGAGTACGGCTATGGAATATTATAGGGGTTATCTTGTATCTTTAAACTCCTTGATGAATACATTTAGCTTCGGCTTTATGATTGCATCTAAACAAGTTGATATATGCTTTCTTTTGGTCATGAAATGTCTCTTTTGGAAATTTCATTAGGATCCCATTTTCGTATCTTTGCCAATTTTGTTGACAAAAAAGAGGAGAATTAATATGTAGTTCACATTACAAATACATATGGTTTTCGGATCATTATGTAAAGGGAAGTGGTTTCCATGTGAGGTGGAGTATTGACTAAGGGGGAGTGATACATATCACCATAGTATTGTTGTCGAAGTTGTAATACAATTGAACTTTGATGTTTTGTAATGATAATATGACACTGTATAACAATGATCGACAATTCTGTTTTTTCATTGTTATAGCTACGGAATTTCAGCAACGATTATGCTGAACTTACAACCTTTGGGATCATTGGAGTTCTTGGAAGTAACGAAGATTTCGAGTAATGTTGAAGATTAGACATGTGGAATAAGAGCTACATAAGTTTCTTTATCTTTTTTTTATTCCATATGTATTGATAGTTTTGTCACAAAAATTAACAAAGGGGGAGATTGTTAGAGCATTGCTCGGTCGAACTCGCATGCGTTTCTATCTCAAGCATGTTTGTCAATGTTAGTGATCAAAACTATAAGTATTGATTTCTAATCTACTATAGCTAAGTCTCGGACTAGGATAGAAAGTGTAATTGAGCTCAAGAACTCCATGGAGGATCATCATACAAGACGAAGAACTACTCAAGGAACTGGTGGAACTTCATCGACTAAAAGGTATGTGGAGACTTGAACTTATCTATCACTCAAAATTATATCTACTCTATCTCATATCTTGAGACAAAAGTCGTTTTTCTATATAAACTTTGGTTATACACATTTGCTATTTTGAGTCGAGTTTATCTCGCCTATCTAATTCTCAAAATATGTGTTGGTAAGCTTTCGTTTTGTCCAAGTTCATCTTTACCTAGTGACGAAAGTCATGTTAAGTTTCAATCACTTGAAAATGGCTTTGACGAAAAATGGTTTGTGAATAACAACTATATAACTTCCTCTAAGAATGTTTCAATAATTCAAATGAGAGTTTAGATTATATAACCAATGTTGGATATAAGCATTGTGTGGCAAGACATATATGTATAAGTCCTTATTCCTTGAACCAAAGTATGAGTACTTTGTTGATCAGGAAAACCGGAACAAGAGTCCGCGAACCCAGTCCGCGAATTGTCGGAGGTTCTCATCCCGAGAAAATCTGCTGAAGTTTATAAACTCCTTCCAGGTACTTAAGTCCGCGTACTTGAGTTGGTTATTTCTAAATATGGTTATTTGTGAACTTATACTTATATAAACTAAGCAATGCAATTTTCAAACCGTGGCTATAAATTTCATGAATCGATTCAAGTGAATCAAATCATTTTTGCTTCAATTGTGTCTTGTTGTTGATTGTGGTTTTTAGCTTAGGGTTAAAATCGTAAAACCGCACATCTGACATGACGTCACTATGACCGTTAGCACATTTATTGAATCGATCAGCATGCCTACGTAAGAATTACCAGGGTACCTATTTTTTTATGTGTCATGTTCCATGGCAGAACCCTTAACATTGACCGACATCATCTATGCCAAACCCTAATTCTCATGCTACCGTGCCAAGGAATGTTAAACATGCCAGCCGCACCACTTTGCCAATGACAAATCATGCCATCCACATCTTCGCGCCAAGGCATGCCAACCATGCCAGCCGCACCACTGTGCCAATGGAAAACCATGCCAGCCACATCTCCGCACCAAGGCATATCAACCATGCCAGCCGCACCAATGTGCCAATGGAAAACCATGCCACCCACATCTTTGCGCCAAGGCATGCCAACCATGCCAGCCGCACCATTGTGCCAATGGCAAATCGTGCCAGCCACATCTCCGCGCCAAGTCATGCCAACCGTGCCATCCGCACCACTGTGCCAATGGCAAACCATGCCAGCCACATTCCGCGCCAAGGAATGCCAACCATGCCAGCCGCACCACTGTGCTAATGGAAAACCATGGTAGCCGCACAATGCGCCAATGGCATGCCAAACCCTTGGCCCCACCATGCCAAGCCAACCGCACCTTACCTTGGCCCCAACCATGCTAGCCGCATCATGCGCCAATGGCATGCCAAACCCTTGTCCCCCTATGCCAAGCCAACCGCACCTTTTCTTGGCCCCACCATGCCAATCCGTCCGTGCCAAACCCTTGGCCCCACTATAAATAGCCATTCACGCCATTTGCCTTGGCCCCACCATGATGGCCTTCCCTATGCGGCTACCAAAACGAAGGCGTGCGACGATCAACGACCACCCTTCCATCATAGATGCAAATCCTAGGCGTCCAAGGTCGCCAAACAACGCATGGTAACCTTTGTCCTAAAACCCTAGTTTTGGCCACGCCGAACCGCGCCAAGGCATGCCATGCCACATGTGCCAATGGCATGCCAACCACCTTGTCGCGCCATTCCATGTCGTCCTTCCCTACGCGACTACCAAAACAAAGGCGCGCGACGATCAACGGCCACCCATCCATCCTAGATGCAAATCCTAGCCGTCCAAGGTCGCCAAACCACGCATGTTTTGGCCATGCAAAACCGCGCCAAGGCATGCTATGCCACATGTGCCAATGGCATTCCAACCACCTTGCTGCGCCATACGATGTCGGCCTTCCCTATGCGACTACCAAAACGAAGGCGTGCGACGATCAACGACCACCCTTCCATCATAGATGCAAATCCTAGGCGTCCAAGGTCACCAAACAACGCATGGTAACCTTTGTCCCAAAACCCTAGTTTTGTCCACGCCAAACCGCGCCAAGGCATGCCATGCCACATGTGCCAATGGCATGCCAACCACCTTGCCGCGCCATACTATGCCGGCCTTCCCTACGCGGCTACCAAAACGAAGGCGTGCGACGATCAACGGCCACCCTTCCATCCTAGATACAAATCCTAGCCGTCCAAGGTCGCCAAACCACGCATGGTAACCTTTGGCCCAAAACTCTAGTTTTGGCCACGCCAAACCGCGCCAAGGCATGCTATGCCACATGTGCCAATGGCATGCCAACCACCTTGCCGCGCCATACCACGCCGGACTTCCCCATGCGGCTACCAAAACGAAGGCGTGCAACGATCAAAATCCACCCTTTCATCTTAGATGCGAATCCTAGCCGTCCAAGGTTGCCAAAAAACGCATGGTAAACTTTGGCCCTAAACCCTTGTTTTCGCCACGCCATACCGGCCTTCCCTATGCGGCTACCAAAACGAAGGCCTGCAACAATCAACGACCACTTTTTCATCTAAGGTGCAGATCTTAGCCTTCCAAGGTTACCAGCTAACGCATGGCAACCTTTGGCCCTAGTTTTGTCGCGCCTAAACAAAGCCAAAACCCTAACTTTTGGCCGCGCCTAAACTAGGCCATATTAAATCCATACTGATCATGCTTTCATGCCACTTAAGATGCAAAATATCTACTTTCAAAGGTCACCACCGAGACGGCAAGTCTCCCAAGATCAACTTTCCAGACAACAACAACGTGCTACATGTTTTCCACGAAAACACTCGAGATATCAACGCATGTCACAAACTGGGGGATGCTCATTGGGTATTGGTTTGGCGGTTTACAACGTGCGGCATACACTACTCCCGTTATAAGAAAGTGTCATAAGGATGAGGAGGTTAGTAAATACAGGGAGTAATGGTAAAAAGCTTTCTTTTATGGAACATCAATTCCAGGCGTTACCGGTTACCACCTCCTCCCATTTACTCACCCGTTTTCCATTTGTTAATGAGACCAGAGTACGTTTCACTTCGACTTGTATAAATAGGCATTACCTATTTCCACCGAACAACAAGTTTTGGTCAGGAGCATACAACACTCAAAAATCACCTGTTAGCTTTCCCATCTGTTGGCTTACGCTTTCTGATACAAGTCAAAACAACTACTCTTCTAGAATCAACTATTCTGGTCTCAACACTCTCTTCTCTTCCCTCCCCAAAACTAACCCTTCTCCTCCACTTTATGACCGAAGCAAGTCTGGAACGTCCATTTCTTGGTTTAGGCCGGACTTGTACAGATTGATCTCTCGAACCTAAAGTACTCCCTTGCAGTACATTGTTTAGGGTTTAGACTTGTTTCTCACCCACATCACACGAAATTACTGAAACCAGCAGAAACTGTTTTCATCCTCAAACACTTGTATACTTCTATAAGATCTAAGGAATTGAACAACTTTCTAACTAGTTCATTTGAGTCATTTGAACTAGTTATGGTGAAGAAGAATATGGTTGATATGGAAGTGCACATATGGCTAATCATTTGGTTAATTATTGTTGAACCAACTAATGTACATGTTTGGGTACGGTTACACAAACCTAGAGACGTGCATTTCATTTGTGTGTAACAAGCTAGGTTTTAGATCTAAAGGTTGAAATATATTAGCTTGAATCTAATCAGGTTTTCATATAACGGTGAATATTGAATGTTTTTTTACCAAGCTAACATTGATTGCAAACCCTGATTTGAAAGACTGTATAAGGGAGAACTCTATAAACTGGGAAACCTAATCTCCACACCTTACGTGTGATACTAGTTTTGTAAGCTAGAGTGATTCTCCTTTAACCTTTGGTTTCTTCTCTAAAACCAGGTTAACGACTTAAAGACTTCATTGGGATTGTGAAGCCATACCGATACTACTTTCTCGTAGTTGTGTGATCTGATCTTGCTGTTTCTATCGTACGAGTACAATCGCAAATATTGGATTGAGATTGATATCTCCAATAGGCAAGATATAAAAGTAGTCACAAACATCTTCGTCTCATCGTTTGTGATCCCATAATATCTTCTTTCACCGTGTCGATTAAGATTATTGTGAGGTGATTGATAATACTAGGTTGTTCTTCGGTAATATAAGTTTGGGTTATCAATTGGTTCATGTTCACCTTGATTTATCAAAAGACGGAACAAAACTTGTAGGTATTTTTGTGGGAGACGGATTTATCTATTACCGTCGAATTTTCTGTGAGATACAAATTTGTTTATTAAAGTCTCCGACTTTGGGTCGTAGCAACTCTTAGTTGTGGGTGAGATCAGCTAAGGGAATCAAGTGCGTAGTATCCTGTTGGGATCAGAGACGTAAGGAGCGAAACTGTACTTGGATCAGTGTGATATTGATTGGGGTTCAACTACAGTCCAGACTGAAGTTAGTTTGTAGTAGGCTAGTGTCTGTAGCGGCTTAATATAGTGTGTGTTCAATCTGGACTAGGTCCCGGGGGTTTTCTGCATTTGCGGTTCCTCGTTAACAAAAATCTGGTGTCTGTGTTATTTCTATTTCCGCATTATATTGTTTATCTTTATAATTGAAATATCACAGGTTGTGCGTTAAAGATCAATCAATTAGAATATCCAACCTTTGGTTGTTGATTTACATTGATTGACACTTGAACATTGGTATTTTGTACCGTTTAAGTTATTTCATATAATAATCAGGCTCACGGATTTCTATCTGTTCGATTTTCTGATTACATTGTGTAATAGAGATATTAGAACTCTTTGATATACTTTATTAAGATTGAGTCTGTTTGATTCTCTTGAAAGTATATTGGAGTTTGTCCATACAGATTTCTAAGCGAAATATTGGGTGTGGTTGTTGTACCCCCCGCTTTTTTAAGTGTGATCAATTTAATTGGTTATGCTAAACATAAGTGAACTTACAGATCCTCACGGTATATACATAAAATATGGATCAAGGAAGATCAATACTGCGGAATAGACAAGGATTTATTCTATTTTCTATCACCATTTACACAATGACATACAATAGACATAATCCTCATAAACAAAAGTTCATCCTATCTTCCATCAATAATGACATAATAGGTTTCAAACTTTTGTGATGTAAAAATCTCATTCATTCTTTTATCAATACATGCATATCGACTTACGAAAGACTTAACTTTTGACAAGGTATGGGACAATCATAGTTCACGGACGCAAACACACATATCCTATGACATATCGCAATATATAAAACCATAAAGATTAATACTGCAAAAATCATCTTCCAAACAATTTTAGAATTTAAACAAATAAACCTAAAAAAATGAAGATGAAAACGTTGGACATAGATATGTGTAATCACAATAATGGCTATTCCAAATTCTAGTTATTCTTCTAAGTAAATCATGAAAACAAGATCTACTAGACAAATAAAATCAACAAGCTAATAAACAAAAACAGACTCATACGCCAAAACCGAACACGAACTAAAGTCAAATAATCGGTTCAGTATCCTTATGAGACGTGATATATTTAAGCTTGTGATTGACAACATCCTCTGCATCTTCAGAGTGGATCTCCTCACTGAGAAGTTCTTTAACATGTGTTTTCATGAGAGCAAGGTCAGAATTAACCTCTTTCAGTTCAGTTCTTACCACATCCAGACACTTCATTGTATCGACATGTTGTTGATTTTCATCCTCAAAGTTTTTGAGAAAGTCAAGAACCACTTCAGCCGAAATCTCTTCAACATCCTCAATATCCGAGTAGGAATCAGGAGATTAAGGAAAAGATCCTTCAACTTCAACATAAGTTCCCTTCTTTTCATCGAATTCGAAATATACTGCATTATCAACGAAGTCTTCAGGTAAATCCCAAGAGCAAGAATATGAAGCCATTGATAATAGTAAGTCTAGAGTGAAATAATTCAACTCAATAGGAAAAGTGTATAAACAAGTTCAGAAAGATTTATGGTTTACAATATCAGTTTGTGGGAGAACCCTGAAACCGTACGTGTACCCGTAAGAAGAGGGTCCAAAAAACCCAAAAAGGATATTTGTGAAGAAGGTTTATACAACAACTTGTTGCTTGAAAAAGTTCATGCATCTTAGCTCTAGACTGAAGCATAGGGCAAAGGTAAAACCAATAGGCAAAGAAAGAACAACCAGAAAATACTCATGTAAAGTGTTAACTGATAATCCATCTAAGAACTATACGAAATTAGCTAGATAATCAGAGATACTTTTCCAATATGTATACCTCACCAATTCTCACTCAACCAGGATTTTCGTGAGTGATATTTCAACCTTGTGATTAATTAACACAAGTATGAGCCTTTATCTCATTAAATGAAAATTGTTTTCGGTTATCCTTCTTCCTGCGAGTTTGGAGGAAAACCATTATGATGTGAAAAGTTGTCATAAAATTTACTGTTATCAAAACATGACTCATAGTATCGATTCTTACCTGAAGAATTTCGGCTAGATAAGGTTGACATCATGTTGACGATTTCTTTATAACCTTCAATTAACTTCTTTAGGTTATTTCTTATATCATCATCTTGTCTCTTTTCTCCTGGTATTTCGTTCACATCAAAGGTAATGTTATCTTCAGAGGAAACGAATTGATCTTTCCTTAGATGATTTTTTTAAGACGTATGTTCTGCTTTTGAGCATCCGAGGAACTCATTGAACTAACTTTCCTGGTAGCATACACAGGGTAAGTGTGAAAACCAATTTGTTTAGACATACAAATGTCAGTTACACCTTTGAGAATTAAATCTAAGGTGTGTTGAAGTCTAACAATGGAATTGTTATTCAACCTAGAGTTTCTCTTTAGCTTAACAGGCCCTTTTGAATCACAAAAGAGACATACTTTCTGACCATGAGGATGATTAGAAGGTTTCGTATTAACATCATCGTTTAAAGATTCCTTCCTCCCATCTGATGTACAACATCCTTGATTAATGGAGATTTCAGGCACATTTTTTTAATAGGAAGGGATTCTGGTTTTACTTCTGAACCTAGAACTCTTTTAGTTTCAATAAAAGTACATAATATAGAGGATTTTTTGAAACATCCTTGAATCCAGAGTTTATTCAAGTGATGTTCAATTTCCAAAACATCCTTTTCAAGGCGTGCCTCAAGTAGGATACGTGAAGACTAAACTTCAGTGTTTTTGGAATTGCAGTCTCTTACTACACCAAGAAGGACATTGACATGTTTTGTAACCGATTAAATCTATCATCTTGGATTCTAACTAGATTTAAAATCATTTCACTCTTCGGACGTTTCCCTTTCATTAATAGAGATAGACTCTTTTGAAGGGTAATCGGAAATACACATGTCACTGTCTGTCTGTCTCATCAGAACACTAGGTTCGTCTATATTTGAGATTGAGAATCTTTCTATTTAATAGATACAGTTGAGACAGAGCTTTTATTTCTGGTGATGCGTTTATCAGGGACAGTACTCTTGTCCATAGAGTCAGATCGCTACAAACACGGACTTGTAATGTCTTTAACGTGTTTGCCTGCTCTGATACCAATTGAAAAAGCGGGGGTACAACAACCACACCCAATATTTTGATTAGAAATCTGTATGGACTAACTCTAATATACTTTCAAGAGAATCAACTAGACTCAATCTTAATAAAGTATATCAAAGAGTTATATCTCTCTTTCTCGATTCAATTCTTACTCAAGCAAATAGAAATTTGCGAGTCTAATTGAATACAAGAGAAATCACTTGAACGGTACCAAAGACCAATGTTCAAGTATCAATCAATGTAAATCGACAACCAAAGGTTGGATATTCTAATTGATTGATTCAAACACACAACCTGTGATATTTCAATTATATAACAAAATATAATGCGGAAAAGAAATAACACAGACACCAGAAGTTTTGTTAACGAGAAAACCACAAATGCAGAAAAACCCCGGGACCTAGTCCAAATTGAACACACATTGTATTAAGCCGCTACAGACACTAGCGTACTATAAACTAACTTCGGTCTGGACTGTAGTTGAACCCCAATCAATCTCACACTGATCCAAGGTACAGTTATGCTCCTACGTCTCTGATCCCAGCATGATGCTACGTACTTGATTCCCTTAGCTGATCTCACCCATAACTAAGAGTTGCTATGAACCAAAGTCGAAGACTTTAATAAACAAATATGTATCACACAGAAAATTCTACGATAATAGATAAATCTGTATCCCACATAAATACCTATGAGTTTTGTTCCGTCTTTTGATAAATCAAGGTGAATAGGAACCAATTGATAAACCAAACTTATATTCCCGAAGAACATCTCAGTTTTATCAATCACCTCACAATAATCTCAATCGACACGGAGAAAGAAGATATTGTGGAATCACAAACGATGAGACGAAGTTGTTTGTGATAACTTTTATATCTTGCCTATTGGAGATATCAATCTCAAGCTAATATTTATGATTGTACTCGTATGATAGAAACAACAAGATCAGATCACACAACTACGAGAAAGTAGTATCGGTCTGGCTTCACAATCCCAATGAAGTCTTCAAGTCGTTAACCTACAGGGTCTCGAAGAAAACTAAGGTTAAAGGAGAATTGACTCTAGCTTATACAACTAGTCACATATGAGGTGTGGTATTTGGTTTCCCAGTTGCTATTGTTCTCCCTTATATAGTCTCTCAAATCAGAGTTTGCAATCAATGTTAGCTTAGTAACAAAGCATTCAATATTCACCGTTATATGAAAACCTGATTATATTCAAGCTAATATCTTTCAACCGTTAGATCGAAAACTTAGCTTGTTACGCACAAATGAAATGCACGTTTTAGGTTTGTGTAACCGTACCCAAACATGTACATTTGCTGGTTAAACAATAGTTAACCAAATGGTTAGTCATATGAGCACTTTCATATCAACCACATTCTTCTTCACCATAAGTAGTTCAAATGACTCAAATGAACTAGTTAGAGAGTTTTTCAACTGCTTAGATCTTGTAGAAGTATACAATACATAATCGAAGAAAAAACGATTTGATTCACTCGAATCGATTCATGAACTTTATAGCCACAGTTTGCAAATTGCATTCCTTAGTTTATATAAGTATAATTTCACAAATAATCGTCTTTAGAAATAACCAACACAAGTACGCGGACTAAGTTTGAGGGCTTAAGTACCAGGAAGGAGTTTACAAACTCCAGCAGATTTTCTCGGGATGAGAACCTCCAACAGTTCGTGGACTGGGTCGCGGACTCTTGTTCCGGTTTTCCTGGTCAACAAAGTACGCATACTTTGGTTCAAGGAATAAGGACTTATACATATATGTGTTTCCACGCAATGGTTATATCCAACATTGGTTATATAATCTAAAATCTCATTTCAATCATTGAAACATTCTTAGAGAACGTTATATAGTTGTTATTCACAAACCATTTTTCGTCAAAGCCATTTTCAAATGATTGAAACTTAACATGACTTTCGCCACTAGGTAAAGATGAACTTGGCCAAAGCGAAATCTTACCAACACATATTTCGAGAAATAGATAAGCGAGATAAACTGGGCTCGAAATAACAAATGTGTATAGTCAAAGTCTATATAGAAAAACGACTTTTGTCTCAAGATAGGAGATAAAGTAGATAGACTTTTGAGTGATATATAAGTTCAAGTCTCTACATACCTTTTAGTCGATAAAGTTCCACCAGTTCCTCGAGTAGTTCTTCCTCTTGTATCATGATCTCCATGAAGTTCTTGAGATCAACTACACTTTCTATCCTAGTCCGAGACTTAGCTATAGTAGACTAGAAATAAAGACTTATAGTTTTGATCACTAACATTAACAAACATGCTTGAGATAGCAACGCATGCGAGTTCGACCGAGCAGTGCTGTAAAAAAATCAACCTTTGATCAACTCAAGATAGCTATGGCAACTACTCTAGTTCTGGCACTGCCTGATTTCTCAAAGCCTTTTGATTTAGAAACAGATGCTTCTGATATTGGGGTGGGGGCAGTCCTCATGCAAAATAGATAGCCAATCGCATACTTCAGCAAGAGCATGGGAGTTAGATTTCTATCTTACTCTATATATGAGAAAGAGCTATTAGCCATGGTCATGGCAGTAAAAAAATGAAGGTCTTATCTACTGGGTAACCACTTTAAAATATACACTAACCATCAAAGTATTAAATTCTTTATGGAACAAAGGTTACACTCTATATTGCAACAAAAATGGTTATCCAAATTACTCGGGTACGACTATGAGCTAGTCTATAAGAAGGGTTCAGAAAACAGAGTTGCTGATGCATTATCCAGAATTTCTCATCAATCATCTGCTCTCTGCAATGCTATTTCTGAGGTGCAACAAACTTGGCTATCTAAGATCATTTATAACTATGAGGAAGATGGGCATACTCGTGGCAATATACAAAAACTTATCATTTCAGCTGACAGTATACCACATTATCAAGGTGTACTCAGATATAAAGGAAGGTATATGTTGGTAACTATGGAGCACTCAGACATCAGATCATGACTGAGATTCATTCCTCCTCCATTGGTGGACATTCTGGCACACAGGCTAACTACCAAAGAGCTAAATCTTTCTTTTATTGAGATAATATGAAGAAGGAGATTTTTCAGTTTGTGGCAGAATGTGATGTATGTCAAAAGCACAAAGGGATGAATACTCTACCAGAAGGACTACTGCAACCTTTGCCAGTTGTTGCTCAGGCATGGCAACATATTAGTATGAACTTCATTTCAGGGATTCCTAAGTCAGAGGGAAGAGAGGTTATCATGGTCATAGTAGAAAGATTCACCAAATACTGCTACTTCATTGCTATGAGTCATCCCTATACATCTCAATCTTTCTCTAAGATGTTTCTTGATAACATCTACAAATTGCATGGACTTCCTCAAACAATTGTGTCTGACAGGGATAGTGTGTTCTTGAGCAGCTTTTGGCAAGAATTATTTAAAAAATTAGGCACTTCACTTCATCTCAGTACAGCATTTCACCTACAGACAGATGGCCAAACTCAGAGGGTGAATGCTTGTTTAGAGACATATCTCAGATGTATGACAAGTTACAGGCCAACCAAATGGGTCAGCTGGTTATCTTTGGCAGAATGGTGGTTTAACTCCACCTATCACTCTAGTCTACGTATTACTCCATTCCAGGCTCTATATGGATACTCCCCACCACAGTTTGGATTAATCACTTATCCTCCATCCATTAATGCCAAGGTTGATGACTACTTGCAGCAGAGACATGCCATGAACATTCTACTCAAGTATACATTAGAAGAGGCACAACATGGGATGAAGCAGCAGGCTAACAAAAACAGAGTTGAAAGGATTTTCAGATGGGAGATGATAGATGCATTTATATGTCTACTTTATCTCAATTTTCTATATTGTTAGTGCTCGTTTTTGTACTTATTTTACTATTTTGTGTATTTGTAAGTGTTTTTGAGAAATAAAGATCAATGGACTAAAATGTGAAATTCCGCTCGTAAAATGGAGGAAACGAAGTGAATTATAATTTAATGGGCTAGGCCCAAAAGGAAGAAGACAGCGAATTATTTGGATATGGGAGTGTGGAAAGTGTGGAGCCCATTATGTCAACATCATTTACAAGATATTAAAAAGATATATGGAGATATTTATTTTAATGAAGAAAATAAAAGTGTTAAGTAAGAAATCTACATGGAATAATTGATGGGAATTAAATATATAAAGAGTATGGAAATAATATATTCTTTATGGTTGGAGTTAATAAAGAATAAATAATTCCCAAATAAGGAAAATTGTAAATGCATGAGAATTATATTATCTGACGCGCACATTCTTATTGGAGGATTTTTCATTGTCTTGGCATGTGGCGTATTCTCATTCGGTGATGATGTAGCATTGGTGAATAAAAAAGGAAAGTGGATTCCTTTGAAAGCTATAAATACGCTGTGGATACAAGAAAAAGCGGAGGTCCGGAGTCTGAGCGAAACAGAAGAGTTTTTATTTCTTTGTTTTAATTTCTCTTTTGTAATAATGGAGTAATTTCTCCGCTAGGGTGAAGGAAGAAACTACTTCTAGCATGTAAGTTTTGATATTTAATTTTCTTTTAATTATTAGTCTCCAATTAGTTTTAATTGTCATTTTCTCTTCTTTATATGCTTCATAATAACTGTTTTGGGTAGTTTAGCTACCGATCTTTTATAAGCGAAGGAAAATTAGGCCTTAGATTATCGACTTGAGTTGAATTGATATTTTATTAATGATAAATTTTCCAAGACATGAGATTGGGTTCAAAATTTCCTTGTGTAGTTTTGAGAGTAAATTAGAGAAATTAATTGTTACAACCGTTAGAAGTAGTGGAATCTGAAACCCTAGTCTCTCTTTCTTTGGTCAACAAAATTAGTTTTTCCCTAAAAATATTTTCTTTATTAATCTTAAAACCAATATTCATAAAAGTCTGAGCAACGAACTTCTACTTACCACCTGTAAAACTACATCAGGAGATTGGGTTTATCTCAGACTACAACCTTACAGGCAAACTTCAGTTCAGCTAAGAAGAAATCTTTAACTGGATGCTAAGTTTTTTGGGCCTGACCAAATCATAGCTAAGGTAGGAGAAGTGGATTACAAGCTCCAGTTACATCAAGGATCCATCATGTCTTCCATGTTTCACAGTTAAAGCTCAAGGTGGGACAGATGTGACACCACAAACCACTCTACCAACTCTTGACAGTGAAGACTGCATGAAAATATATCCTTTCTATATTCTGGATTCAGGGTTGGTAAAAAGAAACAAACAGATTGTTGCTCAGGTATTAGTCCATTGGTCCCACTCTACTGCATATGATGCTACTTGGGAGGACAAAGCTCTTATCTTGCAGAACTTTCCTAAGGTGATCCTTGAAGACAAGGATCATTTGGAGCAGTAGGCAGTTATCATGCACCTCTTGTTGGATGCCTTATTGTCTTACAATTGCTATAGATGCCCTTATTATCTTTTCGCCTGCCTTTATCTCCATTCACATGCATTACGTAAATGTCCTTGTTTCTTTATATTTGGGTCTGTTGTGTGGTTGTAAGCAGACACGAATTACTGAGTTATCTGAAATCCTTTCCTCCACATATTCTCTCTTATTTCTTTATGTATGTTCTAGTCTTCTTCTTCTTTCTTCTTTCTTTCTCTGTTGTTGCTCTGTAACTTCTCCTCTATCAGAATTTCTTCCTCTTTTCACTTTAATACATTTCTAGTGAACTGTAATATAGATTGATCTAAGCATTTGTATTTAGTTCACTACAATTTATCTAGAGACCAAAAAGATAAAACCATGATTATCGACATAGTCCTTGATTCTCCATCCAATGAGACTTTATACTCACGAATTAAATGGTGAGTTGAGCATCCCTAAGATAAGGGTGTACTGGGAGTTCAACCCAAATTCTCCTGAACAGTATGACTTTACTGTGAAGTGGCTTTGTCAGGGAATCGATGTTGTTGCGGCAGATAGTAGCAGCAGTCTCCATTCTGGGTGTGATCGGTGAGGAGAAGAAGTTCCTTTGTCATGCAAGGTTTATGATATAGAGAGGTTCCATTGATGACGTTTCATGACATCACATCAAGTTGCAATGACTTGTTATGTAGAACACATTTATTGAAATTGATCTAAATTGAACTTTTCAACAAGATCAAGTCCCCAATTGCATCCCAGAGGTGTTCATCTTAGATGCTTGTGCATTGAAGCGTCACATCCCTTAAGCGTCGAATGTCTTAGGCTTGATCGTCTCGAGCCTAGTTAGCAATTCGTAATTCGGCAAACGTACGGAACCATATACCTATTATTCGGATCCGTAAAAATCAAATTCGGTCGAAAATCCGGTCAACAGTTCGTGGTACGGCAGTAATTCGGAACGACATACGTACGTGTATAATTCGATTTACAAACATGAAAACAGCACTGAAAATTCGGCTTACAAGAAATTAATAATAAATGCAATTTTAAGCTTATGGTATACCAAAATATGATTTAAATAAAGTATACCAATTATATAGGTAACATATTGATTATAATCACGAACCAGCATGTGGTTTAGTGGTCGGGAAGGCATTCGGTAATTAAGATGTCGTAGCTTCGATACCCATTTCTATCTATTTTTTGGAATCCTATACGAAACAGGTTGGGAATGTATAAATTAGATCATGGACTCAGTCCAACTCGGCCCAGTGAAGCAGAAACCTGTCCGAACTATAACAGCGAACAAAACTCCCCGAATGATATGCGCATTATTCGGGGATTTCTTATAACACGCGTACCTAGTCTGGGGTTGGTGTAAAACACCCGTATTGTTCCTTCCCGACCGAGTCGCAAAGATTCGCGAATCATTCGACGAATCCCTAACTAGGGTCTCGAGTATCTTCGGTTGATTGGGAATTCCTTTCGTTGCGATAATGGGATTCAACACTTGTGCGGACATCAAAGATTTGTGATTTTGTGACACACATGGACACTCTCGCAAGGCTATGGAGAAACAACCAAAGTGTTCGTTTCCATCGGTAATGATCATCCCAGTACAATGCTCAATCTTGCGAGGCTATAGAGAAACACCCAAAGCGTTCTTTTCCATCGGTAATGATCATCCCAGTATAGTGCTAAATTTGCAGAGGAGTCGGACTCAGCCACTTGGTAAAATGTTGTAACGGTGAAGCCACCTATTCTAGCGTCTTGCAACAGCAGAATTGCTAAAAGCATTGAGTCTCCATGCTATTAGAGCATGTGGTAGAATAGATGACATAGGCATGGGTGTGACTTGCATGAGCGCAAAATATCTTGACAAATGTCAATGCATCCTCTCCAGGTTTCTGCTTCATCCCCATAAGAGTGTGAAGTTCTTCCAAGTGCCATGACGATGGAGCATCCACCAAGTTATCCGGGTCAGAATTTATTCAATGGAGAGATATGCATGTGGCCATGTTCGTCCGAGGATCATGTCATATCCTGGATCTTTCTTGATTATACTCCCTCCGTTCCACTTTACTTGATGTTTTAGGGTTCATTTTTTGTTCCAAAATATATGAAAGTTTTAGTATTTTCCCTAATTTCTCTATATTTTATCCTTGCTTTGGAATCACACCAGAGCATAAATTCTCATCGTAATCAACACATAAACAATTTTTAAATCTTTCCCATGGAGGATATGTACTTTAATCTATACAAATTTGGTACATCCCAAATAAATTACAATGGGATTGGTAACTTTTCATAGAATCCATAAACTAAAAACTAGGTCATTTAATTTTTTTTAAAGGTATTAATATGGATAGAATTGGAAAAAAATTAACTCTCTCTGATGTTCCTTAATCTGCGTGAAAAAATCTACAACATCAAGTAAAATAGAATGGAGGGAGTATAAAATTTGGTTTCTTTCCAGGTTGGACCTATTTTCATCTTAAGAGTAATGTAGCCATAAGCATCTCTAAGCGTTCCTTCATGATCCCTGATTGAGATGGAGCATGAGTATCCTACATCTCTTAGCGTCTTCGGTGGAATAATGTTGACGGCAGAACCAACATCGATCAATGTTCTCCCAAATTCGTTTCCTTTGAGATTGACTATGGTAAGCAGTCCCCAATCGTGCATCTCCTTGTCTGTGGCTGAAGTCTCAGGGAATATTTACGGGATGGATAGACGTCTTCATATATGCTCCACTACGGATTGAATTGCTTCGTTGAAAGGTTTCTCAAAGAGATTGATGTCCTGATTGGGAGAGGGTCCATGTGTACTCCTTCAGTTCCCAGTTGAAGTTCTCCTGGATCAACCTTCTCTTTTAAGATGTGCTTCAAAACACTACAGTCACTTGTTGGATAATTGATGAACCTATGAAGGCGACAGTACCCGGGGTTCACCATTTGTTATTTAGTTGGCTCTCTCCTGATGAATGACAATTTGATTCCACTATCTTGAATCCAGACTTTCAGTAACTCGATCACTTCTTCAATGGTAAGAGGGAAGTTTGAGTATGCCTAATCTTTTCCCCATTTGTTGATGTTGGGTCGAGGTTTGTGCATTTCAGGATTGGTTATCATTTTTTTACGCTTTCGGAGGACCCTGGGATATTGGAGAAGCGTGCTTGTGATGTGGTGCCTCGACTTTCATTTTGCTCCATTCAACAAAAACATTCGTGGAAGTTTGGAGATTATATTTTTTGTTAACCAGGTAAGCTGTCGCGAGTTCCACGAGGTTCTTCAATCTTTGTAGACTTTGCTCTTTCTAGTAAAGCGGACGCGATGGGTGTTGATCGCTTCGCTGCTTCATGAAGTTCTAAGAAAGTTTGGAATATGAGATTTTCCAATAAAGATCTGTAGACCGGGATCATTCCACTGATGCATAAGTCTACAAGTTGCTGCTAGGTGACATTTGGATCATGACAATCCATAGCCTGGACTCTGAATCTTTTCACGGAATCATTGGGATGTTCATTGTTCCTCTTAAATATTCTTCCCAAATCTGAGAGAGTGACTTGTTATGAAACAAAGAAGTACTTTCTGTAGAAACCATTAATCATTTCTCCCCAACTTTCGATGCTTCATGGTGTGATGTTATTGTACCATGTGTATGTTCTGCCCGTCAGATATTTTGAAAATTCCTTCAAACGGAAAACATAATTATACTCATGTTCGTCAAGTGACTCCAGGAATCGTAAGACATGTTCCTGGGCGTTGCCAGTTCCATCATAGAGTGTGAATGTTGGAAAGGCGTAACCTTTTGGAAGAGGAACTTTTTGTATAACATAAGGATACGGAGGTTGGTGATGTGGACATACGATGTCTTATCTTTTCCTAGATTCTCAAAAAACATTCCAAATCTTCACGAGTGATGAAAGTTGTTGATTCCTTTGCTGGTGGATTATCGGCAGCATTCCAGACTTCATCATCTTCCAGGATGGGGATTTGGGAAATTTCATGATCATCGTTTAAGGATGTTTCCTTAGCTTTTCCTTTTTCCAACTGACGTTGGGGATGATCTTGTTCAGGAGACAACTTGTGCGTGAGAGTCTTGGGGTAAGTGCACAACTCTTTTGGGTTGCATCCATATCTGTCTGATTCTTGGCGAGATCTTCTTGAACCTTCATGAAATCGGTTATGGTAGGCGGATCTTCTTTGATTTCTTTAAGAGCTCGGCCGCAGAGGGGATTTTTTCGGTTTGAAGAGGGGTAATATTAGTAGCGTCGTTGTTGGAAACGGGAAGAGTGACTGGAGTACCACCACTATCGTTGGTAGTGCTAGCATTATTTGGGTTAGGATTTATAACTGAACCCGACCTAAGATCAAACATTTTATGGAAATTGGGATTTCAACCGAGAGATTAATCTCCCACTGTGGTCGCCAATCTGTTGATGGGTGAAGCGATTTGCTGGTTTTTGAGTAAAAGTGGAGATACGAGCGGTCGGTCCCTCGAACGAGCAAATTTCTTAAACCTTTTGCAAACAGATGCACTGCACGGGAATGCATTGAGTTCTAGAGATCAATATGTATGACTTTGTCCTAAACCAAGACAATGGCCGTTCCAGAATCAATTCGGTCACGAAGAGGGATGGGGGCCTATATGTAGGAGGAAAACTGAGAAGTATGTGTGAGATCAATGATGATCGAGGATTGTAGATGTGTTGAAGATTTCTGCAAGTTTTGAGAAATATTGAGTTCAGATGAGATAAGTTCTAACGGATTGAGTAATAATTTCTTGTTGACCAAAATTTTTGGTTTTTCAATAGTGAATCCCGAAATTTATTTATACTGCAAGAATAATAGACACATTGATCCCAAGTAAGTGTGATGGTTGCTGGAGTGAGAGAGTGGGAAAGTGGAAAATCGTGGCCAAACCAGTTCCACGTGCATGGGAGAATTGGTTGATTTTCCATCCACTACTTTGCTAACTCCTTGAACTTCTTGCATTACTTAATCACATTTCTCATCGTGGGTGTACACACGTGCCTTAGGCCGCAAACCAAAACCCTGGTGAATATCCACTCATGTGACATGATTGATGTATCATGAATATGGAGTCTCCAAGGAAGACGTGTATTTAATTGGTCAATTGTTGACCTGGCTAAACTATGAATCGTAGCCTTGATGAGTCGAGCATAATGAACAATTGAGATATGCTTTGAGACTCTTGAATAAGATGTCTGCTGGGACAATGATGATGCTCAGATGTTGAGTCTTGAAGAATTGAGATATATCATTTTACCAGTAGAGGTAATAATGATGCTCTGATAATTTGAATTGACGTGCGTCCGATGAGATTGCTCAATCATGGACTTATCCTGATATGTCGAGTATTCGACAGGAATATAGATATGTTGTTGAATTATGAAAAATGCTCGTTTATGATTTGATATGTCATGAATACTCGAATGGCAAAGTAGAAATCACATAAATGTTGAATGGTCGTTCGTTCGAACCATGTTGCTCAGTCGAGCAAAAATGTTAGTAGAAGGACTAAACATTAAATATAAATTAAAATATTTATTGCTGGATCAATATAAAAATAATCGAATTATCATAAATTTGAAACCCTAATTTTGGAGAACTCTGAATGATGAAGATCGAGAGTTGTCCAATGTGGGTCAACGAATGCCAACCAACCAATGGGCATGAGAGTCAGACATTGATGGTGGATGGACGCTCGTGCGGAGGAATTTTTACATGAACGAGGATTTGTTGGAGAATCATGAAAAACATGAATTACTTTTACTGAAATAATAATGGAAAAACGTGGGACCGGCCGTGGTGCACGGGCCACCATTACTCTCGCATGTGCATTCCTGGGAATTTTAGGTATTTTGTTGCTCGTTCGAGCAATATTCTGGATTTCAAAAGAGTTTGATCTTGACGGAAACTCTATATTTGTATGAATGAGAAAGTAGGTCTTTGCTCGTACGACCAATATTTGTAGAATATTAAAATAATAATATTTTAATATTTTCCGTGAGAAACCCGGACGGTCGTGAACCATTTGACCTTTTGGTTTTTTGAACGTTTCAGCAAAATATGAAAACCAAAGGTTTTCTCAAGAGAGGGAGTTTCTAAGAGATCATAGAAGTAATAATAATAAAATACGGAATTAGAGAGACTTGGGACCGGCCACGGCCGTGGCATGGACGGCCGGCCGGTGGGCCAGGTCCCGCGACGCTCTTCATTATTTTTCTCATTATTATTTTTCACCTTGTGTGAAGAGATATGGAAAACTAAGAGTTTTTTCAAACGAGTAAGTTTGCTCAAACAAGAGAGTTTTTAAGATATAAATTAAAATAATAAAATAAGGTAAAAAAGAAAAGATGGAGAGGCGAGGGACCGGGCATGGCAGGCCGATCGGTGGGCCCGATCCCCCGCGTGCGCCCCTTTAGTTCTTTTTTTATTATTATTTTCTTCTCCTTTTTGCATAGGTATCCATACTTCCTCAAAAGTGCATCATGTTTGCACACCTATGCTTGGAGGAAACCCTGTCGCAACCATCTGCCTGCTGAAGTTATTGTTGGACCATACAATGATGGAAACGCGGATTTTCTAATTCATGGTATTTTGAAGCCTCTATCTACTAGTGAGTCTGGTGCTACAGCTAGTGCTGAATCTCTCGAGTCTAATGTTGTTGCTGACACTACATGTCTATCAGTGGATATGCTTAATCAAATTTTGCAGCAGCATACTCCAACCATAGTAAGTATCCCTCCTTCATGCAGACTAAATTTTTCTAGAATCCTCAAGTAATCATTATACAATGTCATTGCTAAGCCTAAAGATTTATCTGTTTGGCTGCAACTTCTTTTACTCCCTGTTTGTACATAGAATCTTTATGTTCCAAAATGCTCTGTGGAAGAACGGTCTGGCACAAGAAAGAAACTACAGATCTCTGCAATCGACCAATCATTGACTAAATGGAGAGAACCCCAAGGTTGTGCTTTCTTGACTCAGAAGAATGCCAATATGCAAGCTTGTTTGAAGAAGTTAAGGACTGGTCAATTTACTGCTGCGATACGTGTTCTTTCCTCTGATGGTATTGGTCTTCCTACACCAGATACTTTGTACGAATTGCAGCAGAAACACCCCCATGCGCCTCCTCCTTCTATTCCGGCAGATAACATCACAACACCCTCATTATATGTGGATGCTAAGCTGTGTTGTCCGTAATCAAAATCTTTCCTAAAGTTACAGCTTGTGGGCGTGATGGTTTAAGAGCTCAACACTTACTCGATACACTGAGTGGACCGGCTGTTGCAGTGGCTGATGAACTGTTGGAGTCAATGGTTGAGGTTATCAATCTGTGGCTTGCGGGCAATTGTCCCTCTGAACTGGGTGAATATGTGGCTAGTGCTCCATTAACGCCTTTGCTGAAACCTGGAGGTGGTGTAAGGCCAATTGCAGTGGGTACCATCTGGAGACGCCTGTGTTCCAAGTTAATTGCCAATGTTGTATGCAAATATATTACAGCCTATCTTGGTTCACATCGATTTGGAGTGGGAATAACTTGTGGTGGTGAGGGGACTACGCATGCTTCTAATAGGTTGTTGGAGTTAAAAGGTACTCACTACACTCAGACTATGATTTTGGTTGATTTCACAAATGCTTTTAACTTAATAGACAGAGCTACATTGATTCGTGAGGTTCGGAATCATTGCCCTAGCATTTCTAGATGGGTTGAGTTCTGTTACTCCACACCCGCCAGATTATATTACAACCAACATATTCATTCATCTGCTTTGGGTGTTCAGCAAGGTGACCCACTTGGGCCCCTGTAATTCTCACTTGCATTGCATCCTCTGGTTGTTAAGATTGCTGCAGAATGTACATTAGACCTTCATGCATGGTATCTAGACAATGGTACTATTGATGGTGATACATTAGAGGTTTATAAGGCATTGATGATCATTCAATCTGAAGGTCCTACGAGGGGGTTACACTTGAACATTAAGAAAACGGAGCTCTTTTGGCCATCTTTCGATCCTAGAAGAGATATTCCAGGTGTTTTTCCTCTCGACATTAGTAAGAAACATGTGGGTGTCAAATTGCTTGGAGGGCCGGTCAGCATGGACCTCCAATACTGCAGTGACATGGTTTCAGGTAAAGTTGACAAAACTATGCTTCTCATGAACAAGGTGCGGCAACTACAAGACCCACAATGTGAATTATTGTTACTGCGTATTTGTTGTGGAGTCTCAAAAATTTATTTTACTCTTCGCACAACTTGTCCTACTACTTTACAGTCTGCTACATCTCTGTTTGATGACAACCTAATACAATATTTACGTCAGATAATGGTTGGAGATGGTGCAGGTTTTGGGTTAGTTCAACAACGCCTAGCTACTTTACCTATGAAAGATGGTGGTTTAGGTGTTTATACTATGGGTGATACGTGTAAGTATTTTTTTCTTGCCTCTTGTGCTCAGACTCAACACTTGCAAAATAGGATTTTCAACCTTCCATCTGTATCAGAACCAAGTCCTAGATATGAGCATGCTTTGCAGATTTTTACACAGGCTTGTGGTCTCTCAGTTTTTTCTTTCAACATCAACGATGCTGCCCCCCTTTATATGAAAAATCTGGCAGTTTTATACTTTGGTGTTGTTAAGGAAGCTATTCCAACTAACTTTGCTCTTATAGATCGAGAGTCCCACATGTGGCAGTGTAATAGGAATGAGCATGCAATGGATTTTTAAAAGTTATTCCTATAAGTGGGTTGAAACGGGAAGTAGGTCCTAGGAAGTTCATTTCAGTCTTGCAGTATCGCTTCGGAGTACCCCTTTTTGTTGAATGTATCAAGTGTTCATGTTGTGGCAAGGCTATGGACATATTTGGTGACCATGCCTTGCATTGTGCCAGTGATCTTGGTCCTAAGTTTCGTCATGATATGCTCAGAGATGTTGTCGCAGATATTTGTTACAAGGGGGGTGTTGTTGCAAGAAAAAAACTCTCTTTAGTTTTCTTATCAAATGATATTAATGGTAAGGAAGCGAATCCTGTTGATGTACTTGTATACAACTGGGAAGATGAGAAGGACACTTTTTTGATGTCACGGTTGTATCTCCTTTTACGAGTGCCAGAACTCGCAACTACAGACCATGCCATGCTATTTCATCCGCAGTTTCTCGTAAGTGTACCAAATATTTAGAAAAGTGTTTGTCACATGGTTATGGGTTCAATGTTTTGGATTTTACTGCCTTTGGCGAGCTTGGCGAAGATGCTATCATATTCATGAAGAGATTGAGAAATTGCTTTATTTGTCATGATGCTAAATATAAAGTTGGTTGTTTTTTGTTTCATAGAATAGGCATTATTATTCAAAAAGGTGTGGTTGCCCAGCTTGTCGCTCGGCTACCTTCTACCGACGTGTACTGATTCCTTTGTTTTTTTTTATATTATTTTTTAATATTATTAATAAAAGAAAACCTAATAGCTGTGGGATTAGGTTTTTGGAGAGTTGGGCAATATTGGAAAAATATATAAACTAGGAGTTTTGCTCAAACGAGAGAGTTTTAAGAGATGAGGGAAATAATAATAGAATAAGGAAATTGGGAGGCAGGTCCCGTGACACCTCTTTCCTATTTTATTATTATTATTCTTTAGTTCCTCATATTTCCTCGTTCGTCTATATTTGGTTGCTCTTTTATTCATATTTTGGTGCTCACTTATGCATATTTGGGTGCTCGTTTGTGCATTATTGTTAAGTACACTCGCATTATTTTCTCGGGGCTTACTCGGTGCTGGCCCAAATGCCTGAAAAGTGAATATCTATTACTAATCAATGTAATTAAACTGAGAAAATCCATGGAATGGAGTAATGAGATAAATAGATTATTTGCTAGGAATTCAATTGATGAATATCGCGCTTGAAATAATCTATGGATGGCTCTATACTAACATCCAATATATCTAGGAACGTTATGTTTATTCGATAATTGAAGTATGAGATGGTAGAAACATCACACTCGTTCTGAATATTAATTTTGTATAGTCAGAGAACACTGAGACATCCTGAAAACGTTAATGCTCTATACTAGCATGCAATATGTATAGGAGTCGTCTAATCACTATCGATTCTACACAGAAGTGTTGATGAAATACGCGAAGTATTTGAAAAAGCGTGGGTTTAACAACCAGATCCAATATTTTGTTTCGGCAATCTGTATGGACTAACTCCAATATAATTCCAAGAGAATCAACTAGACAGTTAGACTCAATCCAGGAAAATATATCCAAGAGATATATTTCTATTTCTCAAATCAATCTGCAATTGAACAGGTAGAAATCTGTGAGCCGGATCAATATGAGAAATAACTTGGATGGTACCAAAGACCAATATCCAAGCGTCAATCAATTTCAATCATCAACCAAAGGTTGGATTCACCAATTCATTGAACTATGCACAACCTGTGATATTTCAATTATATAGAAAATATAATACGGAAAAGAAACGGCACAGACATCAGAATTTTTGTTAACGAGGTGTTGATGGTGATTTTTAGCTTAGGGTTAAAATCGTAAAACCTTACATCTGACATGACGTCACTACGACCACTAGCGCATTTATTGAATCAATCAACATGCTTACGTAAGAATTACCAGGGTAAATTTTTTTATATACATGTGTCATGTTCCACGGCATAACCCTTAGTATTGATTGACATCATCTTCGCACATACCAAACCCTAATTTTCACGCCACCGTGCCAATGGAAAACCATGCCAGCCACGTATCCGCTCCAAAGCATGCCGACCATGCCGGCCGCACCACCGTGCCAATGGAAAACCATGCCAGCCACGTCTCCGCGCTGGGGCATTCCAACCATGCCAGCCGCGCCACCGTAGCAATGGCATACCATGCCAGACACGTCTCCGCGCCACCGTGTTAATGGCAAACCATGCAAGCCACGTCTCCGCGCCAAGGCATGCCAACCATGCCAGCAGCGCTTCCATGCCAATGGCAAACCATGCCAGCCACGTCTTCGCGTCAAGGCATGCCAACCATGCCAGCCGCACCACATATGCGAATGGCATGCCGCGCAACCTCTCCATGCCAAGGCATGCAAACCATGCCACATGTGCCAATAGCATGTCTTGCCATCCGGATCTTCGCGCCAAGGCATGCAAACCATGCCAGCCGTCCCAACATCCCATGCACGACGCTGGCTGCCAAAACGAAGGTTTGTAACAATCAATGACCACCCTTCCACCTGAGATGCAGATCTTAACCGTCCGAGGTCGCCAACTAACACGTGGTAACCTTTGGCCCAACGCCAAGCCCTAATTTTGGTCGCGCCTAAACTACGCCAAAATCCTAGCTTGGCCACGCCTAAGCCAGCCGTCCCAACATGCCATGCACTATGCTGGCTGCCAAAACGAAGGGTTGCAACAATCAATGGCCACCCTTCCACCTGAGATGCAGATCTTAACCGTCCAAGGTCGCCAGCTAACACGTGGTAACCTTTGGCCCAACGTCAAGCCCTAATTTTGGTCGCGCCTAAACTACGCCAAAATCCTAGCTTGGTCGCGCCTAACACATGCCAAATCCATGCACGCTGCTGGCTTCCAAAACGAAGGGTTGCATAATCAACGACTTCCCTTCCTTCTGAGATGCAAATCTCAGCCACACAAGTTCGCCACCTAATACATGGAAACTTACATCCCAAAGCCAAACATCACAGTTCATGCAAACCCTAATTTTGGCCGTGCCTAACACATGCCAAAGCCATGCACGACACTGGTTGCCAAAACGAAGGGTTGCAATAATAAACGGCTACCCTTCCATCTGAGATGCGGATCCCAACCGTCCATGTTCGCCACCCAAGGCATGCCAACCATGCCAGCCGCACCACATGTGCCAATGGAATGTCGTGCAACCTTTCCACGCCAAGGCATGCCAACCATGTCGTCCCAGCCACATCTCCGCGCCAAGGCATGCCATCCATGCCGCATGTGTCAATGGCATGTCGTGCCAGCCACATCTCGACGCCAAGGCATGCCAACCATGCCGCATGTGCCAAGGGCATGCTGTGCCACATCTCCGCGCCAAGGTATGCCAACCATGCCACATGTGCCAATGGCATGCCATGCCAGACGCGCTAAGGCATGCTAACCAGGCTAGTTGCACCGCTGTTCCAAAACCATGTCGGCCTTTCCTTCACAACCGTTGGCTGCCAAAGCAAAAGGTTGCAACAATCAGCGGTCACCTTTCCATCTAAGATGCAGATCTTAGTCGTCCAAGGCCACCAGCTAACGCGTGGCAACCTTTGTCCCAACGCCAAGCCCTAATTTTGGTCGCGCCCAAACTATGCCAAAACCATAGCTCTTGACCGCGCCTAAAATATGCCAAAATCATAGCTTGGCCACGCCTAACCATGTCAAAGCCATGCCGTCCATGCTTTCATGCCGCTGGCTACCAAACGAAGGGTTGCAATAATCAACGGCTACCCTTCCTCTCAAGATGCAAAATCTCGACCGTCGAAGGTCACCACCGAGCCGGCAAGTCTCCCAAGCTCAACTTGCCAAAAAGCAGCAACATGCTACATGTTTTCAACGAAAACACTCGAGACATCAACGCATGTCACAAACTGGGGGATGCTTATTAGGGTATTGGTGTGGCAGTTTACAGCGTACGGCGTACACTACGCCCGTTACATGACAGTGTCATAAGAATGAGGCGGTTAATAAATACATGGAGTAATGGTGAAACGCTCTCCTTCATTATGGAACATCAATTCCAGACGTTACCGGTTACCACCTCCTCCCATTTACTCATCCGTTTCTATTTCTTACGAGACCAAAGTACGTTTCACTTCGACTTGTATAAATAGGTCTTACCTATTTCCACCGAACAACAAGTTTTGGTCAGGAACATACAACACTCAAAAATCATTTGTTACCTTTCCCATCTGTTAGATTTCACTTTCTGATACAAGTCATCGCACAACTACTCTTCCATAATCAACTATTCTGGTCTCAACACTCTCTTCGCTTCCCTCCCCAAAACCAACCCTTCTCCTTCACTTTGTGACGAAGCAAGTCTGGAACGGCAATTTCTTGTTTTAGGCCGGGTTTGTACAGATTGATCTCTTGAATCTAAAGTACTCCATTGCAGTACATTGTTTAAGATTTAGACTCGTTTCTCACCCACAACACACAAAATTACCGAAACCAGCAGAAATTGTTTTCACACTCAAACAATTGGCGACCACAGTAGGATATTAATCTCTCGGTTGCAATACCAATCTCAGATTACGCTTTTTAACTCCAACTCAGGAAAATGGTCGGTTTTAGGGCTGGATGCGCTCCCCCAAGTTTCACTCAGGCGAATGGCAATGTTTTCTCTCCCAACGCAACATCCAATAACGCAATCGACGGAGAAGCTCCAAGGCTGGCCGACTTGGCACGAGTTCAGGAGATCCACACCAAGAATATGGATCTAATGAAAGAGGCGATTAACATCATACTCGACTTCCTTATCAGCTTAACATCGGAGTTGAATGACCCACCTGCCCAGGAAACTCCGGAACTGGGGATTAATGTCCTAAGCGATCACTCCCAAGTCAACAACTTCACTATCAATCAGAAACCAGCATGCCAGGATACGGCCTCATTGGTGGAAAGTTTATGTGAACTCTTACATCTTTCAAAGAATCAATGGATGGAGACGTTCACCGCCATCAATCGAATAGCGTTTGGAAACCTCAAGAATTCCAGATATGTACATCAATAATGTCACATTTACCGAAGAGGACATGATGGCAGAAGAAGGACATAACCGGGTCCTACACGTCACATCCCGTATCAAGGATGTGAAATTCAAAAGGGCCATCATCGACACAGGAGCATCCTCTAACGTCGTTACCCTCGGGACGCTCACAACATCCAGGGTGCGGCCAAGCGAAGTCGTGCTGCAGTCCACTAAGATTACTGATTTCGAAGGCAACCAAACCAGCACGTATTGATACATCAACCTGAATCTATCAGTAGGACCGGTCCAGTCAAAGGTAAGGTTCGAAGTAATCTAAAAGGAATCGGATTACCACATGATTCTGGGAAGGCCATGGCTCCACGACAACAGAATCATTCTTTCGACATATCACCAGTGCCTGAAAACCATGCTAAACGGGGAAGTCATCCACATCGCTGCATCGTTATCTCCTTATGCGCCGATCTGTGGCATGGATATGTTCGAGCCAAGAAATATCCCACGGGCCGCAGCCAACAAAACTCACCACACTCCACTGCCAAAGTAGGCGTCAATTGAATAAAGCGATGGCTTGCACCATTTCACGGAGAAACCCGGTCTCACGCCATCTCTTCGGAGGAGAAGCGCACCAGTCTCCACCCGCAAAACCAAAGTTTGGCTCTCACCCGTATGAACGGGCTTTTATCATGAGTCATGACGAAAAAGGGAAAGTTTTATATCAGCGCTGTTGTTAGCAATTATCAGGAGAGACTACCACATAGTCTCTCCGCCCAGCAGAATATAAACATAGTAGCGAGCCGCAAGAGGAAGTACCGGATGCACCACGACATCTATAGGACGGAACTAACTCTACCATGGACGAACTTGAAGTTTTTAATGTCGGGAGTGAGGAATCTCCGCGACCCATCTCAATCACCTCGACTCTGAGCTCAGAAGAACGCGTAAAGATGGTAGACCTTCTCAAAGAATACCAAGACGTATTCGCATGAACATACGAGAAATCCCTGGCTTGGACGAGAAGTTGGTCACTCACCATCTACACATAATATCCGGATCCAAACCGGTCAAACAAACTCCAAGACAATTCAGGCACGATGTGGAAGAACAGATTAAGATAGATATTCAAAATCTATTGGCTGCTGGTTTCATCAAATCGATTCACCATCCTACTTGGTTGGCCAACGTAGTTCCGGTAAAAAAAGAACGGCCAAATCAGGTGTTGCGTCGATTTTAGAGATCTGAAAAAATGTTGCCCTAAAGACGATTTTCCACTTCCCAACATTGACATGCTGGTAGACGCCACCAGTGGACACGGTATGTTCTCTTTCATGGATGGGTACAACGGCTACAATCAAATAAAGATGTACGAACACGACGCAAGCAAGACGGATTTTCGAACTCCTCTCGGAAGTTTTTGCTATACTGTGATGCCCTTCGGTTTGAAAAACGCTGGTGCCACCTACCAACGCGCCATGACTACCATTTTTCACGACATGATGCACAAGCAAGTTGAAGATTACGTAGATGACATAGTGGTTAAATCAAAAACTCGGGTCGCTCATGCGGAGATTCTGCGGCAGGTTTTTGAAAGGTGTCGCGAGTACAAATTGAAGATGAATCCATTGAAGTGTGCTTTTGGTGTCTCTTCGGGCAACTTCCTAGGTTTCTAGGTAACCGCCGAGGGAATTAAAGTTAACCCGATCAAAACCCAAGCCATCCTCACAATGCAACCACCGCGAACTGTGAAAGAACTCCAGAGTTTCATGGGTAAAATAAACTACATTCGGCGCTTTATACCGGGATTGGCTCAACTCGTTGCTTCGTTTACCCCCTTGCTGAAGAAAGGAGCGAGCTTTGTATGGACCATGCTACAACAGGAGGCGTTTCGGAAGATTCAGAAAACTTTGTCTTCCCCAGCCATCATGAAGTCTCCCATACAGGGAAGACCATTGCACCTATACACTTCTTTTAGTGACACTGCCGTCGGAGCTCTCCTCTCCCAAGAAGATGACGAAGGGATTGATCGTCCTATATACTATTTCAGTCGAACTTTAAGAGATGCCGAACTCAGATATCCCAAAGCAGAAAAGGCGTGCTTATCCCTGATCCACTCCATCCAGAAATTCAGGCATTACCTGCTTTCCAATAAAGTGGTGTTGATATCTAAGTCTGATCTTGTGAAGTTCCTCCTCTAAAAACCGGCCCTGATAGGAATACCATCCAAATGGCTTCTCCAAATGTCAGAATTAGACATAACATGCGCTTTCCCAAGAGCTATCAAAGGGCAAGCAGTTGCGGATTTGCTAGCAGCGTTCCCGGGAGAGAATACCACGACACTACACGAGGACCTCCATGGAGATTTTCTGAAAATCTCTTTCATCCAATAAGAAACATGGCTACTATTTTTCGACGGATCCGCCACCCCTAACAACGGTACCGGAGGAATAGGTGTGGGTCTAGTATCCCCAGCCGGTGAAGTCTACTCGCACTCCTTCAAGCTAGACTTCCCTTGCACCAATAATTTAGCAGAATATGAAGCCTTTAACATCGGATTGTCATTGGCTAAACAAGCTGGAGCCATGCGTCAGGAAATAAGAGGGGATTCTAAATTACTTGTCAACCAGGTGAATGGAGTATACGCACTGAAGGAAGTAACCTTGTCCCCGTATAGAGTCGAGGCACAAAAGCTACTAAATTACTTCGCCGACGCGACCATAACGCATGTTGGGCGCAACGGAAACCAACATGCTGATTTCCTATACACACGATCAAAACTGCAATTCGAAGGTTCTGAGGAAACTCTGACAGTTAAGAGACGAACCGTGGCTTCAACATGGCTTTCGTAACCCGAATAGGCTGAGGCCGGCGACTGGAGAACACCGATTATCCAAGAGCTTAATAGCTTGCTTTCCCAGGGAAAGGTCAGTCTCAAAACTTTACAAAATTTGTTCATGCTCCGAGGAGTACTGTACCATCGAAACCCAGACGGTTCCTTGTCAAGATGCCTCGAGAAGAAGAGGTGCAACAACAACTCAACCGCGTCCATGGTGAAGTTTGCGGGCTAACATTAGTGGTAACACTCTATCACCGTTTGCAACGCCTTGGCTACTACTGGCCATAAATAGAGGCTCAATCTCGGTTACTTCAAAGAACCTCTTCCAATTGTCAAGCACCGCCGCATCAATTGTAAGTCTTCAATATTGGCCACGCCGGGGACTGGCAGGAGCCATACATCAGTTACTTTTGCGAAGATGTACTCCCCACCAACAAGAAGGACGTTACCAAGAAAAAACAAAGGCCCAAGATATTCGTATTCCACGAAGGAATCTTATATCGTAAAATCTTTGGAGGAAGTTTGCTACGATGTTTGAACGAGGCAGAAATCCTAATCATGCTGAAAGAAATGCACAAAGTCGAACACCAAGGAAAACGTAAGTTATTTCTTCAGATACACGAGAAGTACTACTGGCCAACCATGGAGGATGATGCAGCTATTTTTGTTCAAATATGCCAAAAATGTCAAATCCACAGAAACCTCATCCATGTATCGTCGACTCCCCTGCATTCAATAAGCAGTCCATGACCCTTTTACAGCTGGGGACTCGACATCATTGGAAAGATTAACCCGCCGTCTTCAAAGAATCACGAGTACGTAATAACGGCAACTGAGTATATCACCAAATGGGTCGAAGCCATACCTTTACGAGGAACTACTGGAGCCACAATCGCGGGATTGATTAAGGAGTACATTATTTGCCGATTTGGTGTGCCTAAACATATCATCACCGACAACGGCACTCCTTTCTCCAACAAGAAACTACGGGAATTACTTGAAGAATATGAAATTAAGGAAGTCTTCTCCACCGTGTACTATCCCCAAGGAAACAGACAGGCTGAAATCACTAACAAAACTTTGATCTGAATCCTCAGTTGGACAATGCACGATAATCCTCGGACATGGCACGAACAATTGCCAATGGCACTTTGGGCGTATCGTACATCACCAAGAAGTTCCACTGGCGCCTCTCCCTACTCCCTCGTCTACAGCGCAGACGCCATCCTCCCAGTAGAAGTTAAAATCCCATCAACTAGGATTGCCGAAGCAGGCAGAGTTTGATGGAATGAAGCTGAAGCATTGAGCGCCAGTGTAGCAGAATTGGATACTGCGGATTCCAGAAGATCCAGGGCGGAAGAACACGCACAAGCGTACAAGAATAGGGTTTCCAGATCATATAACAAAGTCGTAAAGCCTCGGGTTTTTCAAGTGGGAGATTTGGTACTGAAGACTTCCAAACACATCCAGCAAGACGCGTCTGCACCAAAATTCTCCCCAAAATGGGAAGGGCATTATATAGTCACGAAAGCGTACAAAGGTGGGTACTACAAGGTCATTAAAGAAGATGGAGGAAAACTAGAAGCGGTTATCAATGGAAAGTGGCTCGAGGCATACTACGCCTGACCGTCACCTCACACCTCGCCATATCATGGCACGGATAGCCAAGCATCTTTCCGCTTTCCTTCCATATCTCAGTTATCAAGTTTTTTTTTATTTTGATTAATTAAAGCAAATCAATAAAATTCTCTTATTCTTTCATAAACTGATACAAAAAAAGCGTAAAAAACCCATGCTTGAGACCCAGAAAGAAACCAAACATCTCGCAACTACATAACTCAGAAAAGCCCATCCAACAGATTATAGTTCCTCGAAAGCATCATCTTCAACCGGTTTTGATACCTTTCGGTTCTGCTCTTCAAGTTCTGGATTGACTCTTCCACCTTCTGTGACTCCATGGCCAGAGCCTTCTCCTCTTCCAAATAGCATTTGCAGCAGGGACCACATCAGCAAGAATACCGGCTTTGTCGACCTTCATAATATCAAGACGATGTTGCAACCAACTCACGTTAAACTTCAGGGATTCACAGGTAGACACCATTTTCTCCCATTTTTGAATAGTTGATTCCTCGACGGCACGGATGGACATACTTTCCATTTCAGCGACCATAGGCAAGATACAATTCGCCGTGGAAACCAAGGCAGACGAGCAATATTGCACCACACTCCTGGTGGCAATGTGGCCATATCTTTTCCATATCTTTGTGTAAAGAATCACGAATTCCTTCGGCACCAGAAACCCACAAACTTTACGGTAGTTAGAAGATAAACACTTCATGCGGATTCCGAACGACAAACCTGCATTGGGATACTCATAACAAGAAATGCCTAAATCGGAGCTTTCTAGAACTGCAGCGGCTGGCAGGTCAGACTCGAAAGAAGGGGGGTAACCAAGTCATCCTCATCAATGAAAGTGACGCATTCCGACGGGATATCTCTGCACAGAAGAAAAATCTTTTGTCACTCGTCAGCAAACAATGAAACATCTATTGATGAAGGGAAGCATACCGGTATAATATTCTTGACTCAGATGATCCGGGTAGGGGAATTGTTGCAAGAGTCAGGCCTCACGCTCTTGACTAAAGAATCTAGCTGGCTCGAGGATGATTCACTTCTGATTGAAATGATGAAGAAGTATGGACTCAGCAGGAGGAAACCTTTGTCTTGAAACAGAAAAGACGATGCAGCTTCACCGGCATAAATACTGCGGAAACCCCAAAGGAAGAAAGAGAAATGGAGGCCGAGTATACAAAACGGGACTACATCACGGCCGGAAAATCGGCCTCAAACGAAATATTTCGCCAAAACCCTAATGGAAGGTAAACAAAAGAAACACGAGGGCGTGGCACTTTGGGATTTGAATAAGAAAAGGATTTCATATTTGAGCTACACATGGAAAGAGGCAACTAGGCCTGCAAGCGACGCCAACAGTCTACTCCACGCAATGCCACGGCTACGCCCATTCAACGTCCAAACCCGAGCCAACACCCGCGCTAAGTTTACGCTAAAGGCCCCGTTCTAAGCCGATACTACGCTGGCGGATCCATTCCAAACCGCACAATGCCTGCGGCTCCCATCCCAAGCCGACCAACGCCAGCGGCTCCGTTCAAGCCACACCAACGCTAACAACTCGCTAAAACCATCACCTCAGCATCCCCTAGCCAAGCCAAGATGATGCGCGACCAAGCCAAGCCGACAGTCTGCATCTCAACCAGCAACTGCCTATACCATTTCACGGTCTAGCCAGCAACACCATGAGTAGGATTTATGCAAGGCCTCCAACACAAGAATCACGAATTCTCCTTACCCCTCGAAAAAGGTTAACCTGATCTTCTTGACCATCTTTTCTTAACTTGCCATTTTAATTTTGTCATTGCCCGTCACCATCTTATGCTTACCTCGCAACAATGCTCATGTTCCGAGCTAAGCAGGGGACTTAATGTTGATGGTGGTTTTTAGCTTAGGGTTAAAATCGTAAAACCTTACATCTGACATGACGTCTCTACGACCACTAGCGCATTTATTGAATCAATCAACATGCCTGCGTAAAAATTACCAAGGTACCTTTTTTTTTATACATGTGTCATGTTCCACGGCATAACCCTTAGTATTGACCGACATCATCTTCGCACGTACCAAACCCTAATTCTCATGCCACCGTGTCAATGGAAAACCATGCCAGCCACGTCTCTGCGCCAAAGCATGCCGACCATGCCGGCCGCACCACCGTGCCAATGGAAAACCATGCCAGCCACGTCTCCGCGCCAAGGCATGCCAACCATGCCAGCCGCGCCACCGTGCCAACAACAAACCATGCCATCTACGTCTCCGTACCAAGGCATGCCAACCATGCCAGCCGCGCCGCCGTGTCAATGGAAAACCATGCTGGTGTAGTTTTGAAAGTGATAAGTAGAAGCCCGTTCAAAGACTTGTAAAGATTTGATTTCAGACTTAATTTTGGTTTCACTTAATGTTACAAGAGACTGGGACTCAGGATTCCACCAACAAATCCATTCATGTGATTCATATAGTTATTCTAAACCATTATAGCTCAAATAGAATATTGGCTCTGTTTCTTTGCCAAGGTAGATTTTTGAAAAGAAACGACTGTAAATATAAAGCATGGGATATCAAAAGACTTAACCTAAGTATAATCCATCAATTGAAATCACAATCGTTCAATAAAAACCATAAAACAATTAATAATCCATGCAAAAAGTCATGAAAGAATTAAATATAATTACCACACGCATGAAATATGGCCTCCTCCGTTATCCCAGTGTTGGGGTTTAGCTCTTCATATTAATCACTTGCTCAAAATACATGTTTGTTGCTCAAAAGTTGATTAAAAGAGTGGAAGGTGTAAAGCAGCTGATTTGCAACAGCGTAAAAGTGTTACATATCTCTGGTACAAAGAGGAACAATGATTACTGTTGTATATAAACGTTACTAATCTTCTGTTGTTGAACAACGACAGTTTTCTGCGACAGTTGCTTGTGCGTCAATGTTCTTCGTGTTCTTCCTCTTCAGCAGCAGCAGCAGCAGAAACAGAGTTTTATAAAACTCTGATTTCTTCTTCTCTGGCTCTCCTCAGGTCCCCAAACTTTTGACACCCCTTCTATATGACCCAAGCAATCTATTTATATCAAAATTACCAATTAAATCTCTCCTAAATCTTTCAAAATATCTTTCCTTCTCTTCACGGCAAAGTTGCGGCAATTTCTTGTTTTAGAATTTCTACGCGTTTCTGAGCTTTCCTTTTTGTTCTAAACTCTTCCTTAGATAGATACAAATATGTGGGAAGGTTTACATCACTTTAATCTCTCTAAAATTCCCTAAAACAGGTCACACACGTGACTTTCCATATTTTCTGTTGTGATAAAAATCCGTCGATTGAGCCCAGTCTAATCGATTTCAACACCCATATCAGATTACTAGACCCATAAGGAGTCTATCCTATGAAAACCAGAGGTTTAATCGACCTCAAACTCCTCCAAATCACGATTGCCAAAACTGCCAAATATTTCCAGCCAATTTTCTGAATTTGAAACCCTGAAGAAGAAAGGGCCCCCCCTGTCCAGAGTAGGGGTGACTTTAGCAGCTTCCTTAAGGTGTGTCCTGGGGGTGCCCTTGGGGTGCCTCTTATCCAATCCGGGGGTCCGAATAGCAAGTGTCCTCCGGGTGCTTCCCATCAACTTTTCGAGCCAATTTTTTCCAAAAATGTTTATTGACCAAAAATACCTACAAATAAATAAAGCACCATAATAAGTACAGAAATGAGCCCTTACAATATATAGAATCGAGACAAATCGGACACAAAAATGTGTCTATCAAATACCCACAAACCTATTATTTGCTAGTCCTCGAGCAAAAATAAAATAGAAATAATATCCTAACTCACTGTCGCAGGCATCGTCGATTGCATTTAGCGTATGCAATAAGCCTTTAAACCCCTAGGTGTCCCTAGTGGCGGAGTGTTGTCTCCGGAGGGCTTACCAGAGGTATACCCACAAAACCTTTATACTCCAGACCCTAGCTATCTACACAGAACCTTGGAAGGCACTAAAGAATCTCCTTGGTTGGCATACTTATTGACTACAGGAGGAAGTACCCTGATGCAAAATTCCAATTGTTGTACACGAGTTCGCACTCAAGCATACTAAATCATATGAAGTTACAGAGCTCTACTCAGATAGTCGCACTATGGACATCAATATTCGGAGTCAAAATTAATCACATGGATAGATCAAGAAGATGGATATAGAAAAACATAGATGGTTTTGATGTTTACTAGGTGAACGGTGTTTCACAAATCTGTCTGAAGGCCTCCGCCAAAATGAACCTATCCTAATGGACTGAGATACTAGTCTGACTAATATCAACACACTGGCATATACAAAGGAACCAGTGATTGATAATCCTAACTCTAGGTCAACACACTGGCATATACAAGGATTCTAGTGGTCGACTTTATTGAATTTATTCCAGTTGGTCTGATGGTCTGGTCTCAATTTCTCTTTTTTTTCTTCAACTCTTTTTTTTTTTTTGTATCTCAATCACTCTAATTCACCCTAGCATTGGTAACAACTTGAATCGTGAGCCCCACCTAATCCCTTAGAGAAACATAGTTTAAAAACAAAACAAAATAAAAACAGAAGTGAAAAGGACTCAACGAGATATGGTGAAACTATCATGTTATTTCTAACACCTGAGCTCTGTGCTTTTATGAATAGACTCTTTAGATGTTGCCATCTAGTCAGATTGGTTCCTCAACTCCTACAACCAAAATGCTTCCATCCACTTAGATTGGTTAGTGCCATCCTTAATAGGCATAAATTTCTAGGCTCTGTAGTTTAATTATGCAACTAAAAAGTTTCTCCTATACCCCCAAACTTAAATCTAACATTGTCCTCAATGTTCTAAAGATCAAATTAAAAGCATGAACAAGGAGAAACTGTTACCATTTGAAGCAAAAGAGATAAGGAAAGATATTACCGTGTTGCATGAGAATGGGTTACCTCCCAAGAAGTGCTAAGTTTAATGTCTTCAGCCAGACTAAGAAAGGATTAGTCACCTTATAAATCATAAAGTAATAGCCGAAATATCTGTGGGTCATCAAAACCAAATAGAGCTATCACAAGTAAAAGGAATCTGCAACATGCCAAGGAAGTGAACAAATAAAGCACACCCTTGTCTAGTTTCCTGTTTAAGACAACTACATCTAGTTGTGGTTCAGGTTCAGGATCTATAACTGGGTCCAAATAAAATATTTTCATGGGTTACATTTCCTCATAGGTTAGATCCAAATGTTCAGGTTCTAGAGTCTGGAAAAGCTCAAATAGAAACTTAGAAGCACATAATAATAAACTGAATAATTGAGGATCCTCTAAGTCAATCAGATTTGACTTACACAGCTGACCACAATGAGAGTGGTGATCTTCCTTAAACAAGTATGTCGACCCTAATCTCCTAAAGTAATTAGGTTTAGTCTCAAAACTTAATATTCGACACATTTGAAAATGAAACATTCCCATATTTGGAAGAAAAATATTTGGTGGGAAAACAAAGTCAATCTGGGTATAGTCCACATCAACCAGAGGATGGGTTTCTAATAACTGAAATTTCTTGTGGACATCACTAGGTTCAGGAAAACGTGTATAAAGATGATCTTGTCAAATGGTTGAGGCACATATGTCAAGTCCCAAGTGAGGGATCTCTGTAAGAGCTAAAGGTAAGGCACAAGGAGAATGATAATCACCCCCAAACTTAGAGTTTTGGGTGTCTCTAGTTAGACTAGCTACAATTTCCCTAATTTCTAGATCATCAGAATCCTGAAAATGGTCAATTTTTTCGTGTAGATTATACTCAGATGATGCATCCTCACTCATATTTAAAAGTTGTACGAGTTCATATTCTTCGTCTAAGACTAATGTTGCTAAGTCCTGGGACTCTAAAACAGTATTCTCAGAATAAACTCGTTCCTCTAAACCATTAGCGACTTCGTAAACATTAAATACTACATCGTCTAAGACGGGGGTATCTCTAGTCAAATCCTCATCCTTTTGAATAGGTGAATAATTATTAAAATTATTTGGATTTGAACTAGAAATAATATTATCATCGTAAAGCTTAATGGAGTAACAAATTCCTGATCACTATGCTTACATATTTCAAATTCTTCAACAACATTATCCTCATCATAATCATCATTATAAGAACATGAAAATGGTTGAACCTCATCTAAACAATTAGTATAACCAATTTTATCCTCGTCATCCTATTTATGCAAATAACTATCCTCATTTGCAAAGGTATTATTGGAGACACTGTATTGAAAATTAAGATTATTTCGAGCAATTCTTTCGTTCGTCTCAGCTATCAGCTTGAGGGATTCCTCTAAAGAAAGTTTTCTTTCGTCATAAACTAAGTTATTCATCTCGGCTATCCTACGTGTCGACTCTTATAATTTCCTGAGAGACTCTTCTAAAGGAGAAATATAAGAATTTTGCTCATATGACCGGTGCGTATGTGGATAGTAATTGGGCTCACCATGGTATGGACCATAATCTTCAAAAGGATGATGTTCCCAACCACTATTCACACTATGGTCAAAGTAGTAACGTCCATTTTGAAACTCAGTCGGATATTCGTTGTATTGGCTATTGTAATACCAGTTCGACATTCTACTGTAGGGGTGTGAGTTGTCACACAAAATAAAACCCACTGACAGGGGATTCATGGGTGGATAGAGTCTTACCTCCCGTACCAGACGGGTGATGAACTGTTGAAGTCGACTCAGGCCACCGACTCCAATGTCAGTGTACGAACCCGAGGGGCCGAGACAGTATCGTAACTGTCGTCCTTCCCTGCAAACAGTTTATATTTAATTTTTAACCCTTCCTTAGGGTTTCAAAATAATAATAATTTCCAGTCCAAAAATAAAAATTTCCAAAAAGGAAAAGAAAAATTACAAAAATAAAATCCTATTTACAATTTCTAAAAATAAACAAAATAACTATATAAAAAATCTTCTTCTTCACTCCTTTCGGATTCCTCTTTTCTTTCCTTCTTTGGCGATGCTTTCCTTCTATAGCATATTTTTCTTTCCTTGTAGCTTCGCTCCAAATCTGAAAAGAATCGAAAAATACCAAAACGCGTAAAAAAGAACAAAAAATAATAAAAATAAAAATAAACCTAAAACAAATCTAAATACAAATCCGCGTCGGCGGCGCCAAAAATTGATGTAGTTTTGAAAGTGATAAGTAGAAGCTCGTTCAAAGACTTGTAAATATTTGATTTCAGACTTAATTTTGGTTTCACTTAATGTTACAAGAGACTGGGACTCAGGATTCCACCAATAAATCCATTCATGCGATTCATATAGTTATTCTAGACCATTATAGCTCAAATAGAATATTGACTCTGTTTCTTTGCCAAGGTAGATTTTTGAAAAGCAACGACTGTAAATATAAAGCATGGGATATCGAAAGACTTAACCTAAGTATAACCCATCAATTGAAATCACAACCGTTCGATAAAAACCATAAAACAATTAATAATCCATGCAAAAAGTCATGAAAGAATTAAATATAATTACCACACGCATGAAATATGGCTTCCTCCATCATCCCAGTGTTGGGGTTTAGCTCCTCATATTAATCACTTGCTCAAAATACATGTTTGTTGCTCAAAAGTTGATTAAAAGAGTGAAAGGTGTAAAGCAGCTGATTTGCAACAGCGTAAAAGTGTTACAGATCTCTGGTACAAAGAGGAACAAGATTACTGTTGTATATAAACGTTACTTATCTTTTGTTGTTGAACAACGACAGTTTTCTGCGACAGTTGCTTGTGCGTCAATGTTCTTCGTGTTCTTCCTCTTCAGCAGCAGCAGCAGCAGAAACAGAGTTTGATAAAACTCTGATTTCTTATTCTCTGGCTCTCCTCAGGTCCCCAAACTTTCGACACCCCTTCTATATGACCTAAGCAATCTATTTATATGAAAAATACCGATTAAATCTTTCCCAAATCTTCCAAAATCTCTTTCCTTCTATTCACGGCAAAGTTGCGGTAATTTCTTGTTTTAGAATTTCTACGCTTTCTGAGCTTTCCTTTTTATTCTAAAATCTTCCTTAGATAGATACAAAGCTTTGGGAAGGTTTACAACACTTTAATATCTCTAAAATTCCCTAAAACAGGTCACACACGTGACTTTCCATATTTTCTGTTGTGATAAAAATCCGTCGATTGAGCCCATTCTAATCGATTTCAACATCCATATTAGATTCCTAGACCCATAAGGAGTTTATCCTATGAAAATCAGAGGTTTAATCGACCTAAAACTCCTCCAAATCACGATTGCCAAAACTGCCAAATATTTCCCGCCAATTTTCTGAATTTGAAACCGTTAAGAAGAAAGGGCACCCCCTATCCAGAGTAGGAATGCATTTAGCAGCTGCCTTAAGGGGTGTCCTGGGGGTGCCCCTTATCCAAGCCGGGGGTCCGAATAGCAAGTGTCCTTCGGGTGCTTTCCGTCAAATTTTCGAGCCAATTTTTTCCAGAAATGTTTATTGGCCAAAAATACCTACAAATAAATAAAACACCATAATAAGTACAAAAATGAGCCCTAACAAAATACAGAATCGAGATAAATCGGACACAAAAATGTGACTATCACATGCCAGTCACGTCTCCGCGCCAAGGCATGCCAACCATGCCAGCCGCGCCACCATGACAATGGAAAACCATGCCAGCCACGTCTCTGCGCCGAGGCATGCCAAGCATGCCAGCCGCACCATATGTGCCAATGGCATGCCGCACAACCTCTCCACGCCAAGGCATGCCAACCATGCCACATGTGCCAATAGCACACCGTGCCAGCCGCATCTCCGCCCAAGGCATGCAAACCATGCCAGCCGTCCCAACATGCCATGCACGACGCTGGCTGCCAAAACGAAGGTTTGCAACAATAAACTGCCACCCTTCCACCTGAGATGCAGATCTTAACCGTACAAGGTCGCCAGCTAATACGTGGCAACCTTTGGCCCAACACCAAGCCCTAATTTTGGTCGTGCCTAAACTACGCCAAAATCCTATCTTGGCCACGCCTAAGCCAGCCGTCCCAACATGTCATGCACAACGCTAGCTGCCAAAACAAAGGTTTGCAACAATCAACGCCCACCTTTCCACCTGAGATGCAAATCTTAACCGTCCAAGGTTGCCAGCTAACACATGCCAAATCCATGCACGACGCTGGCTGCCAAAACGAAGGGTTGCAATAATCAACATCTGCCCTTCCTTCTGAGATGCAAATATCATCCACACAAGTTCGCCACCTAACGCATGCCAACTTACAACCCAAAGCCAAACATCACGGTTCATGCAAAACTTAATTTTGGTCGTGCCTAACACATGCCAAAGCCATGCACGGCACTGGTTTCCAAAATGAAGGGTGGTAATAATCAACGGCTACCCTTCCATCTGAGATGTGGAACCCAACCGTCCATGTTCGCCACCCAAGGCATGCCAACCATGCCAGCCGCACCACATGTGCCAATGGCATGCCGTGCAACCTTTCTGCGCCAACGCATGCCAACCACGCCGCATGTGCCAATGGCATGTCGTGCCAGCCACATCTCCGCGCCAAGGCATGCCAACCATGCCGCATGTGCCAATGGCATGCCATGCCAGCCACATCTCCGCGCCAAGGCATGCCAACCATGCCACATGTGCCAATGGCATGTCGTGCTGGTCGCGCCAAGGCATGCCAACCAGGCTAGCCGCACCGCTGTGCCAAAACCTTGCCGGCCTTTCCTTCACGACCGTTGGCTGCCAAATCCAAGGGTTGCAATAATCAACGGTCACCTTTCCATCTAAGATGTAGATCTAAGTCGTCCAAGGCCACCAGCTAACGCGTGGAAACCTTTGGCCCAACGCCAAGCCTTAATTTTGACCGCGCCCAAACTATGCCAGAACCATAGCTCTTGACCGCGCCTAAACTATGCCAAAATTACAGCTTGGCCACGCCTAACCATGTCAAAGCCAAGCCGGCCATGCGTTCATGTCGCTGGCTAACAACGAAGGGTTGCAAAAATTAACGGCTACCCTTCCTCTCAAGATGCAAAATCTCGACCGTCGAAGGTCACCACCGAGCCGGCAAGTCTCCCAAGATCAACTTGCCAAACAGCAGCAACATGCTACATGTTTTCCACGAAAACACTCGAGACATCAACGCATGTCACAAACTGGGGGATGCTCATTAGGGTATTGGTTTGGCGGTTTACAGCGTGCGGCGTACACTACGCCCGTTGCAAGACAGTATCATAAGAATGAGGCGGTTAGTAAATACAGGGAGTAATGGTGAAACGCTCTCCTTCGTCATGGAACATCAATTCCAGGCGTTACCGGTTACCACCTCCTCCCATTTACTCATCTGTTTCTATTTCTTACGAGACCAGAGTACGTTTCACTTCGACTTGTATAAATAGGTCTTACTTATTTCCACCGAACAACAAGTTTTGGTCAGGAACATACAACACTCAGAAATCATTTGTTAGCTTTCCCATCTGTTAGATTTCACTTTCTGATACAAGTCATCCCACAACTACTCTTCCATAATCAACTATTCTGGTCTCAACACTCTCTTCGCTTCCCTCCCCAAAACCAACCCTTCTCCTTCACTTTGTGACCGAATCAAGTCTGGAACGGCCGTTTCTTGGTTTAGGATGGATTTGTACATATTGATCTCTCGAATCTAAAGTACTCCCTTGCAGTACATTGTTTAGGGTTTAGACTCGTTTCTCACCCACAACACATAAAATTACCGAAACCAGCAGAAACTGTTTTTACCCTCAAACATGAGGAAACCGCAAATGCATAAAAACACCAGAACCTAGTCCAGATTTGAACACCACACTGTATTAAGACGCTACAGACTCTAGCCTACTACAAGTTAACTTCGAATTGGAATGTAGTTGAGACCTAACCAATCTCAGTCCACAGAGTCAGATTGAGACAGACACAGACTTATGAGGTGTTAAACGTGTTTGCCTGCTCTGATACCAATTGAAAAAGCGTGAGTCTAACAACCACACCCAATATTTCGTTTCAGCAATCTGTATGGACTAACTTCAATATAATTCCAAGAGAATCAACTAGACAGTCAAACTCAATCCAAGAAAATATATCCAAGAGTTATATCTCAATTTCTCAAATCAATCTGCAATCGAACGGATAGAAATCTATGAGCCAGATCAATATGAGAAATAAATTGGATGGTACCAAAAACCAATATCCAAACGTCAATCAATTTTAATCAACAACCAAAGGTTGGATTCACCAATTGATTGAACTACACACAACCTGTGATATTTCAATTATATAGAAAATATAATGCGGAAAAAAAAATAACACAGACACCAGAAGTTTTGTTAACGAGGAAACCGCAAATGCAGAAAAACCCTGGGACCTAGTCCATATTTGAACACCACGCTGTATGAATCCTCTACAGACTCTAGCCTACTACAAGTTAACTTCGGACTGGAATGTAGTTGAGCCCTAACCAATTATATCATACTGATTAAGGTACAATTGCGTTCCTTACGTTTCTGAATCCCAGCAGGACTCTATGCACTTGATTCCCGTAGATGATCTCACCCACAACTAAGAGTTGCTATGACCCAAAGTCGAAGACTTGATAAACAAATCTGTCTCACACAGAAAATTCTGTTGAATAGATAAATCTGTCTCCCACAAAAATACCTACTAGTTTTTGTTCCGTCTTTTGATAAATCAAGGTGAACAGGAACCAATTGATACACCATACTTATATTCCCGAAGAACAGCCTAGTAATATTAATCACCTCACAATAATCTTAACTGTATGGTAGCGGAACAAGATATTGTGGAATCACAAAGAATGAGACAATGATCTTTGTGATTACTTTTTATCTTACCTGTCAGAGATTAAATTTCGAGCAAATCTTAGAGAAGATAGTACTCAATAAGATAGAATAAAGTAAGAACAGAACACACAACTACAAAGAAAATAGTTGGGTTTGGCTTCAGAATCCCAATGAAGTCTTTAAGTCAACCTATAATGGTTTTAGGATAAACCTAGGTTAAAGGAGAATCGACTCTAGTCGCAACTAGTATCACATAGGAGGTGTCGGGATTAGGTTTCCCAGTTGTTAGAGTTTTCCTTTATATAGTGAAAAGATGAGGGTACCCAAATATACCTCAATCTAAATCTTTTCCACCTATAAGTCCTTTCTCCGAAAGTGATTGTCTATGGACCAAGTCAAGACAATACAACTAATCGGTTCACACTTCGTGTGAACGTCTATGTATACGAGATAGAGACAATACGACAACAAGATAACTTGCGTGATTGACTATGGATACAAGATCGAGGCAATCCAACAACGAAGTATGTTTACTTGATAAATGGTTCGGACTTAACCAAGCACAATAGGATTACTATCAAGTAAATAGGAATTAACGTTTGTGTAATTTACCTTAAATTATAACAAAAACAATTATAATTGCGGAAAATGAAAGTAAATGACACGACAAGATTTTGTTAACGAGGAAACCACAAATGAAGAAAAACCCCGGGACCTTGTCCAGAATTGAATACTCTCAGGATCAAGCCGCTATACAAAATCAAACCAACTTCATATAGTTGAGACCAAACAACTAAACCTACAGTTCACCTAGTTCTGTCTGTATTCTCACGCCTCCGACGTGTAGTAAGTCACGTACTTGGAACAATTCCTTTGGTTTGTATTCCAAATAGTAAAGGAACAACAAATCTGTTCAGTAACAACTCTTTTCAACCAAGTGATATGAGTTCGACAAAAGGCTCTTCCTTTTATCCAAATAAACTCCTTTGTCATGTCCTTAGATCTATCTAGTAACAACTACCAAAGTAATTGTCAAGATTTTGCAATCAATACTTTGAATCACAAAGAATTGTATTGATGCTGATCTACTCAACCAATCAATCCAATCTACCACAAGGATAAAACGATTACAGTTGTATCCTCTTTACCCGAAACAAGTATTGTGCACACCAAAGATTATGAACCCAAATCAGAAATCTTCTTTGTCTTCAAATCTTCTTAGATCTTCAATAAACACCTGCACACACACGGAACGGAGTCTGTTAACAATGGATTATCACAAGACGTTGTTAGATCTACAAACAGTCTAAAGATCCCCGTCGAAACTTCGATCTAGTTTGAGTGAATCTTATATCAGAAGAGAAGATTCTCAAGCATAAACAAACTAGGTGCAATCAAAATTCAACAACCGTTAGTCAATCAAATCAATCGAAAACAAAAGATAAACCGCAATTATCTAGTTTCCCACCAGCGGTACTAATAGAACTTTTCAATCCCAAAGAAGTCTTTAAACCGAGCGGTCGTAAGAGATTTTGCCTAATTAGGTTACTTTCCTCTCCGATAGGCGGCTCCACCAGTATCAACACAACTAGGTGGTTTTGTTGGCTCTGAGGATTAGTTTGCCCGAAATGTAAACTTTGATATTTATAGACCAAGGAAGTTTGGACACCAAGGAATTTCCAGAACCGAAAATATTCTCAAGATATGCAATAAATTACCAAATTCGGTTTCCATAATTCCTGGAAATGCTTTGTCCAAATATTGACCGAAATCTCTAAGAAAATCTCAAATTAGTAAATACACATTACTAATTTTTATTTTCCAAATATAAAATTAAAAACCTTAATTAAAAGATTCTCAATTTATTTTCGATCCAGGATTCTCCTTTAGCTATTAAGGAATATTTTTGAACAATATAAGATAAGCGTTACTGCATATGTTCAAAGTATGTCGACATATTTACTTTATACGTCCTTTTTAATACTTACAATCTTGGAATCGATTTTCCACACTTCCAAACAAGTTTAGAATTGGTTCATCTGACTTCCAAGAACTATGTGATTGGTTATCCTATCAAATCACCAAACATGGGTTTCACGGTTCTACCAAAACAAGTTTTGTTTCTACCTCCATGTGGGTACTAGAATTAGTCATGCTAGTTACCAAAACTTGGTTGACTAGGTACTAGGATCGGTTCCAACATATATATGGTATCTAACTTGTATTTGTTGCACATGTCCATAGGATCGGTTCCCAATATCTAAAAACGTATTGCACATGTTCATAGGATTGGTTACCAATAACTAGAAACTTGTTGCACCTCTTACAAGGATAGATTCCTCTCTTGTGATCGGTTGCACCTCTTACTAGGATCGGTTTCCCTTTGCCTAGATTTGGTCATACCAATAACACTAAATCGATCATATCGTCTCAGGTGATTACTTAAGATCGGTTTCACTAATAAAAGTCATACCAATACAAAAGTCAGGCCTTGTGAATAGTTTTACCAAGAACATAATCAAGTCATGAGCGATTATACTAATCACACATATTGGTGGTTCAAAAGATATGCAATGAATAACAATACCAATAAGCCTAGCGATTTCCTTTTCGATTCACAAAACAATTTCATGAATTTACTTCTTTTAAATGAATGTAAAACATTGTTTCCTAGGATGAAGTCTTCACCTCATACCCATACATAATCACAATAGCATTCAAACGGTTATGTCGGTGTCTTATATACGAAGTTCAAAAGATAAGCGTTATACTTCGTATTATATTCCTTAATACTACGTCTAACTAGAGTATAATCATTCGTAGCTTCGCAGTTATGTTTTCAATATGCACGACTTGAAAGATACGTTAAGGAATGAAACAGTTCAAGTAAAATATTACTAACCTCAAGTGGAAGGATGATGTCGACGTTGTAGCTCCGTACTTCTTCACATTCTTCGAGTCTTCATGTAATACTTGTAATGTCTCATATCCTAATACTTTCAAGCTAACCTATACAAAGTTTACTCTAATATATAATCAAGCGACTCTTTAAATGAGTTTTGGTTCACTAAAACATGACAACCAAACTTGACATACCAACGCTTGGCGGGTTCAACCGAGCTATGCTCTAACATATAGTCTTCAAATCAGGGTTTACAATCAATGTTACCTTGGTAACAAAGCATTCAATAGTCGTCGTTAGATGAAAAGATGATTAGATTCAAGCTAATATCTTTCAACCGTTAGATTGTTTTAGCTTGTTACACACAAATGAAATGTACTTTTATTTAGATATGGGTAACCGTACCTAAACGTGTACACATAGTTGGCTCAACAATAGTTAGCTGAAGTTAACCATATGAACACTTTCATATCAACCTTGTTCATCTTAAACATAACTATTTCAAATGACTCAAATGAAACTAGTTATAGAGTTTTTCAATTATTTATATTCTCATAGAAGTATACAAGACACAATTGAAGCAAAATCGGTTTTGATTCACTCGAATCGATTCATGAACATTATAGCCACGGTTTGCAAAGATTGCATTCCTTAATAAATAAATGTATTTGTTCATGAGTATGTAAACATACTGTTGATGGTGGTTTTTAGCTTAGGGTTAAAATCGTAAAACCCTAGGCAGATAATGACGTCACGGAACTTGAGTAATAATGTCTTCACCAAGCGCATTTATTGAACCCTTTAATATGTCTACGTAAGAATCACTAGGGTACCTTATATATATATATATATACGTGTGTCATGTTCCACGACAGAACCCTCAGTATTGACCGACATCATCTTAGTACATACCAGACCATAATTATCACGGCACGGGGTCAATGGCAAACGATCCCAGCCACGTCTCCGCACCAAGCCATGCCAGCCGCAACACCGTGTCAATGGAAAACCATTCCATCCACGTCTCCACGCCAAGGCATGCCAACCATGCCAGCCGCACCACCGTGCCAATGGTAAACCATGTCAGCCACGTCTCCGCGCCAAGGCATGCCAACCATGCCAGCCGCACCAGGCATACCATGTCAGCCGCACCACATGTGTCAATGGCATGCCGTGCAACCTTTCCACGCCAAGGAATGCCAAACATGCCACATGTGCCAATGGCATGTCGTGCCAACCGCATCTGCAATCCCAACATGCCATGCACGACGCTGGCTGCCAAAACGAAGGGTTGTAGTAATCAACGGTTTCCCTTCCTTCTGAGATGAAAATCTTAGCCACACAAGTTCGCCACCTAACGCATGGCAACTTGTGGCCCAAATCCAAACATCACGGTTTATGTAAACCCTAATTTTGGATGCGCCTAACACATGCCAAAGCCATGCACGACGCTGGCTGCCAAAACGAAGGGTTGCAGCAATCAATGGCTGCCCTTCCTTCTGAAATACAAATCTCAGCCACATAAGTTCGCCACCTAACACATGGCAACTTTCAGCCCAAGTCCAAACATCACGGTTTGTGCTAAACCCTAATTTTGGTCGTGCCTAACACATGCCAAAGCCATGCACGATGTTGGCTACCAAAACGAAGGGTTGCAGTAATCAACGGCTGCCATTCTATCTGAGATGCAGATCTCAAACATCCAAGATCTCCACCCAAGGAATGCCAACCATGCCAGTCGCACCACATGTGCCAGTGGAATGTCGTGCCTCATCTCCGCGCCAAGGCATGCTAACCATGCCACATCTTCCAATGGAATGTCGTGTCATCCACATCTCCGCGCCAAGGCATGCCGAACATGCCACATGTGCCAATGGCATGTCGTGCCATCCACATCTCCGTGCCCAGGAATGCCGACCATGCCGCATGTACCAATGGCATGTCGTGCCAGCCACATCTCCGCGCCAAGGCATGCCAACAATGCCACATGTGCCAATGGCATGCCGTGCCAGCCACATCTCCACGCCAAGGCATGACAACCACGTCGCATGTGCCAATGGTATGTCGTGCCACATCTCTGCGCCAAGGCATGCAAACCATGCCGCATGTGCCAATGGCATGCCGTGCCAGCCGCATCTCCGCGCCAAGGCATGCCAACCATGCTGCATGTGCCAATGGCATGCCATGTCGCATCTCCACGCCAAGGTATGCCAACCACGTCGCATGTGACAATGGCATGTCGTGCCACATCTCCGCGCCAAGGCATGCTAACCATGCCACATGTGTCAATGGCATGACGTGCCAGCCGCTTCTCCGTGCCAAGGCATGCCAACCATGCCACATGTGCCAATGGCATGTTGTGCCAGCCACATCTCCGCGCCAAGGCATGCCAACCATGCCAGCCACATCGCTGTGCCAAAACTATGCCTGCCTTTCCTTCACGTCGTTGGCTGCCAAAATGAAGGGTTGCAACAATCAACGGCCACCCTTCCATCTAAGATGCAGATCTTAGACGTCCAAGGTCGCCAGCTAACGCGTGGCAACCTTTGGCCCAATGCCAAGCCCTAATTTTGGTCGCGCCCAAACTATGCCAAAACTATAGCTCTTGGCCGCGCCTAAACTATGTCAAAATCATAGCTTGGCTACGCCTAACCATGTCGAAGCCATGCCGACCATGCTTTCATGCCGCTGGCTACCAAACGAAGGGTTACAATAATCAATGGCTACCCTTCCTCTCAAGATGCAAAATCTCGACCGTCGAAGGTCACCACCGAGTCGGCAAGTCTCCCAAGCTTAACATGCCAAACAGCAGCAACATGCTACATGTTTTCCACGAAAACACTTGAGACATCAACGCATGTCACAAACTGGGGGACTCTCATTAGGGTATTGGTTTGGCGGTTTACAACGTACGGCGTACACTACGCCCGTTACAAGACAGAGTCATAAAAATGAGGCGGTTAGTAAATACAGGGAGTAATGGTGAAACGCTGCCCTTCATTATGGAACATCAATTCCAGGCGTTACCGGTTACCACCTCCTCCCATTTACTCATCCGTTTCTATTTCTTACGAGACCAGAGTACGTTTCACTTCGACTTGTATAAATAGGTCTTACCTATTTCCACCGAACAACAAGTTTTTGGTCAGGAACATACAACACTCAGAAAACATTCGTAAGCTTTCCCATCTGTTAGCTTTCCACTTTATGATACAAGTCGTCGAACAACTACTCTTCCAGAATCCACTATTCTGGTCTAAACACTCTCTTCGCTTCCCTCCCCAAAACCAACCCTTCTCCTTCACTTTGTGACCGAAGAAAGTCTGGAATGGCCATTTCTTGGTTTAGGCCGGATTTTTACAAATTGATCTCTCGAATCTAAAGTACTCCCTTGCAGTACATTGTTTAGGGGTTAGACTCGTTTCTCACCCACAACACATAAAATTACCGAAACCAGCAGAAACTGTTTTCACACTCAAACAATTGGAGACCACAGTGGGATATCAATCTCTCGGTTGCAATATCGATTTCCACTTTCCAGTATCACCTTTCAGTTTCAACTTCAACATGGTGGAACTCAGATCCGGATCAGCTGCAAGCTCCGAGAACACCAACGCGGAATCTATCCCTGGTGTTAACGCTCCTTCCAGCGGCATCACTACACAACCTGATGATCCCAGCAGAACTGAAAGCACTCTTTCAGGTGTTACACCACCAATCACCAGGGCCAGAGCCGCTGTCTCCTCTAATGCATCTGCGCAACCTGCTAATCCTGGCAGCACCGAAAGCTCTCCTTCGGGTGTTACACCGCCAGTTACCAGGGCCAGAGCTGCTGCTACCACCCCTAATGCTTCGTCAAGCATGACGCCTCCAACCGCCACTAGGACTCCAGTTACCCCACCAACGGGACGAGAAACCAGGGTATCCAGAGGGAGCCGACCCTATATCACCATCGTCGATTTGATGGAACGACAGTAGGTTCTTGATAGAGCCCGGACGGACATGGTCTCGACTCAGAAATAAGTACTCGTCTTCCTCAAGGCCCTGACAGAATGGCTACCACAGGAATCACGCCATCCAGATCCAATGGGAAACGCCTCCAACACCCCTGGCGCCGGCACATCAGCAGAGCGCACCTCCGCGGACGAAGAGATTCGTGCCAGAAACCCATTGGAGAGAAATCAGCCATCCAATTTTGTCATACGTGAGGATTTGGAGCAACTTCTTCAGGATAGAGTCAAAATTAATGAAATAGAAATGCTTCAGCATCAACCCCCTTACCCACCTGAAATACAGAGAATTCCTCTACCAAGAGGATACTCTTCTCCTCAATTCACTCTGTACGACGGCACCGGAAATGCACGTGACCATATCTCTCGATTCCTGGAGTCCCTAGGAGAACACGAATACAATCACGTTCTTCGTCTGAGGGAGTTTTCGAAATCGCTTACCCGAAGAGCATACACGTGGTACAACAGCATCGCGCCAAACAGCATCCCCAACTAGGGTGACATGATTACCGCTTTCTACAAGAAATATTTCTTCGTGTCTGAACAAGTTACCTTCTCGAATCTAGGAAGGATGTTCCAACGAGATAACGAACATCCGAATGATTTTGTCAAAAGATTCAGTATTCAATCGCTAGATTATCATGACCCGAACGTGACCAAACAACAACTGGTGAATTCCTGCATCAATGGTATGGCTCCCATCTATCGCGCCTTACTAGAGAACTTGCGATTCAAGGCGTTCTCTGAACTCCATGAGGCCGCCAAACGATCGGCCACGAAGGCACTAGCATTGCTATAAAGAACCAGGCCAGTCAGAAACGAAGACGCACGCGAAACCCGAGGAAGTAGACGTCTCGTAAACAAGCAATACAACTCTGGTCCCTCCTCCGTGAGCGTAGTAGACGAATGAGGAAAAAGGAAGACCCCAAAAGCAGATCAACATCCTAAGCGCGCAGCACCAGCACAACGATCAGCTCCGCCACGGAGGGACGCCGCTAAGGCTACCATGCGTCATCATGAATTTGGAGAAGATTGGTAGGTTCGGAAACCTACAATAATAATACTGCAAGTGTACAGTGTCTAACTAGTAGATAATGGCAAATACAGGTCATTCCCACGAGGAGTGCGAAAATACTACTACTAACTAATACCAAAAACTAACAAATCAATAAGGTGATGTTTGGCGATTTTTTAGATATTCGGGACAAAATGAAATAATAAATAATTCAAAAAATAAACAAAATGGGTGACGGGTTGTTAAGGTTTTCTATTTCTACCAATTCAATCATATAAACTCGACTAATCTCTATTTATTACTCAAGACAAATTTCGAAATCAATCTCATGTCTCGGAAGATAATATGTTTAAATTCTAAAATATGGTTTCTCCGCTGTAATTTCCTTCGCTTCACGGGTAATGATTCTAAAGTATTACATATCAATTCTAAAGCATATTGCGTCAAAGAATTTAACCAAGCACGCTATATCAATTGAAAAGTATAAGTAATCAAGAAAATCACATAATCGATTAAACACCAAGCTATATGAAGAGAAATCACTAATCAATGAATCATTATTGGAAATATCATCGTAGAGTTCATATAAATAAATTGGCTTCAATCTAAACCCTAACAAACAACTTAGCAAACCATGAGAAAACAAAACTCAAATACACCAAACCTTTGTTGCCTCTTCTCTCTGTCAACGGCTCTGCGGCCGCCTCCCCTCTCAAATAGTCGACACCCCTTCTTATAACCTTCACTTTCTTTTATTTCATTAATCAAAGAATCAAAATAAATTATTCTATGAAAATATATTGCATGCAAGTTGATGGCATCATCAGTATCTTTCCCCAAATAGTATTGCCACCTCGTTCTTATAATGAAATAATAATCTCTCCTTATTTCCAAAATCTCCCAAATGAAGAAAGAGTTACTTTATTTCCAAAATAATCTCACGTGTAAATATTCCTCAATTAATTATTCACATGGAAAATAAATTATCTTTCCCGGTGGAATATATTTGTAGTAAAGAAAGAAATATAAAATACTCCCATTTTCAGTTTGCATGTGCCCACCCCACTTTGATTTCAATTCATTTGCTGAGTTTGTGCCTCGCCTATGAAACAATTTTATGCTGCTGATATATATGGAGATACCAGGACATCTACATTTTGTCATTTTTTTCATTGTGGTTGTTGATATATCGAAATACCAGGCCAACCTCATTTCATCATTGTGGTTGCTGATATATGGAAATACCAAGCCAACCCTATTTCGTAATTGTGGTTGCTGATACATGGAAATACCAGGCCAACCCGGCTGCTGATACATGGAAATATCAGGCCAGCATAATAAGTGCTACTGATACATAGAAATACCAGGCCAGCATAATTGATCATTGTGGTTGCTGATACATGGAAATACCATGCCAACCACATTTCATCATTGTGGTTGCTGATATATGGAAGTACCAGGACAACCACATTTTTCCATTTTCGTCGCAAACACCATTAAGTCTCACATTTTGTTGTTTATTCGCTGGATGATCGAATTCACTTGTACTTTCTACGAAAACACTAAAATAGTATTAGTAACTAAAATATTGTATCATAGCTAATATAAATATGGGTATAAAATGTGACATATACATGCTTATCAACACCCCCACACTTATATTTTGTTAGTCCTCGAGCAAAACAGAGATATTATGCAATTGATTTTTATTTTTTTAAATTCTAAGAAAAGTGAAAACCTGCAAAAATATGGATAATTACCCACTCCCCCACACTTAAACATTACATTGTCCTCAATGTAATTGAGTCATCCAACGTAGAAAATTAAGATGGGAAATACAAAAATAAAAGATAGAGTAGAGGGAACAAATCTGATGGGTTGAATCCCATGAAGCGAAATGTATTTGTTTCCCAACTTTCCAATAGCATGTATTCTCAAACAAGGTGAGGTTGGTACCCTAAAGTAAACATCCAATCATATATATAGAGTCTAGAAAGTTGAGGATCATCCCAACTAATCTGGTGAGCTGAAAATATGCACCTGCAAATACTATAAACCTCCAGAAAGATGTTTAAATTCATTCCCACTAGAAAATTATAAGTGCAAATTACATCACTCCCATAAGCAACAGGTTTAGATTGTTTGACAATTTCTATTCGCAGAGCACTCTCTAAATCAGGTTCTAAATCAGCTGAAATGATTTCTGCAGCTAGTATTGGTTCAAATTCATCCGCGGAGCAATAGCTCAATGGAGAAATAATATCACGACTCGTCGACCCATTATCATTTAAAACGGTTTTATTATCAATATCATCAAGACAAAAAAATTCAGAACTTAATGACTTAAGGGTCAAGGTCGGAGCTTTCTCGTCTAATAGAACTAGTCGAGACTCTGACAAAATTAGAGGTTCTAGTTTGGGTTTCCATTTATTAGTGTCTAGCAGTGGTGTGGAGTCTAATAAGGCATTGACTTAACATATAACACTATCATCATCAAAATCATACCCAAAATAAGCTAAGCAAACCTCTAGTGGATCTTCCAAGTGGCTCTTGCAAAAGCTTTGCGAGTGCATCTTTTCGCTGGTAGCACTTCAAACTAAGGTACCTGGAAATTTCCAAGAAAACAGCGTAAAAAGAACTAAAAGAAAACTAAAAGAAAAATAAAAATAAATTATGTACAGAAAAAACTTTTAAAAAAATAAACTATGTACAAGATATCAATCAGAGAGTATTACGCAACCACTCCCCGGCAGCGGCGCCAAAAACTTGGTAGGTTCGGAAACCTACAATAATAATAATGCAAGTGCACAGTGTCTAACTAGTAGATAATGGCAAATACAGGTCCTTCCCACGAGGAGTGTGAAAATACTACTACTAACTAATACCAAAAACTAACAAATCAATAAGGTGATGTTTGGCGATTTTTCAGATATTCGGGACAAAATGAAATAATAAATAATTCAAACAATAAACAAAATGGGTAACGGGTTGTTAAGGTTTTAAATTTCTACCAATTCAATCATATAAACTCGACTAATCTCTATTTATTACTCAAGACAAATTTCGAAATCAATCTCATGTCTCGAAAAATAATATGTTTAAATTCTAAAATATGGTTTCTTCGTTGTAATTTCCTTCGCTTCACGGGTAATGATTCTAAAGTATTACATATCAATTCTAAAGCATATTGCGTCAAAGAATTTAACCAAGCACGCTATATCAATTGAAAAGTATAAGTAATCAAGAAAATCACATAATCGATTAAACACCAAGCTATATGAAGAGAAATCACTAATCAATGAATCATTATTGGAAATATCATCGTAGAGTTCATATAAATAAATTGGATTCAATCTAACCCCTAACAAACAACTTAGCAAACCATGAGAAAACAAAACTCAAATACACCAAACCCTTGTTGCCTCTTCTCTCTGTCAACGGCTCTGCGGCCGCCTCCCCTCTCAAATAGTCGACACCCCTTCTTATAACCTTCTCTTTCTTTTATTTCATTAACCAAAGAATCAAAATAAATTATTCAATGAAAATATCTTGCATGCAAGTTGATGGCGTCATCAGTATCTTTCCCCAAATAGTATTGCCACCTCGTTCTTCTAATGAAATAATAATCTCTCCTTATTTCCAAAATCTCCCAAATGAAGAAAGAGTTACTTTATTTCCAAAATAATCTCACGTGTAAATATTCCTCAATTAATTATTCACATGGCAAATAAATTATCTTTCCCGGTGGAATATATTTATAATAAAGTAAGAAATATAAAATACTCCCATTTTCAGTTTGCATGTGCCCACCCCACTTTGATTTCAATTCATTTGCTGCGTTTGTGCCTCGCCTATGAAACAATTTTATGCTGCTGATATATATGGAGATACCAGGCCAGCTACATTTTGTCATTTTTCTCATTATGGTTGCTGATATATGGAAATACCAGGCCAACCTCATTTCATCATTGTGGTTGCTGATACATGGAAATACCATGCTAACCCGGCTGCTGATACATGAAAATACCAGGCCAGCATAATAAGTGCTGCTGATATATAGAAATACCAGGCCAGCATAATTGATCATTGTGGTTGCTGATACATGGAAATACCAGGCCAACCACATTTCATCATTGTGGTTGCTGGTATATGGAAGTACCAGGCCAACCACATTTTTCCATTTTCGTCGCAAACACCATTAAGTCTCACATTTTGCTGTTTATTCGCTGGATGATCGAATTCACTTATACTTTCTACAAAATTACTAAAATAGAATTTGTAACTAAAATATTGTATCATAGCTAATATAAATATGGGTATAAAATGTGACATATACATGCTTATCAAAGATGTCTTGGATTTCCCGTTCCTGATCAAGGAAGTGATCGAACTATTAGAGGCATGGATCCAGGACGATGTCATCAGACTACCACCTCCCAAACGCCCACCGACCGAAGCAGAGATGGAGCACCCCAAATACTGCCGCTATCACCGGTTCGTTCACCACCCGACCAACGACTGCAACAGACTAAAGCATATCTTCAAGGAGAAAGTAGAGGCAGGGGAACTTCAGCTGGGAAATGAGGGAGTGCATAGATATCCCCTTCCAGTCAGGAATTGCGAGATCTCTGGGGACTCCGTAAACAAAACTGTACAAACCATGATGCACCATGTGTGCGAAATTCTCTACTTTTCCAAGGCGCGGCGTCAAGATATCTTCACGGCTCTCAATCGTGTCGTGTCGGGCAAACGGCTTTTTCCTACTACGGAAGCCGCACCAAGAGCCCAAGATCTCTCAAGAAGCGGTACTGAAAAGCACAACTGGGGACTGCTGACCATGACCTATTTAAGAGGTATTGAATTGGGTAACACACTAATCGACGCGGCCTCTAACTTCAGCATCGTTACCTTCAAGACTCTGAAAGCTACGGGAATTTTGAAGAAAGAGGCTACCCATTCCCCGTCCGTAATCAATAACCCGGAAGGGGAAGCCTTGAACGCGTACGGCTACATTAACCTCGAGATCAAGATAGGAGACGCTATAACGCATAGCAAGTTCCATATTGTCAAAGAACTAGGTTACGACATGATCCTGGGGCACTCGTGGGTACTCGATAACAAAGCGAAACTGGGAACATCTCCTCTGCCGATGTCGACACCCGAAAGAATCTCCAACAAGCCGTTCAACCTGCTGTCGTATCAGCGACTTACCAACAGAACTCGATCACCCGGAGAAATCCCGTTGGCGCTGACTCATAGATTCTAAACGCAAGTAAGTTTGGTCGAACGATCTTCTCTACAACCAGTCATTTCTTCTCTTACCCCGTCATGGGGACTCAGTACGATTACCAGCACGGACGCTGTCAAGAGATGTGATTGGGGCGCTGGGCCATTCAAACGCTTCGCCAAGAATTTGGAAGCTGCAGTCGAAACCGACGAGACCAAGATTCAAATGGTTATACAACACCCGAACTCGTTTCAAATCGGAGATATGTTGGTCAAAGAGACCTCGTTTTAAGTCAGAAAGATGACGATAAAGATAGCTGTTCGAACCAATTTTCCCAATGAAAAAGAAGACGAGTCGTATCTGGTGGCAGACGTCCTTCTGGGTGGTTATTGGAAGCTCATTAACACCGACAATCTGGAGGGTGTGATAGTTCACTCGCGATGTCTCAAGCCTTTCAATACCTAAGGCGTTGTACTACTTTCTCTTCCAGCACTCTTCCTTTAGTATTTTCTTCAGCAATTTCTTTTTCCACTTATTATTTGTATCCCCCCGAGATGAATGCACCGCTTGCATTCTTCATTAGGGTTTCGTTTTTTATTTAAAGCATACCTTTTCTTCCAAATGAGTCTTCCGAATCTCAGGAAAAAAAAACACACATACGAAATAAATCCCAAATCATTGAGAAACCATTAACCATCAAGGTCACAACCAGAAAAGCCGAAACCCTGCCAGAAATACCTTATTCAATTATCCAAAGCTTTGACGAGAATAATATACGGACATGGAAAGTCGAACAACCTATTCTAATGGAAGATTTGGGTCTTTAAAATAATAAGTTTTATTCAAAGATGAGAAGCTGCAAGCGGGATGCTAATTGGCGAAACTCTAACTTCGCCACGAATACAAAGAAGGCAAAAAAGAGTCTGCAAAGAATCAAGAAGACTACGCAACAAATAGAAACAATAAAAAGGAGAATCTAGTCATCGAAAGCTGGTGCATGAGTTTCCAATGCCTCGATCAGAGCTCTTTCAAGCACTTTCCCCGACAATCTCTCGGGCAGCAAAGGTTCCATCCAAAATCCGCATCAGCAGTAGCAACCTCAATATCCCACCCGAAAATCGTCTCAGCAGCAACAACGTCCGTCTCCTTCCAGACGTCCGCTTCAACAACCGACCTAGATATGCCACCATGACTCCCTCGACGTTACCGACAACAGTTTCGGCATCTACACCGAAAGTTGTTTCAGTTTCATCAAACGCAGCGTCATCTTCCTCGAAAGTCTTCTCAACGATCTTTCGAGGAGGATTTCCCGATTCATCCGCGTCAGAATCAAGGATTATGACGCCGTATTGGACAAGAGAGTTATGTTGGCTTTCCCCTGAAAGTTTCACAAACTTAGTCTTCCGTCGCTTCAACCGAGAGGCGAACTGTTCCGCCCTAGCACTGGGCCATGAAGAAGTTTTGTTGCACTGAAACCTCTCAATGCACCAGGATGCTTCGTCACCTTCCCATTCCTCCTCCATGTTCACCAAAGCCAAGAAGGTCTGAACACGCACCCGTACTTTGCCCAGATAGGTAGACGGTATTCCTGAATAATTCCACCAGCTTCACGGAACAAAGATTCAATTCTATCTAATGCTTCCTCATGAGAAGAAAACTGGTCTTCGCCGATTTCAAAGTTTCTCTCCGAAGAGTTAGAGGTACGGTTATCACTGGAGGATCCCATTATGTGCTACAAAACCAGAGAGTGAGGTAAGTTTTCACCATGTCTACACCAGCAACCTACATAAGAAAGAAGACGAAATGGGAAACCATGAGAAAACATGAGGCGATACCTGTAAATAGGATGGGCACGATTTCAGGACGACCTGTGCGAATGAAGGATGCAAGATCATCTCTTATATCCAAAAGAGCGATGAAGTCCCGAAAATGAAAGCTTTTTACTGAATTAAGGCGTGACATCAAGTTTTAATTAAACCTTATTCTACCGTCCAATATAAGGAAAAGTCTCATGCCTGGCCGTGCAAGATAACTAGGGTTTGGTGAGAAAATGTCCAAGTATGTGTTTGAGACATACTTGCCCGCGTTGTTGCTTCTCTGCCACCAACACCGAGACTTGAAAAACCGGCAACGTAACATGAGGAGAATGAGTAACGTCCCCTTTTTTATGGCAAAAGTGAAATACCTTCACCGACAGTTAAGGTTCAAACGAGCAAAGTTTATCAACCTCTAAAGTTAGCACACACGGATCGAGGTAAGAACATTCCATCTGTTTGCCACTATTGCTGAAATAAAGGTCACCTGGAAAGGAGATGTCGTTTCCTTATAAGGAATGAGAAACTTCATGATGTTCTTGTTTGGGCATCACAAGAAGTTGTGAAACCAAGATCATACATTAAGACTGATCCTCTTAACATTACAGGTTGCACTTTTCCAACCTTTAGGCAAAGGAATCAGTGCTATGATAGACCTAGAATTGCCTATAAACGTCATACGAATCCTTTTCACAATCCTAATTGTTATCAAAAGGATAACTTCGTAAAGACGAACACAAGATCCGATGCTCCCAATTGGAGAAAGACTAACTTGCAAAAGAATAGTCAATCCAATTCTCTTCCGAGAATTCTAGAAGAGAGTGATGGGAAGAAGGTTCCGACTGTTCCTAAACGCACTCAAAAGTGGATACCGAAGAAAGACAATGATTTTTTGAGTGTGAAAAGGAATGATCTTCCATAAAACTCCATGAATATGGAAAAGGCAGTATCCATGATGTTGGAACTTAACAAGTTTTTTGGAAAAATGGAATTGGATGTGAAAGTTTCTAAAAGTGATCTCTTTCATGATAATCCAAAGGTCACTTGTGGTGGGCAAGACTTTGTTCACCCCAACGCAACTTGATTGTGTTGGAAGTGCATCCTCACCAACGAATTCCCTGCTTTGTATATGGTGAGGGAAGCACAAGAATTGGGGCACACAGATTATGTTCGGTAAGGCGGTAGAATTCGATTTGATTCATCTAAAAAGGTATGTCTATACACTTGAGCAAGATTTGTACTTTTATTTTCTTAGAGAACTTATAGTGATTCACGTACCTTTCTTATCGTTATTTTCTACCTAACTTGATCTGTGTTTAAGGTTCTTAAATGTTTAGGTTTGAAAATAATAGTTCAGGATGTTTGGACTTCACGGTACACATACCAGGTATGAATAACATGATTTAAAATCAAAATTCAGGGGTTTAAGTTCGCGGACTTGAAAAATTCGTTTGCAGACCCGTATGCATATTTTCCTGTAGACGTCGATATTCGGTCAACTTGTTCTGGCCGTCACTTCTTCGTCCGAACTCGGAATGAACTCATTCCTTTTGCATTCTCTTCCTCTTTGAATTTTTTTCAAAATGGAGATGAGAAACCTTGAATTTAGATGACTGAATATTGGTATTTGTGCTGTCTCTTGTTTTTGAGTGTTTTTCTCCGTTTTTTTGCACTTGTTCCACTTCTCTTGGACTTGGGCACTTGGATTCATGGAATAGTACTATTCTAATCTCATTTGTAGCTTTAACAAGAATGTTTTTGGTGAATCACAAATAAGGAAGTTCAATAATGGGCAGTAGTACGCATTACTATGGGATTTTTGAATGTTCACAATCATGGTGCATGGTCGTTAATGACTTTGTATGTTCCTCTTTGAGAATCTTTTTATACGCCTTTGGTAGCTATTATTGGTGTAAATACGGGAGAAAAAGATTGATTCTACCCTCTAAGGACAAATCATCTTATATGTGCATTACGAGTTTGTCCTGTTGCCTAGGAAACTTCTTATGAGAATTTATTCTCATTTTTGAGAAGGATTACTAGAGTTTGGAATAGCCATTATTATGATTACACATAGCTATGTCCAACGTTTTCATCTTCATGTTTTTAGATTTATTTGTTTAAATTCTAAAATTGTTTGGAAGATGATTTTTGCAGTATTAATCTTTATGATTTTATATATTGCAATATTTCTATGGGATATGTATGTTTGCGTCCGTGAACTTGAAAGTCCCATATTTTGTCAAAAGTAAAGTCGTTTATGATTAGTATTCATGTATTGATTTAAGAATGAATTGACTTTTGACAAATACAAAAGTTAAGACTATATTGTCAATTTATTTGATGGAAAATAGGTTAAATACTTTTGTGGAACAAGGATAAAGTCTATTATGTTGTTATGAAAATAATGATGGAAAATAGATTAGATCCTTGTATGTGTTTGCAGTTTGATCACTACTATGATCCACATCCTGTGTTTACTGCGAGATTCCGTAATATTTTTCTTATGTCGAGTACATAAACGGCTATGCTAATCATGCAATATGAGCCACTAAAGTTTCTTTATCTTTTTTGTATTCCATATGTGTTGATAGTTTTGTCACTAAAATTGACAAAGGGGGAGATTGTTAGAGCATTGCTCAGTCGACCTCGCATGCGTTGTTATCTCAAGCATGTTTGTCAATGTTAGTGATCAAAACTATAAGTCTTGATTTCTATTCTATTATAGCTAAGTCTCGAACTAGGATAGAAAGTGTAGTTGAGCTCAAGGACTTCATGGCGATTCATCATACAAGAAGAAGAACTACTCAAGGAACCGGTGGAACTTCTCGACAAAAAGGTATGTGAAGACTTGAACTTATCTGTCACTCAAAAGTCTATCTACTCTATCTCCTACTTCTTGAGACAAAAAGTCGTATGCTATATATATAGACTTTATTATACACATTTGGTATTTCGAGCCGAGTATACCTCGCCTATCTATATCTCGAAATATGTGTTGGTAAGCTTTTCGCTTCGATCAAGTTTATCTTTACCTAGTATGTTTCAATCATCTTGAAAATTGCTTTGACGAGAAATGGTGTAACAACTATATAACATCCTCTAAGAATGTTTCAATGATTGGAATGAGAGTTTAGATTACATAACCAATGATGGACATAAGTATTGTTGTGGAAACACATATGTGCATAAGTCCTATTCCTTGAACCAAAGTTTGCGAACTTTGTTGATCAAGAGAAACCGGTGGAATTGGTTTTGCCAAGTCCGCGAACTCAGTTTGCGAACTCAGTCCGCGAACTGACGAAAGTTCTCTTCCCGAGAATTTCTGCTAGAGTTTCAAATTTGTTTGCTTGAGTACAAGTCCGCGAACTGGCATAAGTCTCCTTGCCGAGATTTTCTGCTGAGTTTGGAAACTCTGCCCGGTTGCCCGCGAACTTGTTTGCGAACATAAGTGGGTTATGATCTAAAGATGTGACATGAACATGAAACTTATATTACTAAGGAATTCAGTATGCAAACCGTGGTTATAAAGTTCATGAGCCGATTCATGTGAATCGAATCATCTTTGTTTCAATTGTGTCTTGTGTAGTACATGAGATTTCCTTTCAATTGAACAAATCTCTAACTAGTTCATCTTGAAGTCATTTGAACTAGTTATGGTGAAGAAGAACATGGTTGATATGAAATGCTCATACGGCTAATCATTTGGTTAACTATTGTTGAACCAACGATGTACACGTTTGGGTACGGTTACACAAACCTAGAAGCGTACATGTCAAGTGTGTGTAACAAGCTAAGTTTTCGATCTAACGGTTGAGAAATATTAGCTTGAATCTAAATCAGGTTTTCATCTAACGGTGGATATTGATTGCTTTGGGACCAAGGAAAAACCCTAATTTGAAAGACTATATAAAGGAGACATCTATCCTTGTGCAAAACTAATCCCCACACCTTACGTGTTATACTAGTTTGCGTGCTAGAGTCGTTTCTCCTTTAACCTTTGGTTTTCTTCTTGTAAAACCAGGTTAACGATTTAAAGACTTCATTGGGATTGTGAAGCCAAACCGATACTACTTTATCGTAGTTGTGTGATCTGATCTTGCATCTTCTATCGTGCGAGTAAAATCAGATTGATTAGCTTGAGATTGATATCTCCGATAGGCAAGATATAAAAAGTAATAACAAACATCTTCGTCTCATTGTTTATGATTCCACAACATCTTGTTTCGCTACCATACGATTAAGATTGTTGTGAGGTGATTGATTAATCTAGGCTGTTCTTCGGGAATATAAGACCGGATTATCAATTGGTTCATGTTCACCTTGATTATTATCAAAAGACGGAACAAAACCTTTAGGGTTTATCTGTGTGAGACATATTGATCCTTTGATATACTTGTCTGTGTGAGACAGGTTTGTTTATTGTGAAAGACTGCGATTTTGGGTCGTAGCAACTATTAGTTGTGGGTGAGATCAGCTAAGGGAATCACGTGTGCAGTATCCTGCTGGGATCAGAGGCGTAGGGAGTGCAACTATACCTTGGATCGGTGGGAGACTGATTGGGGTTCAACTACAGTCCAGTCCGAAGTTAGCTTGGAGTAGGCTAGTGTCCGTAGCGGCTTAATACAATGTGTATTCAATCTGGACTAGGTCTCGTGGTTTTTCTGCATTTGTGGTTTCCTCGTTAACAAAACTTCTGGTGTCTGTGTTATTTTTTTTCCGCATTATATATAATTGAAATAATACAGGTTGTGCGTTTAGATTAATCAATTGGAAAGTCTGACCTAACGGTTGTTGATTGATATTGATTGATCCTTGGATATTGGTCTTTGGTACCGTCCAAGTTTATTTCTCTTTAATCGAGACTCGCGGTTTGCTTGAGTAAGATCAAATCGAGAGATTGAGATATTAACTCCTTGAGATATTTTTATCTAGATTGAGTCTGACTGTCTAGTTGATTCTCTAGAAAGTGTTTTGGAGTTAGTCCATAGAGATTATTAAGCGAAATATTGGGTGGTGTTGTTAGACTCCCGCTTTTTCAGGTCTAATACATCCTTTGTCAGGAGTCGTCAATGTATATTTTTCCCATAGTGGTATCACCATGAAAAATCTAATTTGTGATTATAGTGTAAAAGAATCCGGTTTATATATTTTGGATTTTTATTAAGTAAAATATAATCCGTTATAATAAGGTATAAAATCCAATAAATATAGGGTACAAATCTGATTTATAGTTTTTGGATCATTTTCAGGGTAAAAAACATATGGATAATTTTTAACATCATCTTAAAATCTACAAAAGAATTTAGGCTAGACTTGGAATTAATATAAGGTAAAAGAATCTTTAAAATTAATAATCCATCGTATATGCTTCCCTTTAATATCAATAAAATATGGGGAAAAAGATCTAGCACCAGTACAAAATCAGATTATTCCTTTAAGATAATCTATATTGTTTGGTGTATTTGGAATTAAATTAGTATTAATTATTTGGCGATATATGATGTGTTGATAAGGAAACATGCGGTGTAGATTGGGTAGATGGTTGATATACACCCGACAAACGACCCTTATAATTTGTTATGTATAACCGCTGGATTCTCGAGATACGATTCTGGACATCCGAGAATTTATTTTGTATCCTTACGCCCGATCTACACAAAATTTCAAATTTTTGCACCGTTGAATTTTAAAATCAATATTTTTGGACGTGGGATAAAAAAGGATAAAAATAATTTAAAAAAAAAGTGGACAAGCTTGTTCTGATGTGTTTCCCAAAGTTTTGGTATGGGTTAACATTGGGAAACCTTTGATAGACAAACTCCTTGTAAAAGTGGTAAGGTATCCCGGGACGGAAATATTTTTCAGTTACCGAAATCTGCCTTCACAGTTCTGCTATCATTGTTTAAGATTTGGACACAAAGAATCTGGTTGTGATATCATTCAAAATAGATCTTTAGAATACATTTATGATATCTCAATTGATTCACCCTTTCCTGGCGATGATCTTCACTTCCTGAATGACATACAAGTACAAATATGACATCCTAAGAATATCTCAGATTTTCATGGTAATAAATTTTTAGTTGAATCTTTTTTTGCTATCCCGAGAGTTCAAGATACTTTTAATTCTCTCTTTGAGCCTCAATCTCTATCAGAAATCGTGTGTAGGTCTGGTTATTTTGATATCCATGCTGATAGAGTTTTGTCTCCAGAACAAGATTCTGACATACCTATGGTATCAGAATCAATCTTAGGGAAGAGAACATTTTCTTTTAATTTACCGGAAAATCTTAGTATCTTGTTTGTTTACTCAGATTAGATGAATTAATCCAGAGTTCTTTAGCTGAGTCGAGTCAAGTGGTTAATCGCAATCGTTCTTCTGAATTGACTCATTTGAACGATTCCGGTTTGCTTCAAGACATTCCTAACCAGGTTACATCAAGAAATGGTTCTTCACCTATTCAAGGAAAATGTCTCTCTTTCCCATCCTATGAAAATGCTAAAGACTCTTTTGGTTCTCCCTCATTAGTTAGTTCTTCCTCTTTTTTAATCAAAAATTTCGATACCCCTATCGGCTCTCCTAATTCAGGATTTAAACTTTCAATCTCTGACTCCCCACCAATTGGCTCTGAATCTGCTTTTCATATTCTAATCCCTGATTTTAAAATATCATATGGCGATTCTTTATGTACTCCATTAGCAATGGCGAACTCTGTGCATATTGAGCAATATGAATCCAATCTCAAAGAGCACAACAAAGAATCTAAATCATTCCTCCCGCTTTCGTTCTTTTTATCTCCATCTCTACAACAACATGAAGAGTTACAATTTTTTTTCAATCTCTAAACCCTAATTTTAGTTCTCGCTATCTAAATCTTTCTTAAGTATCTAATTTGTAATCTTATTTCATTCACATTGTTAGGTTCTTTCCTTAATTTTTGGTATACACTAATCTAGTAACACATTTTGAGAATACTCCCTAGTTTTGAATTTAACCAATGTTTTTAGGTTTCGCTCCTGTTTTGGGTTGAGTTCAGTTTCTTTGTCTCTGGAATTCAATTCAGTTTTTTGTCTTTCCTAAATTCATCAAATGAAACTAATAGCCTGCAATGTGCAAGTATGTGGAAATATTTCCACATAAAATCACTCAAAACAAATCATAGAAAATGAAAAACTTGAAATTCTCCTTTTATCAGAAACTAAATCCCATTAACTGCTTGTAAAATATCTTCTCTCTTCTTCTTTTAACTCTTATATTGTTAAACCGATTGGATCATCAGGAGGTCTAGCGATTGCTTGGTGTTGATGGTGGTTTTTAGCTTAGGGCAAAAATCGTAAAATCGATATTACTACTATGATGTTTAAAATACATTTCCTTGATATATCTACATTCTGTAAGGAAATTTGGAAGATATATATCAGAAACCCGGGGAGATCCTATGCTTCTCTTGTTGTATACATGTAGCTATGTTTATGAGCTTCGCCTAGCTGAACTCAAAATTTAAGTATATGTATAAACTGCTAATGCAATACCATAAAATTATCAGAACAGTATTGGTGCATGTTGCAATAATCCCAGGTGTTTTTTTTTAAATATTTTATCATGAAAACTCAAGCTCCTAGTTGTATTACTCATTAATCAGAGCCTGCTGAGTATTTATTTTATGTTGTGTTCCTAGTTGAACTTTTAAGACTGACATGGTGTTTATATTCATTCTCAACTGAATAACATGAATATCCTAGAATGTCTGGATTAAGATATGCATAAAAGTCACCGCAAGTTGTGCCAAGGTGTGCTACATGTAAGATTATTCAAAAAATTAATAATTTTGTTAACATCCAAAATTCATCTAATTTATCCAATTTATTTCAATTACATAAAATTCAATTATTTAACCTAATTTTGTGTCAAGTCACAAAATTTGATTTTTTATCCTAAAAACAGAGCATGTAGGATATTTTGATTCCTGTTGATCGAAATTAAACCTAGGCAAGCTAGGAATTAATAAAACACGTGGTTGATTGGATAAACCAGTTGGAAAACCAAATAAAAGATGATTCCTGACCTACCAGGTCAGTCACAGAATGAGCTTGACCGCGCCACTTGGCCGGAAAATTTAACCCACTTCGAGCCTCTAGCGGACGACCGGTCATGTCCCATGTTGGACTCCTTGTTCCCCTCTATTTGATCGACCATATCAAATCGCTCCTAGCCTACACGTATCGTTCTTAATTGTTGGCTAAAGCAGGATGGTCGAGTTACTTCAATTTTATTCCAAATCAGATCTTGGTTGTCCAAGTCAGTCACAAACCGATCACGACCATCCAACTTGGTCGGTTGATTTGGATGCCCTAGATCCTCACATGCTTGGCGAACAAGGTGCCATCGTGACTACCAGTCACCCACTTATTGTCTTGACAAATTAGATTTGTCCATCCTACGTGCTTTACCCATGATTTTTGGCCAAAATAGGCTGGTCGAACACTTCAAATTTATTTAAAATGGGTCCGGGCCATCCAAAATAGTCGTAATATGGTCACGACCACCCAACTTGGGCGGTCGATTTGACAAGCCTAACTCCTACTATGCTTGGATGAACGAGATCCATGATGAATACCGTTGGCCCCTCTACCTCCTCAGCTAAAAGGAACACTCGTAGCATGCATGCTTCACTCCTAATAACTAGCCAAAGTAGGCTAGTCGAGATGCTTGAAAAATGTCTTAATTAAATCAAGTATTGTCCATGACAGTTTTAATTCAACTTGACCGTCCGTTTAATTTTAGGTGACCAGTAAGGTGCCATGACTGTTTCCAGTCGGCCCTCTACTCAATGGACCAATCGTGTTGTCTATGGCTTACATGTATGACGACTAATGATCGGCCAAAAAGGCCGATCATGCTCCTTAATAATATAAAGGTATTTAAGACTGTCCATGTAGGTCGCACGTACATATTCTTTTAAATATTAACTTTAAGGAATTTGCGTCATGACCTAATTGTTTATTATTAGTGATACATTACATGTATTGATTTTGAATAAAACCTAATAACGATACACTACCTGTATCGGTCTTATTTAAAAACATGTATCGGTGCTTACTTGGTAAGAGACTTGTCTTGCCACTACCACATGCAACATAATTCATACGTTATGGTCTCATGGTATTACATGCACGACCAATTAGTTGTTGAGATAACAACATGTTTTCTCCTCCACTTTTTATGACCACTCCTCACATGGGATGGTGGGATCACTCAACAACTATCACACTTCATATCACTAGTTGTGATATGACTTGCTCCATGTCATATTGACTTCACCATACGGGTAAGCGTAGTTATACAAGTAGGCTTTAACCTTGTAGGTACACCTTGGTCATGCAAGTTATATAGCTATTCAAGTCACGACTAGGTGTTATTTTCTACCAAAATATTGAAGACATCAAACGTGTCACGATTGGAGGATGTTCATCAGGGTATTAATCTGGCGGTTTACAACATGCGGTGTGCAACACACCCATTATGACAAAGTGTCAGGAAAAGACGGGCGGTTGACAAAGTAGAGGAGTAGTGGATGTAGAACCGGATAGTCTTCCCGTCACAATAGGGACATGGTTCTCATCACTTTTACACGATATCCACTTCTTTCTACTCAACAACCTCCACTTCCTGTGAGATCAAGGTGTTCGACTATGGCTGACTATAACATAGATTTTCAATTTATTCAATAAAAACAACCAACACAAGTATCCAGAAAATATAAGAACAAAAGCTTATATTTTACAAGCAAGTTCCTTATTCTGATACAAGTCATAAAACAACTACACCTTACAGAGTTCGGAATTGTACAGATTAATCTCTCGAATTTAAAGTAATCTTGTGCATTACATTTGTTTAGGGTCTAGACTCGTTTCTCATCAACCTACCCACTTTTACTCTTTTCTCCGGAATCAGTTTTTACCCTACTACACTTCGATAAATGGATTTCACTTTGAAATTACCCATTGGAACATTAACATGATTAAAATTTTAGTACGAACTCATTTTGACTCAAAACAATGAGTTTTTACTTATTTTTATGGGAGCCAATACCCAAATAATAGGCATATTGCTTGGGATCTTATTGAAAAAATAGCAAAATATGTTAATAAGAATAGAACGCCCTGGGGGTTTACTTTTCAACAAAAGAGATAATGAGTCCTATGCAGGAATTCTACATAGAGCAGTACTACTGGATTTAGGTTACTCTGTTTATGACTTCATTTGGAATAATCATAAGAAAGATTCAACAAATGTTCAAGAAAGATAGATAAAGTAGTGGCTAATGATGATTGGACTGCCCAATTCCCTAAATCCACTCTAAATAACTTAGTAGTTATATGCTCTGATCACAACCCTACAAGTTCTATGATATCTAGCAGAAGAAACCCTCTTGTGTGCAATTAATGAAAAACTCTTGGAACAACTTAATTGAAGAAAACCCAGTAAACTCTATAGTCTCTGACCTTTTATGTTTCAGGGGCTCAACTTCTAGATTGGAAGAAAAACATTTTAGGCCTATCTGCTAAACAAATAAAAAAAAACTTAAAGGAAATTGACAACTTAAATGTTTACCATTACATAAAGAAGATTTTAATTCAGGAAAAACTGTTATGCCTGGAAACACTGTATGATGCACAAGAAGTTATAGCCAAACAGCAGTCAAGAGACAACTTAGTAAACTTAGGTGAAAAAAATACCAAGTATTCCATACAATTACCCTTATAAGAAGAAAATGTAACACCATTGAATGTCCCAAAAATAAGAAGGATGAAGTAACAATCGACAGAAAAGAAATACACTCAACCCTAACAGATTACTTCAAAAATCCTTGCACAACTAATGAGGAAGAAAACACTCAGCATGACATTTTTTTAGCATCATTAATTCAGATGTTACAGACATTGAAAATGCTAGTCTAAGTAGCATCCCTTCTAAAGATGGAATTTTTCAAGTTTTAAAAAGAATGAAACCAAATAAATCTCCAGGCCTGGGTGGTTTCTCATCTAGTTTATTCAAACAAAATTGGGATGTAGTAGGAGACCAACTAAAAAAAACGTACAACATTTCTTTGAATTTGGAAATTTACATCTTGATTTAAATAAAATTTTCCTGTTTCTTATACCCAAAACCAGACAACCTAAGAGTCCAAGTCAATTTAGACCAATAGGTCTTTGTAACACTCCTATAAAATCATTGCTAAAATTTTACCTAACAGAATGAAACCTATCTTAGATAAAATAACTTTATCATTCCTAATGACAAATCTCATATAATATACTCATTTCTCACTAAATAACTCATACATTTAAAAAGAAAAAAGCAAGAACAAGATGTCTAGGAATCAAAATAGACATGTCAAAAGCATTTGACAGAGTAAATTGGAGTTTCATTCTCTCTGCTTTAAAATATTTTGGTTTCAATCCCCATTTCTGCAATCTAATTAACCAATTTATCTCAACATCTTCCATTACGGTCATTCTTAATGGTTCTCCGAGTGAATCTCTTAAACCATCTAGAGGTCTTCGTTGGGGAGATCCTCTATCTCCTTATATTTTTATAATTTGCATGAGAATTTTTTTAAAACTTATTCTCTCCCATGAACATAAAAAGCTTATTGACAGAGTCAAATCGACTCCAAAGAATAGTCTTATTTCTTATCTCTTCTTTGTTGATGACTGTCTACTTTTTATAAAATCTGATTTAAATGAGTATAAAAATATTCTTAATACCATTGAAATCTTTAGCAAAGCTTCAGGGTAGCTTATTAATTTTGTGAAATCTGGAGTTTTCTTCAGTAAAAATGTTCATCCAAAACACCAAAGAATAATGACAAAGATCTTTGAGATAGATTTAAAGGTAAGACCTACGAGCTCTTCTGTTCATTGACAGATCTAAGACTAAAACTTTCGACATCATAGTGGAAAAATGGAACATAGATCTCAAGGATGTAAAGGGAAAGTCTTACCTCAGTCTAGTAAAATAGTCCTGAATAAATCTGTTTTAGCCAGTGCAACGACTTTTCAGATGGGATGTTTTATTTTACCTAAAAAAATCACAAATAAAATTGATGCAACACAAATAGATTTCTAGTAAGGTAAGGAGGTTAATGCAAAAGGTGCTTTAAAAATTAATGCAAAAGGGTACCATGCAAAAACTTACTCATGCATGTCCAAATCAATTCATAAAGGAGGATTAGGATTTAGAAATGCCCATCATATGCTAGCTATGATTTCCAAGTTAGTATGTTGACTCTTGATTGAGCCACACTTTTTATGGGCATCCCAACTGAAACCAAAATACTTCGGGTGGAAATCTACTAGAACCAAAATCTCAACAAACAACTTATGGGTCTGGAAATGTATTGGCAAAGGCATTAAGCTCGTTAAACAAAACTCCATACGGGAGGCAGGAGTATGGACCAACATGCATAATTGGGAAGATAACTGGATACCAAATTTAGGATATAACATCTCTAAGTACCGTGACAACACCAACAACCATTTAACACTTTGTGGCAGATCTTTTGGATCTAACCACTAAAAAGTTGAATGAAAATTTGATTTTCTTGAAGAGCAGAACAAATTCGCAATATCAGAATCTTCCTAACTAGGAATGATAACCCTAAATCAGACAAACTTCGTTGGTTACTAACAAAATTTGGAGAATTATTAGTTATATGTATACTAAACTAGGGGAAAACAGATTTAACTTCAATAATTTAGACATGACTGATGAATTTTGGAAAACTTGTGGAAACTGAATGCCTCTCAAAGAATTAATATTTTCACTTGGAAATGTTTGTAAGATGCTATCTCGGCAGATTTCAAACTGTCTAAGTTTATGAAGGATGTCTTACCTAGTTTCCCCTTTGGTCGTGATTCAGATGAAACCATAAAATATATCTTTTTCGATTGTCATTATGCTAAATCGGTGTGGGCACTAGCCACTAATTCATTTCAGCTTCACTTTTGATATTGATGTTAAGTTTCTAGCAATATTGGATAACTACTCCCAATAGCATGATATCTCTAGAAATTACTATAAAAAATGTGGTTTACATGGAAAGAAAGATGTAACAGAGTGTTTGAGGGAGCACACAAACTTGGATAGGAAATTCCAAGACATATGAAATTTTGGCAGAAACATAGTAGTAACACAAATGATACAAACACTAGGTACGAAATTCCAAGAACATCAGCAGAGGAATGGAAATTTCCAAACCAACATAAAATAAATGTTGATGCTGCCTGGATTTCTATTAACAAACCAGCTGGATTCGCTATAATATCTAGAGATAATGCAGGTGATTTCTAACAAGGAAGAGTAGGACCTTGTACAACAACGTTCCGGAAGAAGCAGAAGCAATAAGACCATTGCAAGCAGCTCAGTAGGCAAAGAGCACAATCTCAACAATTTCAGCATTGAAGGAAACTGCATAAATCTTTTGGACTGTTTAAATGGGATTCAAACTTCCATAACATATCAAGCGATAATGGAGGAAGTCAAAAAGGAAATCAGTTGTTGCTTTAACTTTTCAGGTTTCTCTTTTGTTCCCTGATCGGCAAACAATGTTTCAGATACTTTGTTCAAAGCGCAAAATATTTTAGTAGTATTTTAAATTGGGATTGTTATACCCCATCTTGTATTAATTTTAAGCTATCGGTAGATAAATTTAATACTACAAAAGAACACAGTCTTTCTTCATTAGATGACTCTACTCTTTCTGTTGCACCAGAGCCTGCAGAAGCGTTAGGTTTGCACTACTATGAGGTATCTCAATATCGCTAAGAACACAATCACACACACAAGAATAACAAGTATTTAACGAGGTTGAATCCTCGGGAAGGAATAAACAATTTTATATATCACCGTATAGGTTGGAATATACAAAGCCTAAGCAGAGAAGAAGAGAACTTTTTACTTAGTTCTGTTGTGCTTTCTCTAGTTCTCTCTATGTCTATTTATACAATCAATAGGGCTGGACACATTCCTTAATAAGGATTATTTTCCTACAAGTATAGGGTTTCCTAACTTAACTCTAAGAGACAAACCTCTTAAGTTGCTATACTTAGGTTACCAGTAATTGGTTTCCCAAACCAACTAGATTTCCGAATCTAGTCCTTGACCATCCTACCAACAATTCTCCACCTCGGATCATGCATTCATGCATGAGACGATCAATAGATAAAATCACCTCCATCTCCCAACGTTTATTGAACCATCACTGGCTGCCTACGTAACCTCAATATGAATCAAACCCGACCGTGGTTCTCTCAAATGGCCTCACTAGAAGACCTCCACCAGGTTCCTAAGAACCTCTACCCCAATAACGGCCTTTCGCCAAACCGGAAGGATGTGGATCAATTTTGAACAACGTCGAAACTTGATCCCAGATACTACTTTAGTCAATATATCAGCTGGATTGTCTTTAATATCGATCTTCACAAGTAGAATGTCTTTTTATTCAAGAATTTCTCTCACAAAGTGAAATCGTACGTCTATATGTTTGGTTCTAGCATGATGCACTTGATTCTTAGCCAAATAAATAGCACTTAGACTATCACAATGCACAGGAAGTTGGTCTTGCACAACTCCTAAGTCATCTAGCAAACCTTGTAACCATATAGCCTCCTTAAATGCCTCACTCACTGCCATATACTTCGCCTCCGTAGTTGAGAGTGTCATAGTAGACTGCAAGCTTGATCTCCAACTTACTGGTGCCCCTGCTACGGTAAATACATACCCTGTAGTTGAACATCTCTTGTCCACATCACCAGCATAGTCAGAATTCACATACCCAACACACAACTGATTGTTATTTTTATCCTTCACAAACTCCAACCCAACATCAACCCTACCGTAAAGATACCTCAAAATCCATTTCAAAGCTTGCCAATGTTCCTTACCAGGACAATGCATATAACGGCTAACCATACTAACAACATGTAAAATGTTCGGCCTTGTACATACCATCGTATACATCAAGCTACCAACAGCCTCCGCATATGGGACTTGGGCCATATATGATGAGTGCTAAAAAGTGCATATTTCTATATATTTTTCTTGGCATTTAACTCATCTTTTGTGCATTAATTCTACATTTTATCCCATATTCTGTATTTTCATTGTTTTCAAGAATAAATATTTTTCTTAATTAATTTTGCATTTTTAGGTACTAAATAAAGCCTGGTTAACTCACGGAGCGAAAAGAGCAAAGGAACCGGAAAAGACTCCCGCTAGGAGGAAGCGAAGAATGATGTTTGCAAGAGCCGGATCAATTGGAAGTGGGCTTGAAGAGGAAGAATTGTTCTTAAAGAAGATATGGGCTTGGCATACCCAAGGCCCAAAACCCTTACCCAAATCCATTTCCATTATCCATACCCATTTCCATGAGAGCCGTCAGATTGGATCCATATTGTCATCCAACGGTCGCCTCATCATTGTGCATCAAAATCCAAAGCTCCTGTAAAACACCATATTACCTAACTCCATCTGGAGCCGTCAGCTTCGTTGTATCACTTAATCCAACGGTTGCTCAGAGCCTTCTTCTATCTTGCCGTTAGATTCAATCTGAAGTTGATGATCCAACGCCTTCCACTCGTTGTTCATCAAACTCCGCTGCACCTGACCAACACCTAAACATCAAACCCATCGACCCAAAACAAACACCCACTCTCTTCTTCCCCAAATACACTTCCCCCAAATTTCTCCTCTTCCCCCGACCATGGCAGACACTGCCATGTCTGCTCCGCCGTCTCCATCTCCACCACGACCACAAGGACACCACCACCATCACCTACCTCTTCCCTAGTCGTGTCTGTCTTGTTCTTAGCATTGATTTTTGATGCTACCAAAAAGACAAACATAACCAGGGTTTCACCACAGTGAAGAGAAGACAAAATTTGGGAGAAATTCGAGTAGAGGATTAGCAGAGGAGGAGAAGTACAAGCATGGGTCGAGTCTATTTGCATCAGAGGGTGAGTTAATTTTATTTATCGAAACCCTAATCCTGCTGATTTGGGGATTTTCAAATTAGGGTTTGTAGAAATTTAGGGTTTTGTAAAAACTATATAGGAAACGATGTAGAATGTTTAAGGGGTTCTTGGTTAGCCGAGATACCCCCTAATTAGGTTAATTTAATTCTCAATGTCAATTTGATTTCACTGTTAATTTTTAGGGTTCTTCATTTGCAATTTTCATTCACTGTTTAGTTGTTTAAATGCAATGTTATTTCACATGATCTTGTTTTGAAATATGTTCTAAATTCACCACTAGGGTGAGAAGAACCTTAAGCCACTGATTTCTCCCATCCATGCTCTGATCTTGTTATGCTTGAACTGTCTAGGATTGAATATCCTTTTAGGTTGTTAAGACACTAAGCAAGCTTCTCTGTGGGTAGTTGCAGTGTGAGAGCCCCAACTACTACTAGGATTAGATTTATCTTAGTCTTCTTAGCAATCTTTCTAGACCAACCCTTAGATGAACAGCCGACTTTGAACCGCAACTGTCATCTAGTTAATCAGTGAGCCTAGAAGCATCACTGATAACTAACAAGGGATAAGACCATAGTTGGAGGACCTAGATAGGTGAAAGGGAAATCTTAACCCTAGAATCACACTTCCATTCCTACTGTTTTCATTTTCTTCACTGCTTTTTTCACTGTCATTCTTAGTCACTTTCTTTGCTTCCTGCCAACATCTCACAGTTATCTTTTGTCACTGCCTTGCATATAGAATTAGCTAGGGAAACTTCATAACACCCCAAGTCCCTGCGGAATGACTATGTTCTTGCACACAAGCTACAAATGACCCTGTGCACTTGCAGGTGTCACTATAGGCTGTCTTTGCTCTTATTTTCACATATTTAAATGCCTACCAAGTTTTTGGCGCCGCTGCCGGGGACTTGGTTGTGCTGTTTTGAAGATTTCTTAGCCATCTTGCATTTCATTCTAGTCCATTTGCATCATTGCATCATTGTCTGCATCAGCATCTTGCATCTGCATTGCATTCCTGCATGAGCATTTAGTGTAGCATCTAGTGTAATTTTCCTGTTCTCTGTAGCTTGCTCTTAACTGATAACTCTGTTGAGTAACAGGTGCCTTCTCCAACTGACCTGTTGCTTGCCAAGAACTGCTGCCTGGTGCTGCTGCTATTGTTGTTGTTGCTGCTGCTGTGCTCCTGTTGCTGCTGGTGCTGAGCCTGTGCTGCTGCTTCCTGTTGCTGCTGCCAAGACTGCTGCTGTTGCTGCTCCCTGCTGCTTCTGCTGAGTCCCTGCTGAAGCTGCTGCAGCTGGTGTAAGATAAAGCCCAACTGGGCTTGTGAAGTGAACTGATTTGAACCAAGCCCAACTGGGCCTTGAGTGTTGAAGCCAAAGCTTAGGATAAACCAAAGCCCAACTGGGCTTTTGCAACCAAACTGAGCAGCTGGGCTGTGCTTAAGCAAGTAAGCCTAAACCCATTAAGAGAACCCAACCTGTGGGCTTCCATTTTTAATTTGTGGGCTTGTAATAATTTTTTCCATTTTTCGGTTGGGCTTGTAATCTTAATTACTTGTGGGCTTGTTTGTTTAATTGCTTGTGGGCTTGTGGTGTTAGATTGATTTGGGCCTGTAGTTTTAAATTAGAAAAACTGAACTTTTAAAAGCCCAACTGGGCCTCAGACCAAACAAGCAACAGTTGGGCTATTTCAAAAGCTACATTGGGCTTCAGTTTGCATACACATTGTGGGCTTAGTTCACCTTCCCTTGGCAAAGCAATTTCTCCAACCAATGTGGGCTTGCTCCCAACACTAAAACCAAAATGCTTGCTCCCAACATTAAAAACCAAATTTTTCTACCTCTTTAAAACCAAATTTGCTCCCATCAAAACCAAAAGCTCCCAAATGGGCTTTGTCTTCAAAGTCTAAAACCAAAGTTTTCAAAACCCAATAAGCCAAAGTGTTTTCTTTTCCCATTAGGTCCAAATTTTTTAAAACCCATTAAAAACCAAATTTCTTTTTCCAAAACCCGACAAAACCAAATGTTACCCATAAAAACCAAATTTTTCCCAAAAATCCAAACCCATTAAAAAACCAAATTTTGGGCTTTGTAACATAGTTACTTAGCTTTTGAGCCAAATCATGTCTATTTCTTGGTCTATAGTTGGGGAATACAACAAATCCCTTAGAGAACTTGCGTATGGACATACTCCACGTTATGAACCTTCCATAGACCATGATGTCAATAGTTATAGGAATTATTATGGACATTTTCAAAGTCCCGGGCCTCAATACATGAACCCTAATAACTATTCACACATGCATCATTCATCACAACGTGAAAATGAACATTTTGCTAGTGCCTCACTCACCCAATCATCACTGATCGATCAATTAGAAGCTCGAATCGCAGCTTTAGAAATGCAATCACATGAGGAATCTGTCACATCTAATTTTCTTAGGCAACCTGAAATCTATGCACGTCCCGCATGTGGTAGTTTAGACCACCCTGTTGAGAATTGTCATATTTTGCATAATTTTAGGCAATCTAGAGAAAATCCAAGGTATGAAATGCCCATAAATTGTGAGAATGGTAGTCATTGGGACCATAATCAATCCTTTGAGGGTTGCGATCAATATTTTGTAAACCCTAATGACCATGCACACATGTACCATTCACCACAATTTGAACATGAAGAATTTTGTACTCCCATGAATTTAGACTCCACCACAGAAGCTTTAAGACTCAGTAAGCAAAACTTTGATAGATCTACATCACGAATTCATGCATATTTAGATCAGATTTTGCTTCACCTACAAAAGGAGGAAATTCATGAGGAAATGTATGTTGTCCCTAATGAAGTGTCTAGTCCCATTCATGTAAATGATGTTGAATATGAACCTAATTTAGAGGAACATGAATCGACTAATGACACCACCACTGTTAATGAGGACCAATATGCATGCTACCATGATGATGATTATGATGATATGTTAGAAGAACATGAAAATATTGTGGAACCTGTTGGTTCAATAACATATGGCTTCTCGCCCTCGACCTTCATGAATGTTGTTTTTTCTAATACTCATTGTAATTCATATGATTGATATTGACATGGGATTCGTACAATTATTGTGAAGATGAGCATGACATAGGAATAGTTGAATCTTCTGTAGACACTAATGCTAATATGCATGAAAATATATTGGTGTCTGATTCTCTACCTAGGTCACATTGTGATATTTCTCCTGATTTGCCGATGCATGAGAATAAATTTTTGATGTTGATTCTGATTGTGATCTTGCCAATTTGTTTGATGATTGTGAGCATGTTGTGACACGTGTAGAAGACTTAGGAGATGTTGATGTGATTAGTAATGATGTGCCTATCGTCCTACATAAGTCACAATCTGATGGCCTTCCACCCAACCTAGATTTGGTTTGTACCCATATTGTCAAACCGACTTTTCTGAGAGTCCCTAATCTAGGTTTGGAACTGTGTGCTTCCCAAGTCCTTTTGGACTATTTTGCATCTAAGTATAATATCTTTGAGGAGCCACAGTTGGAATTAGCATGTTTGCCCGTCCCTAGCACAGTTCACTTTGAGTTAGACCTTGTACATGATGAACCCCCAAAACTGCGAGATTTTGTTTCCAAAATTTTATCCGTTGAAAAATCCAGGTTTGGGGGTAGCTCATTTTTTTCACAGTTTCACTTGCGTTTCTTTCCTGTTATATTTGTGTGAAGCTGTTGAAACCTCTACACTTTGTCTTTTGGGTTGATCCTCAACTCTTTAGATTGTTAGTGTATGGTGAATTTTTGTATAATCCAGTAGATAAAATTTCTTAAAAACCTTTTGTTCCTTTTGTATATATTTTGCTAATCCAATATGATCTCGGCTGACATATGTTGGATTCTTGCCTTGAATAACGGAGTTCTAATATTGCTTTCGCCGAAATCGGGTATTCTCTTTCCTCTTTTTCTACTCAACATGATCCTCTTCATATGTTGTATTATAATTTTGTTCATATTTTGAAACATTGAGGACAATGTTTAGTTTAGGTTTGGGGGTGAAAAGTAGATACTTTGATAATATGCCATAATTGAAAACAAGAACTCCTTCTTTTTGAAAAAAATGAAAAATGAAAATAAAAAATTAAAAATTGAAAAAAAAACATAAAAATGGAGCTCATTTACCTTGAAATGTTGACTCTTGTGCAAATATGTAATTATTAGGAGTCTTAGTCTAGATATTTAGGCACCCTGATTCTAGCACAATTCACATAGTGATAAGAAATTTGCACGCGCACGATCTACCAATACATGTATAGCCTCGATCTTCAAGGTGTTTGATAGGAAGTCACGATTGCCAATCACTTTAGAATACTGAACGAAACTTGACTAGCTTGTTCTTTGGTTGGTTGGGATAGAAGGTGGAGGTTACATTAAGAAAGACAACCATCGAATTTAACTGGGTGCATCAAAAAGGGCTACCTCTTGCAAAGTGTCATGTAATCTTTTGTTTCCTTTTGTATATATCAAAAGTTTTTTATTAAAAAAAAAAAAAAAAAAAATGTTAATATTCAGAAAAAAAAAATCAAAAAAAAATCAAAATAAAAATAAAAAAAAAGAATGAAAAAAATAAAAAAATCAATCAAGTATTTTTCAATTCCATCCTCTCTTGTTCCAAAAATAAAAGAGAGTAGTCAATGTAAATAAGAGTCATGTAAAGAGTCATTTTGTTGTTTCATTGTAATAAGCAAGGAAGGGTGTATGCCATTGATGTACAAAGCGAGTAATTGTGAAATACCTCCAACTCATTCACAATTCTCGTAAAGTCCGGACAGCTAGCTAGATTTCGACCTTGGTTCTTAGCGTGAGAAACTATCTCTTGGTGATTAGTAGTCATAACATCCGATCTTTCTTTACACATGTGTAGATACACTTTACACTCTTATCACATGTCTTTATTTGTTATCAGTGTTAGGATTGTGCCTTTGATAGCTAGATTGACATCTCCATTTTGTTGTGAGCTTAAACTGTCTTGCACATGTCACATTTGATGGAATCTGAGCTTATATTTTGACCTAGAACTTTGTAGGTACGTTCTAAGCAAACCTTCACGAGACTTCACTCGTCCACTAGGGACACTTAGTGGTTTAAAAGGCTTAGTGCATACGCTAAATGCATTCGAGAGACCAGCGACAGTGGTATAGGTAGGATTTCCTTAGCTTTGTTTTACTTGAGGACAAGTAAAATTCAGGTTTGGGGGTATTTGATGAGTGCTAAAAAGTGCATATTTCTATATATTTTTCTTGGCATTTAACTCATCTTTTATGCATTAATTCTACATTTTATCCCATATTCTGTATTTTCATTGTTTTCAAGAATAAATATTTTTCTTAATTAATTTTGCATTTTTAGGTACTAAATAAAGCCTGGTTAACTCACGGAGCGAAAAGAGCAAAGGAACCGGCAAAGACTCCCGCTAGGAGGAAGCGAAGAATGATGTTTGCAAGAGCCGGATCAATTGGAAGTGGGCATGAAGATGAAGAATTGTTCTTAAAGAAGATATGGGCTTGGCATACCCAAGGCCCAAAACCCTTACCCAAATCCATTTCCATTATCCATACCCATTTCCATGAGAGCCGTCAGATTGGATCCATCTTGTCATCCAACGGTCGCCTCATCATTGTGCATCAAAATCCAAATCTCCTGTCAAACACCATAGTACCTAACTCCATCTGGAACCGTCAGCTTCGTTGTATCACTTAATCCAACGGTCGCTCAGAGCCTTCTTCTATCTTGCCGTTAGATTCAATCTGAAGTTGATGATCCAACGCCTTCCACTCGTTGTTCATCAAACTCCGCTGCACCTGACCAACACCTAAACATCAAACCCATCGACCCAAAACAAACACGCACTCTCTTCTTCCCCAAATACACTTCCCCCAAATTTCTCCTCTTCCCCCGACCATGGCAGACACTGCCATGTCTGCTCCGCCGTCTCCATCTCCACCACGACCACAAGGACACCACCACCATCACCTACCTCTTCCCTAGTCGTGTCTGTCTTGTTCTTAGCATTGATTTTTGATGCTACCAAAAAGACAAACATAACCAGGGTTTCACCACAGTGAAGAGAAGACAAAATTTGGGAGAAATTCGAGTAGAGGATTAGCAGAGGAGGAGAAGTACAAGCATGGGTCGAGTCTATTTGCATCAGAGGGTGAGTTAATTTTATTTATCTAAACCCTAATCCTGCTGATTTGGGGATTTTCAAATTAGGGTTTGTAGAAATTTAGGGTTTTGTAAAAACTATAAATAGGAAACGATGTAGAATGTTTAAGGGGTTCTTGGTTAGCCGAGATACCCCCTAATTGGGTTAATTTAATTCTCAATGTCAATTTGATTTCACTGTTAATTTTTAGGGTTCTTCATTTGCAATTTTCATTCACTGTTTAGTTGTTTAAATGCAATGTTATTTCACATGATCCTGTTTTGAAATATGTTCTAAATTCACCACTAGGGTGAGAAGAACCTTAAGCCACTGATTTCTCCCATCCATGCTCTGATCTTGTTGTGCTTGAACTGTCTAGGATTGAATATCCTTTTAGGTTGTTAAGACACTAAGCAAGCTTCTCTGTGGGTAGTTGCAGTGTGAGAGCCCCAACTACTACTAGGATTAGATTTATCTTAGTCTTCTTAGCAATCTTTCTAGACCAACCCTTAGATGAACAACCGACTTTGAACCGCAACTGTCATCTAGTTAATCAGTGAGCCTAGAAGCATCACTGATAACTAACAAGGGATAAGACCATAGTTGGAGGACCTAGCTAGGTAAAAGGGAAATCTTAACCCTAGAATCACACTTCCATTCCCACTGTTTTCATTTTCTTCACTGCTTTTTACACTGTCATTCTTAGTCACTTTCTTTGCTTCTTGCCAACATCTCACAGTTATCTTTTGCCACTGCCTTGCATATAAAATTAGCTAGGAAAACTTCATAACACCCCAAGTCCCTGTGGAATGACCCTGTTCTTGCACACAAGATACAACTGACCCTGTGCACTTGCAGGTATCACTGTAGGCTGTCTTTGCTCTTATTTTCACATATTTAAATGCCTACCAATATACTTTCGCTCTTCTTCAGTAGTGGGATACATACGTGCATTCAACTTAAAATAAGCAGCAAGGGGAGTACTTACAGATTTAGTTCCTTCGTAGACACCAAACTTCTATAACACTTTCTTCAAATATGCCTTTTGAGACAAATAAACCTTACCCTTCTCTCTGTTACGTTGAATCTCCATACCAAGAATCTTCTTAGCTTCTCCCAGATCTTTCATCTCAAACTCAGATAACAACTTATGCTTCAAATTATCAATCTCTTTCTTATTATTAGATGCTACCAGCATGTCATCGACATACAAGAGCAAATATATGAAAGACCCATCATGTAGATTCTTAAAGTATACACAAAGTCATAGTGACTTCTTGTGTATGTTTGGCCTATCATAAACTGGTCAAATTGCTTGTACCATTGTCTTGGAGACTGCTTCAGGCCGTACAATGATCTCTTCAGTTTACATACACAATCTTCTTTTCCAGCAACCTTAAACCCACTCGGCTGAGTCATATAGATCTCCTCTTCTAGATCACCATGTAAGAATGTTCTCTTAACATCTAACTGAACTAGTTCTAAATCATATTGTGCTACCAAGGCCAACAAAATACGGATTGATGAGTGTTTTACCACCGGAGAGAACACCTCATTATAGTCAATCCCTTCTCTTTGGGCATAACCTTTTGCAACTAACCTTGCCTTGTAACGTACTTGATTCATCGAAGATCCTTCTTTCTTAGCATATACCTACTTGCACCCTATGGCCTTCTTACCGTTCGGAAGTTTCATAAGAATCCACGTGCCATTCTTGTAAAGAGACTCCATCTTGTCCTGCATTGCACCTTCCCATTCTTTACAATCTGCACTACGTACAACTTCTAAATAGGAAGTAGGAGTACCATCTTCAACAACTGGTAATGCATAAGCAATGTAATCATTCATCCAAACAGGCTTCCTGGTTGATCTTCTCGGTTTTCTGGTTGTTATGGTCTCCATGACCGTAGCTTCTGTATCTTCTACTGACTCTTGTTCCTCTTCCTCAACAGTGTCACTATCATTTGGAACTTCAGTAGTTACCTCTCTGGCAGACCCAATGTCTACAGAAGTATTCTGGACAGATACAGACTTAACTGGAATTGGTGGAGTTGCATCAATCTCCACCTGCTGCAAAGGCTCATTAGTACTGGTGCTTTTGTTCTCCACCTGTCGAGAAGCCCAAAACTTTACCATAAACATCTCATAAATGTGACATATCTACTCATGACTATCTTCTTCTCAACTGGATTCCAAATCTTGAAACCCTTTTACTCCACTCTTCATACCCACAAAGATTCCTTTCACAACACGGCTATCAAGCTTGTTTTCACTAACATGATACCACGCAGGACAACCAAAGATATGAATTGAGTCATAATCATAAGCTGGTTTACCAAACCACTTCTCCATAGGAGTTTTACCTTCTAATGCAGCTGATAGCAACCTATTAATGAGGAAGCATGCATACGTAACTGCCTCAGCCCAAAACGCCTTACCTAATCCAGCATTAGATAACATACACCGTACCTTCTCCAACAAAGTACGATTCATGCGTTCAGCTACCCCATTTTGTTGCGGTGTCTTCTTAACTGTGAAGTGCCTCTTTACCCCCTCATCGTGACATACTTGCAAGTACGGATCACTCTTGTACTCTCCACCATTGTCCGAACGTAGTACTTTGATATTTCTGCCAGTTTGAGTCTCAGTTTCCTGTTTCCACCTCACAAAGATTTCTAGGACTTCATCCTTATGCCTCATGGTGTACACCCATACGCGCCTAGAATAATCATCAATGAACGACACAAACCAATGTTTCCCTCCTATGATGCATTCTTGGAAGGACCCCAAACATCTGAGTGAACATAATCAAGAACTCCACTAGTATTGTGGATAGTTGTGCCAAAGCTTGTTCTTGTTTTCTTGCCCTTAACACAATGTTCACAAAATGCTAACTTGAAGGAAATAACACGTTTCAACAAGTCTTGTTGAATTAACCTATGCAATGACTTCTCACATGGATGTGCAAGTCTCATGTGCCATAGCTTCGTCTTCTCGGTAGCTGTACTCTCGATGTGTTCAGAAATAGACACATCCCTGTTGTTGTACTCCCAATCAAGTAATACAAGTTATGATAACGTGTGCCCTTCATGATTACCAACAATCCATAGATTACCTTTAGAAAACCATTTTCAGCGACTATCTTATAGCCCTTAGCTTCTAAAGTTCCGAGCGAAATCAGATTCTTCTTTATGGCAGGTACAAATCTTACCTCCTTCAGCTCTCTAACCATACCATCATGCATCTTGATATGAACACTACCAATTCCAATCACCATGCAGGTATGATTGTTTCCCATACGTACTTTTCCATCAAGCTCTTCAAAACTTGATAACCAGTCCCGATATGGACATTTATGATACGTTGCTCCATTATCTAATGCCCATATACCATCTGTAATAGTACAAGCCAATGGTGTCACAATCAGCGAGAAATCAGAAGCATCATCTGATTCTTCATTACCTTTAGCAATGTTCACCTCGGTATTACTATTATCTCCTTCTCTTGCCCTACGCTTGGTACAATCCTTAGCCCAATGACCTAAATCATAGCACCAAGCACACTCATCTTTACACAAACGTGTTCTACTCTTAGAACGCCCTCTACCTTTACCATAACCACCAGTCTTCTTTCTCTTATCTGTTGAACGACCTCTTGCAAGAAGCACATTATTATTAGATTCACTTGCAAGGTTTTCACTGTCCATCTTCCTGAACTTCTCACTACGCAATGTTGTTGTGACCTCAGCGTATGTCATCTTATCCTTGCCATGCATTAATGCTTTAATCACGGGTTCATACTTTTCAGGAAGAGAATTTATCATACACAAAGCTTGTTCCTCGTCGTTGAGCTTCTCATCATAGTTAACCAACTCATTAAGAAGTTTATTATATGAATATAAGTGCTCAGTTAGGGTTGCACCTTTCTTCATGTTATAACAATACAAATTCCTTTTAAGATGTATCCTATTGGCCACGTTCTTCACAAGGTATTCTTTCTCTAGCTTTTCCCAGAGATCCTTAGCTGAAGTCTCGTGCTGATAATTTCCTCTTACTACAGTTGCTAAACACCCTCGTATCGAAGCAAGACATAATCTATTCATCTTGTTCCACTGCTTATCAGACATCTCAACTGGCTGATCTTCTAGAGCCTCTTATAGGTCAAGATGAACAAGAGCATCCATTACGTCCGTTCTCCATAAACCAGAGTTATTGGTTCCTGTAAAATTTTCAACCTTGAGTTGTGATCTATGTGAATGAAGTATTTCTTCTTTTGTTTCTTTATCTTTACTTGTGGACTCTGAATGTTCTCCTAAAGGATTTTTCGGATCAACTGGTTTATCCCCGTCAACCATTGTTCTTAAACAACCAAATATAGATAAAAAGCAGAACCTTTGAGATTAGTATTACCTCAAGCAATCTTCTGGAAAAAAAAAATACCTTCACTTCAGCTTTAATCCGAGTACCCGTATCCAAGAGCGTCTCCTTGCTCCGATACCAATTGTTGGGATAATTGGATCGTTCTGATACCAATTGTTGCACCAAAGCCTGCGGAAGCATTAGGTTTGCACTACTACGATGTATCTCAATATCGCCAAGAACACAATCACACACACAAGAAGAACAAGTATTTGACGAGGTTGAATCCTCGTGAAAGAATAAGCAATTTTATATATCACCGTATAGGTTGGAATATACAAAGCCTAAGCAGAGAAGAAGAGAACTTTTTACTTAGTTCTGGTGTGTGTTTTCTAGTTCTCTCTATGGCTATTTATACATATCAATAGGGATGGACACATTCCTTAATAAGGATTACTTTCCTACAAGTATATAGTTTCCTAAATTAACTATACGAGACAAACCTCTTAAATTGCTATACTTAAGACACTAGTAATTGGTTTCCCAAAACAACTAGATTTCCTAATCTAGCCATTGACCATCCTACCAACGCTTTCTGTATTATGGATGCCTAACTCCCGAAATTAGTTTTCTTAATGAATTACCAATTTGCATCCACGGTCAAGAAAGACCAGTTGTGCATAATGTGTAACAAGCTTTAAAAAGTTAGTTTTATTCCTTAGGGCAATTCCTATGGAATGAACAAACATGAAAAATGGATGTTCAAACCATCAGATTTGTTGGTTTGAACATCGAGTCGGTACACTAGACGCACGTCTACTGTAATGGCACACGTCGTCATCCCAAACGCTGGCGTCCACGCTTAAAACGCCCGCGTTCTCAAAGCAGGCGCGGGATTTTACCAAGAGAGCCAGTGTCACAAAAAAAAACACCACGTCTGACCCCTAAGCGCCAACTGCTCCATCTGAACGACTGAGAAACCTGTTGATCCAACGACTAGTACTTCTTCTCATTAGTGAAGTTAATATTAGTCTGTAATTTAGTGAAACCAAATGTAAAACGCTTACTTTTAAACATATGTAATTTTATTTAATTAAAGACTGTCGTACATTTAAAACTAAAACTAAGCAGAATTAAAAATTACAATAATCTCTCTAACGTCACTCATCTCCAGCTCCCCCATTGTTATTTTCTGGAGCCAAGAATTCAGAAAGACCTGGGGATATATTGGGTAATCACCCAAATCCAACATAGTTTGTAAATTTCCAAGTGGGGATAGACCGGGCTGAACAAAATTAGGCGATTGGTAAGCACTCTGTGTACTCGTTCCTCCAAACATATAAGAGGTTTGTTGTTGTAGTGGTGTTGATGTGTAGAATTCATTCGGGTTGTAGGGCGAGAATGATGATGAAATGCGCCTAGGTTCAAGCCGAAGTGCCTGAGGTAGAGATACTGGCACAATTTGTGGTGAAGTAGTATTTCGATGTTGTGTATCTTGCACCACTGTTTCTTCAGTTTCGTGCATTGCTGATCTGTCGTTTTCTTCACTTTCGTTCCATGATCTGTTGCTCCTGGTGGAATTGGAAGAATGTGACTGCCGCCCATCATCATTTGTAGTTGGAGTTGGACTCATTCCAAACATTGTGTCTGTGTGCCATTTTTGTACTTGTTCCAAGTGCGTCTCCTCGAATTGCCGAACAAGCCAATGCATATCGTTCAGTTGATTTCGCATCTCATCTCACTGGCGGTGACATTGTAGTAAGAATAATCACGTTCTGTAGCTTGGGAAACAATGGAGATCGTGGTTAGATCATCTTGTGAAGTAATACTTTGAAGCTCCCAACAAATTTCGGGCATATTTGACGAGGATGATGAAGAACTTGCACCCGTAGTGGGATAAGTTATAAATCTTGGCTCTTCTAGAGGTGGTTGGCTAGGAACGATATTTGGATTATGGGACATATTTGATAACCCTGGGAAATCAACCCCATAGACATGCATGTTCTGTGTCCCAATCACATGCTTCGTAATTGACTTGTACCAGCTGAAATACTGCGCTTCATCTCGCACCACTTTCGTATTTAGTTCATACCTATCCCAACTGGTTACTCTCATCCGATAAAAATCCGATTTAGAGGTTTGCATCTGTTGTAGCGGGTTAATTGCAATTACAAAAATACCTTGTATTTGGTACTGCATTCTTTCTCCCATATACCAAACCCTTCTTTGTGATACCAGACTGTAAAAAACAACTCTACGAGAAAAATAATCAAGAATACCATCTCCAAGCACTTCATTATACTGAGGTAAACCAACGTAAGGGTGAACAACTAAGTTGTTGTGGCTCCGAGTCATCTGTTGTAACCCCTGCACAAAACTGGAACCAAAGACATCGCTGCTAGTGTTCCTTTGTATGTTGGTCTTCATATACATGTCCAACATTGGAAATCTAACTGTCTCGTCTTGTAGTATTGGTTTACCAATACAGAAGTAGGTATACCACCAATTCTGCAAATTAATCCAAAAAATTAGTATTTAGTAATAACGCCAAATTTAAAAATAATATTTTTGATATTTACCTCTATGATGCTCCAGAAATCAGTGTAGTTTTTATCGCCCAAGGACGCTTTATCCAGTGCATAGTATAATTCTGCTAAAATTGCAGATCCCCAGTCATAATCATGTGCTTTCTCGAGATTTTCTAACGCTTGAAACCAACCAACAGGAGCAACACAAGTTAAGTTTGGAAAAAATGTCTGACCCAATACCCATAAGATAAACAATCTTTCGAGTTCATCGTAGTCATCTACATGTACTGTTTTTTTTTTTTAGGAAAATCTTCAAGGCCGAACATCTAATCCCACCTCCTTTCAATTCTTTCTTTGGGGTATCTAATACCACAAACGAGAGACAAAGCATCTCCCATTTACTATTTGAGAACCATTCGTCTTGGTTGTATGGTGGCGGGTCTCTAATTCCACTTGGGATCCCACAAATGAAATACAAATCAAGGAGAGTAATTCCTATTACAAGTATAATATCAACTACAATTAATTCTTTTGATTATTTAGTAATTATTTAAAAAATTTAAGTTAAGTTAAAAAAACTTACCAATTTCGAAATCCATAAAATGGAATGTGTGCATCGTCATCCACCACCTTTCTACCACTGTTTTCGGAATTTTTCTGTTATGGTTTCTAGGCGTCATTTGATAAAGCGCACGCCAAGGATATCTGTCAACCCTATTTCGGACTGCAGGAGGTAGATGAACATAAACATAATTCAATTCTGAAAAACCACCTCTCATGATATATTGATCCTCAGATCGTTCACTATGCCCCGACACATGACCTGAAACTAATAATGGAGCATCAACTTTTTTTGGTTAGAAAACTCTTCTTCTCGATTTTGAGAAAAATCTACATCTGTGTGAGGAAAAGGTATCGATTCACTTTTTCGATCTCTTTTCTTATTTATACTATTCATCGCTCTTTTCGCTATGTTCATATCGTATAATTTTTTTTTGATTTTAGAAGAGGAAAGTGGAAGTGGTGTGATTGAAAATGAAAGCAATGGAAGTAATTTATAAGGTATGAAATTTGACCGTTGGGAAATATGGGCGTTAGGTAGTCGACCGTTGGTGACATTGTCCCTAACGCCCGCGTCATCCTTGTTGTCTCGCATCTTTCTACCGAGCACCTGCGTCATTCTGCCGAACACCTGTGTCTTTGCTCCTGTCGCGCGTCTATTGTAATGGCGCCCTACACTTTTCCATGGTGAAAAATCCAGTTTGGCCATCCACATGGCTGAACAAACTTTTGAGTTTGGCCATTGCCATAATAATTGCTCTTCCATACACACAAAAATAAAATAAAAAAATAGTTAGTTTAATTCCTGCACATTTTTGTAACCTGATTTCCAGAAAAGCCCTTTTAACCTAAAAACACACAACACAAGATTTAGGGCGCTGATTTTTCACGAATGAATATCTTACACATCTGATTGTATCGTAATTATATTACTCCAAGCACATGTGCACCGTCCACCACATAACCATATAACCTAATCCAATCGTAGGGGTAATTTTATATAATCTTTGTTCTTTCTCGACGTCCAAGATTAGATCAACGCACAAATGCCAAACAACACATATGCACAATATCAACAGTTCGGATTCCTTCTGCTTTCCTTTACCATTGTATAAATTCAACACCAGCTCTCATCTAACTTTCCTCTTCCTTCTCTAAAACCCTAGAATCCACAAGCTCCATTAGGGTTTCTTTCACACCTTTTTTTTTTGTTCAAAATGACTGCTGATACCGTGAATCCAAAAGCTTACCCACTTGCAGATGCTCAACTTACTATTACTATTCTTGATTTGATTCAACAAGCTTTTAACTACAAGCAGCTTAAAAAGGGTGCTAATGAAGGTCTGTTCTTGATGTTTCGTTTTTTGGTTTATTTGTTCTATAAAGGTTTTGGGTTTGCTTTGTTGATGGGTTTGTTTTTGATTTGTTTTGTTTCAGCAACAAAGACTTTGAACAGGGGTATTTCAGAGTTTGTAGTCATGGCGGCTGATGCTGAACCTCTTGAAATCCTTCTTCATCTTCCCCTGTTAGCTGAAGACAAGGTAGTTTTTACTTTCAAGTTTCTTTGGGTTAGGGTTTAAGACTCGATGTTTTACTTTTTATTTTTATTTTTCATGATGTATATTAGTTTTAGGTCAAGTTATCTGTGTTTTTCTAAAGGGGGTATTTTGGTGTATTTCGTGTGTCGTATGAGCTACGTTGACATTCTAGAATTAGAGTTCCTCTGTAATCTGTGGGCCGATGCAGTAAAAGAAGCTTATTTTTTCCTCATCCGTGGTATCTAATAGATTGCCTTTATTTTAATATCTTTCTCTGAATTTGAATGGGGTGATGTCGAATTTGTTGCTAGTAGGTTCTGTAGATTTTTTGTTTAATATTGCTTAGCATGATCTGATTGTGATAATGCCTGATTTTTTATTTGCCGACGTTTTCCATTGAGTTACTGTAACTGGTGTGGTTGGCCTTTTTATGGTTATGGGTGTCCCTTTTTATAGATTACAATGTTTGATCCTGAGAGGTCAAGCATGGAAGATTATATTCTTATATCCTGTAATTGTTAATTAACATTTTTAAGATATGCTATGTAGGGTGGATGCATTTGGTTTCCTTCATTATTGACTTGTTTAAAGCATGTATCCTTGTTAGGATATGCTTTGCGGGATAAATACCTTGATTTTGTGTTCGATGATGCATGCTTCTTAGGATATGCTCTATTGGTGTAAAGCCTAACCTAACAATCAATAAAACCTAACCTAACAATCAAATGCTCATAGATGTTGATTAGCGTTCTTGCCAAGTGGTTTTTGTTTAAAATGATGAATGAGTATATAGTATGTTGAATATATAAGCCAGATAACTTATGTGTTGCGGTTCTTGCAGAATGTCCCCTATGTGTTTGTTCCTTCAAAGGAAGCCCTTGGCAGAGCATGTGGTGTCACAAGGCCTGTCATTGCTTGTTCAGTGACAAGCAATGAGGGAAGCCAGTTGAAAACCCAAATTACTCAACTCAAGGTATGTTCCATTTATTTGCATTGTTGTGTCTTGTGGGAGTTAAAGTCCACAGCTGAAAGTTTTGGCATTGTGTTTTTGAATGCAGGATGCAATCGAGAAGCTTCTAATCTAGAGCTTTATATTACAAAAGAACCAAAAATATTGCAGGATTCCCTTTGACGTGATGGGCCTCTTTGTGTTACAGTACTCCGTTTTCCAGAGGCTTTGATTGATGAAGTTGTGTTGTGTTATTAGTTAAATTAAGTTTACCCTAGTCAGTATTATTAGAGTTTGTTATCCATATTTTCCTTTAATATAAAGTTCGAATGTGGTACATTGAGAAAGCTTTTGTTGCTGCATCTGGATGATTAATGGAATCTGCTTTTATTTGTTAAAACACTGCCACTGTATGGTTTAATTGATGATATAGCCAATGAGATTACTTATGTGTCCGTTCTGATCCCTATTTTTGAATGCTTGAGGTGTTTTCTGCTACTGCCTACTGCAGCTGAAGTAGCATTGTGTGTAATTAGACATTCAAGTTATACTCTTACTCAATAGTTACAGTATATCGTGTTTTAGGGCATTGGGTACAGGCTGGGAATTATCACTACCCTATTCGCAAAAACAAAGACCATAGCTATGGTCGATACTTTAAATATGATAATTCAAATAGCTATAAAATCTTAAATTATCACCACACCACTTTCAAGTAATGTAGCTTGAACCCGACATAATCAAGAAAATTAAAGAACACTAATCTTACGGTAGGATCCAGTGACATGGTCATGGTTATATTGACATAATGATGATATGGTTTGACGGTCTTTTTTATAAAATCCTATGGTTTGACGGTCTTTTTTATAAAATCCAAGCTACGGTAAAAACTCCATATATTAATAATCTTGAGACTTTACAAAATTATTAATATATGAAGTTTATTAATATAAGGAGGTATACTTAATATATGGAGTTTATTAATATAGGGAGGTATACCAAAAAAAGAGATGAATAATATAATGAAAATATATCCTTTATGAATGATATATTAAAAATATATCATATTGAATAATATATCCTTTATTATATATTGAATATCCTATAATATATATTGAATAATATATCTTATTAAGAATTTTTAAAGTTTCTCTACAGTATAAATAGTAATGCATATATTAGAAGATAATTCATTATTTTTAATATTCTCTTCTTCTCAACCAAATAAAAATGTCATCCAATGTTAGGAAAAGAACTCATATGAGTGATAAAATTCGTACAGAGTTGTGTGAAAAGAAAAAATCACATCCAAATTGGACGCAAAAAGATCTTGCGAAATGGTTAAAAGATACTTATGAGTAATCAAGTTGAAGAGTTGCACTACACTAATCGAATGGATATGGACGTCTTCCTTAATCATCCCAATGAGCAACAAGTCGTATATGCTTCAACCAAAGAAGAAATAATAATTAGACAAGAAGCAGAGACAGATAATCCCGATGATGATAGTACGGAGATACCAAAAGTTTCATGCCAAGAAGCTTTAAACATGTTAGATAAGTTGGAAATGTTTTGGCTTCAACAAGATGGTGTACATAGCAACGAGGTGGTGCACATAGCAACGAGGTCTCACGCATACGCAAATCAAAAGATGTCATAACAATCCAAAAAATTACATCATTTTCTCAACCAACTATAGATAAATATTTTCCTTCATCTTAAATTTTGATGTAACAAAATCTATAATTTCCCTATTATGTTGATTTTATTAATATATGGTGGTAAATTCATTAAGGTGGGACTAGAAAAATCTATTAATATTAAAATATGGAGTTTGTTGCCATTTGTAACTGGCCCAAGTTGGGACCATGATTTTTTTATTAATATATAGAGTTTATTAATATTTGGAGTTTTTACTGTATTTTTTTTTATGACATGTTCCTCTTATATAGCTCTGCATTCCTACCAAAAATGAGAGTATTCTGAGAAGTATAAGACTACCATTTACCATTTTGTATATCAACCGTTTAATCGTTGAATTAAGTTCTGTGGATGGTGAAGTTTCGTATATCGGAATACTCTCATTTTTAGCAGGATTGTAGAGCTATATAAGTGGAACATGTCACCAGAAAATTAGCTTCAAACTCGTCGCTTGGATTTTGTAGAAAAAATGGCCAAACCATACCATGACTATGTCAATATAACCATGTCATTGGATCCTGACCGTAATTCAAGTAGCTATAAAATCTCAAATTATCACCACACCATCTTCAAGTAATGTAGCGATATTTGAGCATTTTTTTCTAAATCCCTACGCAATCAAGAAAAATTAAAGAACATCAATCTCTATAATACTATGAGCTGCAAAAACTATTTAAACTGGAACTATTTTCCCTGTTGGTTAAATAGCCAAATAGTAGCGGCTTGGCAATCTGACACTAATGGGTCACTAGCTTATATTTCCAAACATAAATCCGAATAAAAATACTTATGGTAATATTAATGAGAATATTAGTAGCTTGCTTGCTAATTTTGATGTGCTGCTTTGGCCATACTTCTGAGGTTTTACAAGTTGAGAAAGAGAATCAGAAATATATTCAGTTTGAATTCTGGAAACAGATTGCAAATGATTACACCGTCAATGTGTCTGACAGCAGCAATACATAGACGCATCATGTTAGTGCAAACAGAAGAAGATCTAGAGATGAAATTGATTTCTTGCAAGCTTTGGATGGTTCATGGTGTTCGAACAGAGTTAGCCTGGAGGCTGGAGCAACTCCTAGTGAATCATTTTAAGGACGTCAGCACCACTTCTGACCCTCCTCAAAACCCTAAATTCTTAAGTCACATCCCATCTGCCATTTTTGAAGAAGAAAATGTTTGGCTCACAATAATAGCAGATGAGTAGGAAATACACGACACTTTGTTAAGTATGGAAGCATGGAAAGCGTTTGGACCTGATGGATACCCACCTAGGTTCTGTCAAACTCAATGGGATTCAAGGATGAAGTTGCTATGGTTCCAAAATTATTTTCTTCAAGACACATCATCAAATAGCTCAATGAAATCAAACTTAGACTTGTACCTAAAGTGAAGATTCCTTCTAAAGCTCCAGACTACAGGCGCGTTGCTCTTTGTAATACATCATGCTAGATCATCTCTAAGTTGATGGCTAGACGAATGAAGATTATTTTAGACAAAATAATATCTACCTTTCAGTCAACATATGTACAAGGGAGGCTTATTTCTGATAATATTTCGTTAGTACATGAAGTCATGCATAAGATGAAAAGAACCATGAAAGAAGGAGTTGTTGGAAAACGATTAATAAAAAATAATTTTTTAAAGTTTTAATAAAAAATTATAATTTATTGTTTTCTTTTGTGAATGAAACTTATTAGTCCCACATTGTGGAGTTTCCAATTTTTAGTAGTTTTAAGAAACTATATAAACCTTTTAGTCCCACATCGGGGAGTTTTTCTTCTTAAGTTGTATTTGTCAATTATATAAACAAATTCACTACTTTTGTAAAATCTATGGGAAAGTGGTTGTTCTATATTTAGAGGGACCCCTAAGAGAAAAATCATTTTATATTGTTTTCTCAAATGTTCGAGATTTTCCTTTATGGTTTTTTCGGAGTTGCCAAGCTCAAGTTGAGCATCTACTACATATGCTAGTAGTAGGTGTAGTAGGGTGTTTTATCCTGGAGATATCCGTCCTGTGAGGGCTATAGCATCACTCTTGAGTGTAGCCGGGCGCTAATGTCTTAAGGGAAACGTGTTGAACACGTGAATCACTCTGTTTTTCCAAAGTTTTGTCTTGTTGCTGTTGCGGAGATATGGGCACTCTGTTTTTCCAAAGTTTTGCCTTGTTGCTGTTGCGGAGATATGTGGAGCTCGTCCGTTTCATCAAATCGATCACTTCCATTATAAATGAGCTAAGTATCAATAACTTTTGCTTATTTGATTTTTCCTTGTTTTTGATTATTGCACCCAACAATCTTAAGACATTAAAATTTGTAATAATCGAAAATGGTTGGTTGGTTTGTGAATCATGGATGTTAATTGTGGAGTGAAGAACAAAAACGAATTTTTGGTCAGCTGTAGAGTTTCGAGTTTATCTCTTAACCTAGAAGGAATTTCGATGAACCCTTTTATCAAAACGTAGTAGACATCCTGATAGTTACCCACATAAAATTTCAGAATTTTTGGAGTTGTAAAAGTATTTTTTTGATATTTTACAAAACAGAGAAACGTTCCTGAAAAATTCTGACAGGCAGAATTTTGTTGTTAACTAAAGTAGTTCTTATGGGGTAACCATGAGTTTTTTTATATGGTGGTTCAAACGAAGTTTATAAATATAGATATTATCTTCAAAACTCATATTTTATCTGAACTAAGGTTTGTGAGATGTGGTGTATTAGGTGATTGGGAAATTACCGTATCCGTGGTCAGAGTTTTGTGACATGAAATTGAAAAGGAACATGGCTACCAGGCGCATGTGGATGAACACAAGTCTCCCAAAGATGACAAAGGAGAGAACATCAAACACAAATCTAACCGTAGTCTTCATAAGAAAGGTATGTTTCGTAAAACTGAATCCGACATTACTTTAATTAAGGGTGATTGTTATGTTTGTAAAATTCCTGGCCATACGGCAGTAAAGTGTAGACAACATAAAACCTTAATAAGTAGAAAGTTAATGCTAATTTAGTTGAAACAAATTAGAACGAGTTCATTGACATGATGTCGGAAGTTATTTTAATAACCAATGTGAGAGACTGGTGGGTGGACTCCGGAGCCACTAAGTATGTTTGTTGAAACAAAGACCTGTTCATCTCTTATCAGAGGATAAGGGATGTCGAGAAACTCTATATGAGTAACTCATCTGCGACAGAGGTTGCTAAAAGGGAAAGGTCGAGCATAAGCTCATATCTGTAATATTCTCACACTGAATGAAGTTTTCATGTTCCGAGCATATGAAAGAATCTTGTATCTTGTTCTCTTGAAGATGGTAAAAGATTGAAGATCTTAATTAAATGTGGAAAACTTGTTATAACTAAGGGCATTGATTTTTTAGGCAACAGTTATAGGACTTAGGGTCTATATAAGTTTAAAGGAAAATCTGATGAAGTGAACATAGTTGATTCTTGCTTTCTTTTGTGTGTCTTTGAATGTTTTGCATGGTAGACTTGGAACCGTAAAATTATAAGTCAATGCATAAACTGCCTAGCAAGCTACGTACCCAAATTTAGTTTGGATCTTGAACACAAAAGTGAAATGAATATGCTATAAAATCTTTTAGCACAAATGTTCAGTAATTCTAAGCCCTTAGAATTAATTCAGTTAGGCCTAGTTGACATGAGTTCAACCCAAAACCACTATGGTAAAAGATGGTTTATAACTTTCATGGATGATTGTACGAGGTACTATCTTGTATACTTTCTTAGGATAAGGATGATGCCTTAGAAGCCTTAAGATGTATAAACTTGAAGTTCAAAACCAATTAGAAGCCTTGAACATATCAATTGTATCCTTAAGAAGATGATAATTGCCATGTTGATTAGTTCAGGATTACCTGCGGCTTGTGGGGGAGGCAGTCCTCTTAACTAGTATATCCTGAATATAGTACCCTTAAGGATCAGATGAAACTCCATATGATTTATGGAAAGGTAGATGACCTTCTTATGAATACGTCAAAGTGTGGGGGTGTTTGACTAAGATTGTCATTCCTCTTCCTAAAAGAACTAGATAGAAACCAAAAATGTTGATTGTGTCTTCATATAGGTATGCTGAGTATACTTCTACATATAGATTTTTGTGTTGTTCTGATTTTTCATACTTTGGTGTGATTTTTCTGACTTTGTTGTGAATACTATTACATAATCTAGGGATGCTGAGTTCTTTGAACATGTTTATTCTTAAACCTGTACCTCATTAGAGATGTGTTGTTGATCCCCTAGATTTATTTTCAAATAGTCAGAACTTATCTTAAAGGAAGATGAAGTTAAGGTTGAGCCTAAGAGAAGTAAAACAATTAGACTTGAGACTTCTTATGAAGCCGACTTCATAACATGCCTAGCTTAGTCTAAGCCCTGGACTTGTAAAGAAGCCTTGATATCTACTGAAACCCCATTCTGGTAAGAAGCTTCATTTAGTGAAATGGACTCAGTCCGTCGGAACCTGACTTGGGAGGTTTCTAGTTTACCTCCAGAGAGTAAGACCATGAGATGTAAATGAGTCTTTAAGAGGAAACATTAGGTATATGGAACTGTAAAAATATTAGGCTAAGTTGGTAGCTAAAGGCTATAAACTAAAAGAAGGTGTATATTTCCTTGATTCTTATTCACATGTGACGAGATTTACTTCCGTTGAGATGCTAATTGTTATTGCTGTCATAAACAAATTAGAGATACATCAGATGGATGTTAAGACAACTTTTCTAAAATCGTGAATTAGATAAAGAAATTTACATAGACCAACCTGAGGACTTTGTAGTGAAAGGTTATGATGACAAAGTTTGTAAGTTGAACAAAATTTTGTATGGTTTATAAAATAAGCACGTAAACAGTGACATGGAAAATTTGATCATGTGATAATGTGTAGTGGATTTAAGTTAATGAATCTGACAAGTATATTTACAAGTAACTTGTTAAGGATGCCTGTGTGATTGTATGCTTGTATGTTGATGATATGCTTATACTTGATACAAACATAGATGTGATTAATTCCACTAAAACATGCGCTGAATGAGAACGTTGACTTGAAAGACTTAGGCCCTGTTGATGTAATCTTAGGGATGAGGATTAGAAAATAATCTAACATATGTAGTCTTAGTCATTCTCATTATGTTGAATTTGTGCTTAAGAGATACAATCAGTGTGATTGTAAGCCTGCTTGTACTCCGTACGATTATTCTTGTAGACTCAAGAAAAAAAGGGTAATGGAGTATCTTAACTTGAATACTCAAGAGTTATAGGATGTCTGATGAATTTAATGAACTGTAAGAGTCCAGACATTGCCTATATTGTGAGTAAGTTAAGTAGATATAATTGTAGTCCAGAGCAATAGCATTCAGATGCACTGAGTAGAGTATTATGGTACCTAAAACTCTATTACCTTTTATTTGATTTGAAAGGGTATCTTGCTGTCCTTGAGGGACTTTGTGATGTAAACTGGATAGTTGACTCAGAGGAGTCTAAGTCTACGAGTGGATATGTTTCACTCTAGCATGAGGGTTTTTTTTTGGAAGATTTACAAACAAACATATATTGCTCAATTCATTATGGAATCTGAGAGTATTGAGTTAGATAAAGCACGAGAGGGGGCGAGTGCCTAAGATGCTTTTTAGAAGACATTCCTCTCTGGCATAGGCCTGTGCCAGCTATATCTATACATTGTGTTAGCCAAGCTATAATAGCTAAAGCTGAAAATAACTAATCTCAATCGGCGTTATTTCCATTGATTGGATAAAGTCCAAGGAGAATATCGCGCAACCTTTGACGAAAGGTTTATCCCAAGAGATAGTTAGAAATGCATCGAGGGGAAGGGGCTTAAGCTCATAAATTAAACTTGCCATGAAGGATACTCAACCTTGCTGACTGGAGATCCCAAGATCAAGGTTTCGAATGAGACAACTAATTTTGGTGGGTAAAGGTAAACACTATCAGAGAATTTTATTCTCTGTCCCTTCCCTATGGTGTAGACGTGATAGTGTGACTGCATGTGAAGTGACTTTTAAGAAGTCTTAATGAGTTCTATAGTTTCAATTTAAGATTGAAGTGGGGTGTAGCAGTAACACTCTTTATGGAAACTCACCTATCTGAATGAGGAAGTGGGCCGCTTCCTATGAGAATATGAGCTTTGATTCTCTAGAGCATTCTGAGAAACAGGATATGTCCAGGGCCAAATTGGACAAAACGGCACGAGCTTGGCAGCAACCTTGGAGATATCACCCGTGGTTGTTATCGCGAATTACATCAAATGCTAGAAGTTAAAGACATAGTTTACTGTCTCTAGCAAGTAATTCCGGTAATATCTCACTAAGCGAAGGTTCGAGACCTCATGGACACCTCTGCCTAAAATGGTATTTCCTGCACTTTTATGTGATTTTCGTTTTGATGGTTTTGGTATTACTGGAACTTAGGACCTAAAGGTCACTAAGGGTTCACTAGTTCATGCTTTTTCACTTTGATGAAAGATACCTATAGTCTCACCATGTGAGAACTAAAGATGAAAGCTCTCAATACTATTATGATTTGTGCGATCCATATTATGACCCTGGGGTCAACACACTTTTGTGTGAGGGAGAGGACGTAGAAATGACTAGTATGATTTCAACACTTGCACGATCATTCTGTTTGGATCGTGAGATTAGGATGTTGATTTACCAAGATCTATCCGTGTTTTCATGTTTTATTGAGTTTTCATTCATGTGGGGGATTGTTGGAAAACGATTAATAAAAAATAATTTTTTAAAGTTTTAATAAAAATTATAATTTATTGTTTTCTTTTGTGAATGAAACTTATTAGTCCCACATTGTGGAGTTTTCAATTTTTAGTAGTTTTAAGAAACTATATAAACCTTTTAGTCCCACATCGGGATATTTTTTTCTTAAGTTGTATTTGTCAATTATATAAACAAATTCACTACTTTTATAAAATATATGGGAAATGGGTTGCTCTATATTTAGAGGGACCCCTAAGGGGAAAAACATTTTATATTGTTTTCTCAAGTGTTCGAGATTTTCCTTTATGGTTTTTTCGGAGTTGCCAAGCTCAAGTTGAGCATCTACTACATATGCTAGTAGTAGGTGTAGTAGGGTGTTTTATCCTGGAGATATCCGTCCTGTGAGGGCTATAGCATCACCCTTGAGTGTAGCTGGGCGCTAATGTCTTAAGGGCAACGTGTTGAACACGTGGCACACTCTGTTTTTCCAAAGTTTTGCCTTGTTGTTGTTGCGGAGATATGGGGAGCTCGTCCGTTTCATCAAATCGATCACTTCCATTATAAAGGAGCTAAGTATCAATAACTTTTACTTATTTGATTTTTCCTTGTTTTTGATTATTGCACCAAACAGGAACTCCTGCATATTGTGCTCTAAAACTAGATATGTCAAAAACATTTGACAGATTAAAATGGAATTTATTGGTAGATGTTATGAAGAAAATGTGATTTTGCGAGGAATGATGCGAGTACATACCCGCTCTGTACGACTAATGCGATAGCATCATCAACATCGCTTTCTGCAGAAGTGTACGGTAGTAACAGTAATATTAGTAGTGGTGTTAAGTAGATGGAATTGAACGACTGGATATTAACCCCAAGGTTGTTGATATTCTTGTTGACCATGATGCTCTTCTCGTTTGACATTGCCAATTCGTGATGAAAGCAGCAGCTTTGGGTATGCACGGGTAAAGATGCTCGGTGGAATTTTTTTAGTTCATGTATTTGCGAACTCTTCAATATGTATTATGTATGTAAGAAGAAGTTGGAAGGTCAGAAGGATTCATACTCCTGCTAGGATTAGGATTTACTGGCAAATATATATCTTCTACCCGAAAAAGTCAAAAACACTGCAAAAATCTTCTTTTGAGTCTTGATTGACTTGAGTGTTGAAAGAAACACAACTCCAAGAAATTGCTACTCAACTTGATTTTGGTGATTTTAATTTAGCTGCTGTTAAAAATGGTGTAAGCTCTAAATTTGTGTGTATTTGGGATTTGATAAAATATTTCAGTAGTTATGGTCAGTGGGATCTGTTGTCTATAACTCTCCACCGTAATCCGTCTACAGTTGTCCGGTCGACAGTTGTTTAGTATTGCAAAGAAATTCACTAACCTAAAGTGCCACTGCAAATACTTATTTGCACTCTCCTTAAAGCCGAAAATCTTATGCAAGCACTCTCCGTGAATGTTCTGGCCGAGTTAAACTCGGGAGTTCTTGATTTTGTAGGTAGCTTATCTGGCTTCCTTTTTCTTTCTTTTTTGTGGTCGAGAGCGTCAGGGATCATACTTGATGTACTCTGATTTTTCATCTATAAAATGTTTAATTTATCGATTAGAAATCCACCAAATTTTTTCGAATCTTTTCTCCGTTGATATAGCAAGACATATTTAAGAGGATGTCACTTTGCTTGCCGAATTGCTTCATCTGCTTTAACTCGGCATAAGAGTTAACTTCAATATCTGTTTTATTTTCTTTTCACACTCTACCTACATTTCCACCGCTCCTGTCTAACTTGCACCTTGTTTGTTTGCTCCTGACTCATCTGAGTCTTCTGGATCTGACTGAAATAACCTGATTTGAGTCAGACCTGACTCAACTGATTCGAAAAATGTGAGTTTGTGGTTTAATCCCATGAATCAAGGGTATTTTGTTACTCGACTCAAACGGGTCCGAATCAGAAGTTAGGTCAGATCTGACTCAAAATTGAAGACGAACCATCTGACATCCGACTCGCGACGAGTCAGGGGTTGACTCAATTTCAGATCGCGAGTCAGATGCAAACAAACATGGTCTTAATGGCAGTTCAATCACCAATCTTCGTTTTCAAATATTTGTTACCAAAAAACCAACTCTGGAGATCTATCACCAAGTTAATGATTCACATCTTTAACTTCAATATCGCTGAAATTTGGTTGTGGCTTGCAAATTGCATACTATTGAATCTTATAGTCCTTTCACCTGTAATATCATCTCCCAGGCAAATTCAGTATGGCTTTTTTTTCCGAAGAAAAAGTAATATTAAAAAGAAAACGCATTTGCAAAGTATAAAGGAAATCACCCACTCAAAAGATCCTCCCAATTGCTCCAAATGAGACTAGGGGTAACAAATTTGAACATGTTGGTATTGTAAGACCATAAGATTACAAGCTGTTTAACAAGATCAATAGTCTCTGTTGTACTTTTCTGACGACCACCAAATACTCTTCCATTTCTCTCCTTCAACAAGATCCAACAAATATCATAATGGATAATATTTCACACCTCCTTACCTCTTCCATGCATCACATTCATCGACCACGTTTCAAATAAATGGAGTAAAGTCCTAGGCATAGGCCACGATATCTTGAAAGACTTAATAAAGTATCCCATATTTTAAAAGAATATGAGCAATACATAAACATATGATCTGACGTCTCCTTCTCTTTATCGCAAAGAACACATATATCACTTTCAATGTCTATGCTACGATGAGCTAACATGTCACTAGTTGGTAGCGAGTCATGAAAAGAATCCCAAAGAATGAAAATGACCTTGTTAGGGATATATCCTTTCCAAAGGTGTTTGTCGAAGTTACACGTATGATAGTTACATGACAAAGCTTCATAACACATTTGTGCACTAAAATCCTCCATAATAACAAATTCATCCTCCTCTACCACCAATACCGGGATATGAGAAACATCACGTCGAAGTAAACCCATTCTTGTTGCTCGTTCGCATTCAAATCCCTCCTGAATTCACAGCTCCAATTGTTGTTCACAATCATATCTGCGATGGTCGCCTCCTTCCTTTTAACAACTTTATAAATAACTGGGAATAGTTCTTGCAATGTCCCTCTATCCAACCATCTATTCTTCCAGAATCTAATCCCTTTACTGTTTCTCATCGTAAACTGTGCCATATCTTGGACGGTGGGAACCATATTCACTACATTGTTCCATAGATTTATGCACCGTGGTTTTTTTTTTTTTTTTTGCTTCAAAGAGAAATTTTTTATTGATCTAATTGTAGTCGTACATAATAGAGTTTACCAGGAAAGGTGGAGGATCCCCTTTCCAACTATTACACACACTTTCTTTACGTGCATACTTAGCTAATTTATCAGCACATTTATTTGCTAGTCTGTTTATGTGCTTACATGAGAAAGTAGAAAATAAAGTTCAGAAATATCTAATGTCTTCAACTATTCCTCTTAACTCCCATGAAGTATCAACAACTTTCCCTTGGATAGTTTGAGCAAGGCTTTGGAGGTCTGACTCGACTATGATGTTCATGAAACCCAACTGTACCGCCCATTAAGCCCTTCCAAAACAGCTAGACTTTCCAAGTGATCCACTCCCAATGCGTCATTGAAGTTTCTGCACATTGATGTTACATGGGTACCTGCAAAATCACAAAAGATTAGTCCCAATCCATCTGTTTTTGTAACATTACAATAAGAAGCATCAATATTCAGTTTTATGTGGTTTATGTCAGGAGGATGCCATCTATGCAAAACAATGTTTTTCACAGACATTCGACATTAACAAATCCGTTTATGATTAACTATCTTCCTCCAAAGGATATTTTTGTTCTTTTTGTATCTCCAAATCCAATCAACCAATAAAGATTGATTAGTTGTTCTCAAAACTTTAAACCTTAATCCTTCATTCTCTTTAGGCATGCTTATTTTTGTCTAACCAACCCAAACTAATTTCCTTGTACCTTCCGCAGCATCCCAAAAATGTTACGCATAATCTGCACTATCTTTTTCTCCATACTAACAGGAAGATGAAATAAAGACAAGTAGTAAATTGGTAAACTCGCAAGACAAATCAGTATGGCCTTTCCCATCTTCCAATACATCAATTACAAATTATAATATAGCCAGCATCAAGAGCGGTTTCGGGAACAATAACTTTAAGATTAGAGCGACAAACGGGGCGCTTAAAGATAGAAACAAACCAAGTATCAACGTAATCAATAGTATGAAAAACACTAGGATATGTTCACCATATTTTTACCCTCATCCTTCGTAACTAAAGCATAAAAACACGGTTTTCTCCCTAATATGTTGAAGTCAAATTGATACGTTGTGTACAAAAACGATGGTGCATTGTTGGTATTAAAGTAAAACAAAGTGATTTCCTATATAAGTCAAGTCTTTTCAATTGTTATCACAAAGGTTTGATGGTGTAGTTGGTTTCAACGTTAGACTAATACGTTTGGATACACATTTTTTTGTGAAGCAAAATATCTTTGCTTTTTATTTCCGTTTCTGGAGAAGCAAAAGTAGTTAAATTTCTGATATCCAAACACGATATAAAGGTTTATGATTCAAACTTAGGCGAAGTCATTATGATTATAACCTAAAGACTTTTTTAGGTCCCCAGTTCAAACATGGACAAAGCTATATAATATAGTATTTTTTATTCAAAATCAATAAAAATAGGAGTTAATTCCATGGAATTAGCCATCTTTCTATGGAAACTAGTTGCTCACCCGTGCGATGCACGGGTCTGTTTCTTGCTTAGTAACAATTGATGTGAAGTTTATTGTACGACCTTCGAGATGGTGTCATTGGTAACTCAACCCATAAAGAACACAAATTATCCAAAATACCACTCCACAATAACATATCAAGTTGAAAAAATTGAAACATCTTGGAACCTAAACCATCCACTAAAAGGAAAACAAACATAAAAGAAAACTTCAATTAAGCTGTAGTTCCTAAAAATTCACCAAAACAATTAATAAACTGTAGTTCCTAAGAAAAAACGACCTAAGGTACATGATAATTAAGGAATAAAGGAAAATTTTAAATGAGTACCCCAAAAGCGTCAAATTTAAGCCAAATCACCTTAATCTTCTATTCGCTATTCTCATTCCTCCATGTCAATGCTTCAAGAATATTACGGTCTGGAATTGGCACGACTATATTGACGCATAATAATTTTGGTATATCTATCTGGTAAATCATTCTTTTGGATGATAATAATTTTTGATATTGATGGTCCATTAGCTGTATTTGAAATCCCAATGCACATTGGATTTTCATTCTCATCAAAATCTCATGATCTCAAGTAGAATCCTATATTGTATAAGCCATGTGCCGAACACGCGTCCATGTGCATCGCGAAGCTAATTTTAACCGGAAATTGATATTGCATCCCTTGATTTCATCACATGGCGCCCTACTAGTACTTCCTCTCTGATTTCATCTCCAATCAGTACTTCTGCAACAATGTATTCTAGGTGGTGCTTAGACCGTGATGTAATATTAACTATTGATCAAAAGTTAATTGCAAAACTTGCAAGCACGGAAATTTTAGTATAACTGCAAAACCAGAACCCAAACATTTACTAAAAGGAAAACAATAACAAAACCGGAAGTTGGAATCGATGAATCCCGAAAAAATCTACCTAAATGTAGTTCCTAAGAAATCAGGCAATTGTATTCCAAAGAAAAAATATAAGGAAAACTCTAAATAAGTACCCTCAATGCACCAAAACTGAACCCAAGTCACTTTAACCTTCTGTTCACGATTCTCATTCAGTGCTTGGGGAAAAATATGGTTTATAGATCTGGAATTGTCAGGAATATGTTGACGAAAAATAATTTTGGTACATCCATCTGGTAAATCATTCTTTTGATGATAGTAATATTTTATTTTGATTGTCCTTGAATTGTATTTAAAATTCCAATGTATGTCGGGTAGTCATTCTCATCGAAAAATCTTGATTTCAAGTAGAATCCCGCATTGTGTAAGCTCTGTGCCCTGCTTCTGTCCATGTGCATTATAAAGGAAATTTTCACCGGAATAATTGGTACCGTGTGTCCCTTGATTTCATCATATGTCGCCCTATCACTACTTCCTCCCTAACTGCATCTCCGGTTAGCACTTTTGCAACGATTTCATGCAAAATAGTTCAATTATAAATCGACCAAAATTGTAATTCAGTCTATTTATAAGTAAAGTAACTGGGATCTGGATATCTTTTTTCTTTAGTTATATGGTTGGCTTTATTTCCTAGCATTTTTAGGGGCGACACAGAAAGATTTAGGGGTGACTTTTTTATTCCATCCCATTGATGTGGCTATGGGGTGTCCTAGTGGTTAGAAAATACTTATATGCTCTTTTATAATCGGTAGTTTACTATTAGTTTTATCAACCAATTGTGACTGTGTTCTTCTCTTCTATGTTTTGTTTTGAAAAAAAAAATAATACATAAACTAAATTTGGGGCTGCTATCACAATTGGTAGATAATGAACATCACAAAATTACCGATTGTAAAAGTAGAAAATTTTGAAGTTTCATTTGTTTTGAAAAAATTGAATTTGGGGATAATATCGCAATCTGTAGATACGAAACATCACGAAAATACCGACTATAAAAGTAGAAAATTTTGAAATTTCCTTGGTTTTTTTGGAAAAAATAAATTTGGGTCTACTATCACCATCATAAAATTACCAATTGTAAAAGTAGAAAATTTTGAAATTTCGTTAGTTTTGAGGAAAAAATAAATTTGGGCTACTATCACAATCAGAGATAGCGAACATCACGAAATTACCGATTGTACAATCGGTAGATACTAAACACCATGAAACTACCGATCCTGAAAATAGAGAAATTTAAAAATCCATTGGTTTTTGAAAAATTTGTATTTGGGGCTACTACCACAATTGGTAGATAATGAACATCACGAAACTAACGATTGTACAATCGGTAGATAATAAACATCACGACACTACCGATTGTGAAAATAGGGAAATTCAAAATTCCATTGGTTTTGAAAAATTTGTATTTGGGGCTACTACAATAATCGGTAGATAATGAACATCCCGATACTACCGATTGTACAATTGGAAAATAATAAATACCACGAAACTACTGATTGTGAAGATAGAAAAATTCAAAAATCCATTAGTTTTTGAAAAAAATGAATTTGGGCCACATCGGTAGATAAATAAAATCACGAGATTTCTGATTGTGCTTCTCTATCGGAACAAAAGAGTATAATCGGTAGATAAAATATCTTATTATCTACTGATTCTGGTACGTTAGTGGCGCTAAATGCTCTATAATCGTTATTGAACCTTCGAAATTATGTTCTTCACGATATTTCTCACCTTCTTCTTCATACACATCCGTTTTTGTTATGGATTTGAGAAAAAATGGTTTTGATCCCACTTCTTCTTCTTCTTCCACTCTAAAACTTAAAATTAAATAACTCAAATAAATTTTCCTATCAATATTACTAAATATTAACTCCCGACTAATTATCTACCGATTATAAAGGGTATATTAGCTATTTCGAAAAATCAGAGATAAGGGTGACTTCATTTTAGATTTAGGTGACCCGTTTTTGTCTTATTAATCTCCCCTAATTCTTTTGGGATATCCCTAAAAATGATAGGTTTTATTTTATGATGAGGATCATGAAAAATTCAAGAGGTGACCACTACATATATGGTAAATATTATTTTCCCATAAAATTAGATATCATTTGATCCTTCGAAACATTAATGATTACTTTAGTTTCACCATATTATAAACATAAACACTTACACTTGATTTATGTCGGCATAGACTGACTTTGTGTAAAAGTACTTCAGAAAAAAAAACTACCTCAAACATAAGGGAACCAACTCTTGAGTTTTAGCACCCTGGGAAAATCTTGAGTTTGGTTTCTGTTATTTGTAGAATCTAATAAAAAATTATAGAAATCATGTAATTCTCAAAATTTAGATTAAACTAAAAGCTTAGACACCTCGTGAATGATGTCTTCTTGTGGTGGTAAAGTGGTTGACCTGCGATCAAAACATGTCTCCTCGAATATTTTCAAGAAACACCGGGTCTTTGTGAAATTAGGAGGCATCTCTTGTGCAATGATGACAACACTCGTATTTTATCGCGAACCTGTGTAACTTACAGATTCCGGACTTTTCTAAGTGCATTGAGTTTCAGGCGTTGTAAACGTCTCACGTGATCAAAGTGTTACCTAACAAATATTTAAGAAAGCTAAGTTCAACTTGTGCAAAAATTTAGATGCATTTGCTACAGATATTGGAGAGCTGAAACTTCTGAGGTGCCTCAACCTTGAAGGCGTACGCATCAAGGTTTTTTGTCTCAACAACTTTCGGCGGCGCTTCTGCAGTTCCCATTTCTTAAAATTCTAAAAATATTTAATCTTCAATTATGTATTAAGTGACTGGGTTATGAGTTTTATATAGAAACAACTGAAGATTTGAAAATCTAAAGTATTCCTCATCTAATAGATGCACAAATACATTTATGTCATCTTGGAAGAATGATTTCATTCATTCCGAGATTTTCGTATTTTTTTTTCCTCAAACAGGATATTCCAGGGAGGCTATTAGTTGGCAATCACAACGGAATTGCATGTGTTTGATAGCATTGTTGTAGTAGGGGTTAAAGCAAATGGAAATATGGGACGGACATTCTCTCTAAAAAAAAAACAGATGCCCGGTGAGTGGGAAAGAATTTGAACGTGCGAGTTGAAAACTGAATTGGCAGGCCCATAACGTCGGATTAATAAGATTTGACCTCATCTAACTATGGACTTAACCATGGTTATCTGACCGGATGTTTAGTGAACTGCAACATATTTATCGAATTTTTCACATATTTTCATATTCCAACCACTTCTTTTATCGACTACTTCCATTTATCTGGCGCCAAGAAAATTTCCTATGTATACGTATCTTATTTGGTTCAAAGCCCAACTTATTTAATTTAAAACCTAGAATTTCGTTCCATCAAGCTAAGTAAATGATCCCTCGTTCAAATAAAACTTGAAAGTACGAAAACTTTAGACTAAGCTTATCGAGACATTCAACAGAAATAAGGATACATATCTCTTATGTATCAACCTTGACGTGAAATGATTTGAACTTGTTTCATCCTAGACATAAGAATAAATAGGTATAGGTTATGTTCCTAGTGATGAAGACTATGGAGTGGATAGATTTAATTTTTGATTGCTCGTGTTATTATTTTTAAATGGTTTTAGATTTATCATTTTTAGCTCTGACCTTTTGAGTTCTCTATACACTATACTACTAATATACATGCGTTGACACATATGTCAATATTTCATTGATGAATCATCAGGACACGGTTCATTTTTAGCTCTTACCTTTTGAGTTCTCTATATACCATGCAAAGATGATGATAATGACTTTAGTAATGCTTTCGGCATTGCCACCATTGACAGATCATAAGAGTTATGCAGAAATTTAGAAAAATATAATATGAAATTATAGTATGGTTAAGTCCATAGATTGATTTAAGAATTCGTTAGAAATTAAATATATGAAAAATCGGGTAAAGATACACACTTAACACTAAATATCCGGGCAGATAACCATGGTCAAGTCCGTTGTTAGATAATACCAGATCTTATTAATCCGATGGTTATGGGTCTGCGAATTCAGTTTTGAACTCGCACTGCGAGTTCAAAATTTTTTCCCCAATGAAGATGAAAGATTTTACCAACAAATCCAAAAAAAACATATGCATGAATTGTTCCTTAATATCCCTCCTTTTGTCCATAAACACAGTTGCCAAACATTCCCGAAAAAGACTCATGGTTTAACAGACTCTTGCACCATTTTTCCATAAACACAGTTGCCAAACATTCTCGAAAAAGACTCATAGTTTAACATACTCTTGCACCATTACTTGTAACACGGAAACAAAATTGATTTAAACAGGAAAAATGCCAACACTCGTACCATTGATATCTCGTATAACCTCAGCAAAACGCCTGAAAAAGAACTTCAATGGCACTGTCGTCCAACATTTTTTCCTTGTATATATAGCAATTACTGGTTATTTCCCATTGTGACAAAATTATAAATTAAAAAAATCAAATACCTTCTAGTCTTAAGTGAAGGGATACTTTTGTAAACTTCTTCATTTGATATACCCATAACTCAGTTAGACTTACTCTGTACAATCTTTTTTTTTTCTTTTTTTCTTTGATCAGATTTTTTTTTTTTGGTATAGAGCATGTAAAAAAAACATAGAAACAGAATTAACTGTTGTTTACAAAGAGAGAAGCAATCCTAGCCGGAATGCTTGTACTGGTCCACTTGTGTTGGACGTTGTGACTGAGAGCATACGTTGCCAACGAACGGGAAGCTTTATTTGTTGGTTTCGGGAAAAAGCTGTAAGCACCACTATTGTTTAGGGCGTCCATCTTGTGGGTAATATCATGATACAAAACAGATACTCTGTACAATCTTATGATGTACTATGTGAAGCAATCTCACGACAACTAAAAATTGTGCATTTACATTTTACTAAATATTTAACAATAGCTTTATCTAGATACAAAATAGCCTCAATTAGGCATCCATAAAACCTCCCAAAAAATATGCACATCCTCGAAAAAATATGTAACAAACAACAAAGAAAACGTCTTCACATGATATTTTTAAAAAAAAATTGTACTTCATGTCGGTTGGAGTATATATCAATGATTTATGGATCGAAACTGGAACAAAATCAATAAAAGAACACCAAGTCACCCAACTACAGTCACCAAAAACACATAAACTACAAAAACACCATAACCAAATAAATAAGTTCAAATTAAATCGTTACCAGCACCTAAAGATGCTCCATGCATGTAAAGTACAACTCTGTAGGGAAAATGTATATAAAAAAGGCTACCAAGAGAACATTGAAAATAATTAATATCTGTATGAGATGTCCATGACATATATGACTTGCTAGTTTACAAACTTATTGGAAAATTGTGGGCCTTACGTCGATCACATTTCAAATGGTATCATAACATATGTCAAACTGAAACATAGAGACAATCAAACTTATTTATATCTAACCAAAATCATCGTAAATTCCATAAATACATAATCTTTAACCCCAACTTAAAATCATCATAAATCCTATAAATACAAAGTCTTTAACCCAAATTTTCTAGAGCTCATGCAGTATCATCAACATCCAAAACTAAAATTAAATCAAGGAAACAAATACCAATAAAACAAAATTTTTTTTTAGTATTTCACGATTATATACCTTGTTTGTGTTTGTTACTATGGACACAAATCTCTGAATATCTATTTCAATACTCATGAGCTCCCACTGCGCAGTGATGCAAAACGAAAAACGAAAAAAATAATTAGGCAACGAAATTGTTGGGGAAAAAACCAACCCTAGCAAAACAAAAAGCAACATTCAAAAAATGGGATCTGCCGTTAGCTCAAACACTTTTATATAGAGGGTCCCCAAGGATAGAAATTTCAACGAAAAAATTGATATTTTGGAAATAATATTATGATTTCAAAAATATTCTTTACATAAATGGGATAGCCATATTAAATGCCGGGATATTTGCATCGAATATATTTATCTTTTTATCATTTTATTTTTGGAATGTAACATCAAGCAAAAATTGTTTTTGCATTACCATTTTTTGTGTTTTCGTTTTGTTGTTCTCCCTATCCTGAAGCAAATGTTTTTCTCCATTTGCACCTACAAAACAACACCCCAGAAATAGTTTTTCCCCGGTCTTGGAGGGGAATCCTGAAAAATCAACAGTGGCATGAGAACAAGAAAAACACTAAACAATTAGGTACTGCCTTCTGATTATGATTAGGATGCAACATATATGAGTCCTAAAAGCAAAGCCGACAAAAAAGATTATTCTGCTGCAAACAATTAATAAAATGAAAAAGATTAAAAGAAAATAAAGATATTTCTAAAAGATTGCATGTGTATAATAACCGGATTAAATGAAACAACATCAATAGGGAGAAAAAGTTGTCGATTACCATTTCTTGGCGTACACACGTATGATCATTCAACTGTGAAACAGACACAATACACAAATCAGTCAATAAAACCTTAAAACTGAAAAAAAAAAAAACAATAAGAAAAACAAAAAACAAAAAATAAAGCGAGAAGCGGAGTAAGAGGTTTGCTTTTTCTCCGATGCCTTTTATAGAGAAGCGGCGTAAAACAATGGGAGGTTTGCTTTTTCTTCTACGCCTTTTATAGAGACACACTGAGCCTCCAAAACAATGCTATTTTGGAGAATAATGCTAGTGAAAATCTAAATATATCTAGAATTTTATAAATTTTGTCTAGGGTATTAATTCGCAAATATATTGGTATATGTCACATTTAGAATTTATAAGAATATTATTATAGGTAAAATGGACAAAAAATCTCTCCTTTAAAGATTTGTTTTCCATATTTTAAGATTTTCCATAATACAATATTTCTTCAAATATGACCATTACTTCTAAGATGCGCCTAAAATTTATTTATGAATACATTTATTCTTAGACGTTTACCTTTTACAATAGAAATATTTTTGTACAAAAATATTGAGCATTTCCTCCATAGCTAAGAATAGAAATCTTTTTTGTATTATTTTTTATGGTATAATAATCAAAAAAATAATAACATTGGAAAGGAATGAATGATTTATATTTTGTACAAAAAATATTGAGCATCTCCTGCCGAGCTAAAAACATATATTATTTCGATATTATTATTATCTTTTTAAAGGAATAATAATAAAAATAATAATATTCTATTTTTATGGTGAAATGAATGTATTATACTTTTCTACTAATATTTTTTGTTCATTTATCTTCGAAATTTTACTTGATGTGGTTGATTGTTTATTACGATTTTCTATTAGCAATTTTGTATTTCAATTATTGTACAGGATTAATAATCAATTTGTTTGCGGAAGAGGAAGTTCGGTTCGATCTGCTGTAAGCATTCACAACTCCATGAATTTTGATTTTATACATTTTATCGAAGTTTTAATTAATTTCATTGTTGTCATAATCAACATTAATTTAATTTTCAGAAGCTTGGAAGTGTGTAATATTTTGGTTTATTTTAGCTATAAAAAGTGTAATATTTAGGTTTACTTTAGCTATAAAAAGTGCAGTCGGACATTGGACACTGGACTTTTTTTTTATTGTTTTTCTTATGATTGATTTTTAATTCTTTTTCTCTTATGATTGATTTTTTGATGGAATCATGATGAAAAAAGAAAATTTTGATGTGATTATATCAATGTAGTTCTAATAATAAGAATTAAATATCTCCACAAAGGTTTTTTAATGTATTTTTGGCAACATCATTAAATTTTATAAGTTTTAAAAATATACCGTGTTAATGTTATTACTAAATTTAAAATATAGTGGGGCCAGAATCAACCAGAAGCTCCGATTAACCACAACGCTCGAAAAAACTATGTTTTTATATAAAGATAGTATTTGTTTTCGTCGTTTAGTCAACAATATGTTTCCATGAAATTGCAATAAAAGCATGGCCTAAAGTATGTTTTAAACTCGCTTTCGTGGAATTCTATGGAAAGTCTTTCCTTGCGTCCCCCACGAAACTGTTTCCATGGAAACACAACACTTTCCAAGAAATTGTTTCCTTTCCCTGGTATCAAACACAACCTAACCTCCAAGGTCGAGGGATAACAGCGAAACCACATAAATAATATGTCAGGAGGAGAAAGAAAAATCAGTACAAACACAATGTTTTTCTTTACGCCAAATAAAAATGCTTTCTCCTCCCCTAGTTAATAAATGGTCGTTATCTTAAAAGGTTTTCATGATAAAATGATAAACATGCATTAAATATGTGCTCATGAAATTAGTATACACCAGGCTAAGCTGCTCTTACTCTATCGTATAATTGTGCTATGAAGTCTTTATTTGGATTGGTTCGGCGGTGATTTTCTAATTTCAAAAAATGTTATGGATACTAGATTTGGTTTATTAAATTATTAGAAATGGTACGAGGAGTTGGAAAAACTAAAATAATAATTTTGCAGTAGCGTCCCGCATATTTCATTTTTCTATGGTTGTCTTTTTCGGTTTGATTTTCGATTTCTCATACGTTGATGATGAAGAGGGAATTATTCCGGTGATTAGGTGTCCTGTCACCGCACTATATAACTTAGGTATATTTTCTAAGGATGTAGTTTTGAAGTGGTCGATTACTGGTCTTCAGCGTTCCGTTTTCCTTCATCTAAACCTTGCATACCTAGAAAATAAGAAAGATGGAAAGTTTCATCATGGAGCGGATTTTGCAGTAGAAGATACAACTACGCTCGAGTGGTACTTTACAAACAATTCTCTCAGTAAAAATGTTGACAAGTTCATGACACATCTCTTTACTATCTGCTCGAATGATTACTAGTGCAAGAAGAAGCTTCTTCATGTAATTTTCTTGGAGGAGGAATTTGGAAGTAATGACTATTATCCTGCGCCCTTAGAGGTTTAAACATTATAGAGGTGTTGGATACTCTCGTTCCTAAAGTAGTCGAATCAGCTTGAAATTTTGTAATTCGATTGATCCGTACTGGGGATTTCAATTTAGCTGGTGCTGCTGTTTAATTTCTATTGGTTAATTTATGAATATAATCGAAATTAAGTATTTTTTTTCATAATTAATACCACATTGTATTTGTTATCTAAATTAGGATTTTGATTATTGTTTACTAAGAGCTTCTCCAATGGATTATAAGTGAAGATAAATGTCTAAATCTACATATGATAGATATTCATATTCTCTAAAATTCTTCTTCAACCATAATTTCTTAAATCAATGTGAAGATGACATGGCTTAATTTTGTTAGGCATCCTCAAGGTGAATATTCAGTTTTAAACATTCACCTTAAAGATATGTCAAGCTATCCTAATAAGATTTTTCTTGACTAAAATTAATTCCAACAAATTAAATAACCATACTCTAGTAAAATCTTTAGTTACTGAAAATAATATTTACGTTTAATCAAAAAGAATCAAACAATGTCATTGGATATGAATTTTTTTTCCACGTAAATTTGAAATATTGGAATGAGGATGTTTTGTTTGTGTTGCCACATAAAATACACACAATAATTGTCGGAGAAGCTCCAAAGAGAATATGCATGATAAATATTATGAAGTTCTCTTTTTTTCTTTATTTTTTGGTACAGAAATATTATGAAGTTAATTATGTTTAATTGGTGTAATAAGTCATGAATTATCAATTAATTCGATTTGTAATATAAATGTAATATAGGTTTAAATGCAAATTTTTAAATCTTATGTAAGCACTAAATTTGTATTTGCAGTGGACACAATATTCAAGGGTTACGAAATCATTCCATAAATCTCAGCTGGAATGAAAATGCGGCCGTCCATTATCCGCACCTAAGGTCGGTTTGATGGTCTAGCAAGGGAATTGATCACTAGTGTCATAGCTGCAAAAATAGACATGCCTTTCATGGTGCAAGTTCCATGTCTACCTTGCAATTCTTCTAGACAAATGGGGGCACCATTGATGAACGAAAAGAAAATGGCTATATAAATCAAAACAAAAAACAATTCGTGCAACCAATATACATCACTGGGAAATTAGAAACCTTCGAATTATAATAAACATGCATGATGGCTCTATGAAGCTAATTTAGAATCAGTCTATATAAAATTTTGCCGGTTAACGTTGCGGGAAAATAAATAATGCAAAAACTAACTCAAATTGTAACATCCTATATTTTTAGCATGGTGCATGTTGAAAGATGCCCTATGTCCTGTGATGAAGCTTCATCCAAAGATTTCATCGCGTAGGAAAAGAAACATTGGCTCTTGGTCAATGCGTTGGCAGCGACATCTAACATGGCTGCACATTGGGTTGGTAGCGGACAGCCAACATGGCTGCACATCGTGTCGTCAGAGTATAGCCAACATGGATGGACATCGGATTGGCAGCGGACAATCGACATGGTTGCACATCGGATTGGCAGAGTACAATACCGACATGGCTGCACATCTGGTTGGCGGCGGACATCCAACATGGATGCACATAGGATTGACAGAGTACAGCCAACATGGCTGCACATCGGGTTGGCAGCGGACATCCAACATGGATATAACTCGGGTTGGCAGCGGACAGCCAACATGGCTGGACAGTGCACAGGGAACAACCATCTTGGCCGGACATTCAGGGAAAAAAGCCAACAGCCATGAATAGTGAATCAAGCACCTCAAAAGTGGGACTTGGTGAATAATTTTTCCTCCCCCAATTTAAGTTCTAAAAATGTCAGTTTAACATATAGGGAGGGGTAGTTGGTTGAAGGTGAACTTGCGGACCATGCACCAAGTAAGCTTCATAGCTTAGCCGGAATAGTGTAAATGATGCTTAAGCCTCATTTATAGCTGCGTAGACTTGCCAATGGAGCATGTTAAGCATGGGAATGACCATGCCATGCTGCAGACTCGATAAAGCATTCTTTGGATGCATTTTGACGGAACGGCCTACACGAACTAGGTCATTACCATTATTGCTTGTCCACGGCCTTGCAATATGCGTTAGCTCATGTTGCGATCCCTTCGTGAATGGACTATGGTCTGTGATTGATCCCTTTAGACTAGGGAAGGGTACGTAAGCAGACGCAATGAGTTGCAACATTTAATTTCCGGTCCAGCTCGTCGTCGGTCATATCATCTAATTGCGAGATGATTGCGGCACTTTGACCCCCCATATCATCTAAGCTCGGTATGCCGATGCAAGACATGATTACGGCCAGGCTTGATGAGGCTTAGTTGCATGCCAGCAAGTGGATACTCATACTTCCTATCAAGTCGATGAAGATGAGAAAGCTACATCGTATTTGGAGGTTAAAAATCAGATTGTGGTAATTTAGCTCAAAATGAGTCAATTTTGATGAGAAACAACCCAAAGATGAAGACATAAAATGATCTTTAAGAAAACTTAAAATGAAAATCTTTACATTATATTTATGATAATTCATGCTTTTAATAATAATAATTAGAGTTTTTCTTATCATGTCTTAGATTTGTTTCATGTTGTTATTTGGGTGTCACTGTAGGATCCTTTAGTTATAGTGGTGCTAAGTAGATTTTCCGAAAGAGTTCAAAACACATTTTCCAAAATAAATCAAAACAAACACGTTTTAACAACTATCTAAGGAGACTAATTTGCTTCCATAAAAAATTGAGGTATATAGTCACTAGCTCAGATAAGAAAGTTGAACAAAAAAAGATGCTCCAATCAAATAGGGGATTAAGCCAAGTATTATGGTGTTGTTTATTTCTTCCCTATCCCTCGTATGTTGGGAAATGCGTAAAAGATCATCTTTTATGGTCTTCTATTTCCCTACTTAGTAGGGATATCCCTTTTCTACATTTCAAAGTGGATCAGATATGAACTAGGTAATAGAAAAAAAAATAACGTGAAAACTCAATTTCCATGTAAAATTGTGTTTTACGGAAACTAATTATCCATTTGGGAGTTGAAACGGATACTCAGTTTCCGTTGCATCTTATACGGATACTGAGAATCCGTTTCTGGTTTTCACATTTTTTATTAACACTTCTTTTTTTTTACATTTTTTTACTAAAACTCTATTTTCTTACCTTTCTTGTCTCCTTATTTTTCTTTCATATTAAGGATTTTTTAACCTATACAATTTACCCCGCAAAAAATTGGGTAAGTATCCATTTGGCATTATTTACACAAAAACTCAGTATCCGTGCAATATAGGAAAAGAATAAAAATGCATCATAATGAGGTTGTTTTCTGACCATGTCCCTTCCCGACATCTAAGAGACAAGGAAAGAATAACACCTCCCATAATTCCTTTGGAATTTGAATATCCATCACCAAACATTTACACAACTAAATTTTGGATATCTTTTTCCACGCCAACGTCAACATAATATGCTGCACAAATGATATGGATGTAAGCTAGTTAGATGGTATTGTCTAAGAAATAAGAAGTAGTAAAGCCGGACTTCTTTATCATTGCATATGACTATATGTTATGCCACTAACTTGGGCACCATACAATGACAAAAACTAAAACCAGTCATCTTTCTTATTGCATCAAGTAAAATGAAATTGGATTTATTGGATCAGTAGTATAAGTCAAGGTTTGAAAAACGGGTCACGACTCAGGTTATGGCCACTGGGTGTGACTGTTATAACGCGTTTTGACGGGTGTGAACACGTATCGGACAAAAAGCGTGTTATTTAGGAATAAAACGCGTTTTTTACACGTTATTTTAAAATAACAGGCGTTATAACGGTTAAATAGAAGAAAAAAAAATTATGATCTGAAATTCCTATCTAACGTTATAACGTGAGTAAAAACGGTTATAACGTGTGTAACAACGTTGTTACAACACTTTTTATATATTGTTATTTTATTCTTTTATTTTCAATTTTTTTATTGTAATCTTTTATTCTTTAGTTTAAAAAATAAATAATTGTAAAAAAAATATTTTTAAATTCTTTTTCTAAGGCAGTTATAACTTGTGTGAAAACGGGAAAAATGGTCTAAAAAACTCGCGTTAAAATGTTATTTAGAAGGGGAAAACGTAAAATTCAATTTTAGAAAAACAGTTATAACATGTGTGAAAACGGAAAAACGGTCCTAAAAAACTGTTATTATTTCATATTTATCAGCGTTATATAGGCACGGGGTTCGGGAACACTCATGGTAACGGTATATGAGTGTGACCGTTCTAACAGCCGTTTTTCAGAAAAAACGGGTGTTTTTCAAACCTTGGTATAAGTTATTAAGCATTATCGACAGGAAAGAGAATAGAATTCTTCACGGCGAAAAACAAAAGTGTGAACGACCAGATTATTTTGGACCATAATAATACCAGCCCAAAACAGCCTAAAAAAATTTCCACCTCCAAGAGTATAACTTGATGTTATGGATACATTGGCACAACAAGTGTTTGAATTGAATGGTGAAGATGCTTTGCGAACCGTTTTAACTACATCCATGGATAATGGTGTAGAGTGTGGTAATGAAGTCAAGGATGCCCTTGGTGATCTTAATTCACCACAAGGATGCCCTGAAACTCATAATATCTCTTCTATTTCTTTACCACGCAGTGATGAAAATATTGTACCTTCCATTATTAAATCTCCAAAGTTAGAATTGAAACCTCTTCCAAGTCATTTAAAGTACTTGTACTTGGGTGACAAGGAAGAGTTACCTGTGATTGTTTCTAACGAGCTTAGTGAATTTCAGGAGCAAAAACTTCTACGAGTGCTAAGGAAGTACAAGACGGCCATATGATGGACAATTGCTGATATCAAGTGTATAAGCCCTGCCGTTTGTATGCACAAGATCTGTTTGGAGGATGATTCAATGTAATACCCCGATATTCGGCAGTGGTTGGCCGAATGGAATATAAGTAATGATTTGTCCTTCTCTAACACCGAGGCCTTTTCAGCACAATTGGCTCCAGAGTTGGCAGAAAACTCTGCAGTTAAGTGTGCTCGGGCGGGAGCAATCCAGGGATGGGTGACCATCCGGGAAGTTACTGCTGGATTACCGCAGCGATGCCCGTTGAAAACCCCACACTGCCGGATAACCGCAGTGGCTAAGTGGGGACAGTATCGGTGGAGGGACGGGTCATTACAAATGGTATCAGAGCCGACGATGGTTCACCTGCCGAGGGTGAGAAGGTACGCTGGACGGGGTTGTTCCAGGTGCTTCTCATGAGGGGTAGGGAACGTCGGAGATCTGAGCTTGCGAATATATTCTGGAGCCGAGGACGGCTCCAATTTAAGGTGGTGGTATTGTAATACCCCGATATTCGGCAGTGGTTGGCCGAATGGAATATAAGTAATGATTTGTCCTTCCCTAACACCGAGGCCTTTTCAGCACAATTGGCTCCAGAGTTGGCAGAAAACTCTGCAGTTAAGCGTGCTCGGGCGGGAGCAATCCAGGGATGGGTGACCATCCGGGAAGTTACTGCTGGATTACCGCAGCGATGCCCATTGAAAACCCCACACTGCCGGATAACCGCAGTGGCTAAGTGGGGACAGTATCGGTGGAGGGACGGGTCATTACATTCAAAGCCTATAAGAGAAGCACAACGTCGTTTGAATCCCCTAATGATGGAAGTTGTGAAAAAGGAGATACTCAAGCTTTTGGAAGTGGGTGTTATCTACCCCATATCCGGTAGCAAGTGGGTGAGCCCGGTGCAAGTGGTACCAAAGAAATCAGGTATGACGGCGGTGGAGAATGATAAGAATGAACTTGTCCCAACTCGTGTGCAAACCGGTTGGAGGGTTTGTATTGATTATAGAAAATTGAATGCCACCACTAGGAAATATCATTTTCCATTACCTTTTATTGATCAAATGCTTGAACGTTTAGCTGGACACTCTTACTATTGCTTCCTTGATGGCTATTCAGGTTATAATCAGATTGTGATAGCACCGGAGGACCAAGAAAAAACCAGTTTCACTTGTCCTTTTGGTACTTTTGCTTATAGAATGATGCCTTTTGGATTGCGCAATGCTCCAACTACTTTTCAAAGGTGTATGGTTAGTATCTTTTCTGAATATGTTGAAAACATAATCGAAGTGTTCATGGACGACTTTAGTGTCTTTGGTGATTCATTCGACCTTTGCTTGAACAACTTGTCTTTAATCCTTGAACGATGTGTTGAAACAAACCTTATGCTGAATTGGGAGAAGTGCCATTTTATGGTAGCTCATGGCACGGTTTAAGGCCATATAATATCTTCTAAAGGCTTGGAAGTTAATAAATCTAAGATAGACCTTATTCCTGCTCTAACCCCTCCCACTATGGTGAGGGAGATACGTTCTTTTCTTGGACATGCAGGTTTTTATCGTAGGTTTATCAAGGACTTTTCCAAGATAACGTCACCACTTTGTAATTTATTGCAAAAAGATGTGGTTTTTAACTTTGATGAAAAGTGTGTGGAGGCATTCAATCGCTTGAAAGAGCTTTTGATTTCAGCCCCTATCATTAAACCACCGGATTGGAGCAAGACTTTTGAGCTTATGTATGATGCTAGTGATTATGCGGTTGGTGCGGTGCTTGGGCAGCGTGTGGGGAAGATACCTCATGCTATTTATGATGCTTCTAGAATGTTAAACGAGACCCAACAAAACTACAAAACCACTGAAAAAGAGTTACTATCCATTGTTTTTGCTTTGGAAAAGTTCCGCTCTTATCTAATTGGTACAAAAGTTGTTGTCTTTTCTGATCATGCAGCACTTAGGTACTTGCTAATGAAGAAAGAAGCGAAACCGAGGCTCATACGATGGATTTTACTCTTGCAAGAGTTTGATCTTGAAATCAAAGACAAGAAAGGAATTGAGAACATCGTTGCGGATCACTTGAGACATCTTGCTGTGGACAATGAAGTTATCCCATTGCGCGAAAGCTTCCCGGATGAGCAACTATTCTCAATTGCCTTTGGAGAACCATGGTATGCTGATATTGTGAATTACTTGGTGTCTAAACAAATTCCAAAGAACTTGTCTCGTGCTGAGAGGGACAAACTTAAGAAGTTGGGAAACCAATACATATGGGATGATCCATACTTGTGGAAACATTGCAGCGACCAAGTAATAAGAAGGTGTGTTCCCGAATGTGAATTTAACTTTATATTGTCTTTTTGTCACTCTTATGCTTGCGGAGGAAATTTTTAGAGTAAGGGAACCGCTCACAAGGTTCTTGAAAGCGGTTTCTATTGTCCAACCTTGTTTAAGGATGCATATATATTTTATACAACTTGTGATAGGTGTCAAAGAACAAGCAATCTAGGTACTCGAAATCAAATGCCACAAACTTTTATTCAATTTATTGAAGTTTTCGATGTATGGGGTATTGATTTTATGGGTCCTTTTGTCAACTCCCATGGGAATTTTTATATCTTACTTGTTGTTGATTATGTCTCTAAATGAGTGGAAGTTAAGGCCACCTCAACTAATGATTCTAAAGTGGTTTCAGATTTTGTGCAAGCTAATATTTTTGCAAGGTTTGGAATTCCAAGAGCCATAATTAGCGATGTGTGTTCTCACTTCAAAAACAGGTTCTTACAAAACTTGTTGAAGAAGTACAATGTGTCGCACAAGATTGCAACACCTTATCATCCCCAAACAAATGGACAAGCCTAGGTTTCCAACCGAGAGGAGAAATTCATACTTGAGAAGACGGTGAATCCAACAAGGAAGGATTAGAGCATGCGACTTAATGATGCTTTGTGGGCTTATAGAACCGCGTACAAGACACCTATTGGGATGTCTCTTTTTAGGCTTGTGTATGGTAAACCTTGTCACTTACCCGTGGAGATTGAGCATAAGGCGTTTTGGGCTATTAAGCAATGCAATATGGAGATGGATGGTGCTGGAAAGCAAAGGAAGTTACAACTCCAAGAGCTAGAGGAGCTTTGCAATGATGCATTTGAAAGCTCACGCATTTACAAGGAGAAAACGAAGGCATTTCATGATACTATGATTTGTAGAAAACAATTTTGTGTTGGGCAGAAAGTGCTTTTGTTTAATTCTCGCTTGCAATTATTTCCGGGTAAATTAAGGTCACGTTGGATTGGACCTTTCATTGTTACTAATGTGTTTTCTCATGGTGCAGTAAAAATTCGTAGCATATCTACAGGCAAGGAATTTAAAGTTAATGGGAACCGGTTGAAACCATACTATGAGAACTTCTCTTCCGAAGTGGTGGAAGGAGTTAATTTTGTGGATGCAATCCCTCTAGAGGAGTCATAGAAAGCAAGGAGATAGTCGGGCTGACGACTTTAAACCAAGCGCTAAATGGGAGGCAACCCATCCGATGAGTATTTCTTGTCTTATTTTTATTTTCTTGTCTTGTTTTTAGCTTTTTATTGTCTTGTATTTCCTACCTTGACTTACTTTGGATGACTCAATTTACATTGAGGACAATGTAAAGTTTAAGTGTGGGAGAGTAATTAAGCATTTGCATTGCAAATTTTTCAATTTTTTTTTTCAACTTTTGTGTAAATTAGTGAATAAAAAAAAACTCCAACTTGTGGTTAGTTTAGAGTCACATAGTATACATGTCGCCAAGATTACATCGAGAATCTCATAAGAGTGACTGAACTTAGAGATGACAGGGAACGTGATCGGGTTTCTTACTTGTATGAGAGTTAAAGTTGGATTTAACCATCCCAATGGCAAATGAGTTGCAGATTGAATTCAGTATTAGATTTGTGATCCCTTATAGTGGAGACTACCCATGTTACATCATGAAAGGCACCGACCTTCAATTCTTTGTACCTGTCTAAATATGTGCTTTTAGAGTGTGTCTCACCGTACGTAAATTCCGGGTAGAATGGTGAGATACCCAACCTCCCACCAATAGAAGCACTATTTTGATCTCTTGAGTGCTATTTTTTATCAATCATGAATGGTGACATCGAATTGCTAACTTACATACCACTTGTAATCTTGTTCGCAGTTAGCACCATCTACTTTATCTCTCTCTACACCAACAGATCCATAGAAACACCATCATCATCAACAAGAGGAGCATCACAAATTCGAAGGAAAGTTGAAGACGTTCAAGGTTTACAAGCAACAGTACATAAATGAGCAGATTTCATATTCAAGTAAAGCAATAAGACAAGGAGCAGAATTTTTATAAGTTGAAGACTATTGTACAAGAGTGAGGATTATCAAGATGAGAATTCAAGAAGTTTATGATATCGAGATATACAATTTGTGAAGAATCAAGCGGTAAAGTACTTACACCATGGCCATTGTACTTGCATTTTTAGTTTATCTTGTTTGTTATTTTATTTTCTCTTGTCTAAAAAAAAAAAAAACTTGGGACAAAGTTATCACTATGCCAGGTCCCTTGTAAAAAAAATGATGAAAAAAATGACAAGATAAAATTTCATTAGGTTCATTATTAGTTTTAGTTTTTTTTTTATCTCAATCAAAGAAAAAAAATAGAAAAAAAATAGAAAAGAAAAATCCATTGTATCATATTTTGGTTTGTTTAGTTCGTTTTTGGTTTTGTATTCATTCAATAAAGCCAATGGAAGAAGAAATATCCATAATGAAGTTTCAAGCAACAAGGAATTGGAAGAAAAAATCACAATGTTAAGATTCTACGAAGTTCAAGAGTTATCATCAAGAGTTGAAGACCGAAGACGAAGTTGAAGACAAGGATTGAAGACCGAAGACGTTTCTATGGATGTTGTGAGAGTGGTGCTAACTGCACGCCGAACAGATAACGAGGCAGAGTTTCTATGGATGCTTTGCTCGCATGATTTTATCTTCATTCTTACCTGGACACATGTGTGACCCATAAAAAGCTATTTATTATTGAGAGCAATATCATAAAACCCATTCTTGTGAGGCATACTCGAGACTTTTGATCACTCCGAACCCGAATTTCTTTCGAGAAGGGATGGTTATTTCTCTCTCAACTTTTAAGGATGAGATTGTGTTCATTTATGTGTCTAACTTCTTATTGCTAGTGTGCAGAATCTCTATGTCTTCTTAGCGCGTTGGATGCTATCATTTCGAAGAACTAGTAAGTTGGAAAAGTAGGTTTTGTAGGCATACCTCTTGTAAACCTTCACGAAACTATAACTCGTCCACTAGGGACACCTAGGGGTTTAAAGGCTTGTTATTTATGTTACAAGCGACCGTAGATTCGACGAGACAAAGTTGTATGTATGATTTAGAATTTATTTTGTTTGATTTGCTCCAGGACTAGCAAAGTCTAAGTGTAGGGGAATTTGATAGGTGTCTAAAACACCTAATTTTATATCTAGTATTTATGCTTTCTTTGCTATTTTTTTTGTGAATTCTGTATCTTATGTTTGTTTTTGAGTTATTAGGTATTCTGGAGTCATATGGAGAAAAGCACGCTTTTGGAGCATAAAGGGCAGAATCGTCAATTCACAGGCGAGTGGTAGCTGGAGCTATGCGGCGAAGAAGGGTAAGAATGAACCGTCAGTTCTGCGCAGCTGACATGCCAAATAAATGGGGTTACCCCTTATCTATGAGACCTGGGTGGCTATATCCAGTCTCAATTCTTCACTTACCCTAGAATTCAGAGAGAAATCAATTCTCTCATCACTTTCTCTCCTTCCCACTCACCTGAAAAGAAACCATGGCGGCTCCCATTAGAGGAAGAAAGATTCTGAGTTTAGAGAAAGGAAGAAATCAAGAAGGAATTCATTTCAGAAGGAGAAGATTCAGAGATGAATTGAGGTGCTGTAAATCGAGAAGTTGATGCTGAATTGGGATGAATTTGAGTATCTGCTGCTGTTGATATTCATGGAAAGTTAGGGTTTGTTGATAAATGATGATACTGTGAATTCGGTGGAGTTAAGAGCTATATCTGTACGATTTGAGAAGGGAAGAAAATGGGTTTTGTTGTAATTAGGGTTTGGTTGATTGTGTTACAAGGTGATGGCTGGAAGAAAATTGAGTGGAGAATTTGGCATTTGTTGATAACAATGATCGATCTGAGAAGGAATAGAAGCTGAGGTTTTGAATCTGAAACAGGAAAGGTTGAGAAGATGGTGCTGCCATGGAGATGAAGATGGGTTTGTGGAAATTGCAGTTAGAAGTGATGTTGTTGATGTTGTGGTGTTGAGACAGATAGAGTTGCATTTGGATTGAAATTCAAGGGTTTTGAGAAAATGGGTTTTGCAGCTGATGATGAAATTGAACTGTGACTGAGATGGGATTGCAGGTGATAATGTAATGGCTAGGGAGTCAATACATGGCAGTGGTGATATAACTGAGTTTGTAACTCATATGGAGGTTTTATGATGCTATTGGCTCAAGGGTTGGCTGAAATTTAGGTTGTTGTGAGTGTGGAGCTCAAGAAATGGACTGATGGGGTTTACAAGGAAGAAACACGGATTGAACAAAATGGGTTGTGTTGGTGTTGTGTTTGGTAATGTAATGTTGTTGGTGGATGTTTACAATAAGTTCTGTGTTGGTGATGGGAATTTTGTGCTGGGAAGATGCAAGCAGTGGTGAAGTTGGTGTTGCAGTCAATTGAGCTAATGGGTTTGTGGAGGAGCTGAATTGTATGGCCACAGAATAGTTGTATGATAGGGATGTATGTATGTGATAGACACATTTTTGTGTCCGATTTATCTCGATTCTATATATTGTTAGGGCTCATTTTTGTACTTATTATGGTGTTTTATTTATTTATAGGTATTTTTGGCCAATAAACATTTTTGGAAAAAATTGGCTCGAAAAGTTGTCGGAAAGCACCCGGAGGACACTTGCTATTCGGAACCCCGGTTTGGATAAGGGGAACCCCCAGGACACCCCTTAAGGCAGCTGCTAAAGGCACCTCTACTCTTGATAGGGGTCGCCCCTTTATCTTCACCAGAATTTTGGCGGGAAAAACTGAATTCAAATTCAGTTTTGCAGCAGAATTTTCAGGCGAGATTTTGCTGGAGTTTTGGCCGAATTCAATGGGCTCTTTGGATTGGATATATCCTGTTATGACTAAACAGGGTTGGTAGGTGTGATTGGATCGAATGAGTTGGGCTAGATAAGCCGGAAGAAGAAACAGAGGAGCTGGATGTTTATCGAAGTTCTGTTGATGAATAGGAGGATATTTAGTCGGAGTTTGACGTGGAGATGGATTGGAATTTAGTTGATGAGTCAAAACAGGATTGGTATGAGCTTTATATTCGATAAAACAGTGATAAATCTTCGATTTGAGCGAAACAGGGAAGTGAAGTTATTATCGGACTTTCTGGTTATATATATGGGAGTTGGCGAGATTCTGGAGAGGTTAACTATATTTGGGACTCTATCTTACCTTATTTGAGAAGTTTACAACTCACAGAACCTCGTAGAGAAGCTTGGCAGGGAAAGAAATCCCGAGACTTGAGGTGGAGGAAAGATAAGAATAGCCAAATATTTCTTGAAGTTCAATCGACCTGTGGGCTATAAAAGGAGTTGGGATATATCATAGAAGACCTACGTACACTTTGGGGAAGTTTAGAACATATCAGAGCATAAAAACACCAAGTTGCAGAGATACGGGCGAGAGGAAGAAGAAGAACACAGAACAGCAGTAAGAGACAGTCGCAGAATCCGTGGCCTTTTCCTTCAAATTCAATCATTTTGTCACAATTTTTGTAACAATTATTAAGAGTTCGCAACAGTTCTGTGTTAGGGTACTTTGTAACAGTGGTTCGTAACAATTATATCCGTTACAAACACGTTGTTTTATACCTTCTCTTCTTTTTAATCAACTTTTGAGCAACAAACATGTATTTTGAGCAAGTGGTTAATATGAGGAGCTTAAACCCCATTTCTGAGGCGATAGAGGAAGCTATTTTTCCAACAAAAAGTGGTATATTCTTATTTATTTATTTATTTATCGCAATTATTTTTATGATTGTTTTGCCTTGAGTGAAAATTGTTTGAATGATTCTTGTTAAGCAATTGTTATTTCTTTTGATAGAGCATGCTTGGACCTAGGTTTTTGATGTTCTATGCTTCGGATTTACACTTGTTATTTTGAGAATCTACTTGTTGCAATAGTTTAGAATCAAATTGAACGAAAAAATTGCATGAATATAAATATTGGATTAAATCACTTTGAACTTGGAAAATAGTGGAGTCTTAGCCTCAGTGTTCTTTTGATATTGATATCAACTTTGATTGAGTTTGCTATAATTTTTAGTGAGTTTTCTATTTTAATATTAGAATTTAAGTCTAATTAATATCCTTCGCAAGTCTGAGAATCGAACCACTTTTACCAATATCTATAAATCACATCAATTTTTGGCGCCGCTGCCGGGGACTTGTTTTTAGCTCATGAAATGGACTGCCGGGGTTTACAAGGAAGAAACACGGATTGAACAAAATGGGCTGTGTTGGTGTTGTGTTTGGTAATGTGATGTTGTTGGTGGATGTTTACAATAAGTTCTGTGTTGGTGATGGGAATTTTGTGCTGGGAAGATGCAAGCAGTGGTGAAGTTGGTGTTGCAGTCAATTGAGCTAATGGGTTTGTGAAGGAGCTGAATTGTATGGCCACAGAGTAGATGTATGATAGGGTTGTATGTATGTGAATCGCAGCTGGATGCAGAAGGTTCAAAAGTAGATGTTGTTGAGCTTATGATCTTGAGCTAAGTTGGTGGTTGCTATTGAGATTGGCTTGATGGTATTGAGCTGGTGATCCTGGTGGAAGAAGCTGGATAATTTGCAGCTGTAGGAAGAATTGAGGTATTGCAGGTGCAAGCCATGGCCTGGTGAAGCGCCAAGATGGCCATCAAATGGAACTGAGATGTGATGTTGTGTATGAGAAGTACAAGGGAGCTTGAATGCAGTGGAGGAATGAAGTGTAACTGATGCATTTGGAAATATTGGTGCTGAGTTGGTTCTGCTGCTGCTAAGAGCAACGACTGAAGCTTGAGAATTTGCGGTGGAAGGAATTGTATTGCAGTTGCAGCTCATATGGAGATATCCAAGGGTAGTGAATTGTGAAGTTTGAAGCAGATTTGAGAGTCTATGATAATGGAGAATTTGTGTATGTGCAGCTGGAACTGGAGTTTCTACTGGTGGTACTGATACTGAGAAGTGAACTGTTGCAGTTCAGGTGGTGTTGCAATGGAAAGAGGAAATGTAGCTATGAGCCTATGACAGTGCAGGTGCAGTTGCAAGGGAATGAATTGCAGGTAATGTGCGTTATAGAGTGATGATTATGGTGGTTGTAGCCAAGGAAAAGTGATGTTTGAATTGCATTATGGGCACTGGAGCATTGTTGATACAAAACTTGACAGATAAGAGAGGTTGGATATATGCATAAGGTACATGGGATAATTGCAAGAGTTTGCATCAAAATGATGCATCAGTGAATGATGAAGAGAAATCATTGTGCTTGATTAAAGCATGGCCTGTGCAAGCTGCAATGGCTCATGCCAAACCCAGTTAGGATAGTTAGAACCTGAATTCACCTGACTCGGTGATTGACCGGGTCGACTCAGTTGACCCAACCGATTTGACCCGTTGACTGGTGACCGGTTTGACTTTGCCGGTCACCTGAGATGTTTTCCGACCAACTTTCAGCCATTTTACGACGACGATTTGGCAAAGTTTCTACATGGGTTCATCTCACTTTTGGGACACATGGATTTTCATCTAATGGGCTTTGAAGTTTTGACCTAGTTTTGGAAGGGAGAAAAGCTATAAAAAGAAAAAGTTTTCTACAACTTTGGATATCACGTATTAATTTCTACTTGGAGCTTTTGGAGAGGACTTCTTCTAGGGTTTTCTTTTCGTTTTTTTTTTCATCTTCTTAATTCTCTTATTGATTATGATTATGATGAACTCCATTACTATGAGTAACTAAATACTACTATTGGTTATGGGCTAAAAGTTGATTTCTCAAATATGTTATTTGAATCTATGGATAAGTTTTGTCTCAATATTTTATTGTTTATGATTCATGGTCTATATTGTTATAGGATTTGATTGTTTGATTGGTTGAGTCCGGAATCAATCCGATTTGCATTCATCTCTAAAGTTATATAGGGTTTTCAATACGAAAAAGTTGTTTGTCCCTGATTTTAAGTAGCATAATTGTAGGTAGTGCTTGTAGCGATATATCCTACTAGTCACATATGAATCATAACCTTGGTTAACACGTTTGATTGCTTTGATTAGTCTTATTCCATAAATCTTAAAGCTTTTAGGGAGTTAAACTTAATTGTGCTTTTACACTTTGGGTTACTTTCTAGGAAGAATTCACATATGCATCTTTTAATGTGGTTGTGATGAAATTAGGGAATTAGCGGGATATTCTTGCGATCAAGGTATCCTAGGGATTTTAATAGATGAGAGATTAAAATATCAATTCTAGTCATTGATGAAAATACATGTTTGTGAATGATACTATCCCGTGACCAATATCTTCTCCTTATTGATTATTCATATTATCTTTATTGCTTTCAATTATTTTATTTGCTTTGCTAAAAAAACAAAAATCCTCATTGGTTACTTAAGAAACTAAAATTTTATAACAACAAAAGCCTCTCTGTGGATACGAACTCTTTCCTACCACATACTATATTTATTGTAGTTAAGTAAGAAAGTCAAATTATATTTGACGGCTGACAACCGATCATGAGAGGAAGATTTTTTTGGTATGTAAAGAAGGGTTTGGTATGAGAAATTAAATGCAGTGGTGTTTAAGTGACAAGTCATTGTTCAAATGGCAGAAGAAGAAAGCTTTCAGTCTTTTTTAGGGAAAAGGTAGAAGACTTGAGAGGGGGCCATTGTCCCCCACCACAACTTCCCAAAACAACAACTACTGCTAGTGGGAAGAGAAAATTGACTGATTAAAAGCAGTAGAGAGTTATTGGGATATTGATTCTGAGATTATGACCCATTTTGCTTTGCATCTAACCCAAATTTTTGTTTACTTTTGAGTTAATAGATATGATAAACTCTCAACCATACGCACTCATGAAAATGAGACACTTTGTGCCATCCAAGTATTTTAGTGGCAAAGGTTGGTTGGAGAATTAATGTGGAGTAGAAGCTTAGAGCAAGTCTTATGGTGGAATCCAACCTATTCCAAGTGTGGAAAAACCATGGAATACCAAGTTTAGTGGCTTCCAAGTTGGCGTCTTTCACAGAAAATTCAAGCAAGGTTCGTGGAATTCATTTGAACGCCAATAAGAATAGCGCTAGAAAAACGCTATTAAGAATAGCGTTTTTTTTTATCCATAAATTTAAAATGAGTTGTTGAAATCTAACGGCTGAGAAAAAGCGATATTCTCAACAACATTTTTTTAGTGCTATTAAGAATAGCGTTTTTACTATTCCACCGTTATATTTGCACTTCCATCCACAATTCCAAATGCTGAGGTGGTGTGGAAGATGGAAGATGGAAGATGGAACTCTTCCACTGTAAGCCTTGCTCTTATTAAAATTTTTTATCATTAGTATTTGAACTTATACGAAAAACAACTGATTCTCTCTCTGTAGGACTTTAAATTATTCTTAAAGAAGGCGTTATCCATGCCAAAAGAGAGGAGGCCAAAAAATGGTTTACTTTGAGTTAAATGGCATGATAGAATTCCAACCATGTACTTGACAGATGATAATGAGATACATGTTTCATCTAACTTTGATATGGATTTCCAAGTATGAACTAAGATTTTAAGTATTAGTGGTAAAATTTGGTAGGGGAATTAAAGTGGAGTAGAAGTTTGTTGAATTTTGGATGCTGAGAGAAGAAGAAGGCCAAAAAGATGGTTTTCCAATCGAATCAACTCACCAGAACCAGGCTGAGCTGGAAACTGGACACATCAATTCCGTTATCCTTCCAAACATTGTCAGACCAGGAGAGGGAGGTGTTCGCTGATTGTGAAGCCATCCTGACGCGGTGCCCTCCACACAACCCCAGGCACAACTCAAGGATAGGGAAGCCAACTCCCAACTTGTAAATTGTGCGCGCAAGAACCTACCGAGTGAAACAACAACTCAGTTGCTTACACACCTTCGCCTGATGGACATGAGATGCTCAAGTGTGTTTTATTTTCTTTAGCACATCTACTGCTCTGAATCTCATCCTCGGAAGTTAATTTCGAAAAAAGGCAATCTTATTAAACAATGTATAAATCACCACCACCCCAACTGCAAAAAAGAATAGAAGCTCCTGTAGATCAATATGCGAAGGGTAGAGCATTATAAAATCTCATGGGAAATGAAGGTGCACTAGCTAGTTAGTATTTGTACCCTTGTCAGGTCATCTATGAAGAGTCTTAATTAACATGTGCATAAGATAAGCCCCTAAACAGTGCTGATATCCGCGATTGTTTAGAACGTGGGTTCTGCTCAGCCTAGACTAATACAAAAGCAAGGACCATAAGAAATCATTATCTTTTCCTTTTAATTAAGGTGGTAATGGTTTGTCAGAGTTGTGTAAAACCCTTGTCCTTGATTAATGCTTCTTTAAACCTCTTAAGTGCACCTTAAGAATCTTGATTCTGATTTTCACAAAGCCTGTTATTGATGACAGTGAAACCCAGGTTTAATATCCATTAGTACTGGAGTTTGCTGGTCAAACAGAGATGAATGAGACTGGAAACAACCTGTAATTTTTCTTTTTTCCTGAAAAAAGAAACAAAAACACAACCTGTAATGTTACTCTAGCTATGTAGGAGTGTAATATCGCATACTTACTATCTGTGCGATATAATAATGATCTAGTATGAGCGAAGGGCATCGCTCATGGTTAAACTAAAATGACGTATCAAATGATGTCAGCACAGTCACGAATAAAGTGTGAAGAACCATGCGAAGTCAAGAGTGTGTGCGAGAATGATCTATGTGAATGTGCGATAATAACGCACAGTGAATCCGAAAATAAAGGATTTATGAGTTGTCATCCATTATGTAATACTCTATATAAAGGGTAGACCAACCATGTAAAAGAGAGAGATCTTTTGAGTGCTTAGACAAGAAATTTAGGAGAGAGAAAGTATATTTGGAGAACAAGTTAGGGTTTTCTTATCATCTTGTATCCAATTTTGAGATCTTAATGAATGATTATGTGATTTACACCATGATTTCTTAGATTATCGTCTAGATTCTTACAGGGGTGTAGTTGTGGGATTTCCTGCAACAACATTTTAGCGCTAGAAACAGGGAACATGAACCTGTGATAAGCCCTGTTGGTGAATTGATTTAGGAGTAAAATCTCGGAAGTTTAGATTTCAAATCTTGAATAATCAATTGAGATTTCATCATCAAAGTCCTATTATTCTCTTAAAAACAAATTTTCCTTAGTTAATATAAGAAAGTTGTGATGGTGAGAATCGAATCTACTGTAGAGCAAGTGGCAACAATCAGGAGGAGTAGAAGAATTGCTGGAAGAAGAAGAGGCGAGGCTGCTGAATCTCCAAGAAGAGGAGAAAGAAATAACTAAAGGAATGAAGTTCAACCTGAATCTCCAAGAAGAGGAGAAAAAAATAACCAAAGGAATGAAGCTCAACCTGAACTTCTGCGCGAACCAGAGCAACGTAATGATGTTGATTATGATAGAGTAAGTGTTCATACTGCAAGAACAAATTCTACAGAAGAAGATATGCAGGAAACTAGAGATGCAAGATTAATACAAGGAAATGACGAGAATATGACGATTGAAGAACTTCGACAGAGATTGAGAGAAGAGCGAAGAAGAGAAGGTGGAGAGCGTGCGAATTTGATACAACAAAATAATGATTTGAGAGAAGAAAATATAATATTACAATAGCAGAGATCAAGGAGTACCACACGTGCAAGTTCCAGAACGAGAACAAGCAGAAGCTCATCAAGACGAAGCAGATCTAATAGGCAAGATGCTAGGCGAAGGCAACCTTTGGGTATCATTGAATAAAATCTACAAATAGATGATAACTTACAAGATCAACGTGAGAGAATACGTGCAGAACAAGATCTAGCAAATACTCGATATGCACACCAACGCGAACTTCTCTGCAGAAAACAAAATCAACGAGATAACATAAGAGAAAATGCCTGCGAATCCCGTCACACACATCATAATTCTGAAAATGAAGAAGATGATCCAGAACAAGGGTGGATGATATTGCATGGAAGATAAATGTTGAGAGATCAATATGAACACGAAGAGAAAAATGCACGTGCAAGACATGAAAGAGATAGACGTATGAGAAGAAGAGAAGAGGAAGAAGATAAAGAAATACAGGAGGCTATGCGTCAAAATGGTCATGAAAATAGAATGATACAATCGAGATTAAAGAGACCTATGCGACAAGACTTAGATCAGACTATGAGCGAAGAAATTCTTAGAGAAATGGCGGAACTAAGAGAAATGATGACGGCGCGAGGAGATGGTGGAAGGAGACAATTGGAAGAAGCAGTGGAGGAAGCTGGAAAAACACCTTTTGGGAGACAAATACAACTCACAATAATACCACCTAAATATATCTTACCCTTATTCACTAATATATTTGATGGAAGTACATGCGTGGTATAGCACATAAAAGCCTATAGTCGATCTCTATTGCAATGGGAAGAGAATGATACGGTATTATGTAAATATTTCCCAGCGAGCTTGACAGGAGAAGATTTGCAATGGTTTGAAGGGTTACTAGTGGGAACTATTAGATCATTTCGTCATCTGCAGAACGTCTTTTTGGGACAATATATCAGCAATAATATGTCACGTCCAGGAATTGAAAAGGCGTTCAGTCTTCGCAGGAGGATAAATTGAGAGTTTGCGTAATTTAACATGCGCTGGAGAACCATGTGTAGTGAAATGGCAAGACGAGTAGATGAGTGAAATCTCATATTAGCTTTCGTCAACGCACTCTTTCCTACAAATTTACTATATACGCAAATCTTCGGGATAAAAGATACAATAACTATGTCAGAGATGCGTGAATATCAAGAAGAATATATAGCACTTGAGGAGAAGCATAGAGAAATGGACTCTTATCCAATTGCGATGTCAAATGTGAATGAAAGGAATGCAAGTTTACTTCCAAGAATGACAAATGTTGTTGCGAGCACATCTCAAGGAAGTCAAGGAAAGAAAAACTTGGTAGAATACAAATAGGAAGGACAAAAGCTTGTAGCCATGGGAAGTAGAGATCAAGAGGGGTTCGAGAGAGAGTATCAATAAAAACAATTTCAAAATCTTGGAGGAAACAATAAGATTCAAAGAATGGATAATCAGCCTGAGGGTTATGGAGGTCAACAACCGTACTATAATCGATGTCAAGGAACTGGTAAAGTGGTTTGGGAGCAGATAAAAATGCCTCATCTAAATGCTGCAATAGATAAAATCTGGGAAGCTGTAATTTTAATGGAAGATATTCCAGAACCACATAATGTGGGAGATGAACCACCACCAGGAAGAAGAAGTAAAGAATTTTGTGCATATCATTGCTTTCATGGTAACACCACAAACAACTATAGAAATGTAAAGTAAATCATACTGCGAATGATTGATCAGGGAAAACTAGATCATTTCTTGGTGCAACAACCACATAATCTACCACCACCACCAGAGGGGCATACGCAAAGTGCAGAGAAATGAAGGACTACATACTTAATATAAGTGGGAGCAAAGGCTAAGAACTTGTATTGTAATTCGATAATACATTCATCCAGAAGTATAAAGGACTTTCATGATAATATCTTAAGTCGAGTCCATGCGAGAGATGTTGATGGAAGAGAAATTCTTAACCTTGCGAAGATGTTGCCCTTGAAAGGTTGGCAGAAACAACCGATTTCTTTTAACGCATAAGAGGTTCCAGGAGGAGGAGAGCCACACGAATGCCCATTGGTGGTGAAGTTAGGAATAAATCCAAAATCGAAAGTTGATGAAGAGGATGATGCGAATACGTGGTCTATAGATAGAATATTAATAGATCCTGGAAGTTCCATAGATATTCTATTCTACCATACATACAAGACTATGGGTGGAAGAGATGATGAGTTGATTCCATCAACGTACAAGATTTATGGTTTTAATGGTACAACCAATAAACCGAAAGGAGAGATAACTATGCGAATTCCTTTGAAGAGCATGACATCAGAGATTGTATTATGCGTGGTTGACGTAGAATCACCTTATAATGCTTTGATTGGAAGACCATGGCTCCATAGCATACTGGAAGTTGCTTCAAATTTCCATCAGTGCATCAAATTCCCTATGCCCCAAGGTATCGGAATCATAAGAGGAGACCCAATTGAAAGCAAAACCTGTCAGTAAATAGATATTGATAACTTCGAAGAGCGTTTCAGCAAGCGAAGAGATTGGAAGAAGCAGGTTAAGGAATGTCAAAGAGGCAAAAGGATAATGGTTGATGTCGTATCTAAAAATGAATAAGTTAATAAGAATGATGTTGTAGCAGAGTCTTCTGCGAGCAAACGCAATAAGAGAATTCGAAGGACTGAATTTCAGGAATGAGAATGAGTGTTGAGGCAAAAGTTACATATTCAGAAGGATGGTGAAGGAGTCATGGCAAGCATATGGGAAGGGCCGTATAGGGTCAAGAAATTTATTAGTAATGGAATGTGCGAGCTAGAAGAAGCAAAAGAAGGAAAGACATCAACTGAAATTTGGAACCAGGTATATTTGAAAAAGTATGAACCATGCGACAACTATTGCACGAATGAGACTGAATATCTTATGCGAATCAATGTTCTGAAAAATATATGCGAACTCAAAGAAGAGCAAAAAACGAAAGAAACAAGTGAGTAGTCTGCGAAGTAAAACTGTTTTTCTTCATGAGTAAGAACATAATAAAATTCTATGTACTAGATTTGTATAACTCAAAAGTAACTGTGGAATGAAAATTTTTATTTCTTTATGAAGATATTGAGTTAAGAAAAGGCAACAATAAGACCTTAAAATAAGACCTTAATAGAAGGCACCAGAAATAAAGACTCTACTTAGGGAGGCTAGGCATCCAATTGTGGCGTGCACCCTAGTTCGAATAAATGCAAAAGTCAAACATAAGACCTAACGCACGTCATAATTGGGTAAAACCTGGTGAACATGGCTCAAGGGAAAGCTACATCGACTGTGGAACTTGAGTCATGGAGATTTTGGGTAAGATGAAATCCATCCAGGAGAAACACCTGAATCGAAAGATTAAGGTAATAATATCTCTCCTAAGGAGTGCAGAAACTCGATCAGGGCGCCGAGGTACACGGTTGAGTCAAGAGTGCCCGGGACGTCTGGAGCGTACCTTGCCACTCTTGACAAGTCCTGACTATGATGCACTCGGTCCGAAGAAACCCCACTTAGGGTTCGGTCTCGTAATCATGAACCTTATTGGTAGAGGGATAAGAGACTGCGAAATCAACTGATTGTTGCATTACCGGATGGGAGGAGCCCACCCTAACCCGGTAGGGGTAAGCTGCCTTGAAGGGGCAATCAGGGGGGAATATAAGGATGACACCCTCCATTAGGGAGATAAATTGTGTCAAAAGACGTAAATATCATGAGGCTTTTTACTCAGAGGAGTATTAAGGCTTATCGTATTTGCGCAACAATTAAACCTGCAGAGGAAACAATACAAGAATATGATAAGGCGAGATCAATGGGCCATTACACTAAAATGTAAGGACCGCCTGCGATATCGTCGCACAATAATAAGCACTATGATAGGCAAAATAATACCTTTAATTAGGAAGACAAAATAAGACCTCATGAAATAATGCTCTCTGATCGCAGAAGGTAAATATACTGCGAGTTTCACAACTGAGGCAAACAACAGAGACATGTTTATTCGTCCATCATTCTGTGGCAACTAACAGAGGCAAGAATGGGAATGCAAGCATGAAAAAGAATGCTACTTTCCCCATATGATGGACTTATGCACATGTGAGAAAAGATGGTGTTTTTTTATTCACAAAATGGAGTTAAATCAAAGAAAGTCTATATTAAAGAAGCAAAATTGATGCTTAAAAAGTGTACATTGGAAAAGAAGTTTAAAGAACATAAAGATATACAAGAAGCAGGAAAAGATTGTACATAGGCAAAAAAAAATGATTAATTTTCGCCTGGATTGCCTTCACCATTTCGCTCATCCTCAGAATCACCTCCATCATCTCTCTCAGCATCAATATCACCAGTTTCTTCTTCTTCGTATTCTTCATACTCTCCTTCACTATCAGAAATGTCAGACATTACTTTGTTGGGAGCAACATCAGCAAGCTTATAATTTGAAAGAGGAATGTTATTATCGGCACATATTTTCTTAATTGCTGCATCACGGACACGAACAACATCTTTGCTATTATTGGAGACAGTGATAATATAGTTCCTCTTAAGTTTCTGATATGTGGAGTTGTGAGCGGTTAACTTCGCATCCAGCTTCGCATATTACTCAAAACGTTTCTTCTCTTCAGCAATTAACTTCGACTTTAGTTCAGCAATCTCCTCAAGGTGTTTCTTCTCTTTCTCTGCAAAAGAATGACAAAGAGTTAGAATCAAAAAGGGATGGTTTCCTCAAAAAGTAACAAGTAAAAAAGAGTAACAAATGACCTTCATTATTAGAAATAATGTCTTTAACCAATGAAGAATGTTCAGACTCAAGACTCACAATCATAGCTAAATCTTATCTAGCATTGTTTAAGACTCTAGCAGCCCAATCAAATTCAGCGTCACTTTCCATGAGAAGTTGAGATCGAATCAACTTTTCTTGTTCAATAAGTGCGTTCTTCTCGCTTATAGCAAGATCTCGATCTATTTGAACTTGGAGAATGGTTTCTTGGAATTCCTTCAAGGCCTTCGCACCCTTAAGAATATCTTGATCCTTCTTATTCATAAGGGAACTATTTTTTGCTTCAAAACCTGAATTCTTTCTTTGGATTCCCAAAAACAACGTTTAAAACTATTGCTAGTAGTCAAGGCGCTTCTATGGTCAATACTGAGAAGTTGGTATTCTGATTTGAGTTCCTCAAGAGATAGGGTATTTATTTTGTATTCAGTAAGGTTATTCAAAGAAGAATTAACATAATTAAGAAGGGTGTTATCATCAACAGGATGATGGGAAGAGCGAAACAGAGAGGCTGCTTTATCGGAAAGACGATAAATTTCTGCAAGTATATATAATTAAAAGAAAGCAAAGATAGAAAAATGAATAAAAGAGAGGAATAAATAAAAAATAATGTACCAGTTAATTGATCATTCCTTTTGCGAAGATTGATATCGTATCCGCATATGAAGAAACTTCAGCTTCAAGGTCAGAATTCTTAGATTCAAGAGACCGAACTTTCCTTTCATAATCCGAAGATATCACAATGACATGTGAGACATCTGAGAAGATAAAGAATTAATATTAGATTACAGACATTAAACGTTATTAAATAAAGTGTAAAGGAATAGAAATTACCAGGGAACCAAACGCAAGTTGAAAGCTTGGGCTTAGCATGGATGAAGCTCCACGAAGATAGGGATCATCCAAAGAATCGGCATCACAAATATCTAAAACCATTCCAAAGCTCCGAAGTAATTTATCATTCCCTATAGCATCCATGAAATCAGATAAGAGACTATAAAGTTGTCCCATATATGTGATTGAAGTATCTTCGGAGAGAAGAATGTCATCATCATCATCACTAGATTCTGAGCTTGAAGAAGAAGAGAGTTCTTTTCGCTTCTTGGAAGGATTCACAGAAGAAGGTTTAGAAGATTCAGAAGCCGTCTTCTTTTATCTCTTTACACCTTTTCCTTTCTCTTTAGCACGATAAGTATCCACCTGTGCGAACTATCAAGATAAGAAACGGAGGCAACAATATTGTTAAAAATGGAAAAGGAATGTTCCTTACGTCATTGTTCTGCGAAGGAGACACAGTGGATAAAATCTTAGCCTTTTTAGCTTCACTCGTTCTCTTAGCAGTCTGATATTAAAAGAATTGGAAAATAAGAGACAAAAAAAAAAGAAATCATGTGAAATTTAAAATATTTCTGCGAAGATAGCATACCACTTTCATATTCTCTTTTTCGGAAAAGATGAACTCCCAAGGTTGATAAGCAGAAAATTTCTAAGGAAGGGGAAGATCGGAACCATCAATAGCTCTTCCAGAAATGTAAGGACCCACCAAGATAACGGGAAAATCAAGACATCGTGTATCGTTAGATATGCGAGCAGTGTGATTGGACTTGTCGTTAAAATCAACATCTCGCATGATCTTAACTTCCTCAGCGATACCATCTTTCTTTCTCAAGCGAATGGCCCACTTGGATGATTTATTCTTCATAATTGCAATGTAGTAATGCTTGAAGAAATTTTCTAGAGTGTAATCAGCAGGATTGATTTCTTTATCACGATGTAAAGGATTTCGTACATCATAAGAATACAAAGACCCCGACCCAGCTGCGCAACGAGCATATTCCAGAATTATTCTAATGGAGTCGCCTCTTAATTGAAAAATTCCTCGTGCGAACCTTTATCAGAAAGAATTTCATAAAATAAAGGAATTTGTGGATTGTATAGAGGAATAGGATGACCAGTAAGAAGTTGTCCTACTAAAACTAAAATTTTCTGATTACTCCATTCTTCAGAGGTGATCAATTCAAGACTGAGTTTTGATGAATAACTAGATTCAGGAGGAAGAGAAAGTGAATAGCCTTTGGCACCAAGTTCTATTTTCAATCTAGTAAACTCAGTCTCGCATCTCCAACCAACAGGAGCCATATTAAGAATGGGAATGAGGATTATAAGTATAATTAAAAAAAATATTCTTGATCAAGATCAGATTAGTGAGATTAAGATCAGATCAACAAAATTATGATCAAGATTAACAAGGTTACGATTATGTCATAAGGAAGAAGATGGGAAAGTGCGAAGAATGATGAGAGTAAATGATAAACTGTTTAAATATAATGAAGAAGATGCGGCAGCAGAAGAAGTTGCAGAGAAAAGGAGGAAAGAAGAAGAAGGTAAAAATAAAAAAGAGGAAGATGAATAATAGTAAAAAGGGAAAATATTCTCGTTTTTCGAGATTTTTACCTCATTAATGCGATGAATGAACGAATTGAAGAAGGCGGTTAAGAGGACGTGTCAGATAGTGAGTGGTTAAGAAGACACGCGTAAGTTAGAAAGTTAAAATTATGGAAGTATGTCGGCTGAGTGGAATATAAAAAGATGAACATGTGCGACATTACATATTGAAAGATTCTCACCTCGCTCATTCTGAAGAAATAACGACATGAGAAGAGGCAAAATGTAGGAGTGTAATATCGCACACTTATTATCTATGCGATATAATGATGATCTAGTATGAGTGAAGGGCATCGCTCATGGTTAAACTAAAATGACGTATCAAATGATGTCAGCACAGATGCAAAGTCAAGAGTGTGTGCGGGAATGATCTATGTGAATGTGCGATAATAACGCACAGTGAATTCGAAAATAAAGGATTTATGAGCTGTCATCCACTATGTAATACCCTATATAAAGGGTAGACCAACCATGTAAAAGAGAGAGATCTTTTGAGTGCTTAGACAAGAAATTTAGGAAAGAGAAAGTTTATTTGGAGAACAAGTTAGGGTTTTCTTATCATCTTGTATCCAATTTTGAGATCTTAATGGATGGTTATGTGATTTCCACCATGATTTCTTAGATTATCGTCTAGATTCTTATAGGGGTGTAGCTGTGGGATTTCCTGCAACTACAAGCTATTTCAGCAAATTAGTTATGTCATGGACTGGTGGATGCAGTTTCCACATGTATCTTTGTTTCGATACGAAATAATTACCCTGATCTCGGTAATCTTTTAAACACATTTGCATGAATATGGGTTTCGCTTTTATTTTCGTTCCTCCCAAAGTTGTCGGTTTCGATGGGTACATCAGTTCAAAAAAAAAAAAGTTCAATTCTTGAATATATATTTTCTTGGCCAATTCTTGAAAGTTCTTTTACTGCCTTTCCTATCATTAATTCTAATAAAAATTCTATATCAATATACACACATAAAAGTTCAGATTATGAATCCATCTTACAATCATAAAAAACCTCAGATTCAATTCATCGAACATATTTTTCATATATATCTCGTATTTTTCTTTACATGATGACTTATCTGACTTTAGCTGTCAAATATAGAATCCTTGTTGGTGAACGCTCAAGTTTTCTTGATGTAATTATGAATGTAACCAGTAGAAGAAACGACCAAATCAATCTAATTCCATTATTAATAAGAAAGATAGGTTAATATCACCGACGAGTTGAAGGAAAGACATAGCGAAGACGATAGGTTATCAGGATTGGCGAGTATGGAGTGATGAAGCGAAGAAAGATAATATCTGGCGAAGATAAATTGTTGAGCAAGAAATATGGACAGATGTACACAAAAGTTGTCGGAGATATCGCCGAAATAATAGCGATTTTGGTAATTAATATTGAGGTAGCGAAAGTAAAAGAAGAATCACGTGATTTTTGTGAGTGTTAGCAAAGAAAAATATGAGTTGTACTCCACTACTCCAAACGGCTATAAAAGGGACAATGGGATACTGTAAGAGGGGTTGAGTAATTTGTAATCAGAGAGAGTTATATCGAGAGAATTGTTCTTGAGAGTTTATGTTAAGGTTTGGGATGTAAACTTAGAGATTAAACCTTTTCCTTATAAAATTCTACTTTCTTTATATCTAAGTGATTCGATATTTTGATTTCATGAAGACTAGTTTATTTGGGTGTATCGTAGGTTTTTCTGCAATTACATTTTGGTGCTAGAAACAACTGGAGACAGTTAGGAGTTCATCAAGAGGACATTCGCGTTCAAGAGAAGATGACGAAAAAAAGGAACGAAGACATAGAGAGGATAGCGAAGAAAGAGACATCCGAAGAGCAATAGAGGCAAGTAAAAAGGAAATGAAAGGGAAAAAGGATCGAGTTAGTCAAATAATGCCAATTGAAAAAAAAGTGTATGAGAGCATACACCACTCACAGGGAAAGAGGAAGATACATGGAAAGAGGAAAGAGGAAGATACAATCGGGCAGGAGAAATAAAAGAAACGAGAAAATATGCCAACTACATCACATCAAAATCTAGTATTAAAATGTTATTTAATCTGAAGCGAGGATATAATTAAAGTTTGCGAAGTCTAGTAGCGATATGGGGGAATATCTGTAGTGAGCTAACATGAAGGGTACAAGGATTTTGTCCACGCTTTCGTTAACGGTTTGTTCTCAATGGATCTTTTATTCCTAAAACTCTTCAGGTTAAAAGAGAAATTGCAGTTAAAAGAGTTAGAGAAGTGTCAAGATGAATATATTACTTTAAAAGAAAAGATGAAGGATCTTGTTGAGTATTTAATGGACAAAGAGACAAGGAATGCAATCATAATTTCACTCTAAGACCCACATTACGGGATGGTAAGGCCTCACGAATACAAAAAATAAATAAATGAAAAAGGCACTCTAAGACCTCTTGAACAGGCTGGTAAGACCTTATTGGAAAAATAAGACCTCTTCAATAGGCGAGTAAGACCTCATTAGGAGGATGATAAGACCCCCGAATACAATGAAAAAATAAAACCTCTACCTAGGAGTCTAGGAACCCAATTTTGGCGTGCACCCTAGTTCACACAGTACGCGAGAATCACAACCTACGTGAGACCTAACGTGTGTCAAATTGGTAAATTCCTATAAATATGAATCAGGGGTAATGATAAGACTTCTCCGATAGAGACTGTTGGGAAAATAACCTAATGGTTTCCGATAAGGGTGTAGAAATATGATCAGGGCGCCAAAGACACACGATTGAGCTTGAGTTACGGGTGCCCGGTGCGTCTGGAGCGTATCCGGCCATACCCGTTGGAAAGTCCTGGCTACGATACACTCGGTCCCAAAAAAAAAATCACCTAGGGTGTGATCTCGTAATCATGAGTCATATCGGCGAAGGGATAAGAGGTCACGAAAAGACTGATTGTTGGAATACACCAGATGGGAAGATTTCAACTGTAGCTGTTAGGGGTACACTTTCTTGAAGAGGCAGTCAGGGGAATATAAAGGGACGACATCATCCATTATGGAACTGAGTGCAATAATGACGACAATATCACGAGGCTACTATTCACGAGAATAGATAGGCTCATCGTATTGTCGCGAAAAACATCATGCAGAGGCAATAATACAATATGATAAGACGAGGTCAATGGACTATTGTTTGCAAGATCAATAGGCGCCAATTCGTCGACCAAAATATTGAAAAGCCCCTAAAATACACAAAAAAGGGTGCGAAAAAAATAAGAGCTTAACTAGGAGGCAATAAGATCTCGTATCAATTAAGAATAATTAAGAATGATAGGATAACGACTTCACGGGAAAATAATTAGGAAAACAGTGAAGACAAAAAGAAAAAAAATAAATTCGAAAAACACAAATTTACGAGGTAACAACATCCAAAGTGATAACTTCGGAATCTCATAAGTAACAACATTAATTACTAACCTTGCAGGAATGACTTCAAAAATTACACAAAAGGCAAGTCAACGATTAAGACAAAAGAAAGCATGCTAGTACATCACTGAAGGATTCAAAGATCCATCTTCGAAATTCAACAAAAAAATAGAAGCAAGTATATACTTTTCAATTTTAGATATTCTTTTGTTATATTCCTTTTCATAATCTGCCATCACTCAAAAGGAAAGAACAAATACAAGTATATACTGAGATCGGATTTGTCATTCTTTACTTTCTCTGATGACATAATCATATTAATGTTAGGATTTTTCATATAAACATGTAAAGTATCATATTAATTATGCTATTGCAAACATGTAATAGAAATATTTTTATAAGATAAACAGGAAATGAGAAGCGAGATAAAGTTAGAAGGACTTAAAGTTCATTTAAAGTATGACCCAAGTTTGGGAGCGGCCAATCAATCAAAATGTTATAAGAAAAATAGCAAAGAAGCACAAACAAAAGACAAATCAGTCCTGGTGTAGAAATTGGTTTAAGGGATGTTCTCATCATCTATAGCCTTAGACTTGCTAACAGGATCCGAATGGGTTGAAGTCTTATGGGACCATCAGTAAAGATACTATCATCGGTTTCTTCATCTTCACCATCCTCACCACCATCACCAGTCTCAGCATCAACTTCAACAATGTCCTTTTCAAGATTCTCATCATTGGAAATCTCGTCAATTTCGAGAACTTCACGGGTAAAACCATGCTTGCCACAAAAATCGTCAGCAAACTTTTGTTGGAAGATATTAGCATTGTGTTGAGGCTTTTTAGCGATCTTATTAGCATCCTTCTCCATTTTCTATAGATCCTCATTAGCATATGTAAGGACCCTCAAGCTCGTCAACGTTATTGGACCAGTCAAGAGACGATTAAGCTGATAATGACTCAATTAGTTAATATAGACTTTAATTAATATAAATTAATCTAACAAAGATATAAATTCAAAACTAGTATCATTGAATATGTCTCGAAAATTTAGGCAAAATGGACTACTCGAACGTGTCATTCGGATACCGGACGAAGAAGATATCACCAGAATTGTATAAAGGGAAAATAGTATTTTCATAACAAAGACTATTAAGGCAGTCAAGAATTATTCTTGGGCCACTGGATGGCTGCCTACATCCAATCAATTGGTTATCCTAGTAATTCTGTTGGGTCTTATCTTCACCCGATCGAGAAGATAAGTCTTCTTTCTTTCTTATTCTTCATTCTTATTCTCATTTCTTCTCTTCTTCTTCTCCTATGTTGCTCTACTCTTCTGCTGCTTTTCTGAGATGTGAGTGTGAAATCTATTTGAGAGAATAATTGTTGACGCTGTTTAGATGATGAATGAGAAGAAGATGGTACTGTGAATCGTAAAAATAAAAGACGGTGGTGTATCTTTGTCCTCTGTCTGGGGCCTGTCATCTACTCGTATCACTCGAGTATGCGAAACATTGAGGTACCACGGCATGTAACCCGGAATTGCCTCATCATCTATTCTCGATCGACCATCCATACCATTTCCGTTGAACCTTCTCTCTTCCCAATATTCACATGATGATAAAGGGTCGTGAACAATCTCAATATCATTATCCAATGACTCGCTTTTTTTCTCATTGATTTTAAACTTATTATTCTCCTTTGGGATTTTTTGTACGTATCTGCATTGTCTTGCGAATCTCGTCGGGTTGTACATTATATATCCTCTTGGGTAAAACAAAGGCCCAAAATAACTTTCTTGCTCGGCGCACCCAACCATCTTTCATTTTCCTTTAGCCAAATCCTTCTTGTAAGGGTCAAAGACAACATATTTCGTCGTCAAGTTGTCCAACTGGCGTCTCAACTTTAGATAATCCACATCTTGGGACTTCGACTTACTTTTGTAGGTGTACATGTCCCCATAACAGTTGTCGTCTCATTCCTTGTTCACAAAATCCCTTTCAGCAAATATTGGGAAGTGAAAATATATTCAGGCCTGCAGAAAATCCGTATTCCCTCTGATTTGGTTCCTTTCAGCCCTAGAAGCCTTTCTCAACTCGTTCAACGAGTGTGCAAGGATGAAAGTGACACAAGAGTATTCATGAATCTTGGAAAATGGTTGCAACGGCTGAATAAAGTTGGCGCTCACACAGGCACCGGAAACGTTGAGGAAGATAACAGATCCTAGGATGTAGATGACATACACATTGGCCCTGGCAAAGATACTGTTAGAGCATTGCTCGGTCGAACTCGCAAGCGTTGATATCTCAAGCTTGTTTGTCAAGTTTAGTTGATCAAAACTATAGTCTTGATTTCTAGTATACCTATAGGAGTTTCGGACTAGGATAGATTGTGTAGTTAAGCTTTAGACTTCACGGCGCTTACAACTGAAGACAAAGATCTACTGAAGAACTCGGAGGAACTTCATCAACAAAAGGTATGTCAAGGCTAAAACTTATCTGTCACTCAAAAGTCTATTCTATTCTACTCTATGTCCTATTGAGACAAAGTCGTATTTATATATAGACTTTATATCATACACATTTGTTATTTCGAGCTGAGTATAACTCTGTTATCTATTTCTCAAAATATGTGTTGGTAGATTTTTGTCTTTGCTACGTTCATCATTATTCTTGACGAGTTTAGTTGGAAACAATTTATTTGTTGGAAACTAAATAATAAGTCAAAAGATGATCATGTGGAAATTGCCTTGAAACATCTTACATGATTTGTGTGAGACAATCATTTGATGTCGACTTGGAAAGTTTAGTATTGATCATTCGATCACTTGAAAATCGCTTATTAGCTAATGGTTCGTGTGAGACAGTCATTGTCGTGTTCTAAGAATGTTTCGATGATTGAAATGGGAGTTTAGAACTAAAACCCATGTCTGGAATACATCACAGTATGCATACTAGTATGCGAACTGTGTAAGTATGATTCAGGTCAGGAAAATAAGTTAGCATACCCGTATGTGAACTTTTTTAACTGTGGAAGTCCGGGAACTAAGCTTGCATACCATTTTGCGAACGGTTTCACCTGAGTTAGGTCCGGAACAACAGTTTGCGTTCCCGTTTGCAAACTGTTGGTCAAGACCAATTTCCGGAACTTAAGTATGCATACCCGTTTGAAAATTTAAGTGGTTCAAGTTCTAAAGTCGGCAAAGTATGTTTACATACTCATGAACAAATACATTTATATATTAAGGAATGTAATCTATGCAAATCGTGGCTTAAATGTTCATGAATTGATTTTTATGAATCAATCTGATTTTGCTTCAATTAGATCATATAAACTTTTATGTGATTATTAAAAATTGAACAGCTCTATGAAACACAACTAGATTCATTTGATTATCTTTCATGATTGATTGATCATCATAGTTGATCTAGATGTGTTACATGAATGTGATTGAGACAAAAGTGTTCACATGGATAACGTTGGTTAACTATTACAAGCCAACTCAATATACACGTTTAAGTACGATTAGGTTACCCATATCTAAATGAAGGTATATTTCATTTGTGTGTGACAAGCTAAGACCATCTAACGGTGGATATATTTTCAAGCAAACTTAGCTTGTATCTTAAATCAAATTTTCATCTAACGGTCAATATGGAATGCTTTCTTTCAAAGCTAACTTAGCAAACCCTGATTTGAAAGACGATATAAGGAAGAACTCTCACAACATGGAAACCTAATCCCCACACCTCCTGTGTGATATTAGTTGCGACTAGAGTCGATTCTCCTTTAACCTAGGTTTTTCCTAAAATACTTATAGGTTAACGACTTGAAGACTTCATTGGGATTTTGAAGTCAGATCCAGCTATCGTCTCCAAGATTTGCTCGAGATTTATCTCTGATAGGTAAGATATAAAAAGTAACCACAAATCTTTTCGTATCATTCTTTGTGATTCCACAATAACTTGTTTTACTACCATATAGTTAAGTTATTGTGAGATGATTGATATTTCTAGGCTGTTCTTCGAGAATATAAGACCGTATTATCAATTGGTTCCTGTACACCTTGATTTATCATAAGATGGAACAAAACTTCATAGGTATTTTTGTCAGAGACAGATTTATCTATCTGAATAGACTTTTCTGTGGGAGACAGATTGGTTTATAAGTCTTCGACTTTGGATCGTAGCAACTCTTAGTTGTGGGTGATATCAGCTAAGGGAATCAAGTGAGTAGAGTCCTGCTGGGATTCAGAGGCGTAAGGAACGTGACTGTACCTTAATCAGTGGGAAATTGGTTATGGCTTAAGTAAATTACAATCTGAAGTTAACTTGTAGTAAGTTAGTGTCTGTAGAAGCTTAATACAGTATGGTGTTCAAATCTGGACTACGTCCCAGGGTTTTTCCTGAATTTGCGATTTCCTCGTTAACAAAACTTCTGGTGTCTGTGTTATTTCTTTTCCGCATTATATTTTCTATATAATATAAATATCACAGGTTGTGCGTTGTTCAATCAATTGGTGAATCCAACCTTTGGTTGTTGATAGAAATTGATTGACACTTGAACATTGGTTTTTGATACCGAGCATTGCCCAGTCGAACTCGCATGTATTGCTATCTCAAGCATGTTTGTCAATGTTAGTGATCAAAAATATATGTCTTGATTTCTATCCTATTCATAGATGTCTGGGACTAGGACATAGATAGTGTGTTTGAGCTTAGATCTCTCAGCGTTCATCATTTGAAGACGAAGAAGTACTAAGGGGAGCTTGTGGAACTTCATCAACAAAAGGTACGTGGAGACTTAAACTTATCTATCACTTGGAAAGTCTATATCTTCTCTATCTCTTATATTGATACATAAGTCGTGTTACGATATAGTTTTTTATTATACACATTTGAGATTTCGAGCTGAGTTTATCTCGCTTATATATTTCTCGAAATATGTGTTGGAAATATTTCGCTTTAGCCATGTTCATCTTACCGTGACGAAAGTCCGAATAAGATCATATGAAAATTTTCGAGTTACATCTAACATGGTTTGTGTGATACAATCATTTGGTGTTGCCTTGGAATGTTTCATTATGATAATTTCAATAACTTGAAAATCGCTTTGACGAAAAATAGTTTGTGAACAACAACTATATAATGTCCCCTAAGAAAGTTTCAATGATTGGAATTAAGAGTTGATGAGATAACCATCTTTGTATATAAGCATATATAGTGTATTCGCACATTAGTGTACAAATCCATAAACCGGGAACCAAGTGTATGCATATGTGTGTATACAATATTGGTGAAGGAGACAACATAAGTATGTGTACCCGTACGCATACTAGAGGAAGTTTTCGAACCGGAAATATCTGTTGGGTTTGGGAATTACAAACTCCTAAACTAGTCACCTTAAGTATGCGTACCCGTACGCATACTGGTGGAAGTTTTCGAATCGAGAATTTGTGCTGAGTTTGGAAACTTAACAAACTCAAATCTGGTTGCTTAATTACGCATACTTAAGATGGTTATTTTTTCAAATCGGTTTATTCATGAACTTAAACATTTAAATCTTAAGGAATGCAATCTTTGCAAACCGTGGATATAATGTTAATGAATTATCAAAGTGAATCAAACCGATTTGGTTTCAATTGTGTTCTTCTATGCAATTGAACAAGTCTTTAACTAGTTTCATTTGAGTCATTTGAACTAGTTATGGATAAGATAAATAAGGTTAATATGAGATTAAACATATGGCTAACCTGAGTTAACTAATTGTTGAGCCAACATGAGTGTACACGTTTGGGTATGGTTACATAAACCTAAATGAGGGTACATTTCATTTGTGTGTAACTAGCTAAGTTCGATCTAACGGTTGAAAGATATTAGCTTGGTTGAATCAGGTTTTTCATCTAACGGTGAATATTGAATGCTTTGTTACCAAGGTAACTTGGATTGCAAACCTTGATTTGAAAACTGTATAAAGGAGAACTCTAACAACTGGGAAACCTAATCCCCACACCTTATGTGTGATACTAGTTGTATAGCTAGAGTCGATTCTCCTTTAACCTTAGGTTTCTTCTCGAGACCCTGTAGGGTAACGACTTGAAGACTTCATTGGGATTGTGAAGCCAGACCGATACTACTTCTCTTATAGTTGTGTGATCTGATATTTCTTTTTCTATCGTACGAGTACAATTGTAAAATTGGCTTGAGATTTATTTCTCCGATAGGAAAGATAGAAAAGTAGTCACAAACATCTTCGTCTCATCGTTTGTGATTCCACAATATCTTGTTTATCTAGTCGATTAAGATTATTGTGAGGTGATTGATAATACTAAGCTGTTCTTCGGGAATATAAGTCTGGTTTATCAATTGGTTCATGTTCACCTTGATTTATCAAAGACGGAACAAAAAACTCTTGGGTATTTCTGTGGGAGACAGATTTATTCAATCCTATAGACTTTTCTGTGTGAGACAGATTTTTTTATCAAGTCTTCGACTTTGGATCGTAGAAACTCTTGGTTGTGGGTGAGATCAGCTAAGGGAATCAAGTACGTAGTATCCTGCTGGGATCAGAGACGTAAGGAGCGCAACTGTGCCTTTAATTAGTGTGAGATTGAATAGGGTTCAACTACAGTCCAGTCCGAAGTTAATTGGTAGTAGGCTAGTGTCTGTAGCGGCTTAATACAGTGTGGTGTTCAAACCGGACTAGGTCCCAGGGTTTTTCTGCATTTGCGGTTTCCTCGTTAACAAAATTTTGGTGTCTGTGTTATTTCTTTTCCGCATTATATTTTGTTATATAATTGAAATATCACAGGTTTTGCGTTAAAATTAATCAATTAGAATATCCAACCTTTGGTTGTTGATTTACATTGATTGACACTTGAATATTGGTCTTTGGTACCGTTCAAGTTTACTACTCTTATATTCAATCGGGCTCGCATATTTTTATTTGTTGATTGCATATTGAATTAAGAGTTAGATATATTACACTCCTCGATATACTTTATTCTAGATTAAGTCTGACTGTCTAGTTGATTCTCTAGAAAGTGTATTGGAGTAAGTCCTCTCAGATTGCCAAACTAATTGTTAGGTGTGGTTGTTAGACCCCCGCATTTTCAATTGGTATCAAAGCAGGCAGACACATTAAAGACCTGATAAGTCTGTGTTTGTAGCGATCTGATATGGACAAAGGTGATATCACTATAAACGTACCACCAGTCTTCGATGGCTCTAGTTACTTATGGTGGAAAATTGCTATGCGAGTTTTTCTTCAACCGCGTGATTTTCAATCATGATATATCAATGTATTAGCATTTCTTCTATTTCTATCATTCTTAATGAAGCGTAATCTCCTTCCTTCTCACCTACTAAAGGAATTAGAAAAGGTGATCCAATATCACCTTATCTCTTTATTATCGCTATGGAAGCATTTTATAGGGCGATGGTTGCGGTTGACGAAAGAAAAGTAATCAAAGAAGTTAAAATAGCAACACAAGCACCTCAAATAAGTCATTTTCTCTTCGCTGACGACTACTTTATTTTTATGAAAGCAGATTTTACAAATATCAGAGTTTTGCAGGATATTTTGAAGCAACTCAACACTTGTTCCGGTCAGAATAAACTATCAGAAGAGTGGTATAAGTTTCAGCAGAAACTTATGTGGTCATGCTTGAAGCGATATTATTTCTATTCTTGGTCTTAAACAAATGGATAAGATTGAGAGATATCTAAGTATTCTTTTATTCCTCAATAATAAGAAGAAGCATTTTTCCTTTAACAATCTTATTGATAACATGAGAAATAGATTGAGCAGACGGTGGGGTAAAATTCTAAACAAATCTGCAAGAACTTTCATGATTAAACACGTTCTCAATTATGCCCCCCTTCATCAGATGAGCAACTTCAAAATTCCAGAAGAAACGGTGAAGAAAATTAACTCTTTGTAGCTGAGATAATGGTGGAATAAGCCGGAAAAACAAAGAAAGGTTGTTTTCTTACTTCTTGGCCTGGTAACTGCAGGAATACGGCAGATGGTGGTTTAACTTGAGAGACGTGAGTTACTTCAATCATGATTTCCTACTAAAATCTTCTTAGAGGATTTGTACTGAAAAATATAGCTTCTGGTCTAATACTCTCGGGTCAAAGTACTTTCACAACTACTTACCTCTTCACGCTACAAGTTCTACAGACTCCACTTAGTAATGGAAAAGTATCTCAGGTGAATTCAGTTTGATCAAGGAATTCAGTTTTTGGTCCTTGGGTGATGGAAAACAAATAATGGTTTGGAAAGATAAATGGGTTTGTGGTCTAGAAGGTCCTCCAACTCCAAAACAAAACTCATTTATCTATGAATCTATAAAATTGGTAGATGATCTTATTGATCCAACTATTCATAGGTGGAAACAAGACTTGATCAAGTCTCATTTTGATGATTCAACTTCCCAGCTGATTCTAGCTATGAGAATCTCATGTAACAGTTCAGATAAACTTATCTGGACTAGAAAACAATAATGGGAATTTCACCAGTAAAGTCAGCTTACCAAACCTTATATAATATAAAATATCATCGAAATGAGAATTATCAACATAGTTCATCGAACATATGGAAGAAAATCTGGAGTTTACCTACGATTCCAAGGATCAAAATGTTTATCTGGAAGTGTGTTAAGGAAATTCTGCTAAGCAGAGAAAGACTTGCCAGAAATATGCATATTGGAGATACAAGTTGTGCTAGGTGTAAGCACCCTTTGGAAACTACAAAGCATATAGTTTTGGATTTCCAGTAGCTAAAAATATTTGGTTTAAGACTATGGGATTGAGAAAATTACAAGGAAATTGGAGTACAATAAGAGAATGGATTGTGGAGTGGCTAGAATATGATGAATTTGAAGATAGTTCATGTATAAAGCTTGCTACTATAACATGGTTTATTTGGAAGGAACGATGATGTGCAACTTTTGAGGATAGTATATCATACGTTGAAGACATTATTAAGAAAATCCAAACCTTCTTGATGAATGCGGAAAGGGCTCAAGAGAAGCGGGTTATGGCTGTCAAAACTAAGTCGTGAGTGAATTCAAGGATTAAAATCTAGAAACCCCAAAATATGATATCATTAAGATAAATGTTAATGTTTCTTTTGTTAAACAAACTAAACTTAGAGGAGTTGGACTAATAGCTAGAAATTTTTCAGGTCAATTCAAAGGCGTGACATGCAATGGAGCAAAGGATGTAGTAGATGCTGAGCAAGCAGTAACCTGAGCACTTACACAAGGATACAATAAGGTCACTTTTGAGTCGAGTTGTGAAAATCTCGTTAAAGCTGTCAATAGAAAAGGAGAATATGTTGATGCATTGTTGAATATATTCTCTTTCACTTAAAAAAAAAACTAGATTTATGGGGATTTAAACATGAGGAGGATCCTCTCACACTTTTATTATCACATTATCTCACACGTTGGACATTTTTGCGAATAAAAATGAAACTGTAATGAATTTGAAGTTGATTATTCTGAAAATATGTTACCATCACATAGCTCTAGGTTTTTACCGAAAACGATCGTATTCCGAGACATATAACACCACCATCTATTACTTTGAAAATGAGCCGTTGAAAATCAATGAATTTTTAGCAGTCGAAATTAAGACAGGTAGATTGTGAGGTTTTATACTTCGGAATGTGCACATTTTTGGTAGGCACGTAGAACTTGGTAAAAGGAACATATCCTCAAAATATTAGCTTCAAATCTGTTACGGTTTGGTTTCTATTCACAAAAATAATGTCTAACGTGTGAGTAATGTGATAATAAAAGTGTGAACGGAGTGTGGTGGTCTTCTATCAGCTATGGAATGGGCAAGGGATAATGGAGTACAGTCTGTATGCTTTGAACTCGACGCTAAGCTAGCAGTTGATGTTGTCAATGGAGATCATCGTGGCATTGTATGGGAAAACCAATCTTTTATTCTAGATATTAAGTTTATGTTAAGCAGCAATCCTTTATGGCGCTGCAAGTCTATCAATAGAGTCTGTAATAAGCCGAAAGATAAACTAGCCAGGCATGGAAGAGTTTACAAAACCTTAAGAGTCTGGGAAACACATCCTCCAATATTCATTGTTACTGCGATTTTGGAGGACAAAAACCCTGTAGATTTTTCTCATTATTAATGATATTTTCCTGTTAGTATAAAAAAAAAAGTGTGAACGGATCCTTCCTCTTTAAACACATTGATAGACTCGCAAATAATTATGCTTATATTTTAGCTAAATTTGGTCGTAATTCTGGTACCAGTCTAGAATGGCTTGAAAACCCGTCTAATTATATAGTTCAAGATTTATGTAAGGACTCAGTTTCTACCACTATTTAATAAAATCTTATTTTGCATTAAAATAAAATAAAATTAAAGAACATCAACATACGATTGGATTGAAAATTTAAAAAACAAATAATCACTAATCTGTGAAAGTTGAGAGTTTAAATAAAAAAGAGTAGAACAACAAAGTGATCATACTTTTGATGTACAAAAACTCTACCCGTAACTATTTTAAAGAGTCACTATAAATTTCATGTTCAACAAAAACAATATAAAAACTCTGATTTAGACATTTTCTTCGCAAGCATTTTATTAGAGAAACTTTTAGTAATTTAGTTGGAGAAGCTTTTAGAATTCTATTTAGACATAACAACTCTGAAATGATAACTTTCATGTTCAACAAAAACGATATAACAACTCTGATTTTGACATTTTCATTCTCACGCATTCTATTGGAGAAGCTTTTAGACGTTTTCTTTGTACGCATTTGAGAAGCTTTTAGAATCCGTCAGGCATTTAGTTGTGGGCCGTGGGCCTGGTGGCACCGTGGTGTCATTTTTATTTTATTTGTAATCGCTCTCTCCCAGTCAGGGTTTTAGAGGAACTTCTGAATTTGAGCTTCTTCGATGGCGATTCGTTCATTTTGGAGATCAAAAACTAGGTTTATGATTTCTTCAACGACTATGCGAGACTTTATAGTACCAATTATTGCAGAGTCACCCACTCTTATAATACCTCAAAACTCAATCAATGAAATTAATCAAATGAACTCATCAGTGAGGTGTTACCATGATGGTAGACCAAGAGGACCACTCTGGAGAGGTAAGAAATTGATTGGTAAAGAAGCTTTATTTGTGATTTTAGGCATCAAAAGATTCAAAGATGATGAAGAAAAGCTTGGAAAGTTTATTAAAACTCATGTTTTGAGATTGTTGAAGATGGATATGATTGCAGTTCTCACTGAGCTTGAGAGGCAAGATGAAGTTGGTTTGGCTCTAAAGGTGAGATTTTGATGCTAGAATCTTCATTTTGGTTCTGGGTTTTGATATCTTGATAGTTATCATACCATTTCTTGTTGATTCTGTAGAAAAAAGTACTAATTTTTGGGATTTTATGAAATGTTTTTTCTTTTCCAGATGTTTAGGATTATTCAGAAGCAAGATTGGTACAAGCCTGATGTGTATCTGTACAAGGACTTGATTATTGCGTTGGCTAAGAATAAGAAAATGGAGGATGCAATACAAGTATGGGAAAGCATGAGACAAGAGGGTCTGTATCCTGATTGTCAAACTTATGCTGAAGTTATTCGAGGTTTTTTAAGGTATGGATCACCAGGGGATGCTATGAATGTATACGAGGACATGAAAAAGTCTCCTGAGCCTCCAGAGGAATTACCATTCAGGATTTTAATGAAGGGTCTCTTACCTCATCCTCTTTTGAGAAACAAAGTGAAGCAAGATTTTGAAGAAATATTTCCTGATAGACATGTGTATGATCCTCCGGAAGAGATATTTGGAATGCGTTGAGGTACTATCATGCTTATATATTGATATAGTCTATAGCTTTCTCTTACATGCACTTTACCTGAGGCTTTTCTTTGTTATGTTGGAACTCATTCCTTGTTCATGGAACGTCGGGTCCTTGTATTGATGCCTGTCATTTGAGAAAGGAATTCATTGTTGCTTTCAGTCGTATCTGCTAGTTATATTTCGGTATATATTTTAGTTTATTGTGAATTGCAGCAGATCCATACTAGTTTACCCGTCATCCGTTAACACATGAGTCTTCCAATTCGTCAGATAACAACAAAGATGATACGTAGCATAAATAGTATGGAGCTGAGGGAAAAAAAAACATAAATAGTATGGATAACACCTGAGCATATGAAGTTAATGCATTAAAACTGTCAAGAGTCCCCAAGATCATAGGTCAACTAGCCTAATGATGACCAGCAAACAACACCATTAGATGATGCGGTTCTGCACTCCCCCAGAAATGTTTTGTTGTTCTGGGAAAATCGGTTAAGTGCCAAGATGATGCATGAAGACTCCCCAAGATCATTGATCAAGTAGCCTAATGATGACCTGCAAACGACGCTATTAGGTGGTGGGGTTCTGTTCTTCCACAGAAATGTTCTGCTGTGCTGGAAAATTGGTTCTCTTTTTCCTTTTAGTTTTTGACTTTAGATTTTGGACTCCTTCGCACCCAACTCACATGTACCTACTGAGACCAAAGCTGCAGGAATATAAAATGGATCATGCAACTAGCAGAGATTTTTGAAATGCATCACCTTATTGCAGTACAAAACTCGTGCCAACCTGATTTACTTAGTATTTGTTAGTGTATCTAGTCTTTTATTTTCTACATATACTGTTGAATGGTAACCTGACAGGATTACTTTGGTAACTGATTTACCAACATAATCTATCATTTGTCATCTATCTAATATATACCTGGAGTAGGATACAGATCGTAGAAAAATACATAATCTATCATTTGTCATCTGTCTAATATATACCTGGTGTAGGATACATATCATAGAAAAAGACAAGAAGCTAGTCCCTCTCTTTCTTTAATCTCTCAATAATGACTTCTGATTCTGTGAACCAATAAGCTCACTCAACGTGCAGATGCTCAACTCACCACCATTACTCTCGACCTTATTCTACAAGCTTTTAACTACAAACATGTCTAGGAGACCTTTTAATACGAGCATTTTACCTGAAGCTTTTCTTTATTTTAGAATTCATTCCTTATTCATGGAAAATTGGGCCCTTGTTATGATGTCTGTCATTTGAGAAACGAAAAAGGAACGGATACAATAAATTCATTTTATTAATTTCAGCGTTTTCTTAGTATATTGTATTGTGATTTGCGACAGGCCTATGCTACTTGTTTTATTCGGTATACATAGACACTTGAGTACAACAATTTCGTTACTTAACTAACGATGACGCGTACAAAGCAACAAAACTCTGAGATCATAGGCCCACTAAGACGGACTATAGACGGTCTACTAGGTGATGCGACTATTCACTCGCATGAAATTATTTGGTGGTGCTAGGCGAGTTGGTGTTTGGCCTAGCATTTGGTCGTGGAGTCTTTGACCATAGTTGTGCTCAAACTGACAATTGATGTTGTAGGATAGACTCATTCTTAATTAAGTTCTCTTTCTTTTTTGACTTTAGTTGAAGGAACCTCCATACCTTCAACGAACTGGCATGTATTTTCTGACACTGAAGCAGCAGAAGTACATAGTAGATCATGCAAGTGGAGATTTTTCCAAAGCATCACTCTGTTTCATTGCAACACCCATGCAACTAGATTTACTTTTGTATTTGTTGTCTCAATCAAGTCATTTGTTTTATAAGAACATTTGAGTGTCTAGAGATAGATTAAAGCTATTCTGATCCTATAACATAATAAAATGACTTTGGTAACGGACCAACCAATAGTCCTATTATTCATGGTCCAATATATACATGGAGTAGAATACCAATTCCTAAAAGAATAGGACAAAGGTAGTTCTTCTCCATCTAATACAAAATATTCGCTTTCTGAAGTTCAAAGTTCACCTGAATCAGAGTTTATAGCATCCTTTTTCTTATGTTTCATTCATTAGTTTTCATATCTTCTTCTTTGATCTGTTCTAAGTTCTTTTTAGCATAACCACCATATTGCAGCATTTTTCAATGGCACGAACACCTTTAGCAGGGATGCATATCCATGTAGAGTTGTTTCCAGAGTCATTGTTGTTAATTCCCTCTACCACATCTCTGAAAATGTGTAGAAAGAACTTGGTTAAACTGCTAACAGTTGCCAACATCTGTTCTTTAAGCATGTCTAAGCGAATTAACCCAAATGTCGCACATCCAAATGGTACTCTGTCATCATACTTTCTTTCAACCCCAACATGCAGGAAAAATACAAGTGTGTTTGCTTCTGTATTAGGCTTTTAGCACACAAAACATAATCAAAATCAGATGTTACCAACATTTACAACAATAGCTTATAGAAAATCAGACCTTCAAAAAGAGGTATTCAGAATTTGTAGCAACAAAGGGTGATGCTGAACTTCTGAAATCTTTCTTCGTCTTCCTTTGTTAGCTGACAGACAAGGTATATAGGTATTTCTGTATCAGGTTTAAGGCTTTTGAACTTAGACACGTTGTCCATCTGTAGTATTATTTTCGTGTTTGTATAGTTAGGGTACCTATACAAAAGAAGTCCCCCAAAAGCTCAAAGGTAAGCTCTATAAGACGGCGATTAGACCTGCGATGTTGTATGGTGCTGAATGTTGGGCTACTAAAAGACAGCACATTCAGAAGATAAGTATAGGTGCATATGCTGCGGTGGGGTTGTGGACACACAAGGCATGACCGAATTAGAAATGAAAGATATACGCGATAAACTTGGAGTGATGCAAATTGAGAGAAGCTTATTCAACACCGTCTGAGATGGTTTGGACATATCCAACGGAGGCTTCCGGAGGTGCCAGTACGCACTGGTATCATAGTCGTAAACACAATGAGGGGCAGAGGTCGACCAAGATTGACATGAGAGGATAAAGAAACTCAAAGGAATGAATGCATCTAAAAAACTGGCTTTGGACCGAAATGTGTGGAAGTTAGCGATCCACGTGCCAGAACCATGACCTAGGGAGTTTGGTTAAGATTTGTTTAGGGGTAGTTTTAGAGGCTCAGTCTCTGTATAGTGGCCGTGGATCAAGGACGTAAAGCTTAGGACTTTGGCACTTAGGATGTTTTAGTATACTTGATATATGAATTATTTCTAGCATTATTGGTAGCATTACTGTTGCTTTTTTTTTTTATCTTTCTGCTTTTTTGGTAATTTCGACATGAATATCATTTCAAGCCTACCCCAACTTGTTCTGAAGTAAATGCTTGATTGTTGTTGTTTGTATAGTTAGGGTTAAGGCTCTCTATGTTTTGTGTTGTTTCATGACTTGTGAGATCGTAAGTTATTTTTCTTGTGTTTTGCGATCGTGAGACTAGTGACTTTCCTACTAGGATAGGATTGCAGCAATGGTAACTTATTTGCTTGTGTTTAGCGATATCTAGACCAGTGACTTTCCTATTAGGATAGGATTGCACCAAGGGTCAGCTTTGAGTCCTTATGTTTTCGCCCTGGTGATGGACATACTAGGGGAGATCCCCTGGTGCATGCTCTTTTGCTGATAATGTGGTGTTAATTGGCGAGAATAAGGTGGGGGTTAATAGACAACTGGAGCTGTGGAGACAAACCCTAAAAGAGTCCAAGGGTTTTAAACTTAATAGGACTAAAACTGTCTACGCTAGAGTAAAGTATGGCGATGTCACTTTAGACGGACAAGTAATACCTAGGAAGGATACTTTTCGATGTCTAGGATCGATGCTGCAGAGTGATGGCAAGATTGATGAGGATATTGGTCGTAGGATTCGAGCAGGATGGGAAAATGACGACAGGCAACCGGCATCCTGTGTGACAAAAAAAGTTCCGCAAAAGCTCAAAGGCAAGTTTCAAAGGACGGCGATCGAACCTGCGATGTTGTGTGGTGCGGAATGTTGGCTACTAAAAGACAAAACATTCAGAAAATAAGTGTAGTAGAGATGCATATGCTGTGGTGGAGTTGTGAACATACTAGACATGACCGAACTAGAAATGATGATATATGCGATAAACTTGGATTGGCGCGGCTCATTCATTGGGCTGAGATGGTTTTGACATCTCCAACGGAGACCTCCGGAGGCACCAGTGTGCACTGGTATCGCAAGCCGTACCGTAAACCAAAGATAAGCAGAGGTTGGCCAAAATTAACATGGGAAGAAGCATTGAAAAGAGACTGAAAGGAATGGAATGTGTCCAAAGAGCTGGCTTCAGACAGAAATGTGTAGAAGTTAGGGATCCACGTACCCAAACAATGACCTAGGGAATTTGGTTAAGATTTGTTTAGGATAACATTTGGAGGCTAGGGCTCTATCTAGCAACCCGGGATCAAAGACCTAGAGCTTTGGCCCCTAAAATTTGTTAATATAGATAGCTTATGATTTTTTGCTACCCCAACTTTATTTATTTGATTTAGGTAATTTCAACATGGGTTCCATTTCTAGCCTATTCCAACTTGTTTGGGGCTAAAGGCTTGGTTATTGTTGTTGTTGTTAAGGTTCTCGGTTGGTTTTTTGGTTTGACTTTGATGAAACTCTTGATGGAGTTTTGGATTTTTACAGTGTTATATGATCAAGTAACTTACATTATAGAACATAAGAATCCTTTTGTAACATGTTGCAGGATGAAGTAAAAGGAAGCTGGGAGCCTGTTAGATATTTATCTGTTATATGTAAATGAGCTCTGGTTATGTAAATTCTCCTAATTGAAGCTTGTTTCTCTGAAGTGGATTAGGTCTTTAACATATTGCTAATAAGTTCTTGTAGATCTGCTCTTGATGTTACTAAGCATGATCTAATTGTTATAGTCCAAATGCATCTGTCTTTTCGTGGAGGTCCTCAACTGCTTGTGGATGGATTATTAATGGATGTTTCATTTTATAGTTTACGATGTTCAATCCTGCAAAGTCAAGCATAGAAGAGAAGAGTGTAATATGTGTTTAATTAAAACTAACATGATGTAGTTGTTTATGAACATCTTATCAGAAAATGCGTGGTAAAGGCATCTGTTTTGCTTCTTTGTTGACTTGTTTTTCGAGATGCATCTGATGTCCATGGAGTTGCCTCAACCGCGTGTATGTGAGCTATTTACTGATGTCTCGCTTTCACAGTTTGTAATGTTTAATACTGCTAAATGATACCGGGATGAGTGTTTTACATGTTTCAATACTGAAATCATGTATTTGTTGATTTATGTTTTTTTAGGGTATGCCTTGTCGGGGTAAAACCTATGCAACAAGTAGTGGTTGGTAGCTTTTTATTTCTTTTGCCTTGGTTAAGCATTTTAGGTTAAAGATATTAAATTTGTAAGCCAGATAACTGATACGTGCTTTGGTTCTGGCAGAATGTGCCCTATGTGTTTGTTCCTTAAAAGGAAAGTGTTGGCCGAGCATTTGGAGACACAAGGTCTGTTATTGCTTGTACAATGACCATCATCTAGGGAAGCCAGCTGAAAACCCAAATTACTCAGCTTTAGGTATGTACCATTTATATTTTGCCATGTTTTGCCCCATGCCCATTCCTTTTGCTGTATTCTTATATTGTTATTGTTTTTAAGGATTCATTTTACAGAAAGGGAAAATCAAAGATATTGCAGTAAAGCCTGTTGACTTATTCTGACTGTGTTAGAGAAATTTTGGTTTTCGAGAGGTTTTGATTTATTAAGTTGTTATGTTATTAGTCTAAATTATGTATTACGTTGAGAAAATTCTGTTTCCACGTTTAGAATGATGATGTGAATCAACTTTAACTTTATAAATGTAAAACTTAGTGTGGTTTGTGATTTTGGGATGATGCGGCTTTTAGATATACTTGTTGGGGATCATACAAGTTACGAGGGTGCTACCAGACCAGTTACTAAAGTTGAAGTGCTTAAGGTGAGCTTCTTAGATATATAAATTGTGTTGCAGATCTTCTAGCTTGATGTTGACTTATATGTGGTCTTGAACTACAAAGTTGGATGATCTTTGCTCTTATAGATATATAAGTGGTGTTTGTTTCTGTGATAGTTCTGAAACAACCGCTTGTTGTGTCTACCTATCTTGCATGTGAGGTTGGCAAGGGATTAACACAGAGTAAAGGTGGGTGTTATGTCTGGTGTGCTTTCAGCTAACTTGACTATTGAAAACTCAGTTTTCGGGTTGTTGAAGTTGGACAAGGTTGCAGTTCTCAGTGGAACATGCAAGAGGGAGTCAGTTGGGCTCTAATGGTGCAATTATGATGTTAAAATTTCTTGGTAACAAATGGTGCGACGGTCCTGCAACATGGGGACAATGGATTCTCCTCCTTTTTGGGCAGAGATTAGCTACAAAGTCTGCCTCGTCACTAGAGAAATCTGTACCGAACCCAAAATCTACCTTTGTAAACTTGAAACCAAAAATCCTGTCTTTGTACCATGAAATCCGTCTTGTATAAGGGTAACAAAAAGAATTATATCCCACTCCAAAACCTACCAATAAATCTGCCTGGAGAAAGCAGAACCTGTCCTATGACTGAACTTGCTCTCTGCAAGAATATATGGTTGTGGATTAAAGCTGCTAGTTAAGTTGGCGTTTCAGCCAGCATCAAGCATGTTCATTTTCGCGGTCGTTTTTTTTTGTTTTTCCACTTCAGTTCAAGGATTAAAGCTGCGTAAGTTTAAAATGGATCACATCATCACCGGAAGCATCACTTTGTTTCATTACAAAACTCGTGCCAACTTATTCCATTGTATTTGGTGTCATTTGTTTTGCACAAAAACTGTTGAATATCTAGTGCAAGTTAAATTCTTTTGTATTTGGTGTCATCTGTTTTGTTATTATGTCAACTACGTGTGTTGCATGTGAGGTTGGATAGGGGATTAGCACTGAGTTGAGGTGAGTGTTGTCGGGTGTGCTTTCAGCTAACTTGGTTATTGAAAACTCAGGTTTCGGGATTGTTGAAGATGGACATGGTTGCAGTACTCAGTGAGCTAAACATGCATGAGGGAGTCAGTTTGGCTCTAATTGTGCGATTATGATGTTAAAATTTCTTGGCAACAAACGGTGGCGGTCCTGCGACATGGGAACAATGGAATATCATGCTTTTTTGGGAGGCAGAGATGCTACAAAGCCTGCCTCCTGCCTCGTTAATAGAGAAAAGAATTATATCCGGCGGCGTAATATCTGTTCCGCTACCAAAGGGAAATCTCCTAGGCCTGCAAGAATGTATGTTTGTGCTATAGTTAAGTTGGGGCTCTTGTTGGGGTTTTCATTTTTGTAGTTATTTTTTATTTTAATTCAAGGACTGGCTGCCTAAGTTTTCACATCACCAGAAATCAACTCGTGACAACCTGAATTCCTTGGTATTTGCTGTCATCTGTTTTGCACTAAAATTGTTGAATATCTAGAAATAAATGAAATTAATGCTAGTAATTAATGCAGAGGATTATTTTGCTCTGTCAAATAAAATTGTTGACTGTGATCATGTAACATATGTAATTAATGCAGAGGATTATTTTGATGATAATCTATAGTTTGGCATCTAATACTGTATATACATGGAGTGGAATACCAAATCCTAGAATAATAAGAAAAATAAACTAGTTGATCCCAGTATTAACACACAGCATAGTCATAGTTGCTCTAAAGCATGCATGCACATTGCTCCTTCCCTATCACCATAGCATACTAAGGTTCAAAGTCCACATATTAGGAATTTAGAGGATCTTTGTTTTTCCATTCCTACAATCTTCACTTGTTCTAAGCTCGCTTCACCATAACCACCATTATTGCAGCAATTGTCAGCGCCATGAATGGAGCACCTTTAGCAGAAGTGCATTTCCATATAGAGTTGTTGGCAGAGTCAGTGTTGTTGATTCCTTCTACTGCAGTCCTGAAAATGTGCTGAAAGAACTCAGTTAAACTGCTAACCATAGCCAACACCTGTTCTTTAATCATATCAATTAAACTAATCAGCCCATTTGTCGCATTTCCAAATGATACTCCATCATCATGTTTCCTTTCAACCCCAACAACATCTGGAACATATTCATTCATGTTTGCTTCTGTTTAAGCACACGACATAACCAAAATCAGACATTATTAAAATTTTCAACAATGGGTACTAAAAAAAATATTTAACTCGTACAGGCCTAAATCAAATTATCTTACTTCGGTAAAATTCCATTAGCTCCTCATTCTTCATCACAGCTTCCCAAACATTTTTATCAGATGCTAGGGCAGCAACCACATTCTACCAAAATGGGGAAAAAAAAAAGTGAAATGCAAATCCAACTCTATGAGAATGTGTGTGAATTCCTCGAAGTTATCTCCTCACACAGGTTTTACTCTAGTTATGTTAAGAAGTGAGTACCTGGACTTCAGGGCTATCTTGCAACAAAGCAAAAGCTTGGAAAGCTTGATTTGGCTGTGAATGAAACCCCGCTGTTCTTTCACCAGGAGTGAAATATATCCTAAACAGACATGTGAAACAAAACAATTCAGAAACAAAATAAACTCCAGTATATTAATTTCCACTACTCATAACATAAACAAGATGTGAACCCAGCAGCAATTATTTGGCTGCATATATGGAAAGCGAGGTATAAAGCAGCCTATAAAAGACTCATCACAACAATACACCTCATTCAAACAGTACGGCATCCAATGTTGTACAAACAACACCCCAAACTAAGACCATAGCAAACAGAACTGCAGGATGTAAATGAAATCCGTTTCGAGCGACAGTGCCTGCTTTAATCTCCGTGGATGCTGCAATGTACCCTAAAACTACAGTTGCAGGTTATGGTATAACATAAGTACTGTTTATCATGCAGGACACAGGCACACGGCAGGCTGAAGCTCATGCTATCCTGTAGAATTTTGTGAAGGATGCAGTGTTAACTCTCCTATTACTCTCTAGTGGGAAAACATGGGAGCACTGGAATAGTTATGCTTCAAAACATTGTTTCAACAAGTCTTGGTCTAAAAAACAAACAAAACCTTCAGACTAGCATCCCTGTTATAATATTTTCACTTAATCTGTATGCACAAACTTCTTGATGAAGAGTAAAGAAATTCCCCCTAGTTTTCACTTTGGGGAAGTTTGAAACAAGAAACACAAGACAACTTAACCAAGCTATCCCCCACCTATTTGAGGTTAGTAACGAATCTCAGCCCAACCTTTCCACCATATTGAATCAAGATAATCCAAAATCAAATGAAATGAAACAAGAACAAAAATGGTAAAAAGGTGATGGTAAAAAGTAAAAAAAAATAATACATACTTTCCCAAGGCATCTTTAAGATCAGAAGTGGCCGATTTTGCTTCATCAAGACTCGGAACAGATCCAAAAATGAAATCACCGCTACCAGTAGTAGTACAAGAATATGTTGAATGATCAACGGCAGCAGCACCGCACATTTTATTAAGATCAACAATAATTCTTTCGCCATTATTACTCTCATTTATAATAAACTCCCAATCATTGACTTCATAAGAATACGAAGAAGATGGGTTCTTATTATTATTATGAAGTGATGCAAGATTAATGAGTTTAGGATTAGGATTTGACGGAGGTATAGCTGAATTACGAGCATTAACAACACGGTCAGCTAACGGAACAGGTGAAGATGGTAAACCTCTGTAATGATTACCGATTGCACCTATTCCTACTTTTGCTGTACTTCTCCATATTGCTCCTCCTCCTCCCATGATGAACCCTAATTCTTTGCCCTAATTTTCTTACTCTTATTCTTCTTATTCTGATGTTATACGATCCGATGGACTCTCAAAAGCTTGTTTGTTTTCAGAGCGTCGGAATATTGATCGGTTGAGGTTGGGGTTGGGTTTAATTTAACGGTACACGTGTTATCATTTTGTTATCTGCACGTGTTATTATGGTCAGTGATTGGTCAAGAGTAAAGAAAGAGTCGATGATTTTCTTCTTATCCAAAATCTTACTAAAAATAATTCTTTTCTTATTTTCCAAATTCTTTGGTTGATTATACATTTATACATATGTGGTAGTATATTCTACATTAGTTAAGTTGTGATTTTTGTTTTGCGTTATCACATCTGTAATCATCTTTTCTTAATCATCTTTTTCTTAACGAGGAAAAATTCATCGACACTCTTATTTTTTTAATGACGAATGATTCATAGACACTTTTAGATGGACATTATCGTATATGATTTATGTCATTTTTACCGTAAAACTCAAACGATAGTGATTTTAAATCTAATATTTTGGTGATACGTTCATCTCAAAAGACTTTACATTTTTACCAAAAATGAGTACAATTTGAGGCGTATAACATCACCATCTACCCTTTTAAATATCAACAATTAAAAGTTTGGTATCTTGAATTGTGCTCATTATTAGTAGGAATGTAGAGTCTTACAAGAGGAACTTATCACCAAAATATTAGATATAAATTCATTTTCGTTTGAGTTTTACGGCAAAAAATAACGCAAATCATGTATGATAGTGTCTATCTAAGAGTGTCCATGGATTCTTCTTCTTTCTTAATTATGTGATGGTAGTATGTTACCAGGTTATTATTCATGTGCAGTTTTATTTTCACGCTATCTCGCATTGGGAATGAAATTAATTAACCAGACAGTTATCTTTTAATAAAATCCAGATGGTTATGGATTCATACTAATGATTTAGGGATGTATTCTTCTTTGAAATGACCTATATACCTATCAAAAATCAGCGCGTTCTGAGATTCGAAACTTCATTATCTACCAATTTTAATTTCAATGGTTGAAAATTTTGTTGATTTATAATGCTGATTTTCAAAGTAGTAAATGATGATGTTGTACCTCTAGGAATGTGCTCATTTTCTGTAAGAACGTAGAGTCTTGTAAGAGAAATATATCCCCAAAATATTAGGTTCAAAGCCGTCACTGTTTATATTTTATTTAAAAAAAATGCGTTCAAAACACGGATAGCGTGAGAATAAAAGTATGAGGTGATATTTATTCCCTCTCTTCTTTATTTTCTCTTCTTTTCGAAAAAAACCCTAGAGTCCTTTCATCTTTCTTGCTCGGATGTGGTCTTTTTGTACTAGATATGATCAAGGATTTCTTTTTCTTTTCTAGTTTTTGGTAATAGTTTATTGATTAAGATGTTTCGACATATTTTTTTGCGTCTTTCGACATGTTTCTTCCCCGTTTTGGAGCGATTTTTCTTCGTCGTTGTGGGGAGAGTTCTTCGATCTTTGATGGCTGGTTTGTGGCTTGCTACTCTCAATTCAAAAACATCGACGATTCAACAAGAAATCGCTTTGAATCGATACTCTATGGATTTAGGGCATCCAAGTTCGTTTGGATCTACAAGTCTATGGGAAAAATATTCCTTCCTTTCAGGAACATCTCTTATCATGGAAAAATACAATCAAATCAAATGGTCGGAATTATTTTCGGAATATACCATCATCTCTCCCTTATACATAATCAAAAATTGGGTATATCTGTTGTTTATTGCCCTTTCGCTTCACGATCTACTTGTAGTTGATATCTTTATTTGTATTTGGGTTTTGATTATCTTGATGTTTTTTTTATGTATTTTGATGTTTCTGTTAATCTTGTAAGCGAACATGTAATCACTATTTTGATTTGAATGAATTGAAATTTGTTGATTGACCAAAAAAAATAAAAAATAAAAGTATGAGTGTACCCTTACCCTTATCTGAAGTTTAATTATTCCTCTAGGATGACATAGTAGTACCACAATAACTGTTGTCTATGTTTGAGTCGTGTAATTATGCTTTTACATGTCACAACTTTGAAAGGCACATTCATTATTCTTTTACATGTCACAACTTTTAAAGGCGCATTTCAAATAAAAACCATTGAGAAATTTCAATGACCGATTTCATCAAATAATGTTTGAAATCAACTTCCATGAACAGTTATTTATCAAATCCTCATGTAACAATTTACAATTATGACCTAGACATTGTGCATAAATTGACTAAATTATTATATCCCTGATACATGGATATTACTGTTGGATTTGTCAGAGTTATCTTATTCATAAAAGGCGAAAATGCTAAAGCTACTGATATTCTTTTTTGTAAAGCTTGGTAGAAAAGAAAAAACTCTAGAAGGACTTAAAACTACCATAAGCACATCATGTAGATGCAAGAAGATATTGAGTGACGAATGAGTGTTTACTTGGTCTCACCTATATGAGACTTAAACAAATGAATAGACTTTAGCCTCAAACTGAGGTATGGGATTATGAAGCTTTTCATTTTAGTTTCCTTTTAGTCTTCTTCATGTTGTTGATAGTTTCAAAGTCATCATCATCGTTGTCGTCGTTGTGTGAAAATCAAAAAAAACGAAAAGTCGAAGATAGACCATCAGATAATGATGATGATACCCCTTCGTCGTTGTTATATGATGATATATCTTCGAGTTTCAGTGTTTTACTTGTTGATTGCTCAGTGTGCTTTTGGATTCTGAGACAAGATTCTTTTTCACTGAAGAAGAGGTTGGTGTAGTAGGCTTAGTAGGGCTTTTATGGGTGATGACGTGATTTTTTTCCTCCTCATCTTGTTTTTAAGTTTCTGCTCGAAAACCTTATTTCGCCTCATTCATGGGTAACAAGCCACGTAGAAAATTGTTAACGCAAAGCCGGCATACAATTTATGGAGTTGGGACCCATTTTAGACACTAGGCTAACTAACAGAACTAGAACTAGGTGCGGGAATTAAGATACGGACTAGGAAAGTGTGAGGCTCCCGTCCAATTAGAAAATGAGCCTTTACCTTATAATTAGGTTTTGGGTTATTAATTTACACTGAACATATAATAAAAATAAGTACACAAATAATCACTAATTTAATTATCGAGCAAATGGGAAATAAGAACTAAATCCGGTAAGAAGAAAGCAAAAGAAAAATATTATTATTAATGGAAATTATTATTATTATTATTATGGAAAATTATGAATAGAAATAATTAATTATCATTAATGGATATTCTCATTAGTCCTAGGTGCATTTGCAAGACATAAGAACGACAACGATGCAATTTTATGTTTATGCTTATCAAATCAAGACCAATACAACACTCATATCAAACAAACACAAAAAAGCAATCCAGATTTCAATATATTATTTCCTGTGACAAGAGATATTTTTCATGAATTTCTTATGCATGAATAACAATATCCAAACTAACTGTACTTATATTAATTACAGGATTATCGACTTAGCATGTACTGTTGGTTATGGCTACCATTACATGTAGTTATATGCCCAAGCTTAATTCAAGTCAAATTTCACCCGTGTTAAATACCGAATAATCCAGGAGCATTAGATCAGGAGAAGGTGTAATTAGATTAGGAGAACTAACAAACAACTTTTATTAGTAATCACAAGCAACAAAACAACATCCAATCAATTAAACAGATCGAGATCGAGACTACCTATTTCTCGCAAAAGATCTTACTTAAATTGAAATGATGAATCCAAATAATACCACAAATCGAATCCGAAAACCAACTGCAGTGTCGCTCTAATTTTTTGTGTCCAAAATATATTTCTCTTACAAGAATCAGTTCCTTATTTATACCTCATTTTCCTCCATTACTACAGTAGGATTAATAACTTAAAAATCTTATGGTTCAAATGAATAACCTAAATTTGTTTACCTAATTTCAAGAATATTATTCTTAAATTTCTAAATATTATCCTATATTATTACCAAAGATTAAGAATATTTCATCTACTCCTAAGAGATTTTTTGAATGGAAAAACTTGGGGACAAACATAATGTCGATGTCGACACTAACCTTTTGGTGGAAGACTGATTCATTTTTAGTGTATAAGAATTGGACGGACTTTCGTACAGATGGATGCGGAGAGTGTGCACGGGGTTGAGTTTCTTAATGGGCCCTCAGAAGGGTGAAAGAGTATCCGCTAATAGAACATAACATATCTATTAAATTCCATCATGTATGGTACTTTTATATCAACCTATTCTTCTTATTTGGTTTTTGATCGACTCGTACATTTAAAATTGAAATTTTTCGGGGATTTTCCTTTTTTTAAGATTTATCCAGGATCGGCCAATGTGTATGTGTCATTTCTTTGCCCAACTAGATGAGATGGATAAGGGGTGTCTCAAAAAGGTAAACGTATTAAGTTATGTTCAGTATAAAAACTTAAATCAAATATATTAAATTTCATCATCTAAAATTGAATTTTTTTGAAGATTTTATTTTATTTTCTAGATATATTCAGGATCGATCGATGTGTATGTGCATGTCAACTGATAATAGACATGCCGAAAATGTAACTTTTGGTCAGACATTAGGATTGGTCCTGACTTAAATCCTTGTTGGGGATCAAACCTGACACACATCCTTGCAAAGGATCAACCCTGACATAAATCCTCGATCGGGATCGGTTCTAGTTGAGATCCTTATTAGAAATTAGTCCTAGTAGAGATATTTGAATCACCTTTCAACTACAAAATAAGTTTCACAAGTCTACTCCCTTAAACTATGTAGCAAAACACAATCTGAAGTATGGATACATCTGGAAGTTCGAAACATTAAATAATAAGAAATTACCTATTAGTGTTATATCGATCCTACGAAGTCCATAGATAAATCATACTTCGTAACTCCATATACTTAAGTTGCATAGGACAACTATATATCATTTCTTGATACTTTTACCATAATATAATGACCAAGTCACCGATACTAACGTCACTGTAAACAAACTTTACTTCGTATGTTATGTTTTCAATAAATATCGATATGAAAGAACAAAAGATATAAATGGAACAAGTCAAGCATGTCTTAAGGTTCTTCATGAATAACAAAAGCAAGTCTCAATATTTCTATGTTTCTAGTTTAACCTAACGAAGTTGACTCTAGTATTCATATCGAGTAACCTCGAGTTTCAGAACTAAAATTGACAACCAAACTTGACATACTCGTGCTTGGTGAGTTCAACCGAGCAATGCTCTAGTAGATATATACGAGTTAAACTGGAAATGTTCATAAGTGTAACATAGTGATTTGAATATGTGCTAGATCCTAATATCTAGGGTTGGACATCAGTCGGTCAGTGTTGGTCTTTACCAATACCGACCACCGAACTGCCAATAACGGTTTTTACTATTTCAATGAAATCGTTTTGGTTTTGAACTGACAATTCACTAATTAAAAAAATTATGGAACGCCAGCCCAAAACGGCCGACCCGATTAGAATCGTCTGCAAGAAGAATTTCTGCCAAATTTTTATATGCATCATTCAACTTCAACCTTCATTTTTTTTTTACCATATTTCTTAATTTTTTCGTTATAAATCTCATTCGACAATTCAAACTTAAATTAAATACTAAAACAATCAAAACACATCAAATTCAATTTTTCAAACAAGCAAAGTTTAAAATTTAAATAAATGTAAAGTCTTCAGCTGTTAGTTCTTTGATAGATGTTATATTATCTCTTTTATAGTCAATTTGATATGGATGGCGTCATGTGTATCGTATACTTTTAACGTGGTTATCGAAACAAAAATTTAATGAAAACTACTCTGCGGTAGGTACGGAACACGGGTGCAATCTAATTTCTTAAAAAGGTTATTGAGAGCTTTATTTATTTTTTACTATCTGATATTCTTATTTATTTTCATTTTTTTTTACCGTGCTTGTAAGTGTTATACTGATTATAATATTCTTAAGTAAGATTGATGACTTACTTAAGTGAATGCCATGATGTATAAGTCTAGAGCCTTTAGTATCAAAAATTGTACGTGATATAATAGTTAGTTTTTTAAAAAAATTATTAAATGATTAGTCATACGTGCATAATCGCAACCATTTTAGTTTATAAACCCTGAAACCACCAAAAAAATCCCTCGCGTAGACAAATCTTGCAATTTTTTCCAAAGCCATTACTAATTCCTTAGGCACATACTGCCATGGTTGGATTTCTAAATAGTATTACATGTACAAGATAACCGCCTAACCGTTTTCGAACAAATTTTTCTTAATTAATTTGATTTGTAGTTTTCTTCAAATTAGCGGGTATTAATAGCAATAATACTTTGGTTTAACCGTTGTATTTATGATGAGTATTATAGGAAAGGTTGTTTAGAATTTCTCTGATCCCGCTGAACCTAAAACTCAGAAAGCGTAACTCACACTCACACCGACTATTTGATCATTAATGTAGCAATGAATGTAATACTCCATATATGAAGAGCACAACTCTCTCTCAACACTTGTAATCCCAAGTACACATATATTTACACCAATTCCTCCTCTCAGTTGTTCCTCATTTAATACAATTTTCTTTGTCTTCCCTTTTAATTTAAGTTATAAATAGGGAGTAATTTTAACACCATATCCTGACCTCTCTCTCTATCTTTAGAATTCCTTCAGTGTAAAATGGACTCAAAGGATCAAAGCCATCAACAAAAACTATATTTGGGTAGTGGTGATGCTTTTGGTTCTGCCGCTACTACTGCCGATCAAAATCTTTATTCATCTCATTTTATTCAATTAGAAGAACTGAATAAGCCTGTCCCTTTTGGTTTCCAAAGATTCCTTGATATTAAGGTACATATTCTAGTATTGAAAAACTCATTTAATGTTTTTTTATTAATAGTATGTAAATCTTGCTTTCAAAAACTACATGTTAATTTAGTTTTTTCCTGATTATGTACAGACAGGTCAAATCTCTTATAAGAAGGAGGAAATACAAGAACTGGAACCGAAGAAAATGAGCCGAACAGACGCAAAAAGTGAAAATAATTCTACGTTAGCAAAGCTTGATTTGAAGCTAAACCTGTCTCCACCAGTGCTTGATCAACTGATAATAACAACTGCAGCAAATTCATCAGCATCACCTACAAGTTCATGTGTTACAATAGACATGAATTATTCATGCAGTGATAGTAATATGAAGTATGAACCCTGGAGAAACTACGACGGTGCTGTCTAATATGGCGTTGGTAGGGTGCCTCAATTTCTACCTGTGTTATGTTAAAAGAGGATAATCTTAAATGCCCATAGTGCAAAGGTTCTTTTTTGCTTGATTTCTTAGGAGTTATAACACCGAGAACAACCAAAAATCAAGGAAAAACTAGGCTCGTTACTATTCATTCTTCAAATCTAATAGTGGCTCTGCAATGTTACTAGACTGTTTTAATTATGCTTAGCATTTTACAGAGTTTTTTTCGTTTTACTTTTTTTTTTGGTATTCATAACTTTCCTACTTTTACTTAACACCAATTTCAATATGATGGTTATCATGAATATGGAATTGAAAAGATAGTTTAAATGGATACATCAACATGATAAACAAATCATTTATACATAATCAATTCGAGTTTGGTTCATCAATATGTGGGACTAAGACGATTGACATAGTTGAATTACATATATTCGTGGCTTGATCAAGCCACGAGTCTAATCTTAAAGCACATAATGAGAGAGAAATAGAGAGTTTTGTGTTAATAGAGGTTCTTAATAGTTAATACTAATTGGTTTTAAATTAAATAAAAGTTGTTAATTGGTACTCCCTCCGTCCCAAACTAATTGAGTTAATTGGTTTTAAATTTTGTCCCACAAATAAATGAGCTATCTCGTTAATCAAGGGGATATTTCTAAAACTACCCTTTTAATTGATTGTTACTATAAGAAATATATATAATTTGATAGCCATGTTTATATTTCGTTATGTAGGTGTTTTAAAATGCTTTTCAATGGTATAAAGTTTACGAAAACCGTGGTGTAGTTTAAGAGATAAATCATTTCAAAGTTATACTAGTTATTATCCACAAGGGTATAATTATAAAATATACTTAAACATTCTCCCCTTTTCTCTTTGCCTTAATAATTGAGCAAATTACAAATAACTCAATTAATTTGGGACGGAGAGAGCATTTAATAAGATAAATTAATATGATAAAATGAAAAGAGAGACTGGGTTCGGGTAGGGAAGCCATTACTATTTACAAAAATTTAATTCTAGAACAAAGAAATTAATTTAAAGGTTGAGAAGATAGGGTGATGATGAAATGTAGTCGTATTAATATTAGGAATCAGATACGAGCATCTTGACGATGATATAAATTCATTTTTCCATATTTTTTTTGGACGTCTTCCTGGCAGAGCAGCAAAGCAACAAACTGAAAAAATAAAAAGCTACAGAAACTTATCCAATCGAAGAGTTAACTTGCTGGGTTATAAAAGAGGGGATTTGAGAAAATGCTTACCAAGTTTGGACATTGTGTTGTTTCGTGAACGCTGCGAGGTCATGAGCCATTGAATTGAATCTTTTCGGAACATGGTTGAACTCAACAGAGTTCATGTCACTAGTTCTGCCACCAATTTCGTCAATAAAATGACGAATTCTCCAAGGAACAGAATGGTTCTTTCTTTGAAAGATGTGTACTACTGACAGTCGCATTCAACTATGATATTGTGGAAGTTCAGACGTTTTGATAAAGTAAAAGCCAGGAGAAAGCTGTTCACTTCAGGTACTATAGGTATTGTGGTGTCCACAATGACAAAGCCATCACTCAATATAGTTCCATTCATATCCCTAGCAATAGCAGCTGCGCGGGAGCAATCAGTAGCAACAGCTTCGTCCACATTCACTTTAATGACATTGGTAGGGGAGGAATCCAATGATCATTAAGATGATTATGCTGGTCATCTGCGCGAGGGAACTGCACTTCCAAGCCGGCATCCTCGCATTCTTTGTAAGAGTTGAACCTGATGTAGTTTTTCAAGTGGTAAGAAAAGTGGTTCGTTTAAAGACTTGTGAAGATTTGTTTTAGACTTAAAATAAAAACTCAAGATGAAGTTGTTTTCAAGATTTTAAAAGCACTGAGACTCGGATTCCACCAACCTCCAATTTCTATGTGATTTAATCTAATCAATATTTATGCAACTCTTTACGTTTAAAGTGATTCTAATAATTTCACCTAGACAAGTAAATTCTGAAAACAATAGTTGTAAATCGAAAGCATGGACCATCAAAAGACTAACCTAAGCATGACCCGTCAATTCAGAACACAACCACTTAATCAGAATCATATATTCAATTTCAGTTCAGTGCAAATAATCATAAAAGATATTGTAAAAATTAATTAAATAGAAATTACCACATAGTAATTGGGAAAATGGCTTCCTCCGCCGCCTCAGCAAAAGGATTTAGCTCCTCATATTTTTCACGTGCTCAAAATAGTTGTTCATATCTCAAATAGGTGAAAAACAAGAGAAAACTAATAAAGCAGACAGTTTGCAACGCTGCAACGGTGTTACAAACAACTGTTACAACGGGTTGAACTGTTACAGAGAAAAGATGACAAGCTTATGATATATGTTATCTATTATTGTTGAACAACGATACTTCAGTTATGCTGTTTGAAAAAAACTGTCTCTGCGACTGTCTTTGTCTGTCCAATGTTCTTCAGCTTCGTCTTCTTCCTCCTGCTGCTGCAACTTTCTCTGCAGCGTGATTTCTTCGTACCAGAGCCTCCTCTAAAACTACGTAAAGGCCCCAAACTTCCCAACCCCCTGTTATGACTCCTTCTCAACCTATATATAGGAAACAAGACCAAAAATACTCGATAAAATCTCCCCTTCCTTTCACCAAAAGTTACGGAGTTTTTTCCTTTTTTATCTCTTCCTTCACGCGTGTTTTGATTTTGTCCAAACTCTTCTAAATCCGGTAATTAACCCTGGAATAATCCAAACAAAATATCCTCTCCAAACTTGCACGTAATTTACAACCAAACTATCTCGATAAACTTTCTTATTTCCATGTTTCACGTAACCCCTGTTTTGCTTCAAATCAATATCTAGCCCAGTTCGTTCCATTTGATCACCTATACCAACATTGTTTGGCCCAATCCAGTCCATCCTGATAAAAATCAGCGATTGAATCTTCATAGAAACATCTCAAAAATCCAAACAAACCCGTCAAAAGCTATTTTCCCCTGTTTCGTTTAAACTCCGCGTAAATCCCTAATTCTTCGAATATAAAACACTTATCATTCCTGTTTTATCTCCACCAGCTAGTACCAAGTAAATCCCATGAAAATCTCCAATTAAAACTCGATGAAAATCCTGCCAGAGAATTACGCAGGAAAGGAAGAAAATTTCGCGCCAAAACCTGCGTGTTCAAACTATGAAAATGGTGTCCCCCTAACCAGAGTAGGGGTTCCTTTAGCAGCTGTCTTAAGGGGTGTCCTGGGGGTGCCTCTTATCCAAACCGGGGGTCCGAATAGTAAGTGTCCTCCGGGTGCTTTCCGACAACTTTTCGAGCCAATTTTTTCCAAAAATGTTTATTGGCCAAAAATACCTAAAAATAAATAAAACACCATAATAAGTACAAAAATGAGCCATAACAATATATAGAATCGAGACAAACCGGCACAAAAATGTGTCTATCAAACAAACCATCCTTCACCACACCCAAAACATTGATGGCCGTTTTCTCGAATACAGCCTTGTTACAGGCTTTCCACATTGCCCACCAGAGACAAGCTCACATGCGAAAGCTATCAAACACATCCTCTTTAATTTTTTATTTTTTATTTATTTAACAAGTAACTTTAAAAAACAAAAAAAAAAGGTTAATGGTCATCGAAGGTTACTACGAACAAGTATTTTTTTTATTTTTTTGTATACGTCAAGCATACTCTTGTCCCCACCCGTGAACCCTACGGACAAGTAAATAAAGAAAAACATACGAAAATACCAAAAATCCCAACCGGAAAAAGAGAATAAACGTAGATGAAGAACAAATACAAATATGAATCCAAATTTATTCCTCCTAAAGCTTATGGAATAGTATAAGTTATTATTGGTTAACTAATTTAAAACCCAAATAGGAGAGATAATGACTTTGAAACTCTAACATCCATTGAGAAGAGACGTACTTGTGCACCCCGATTTTTAGGTGGCGCAAAAATTTGCACTATATAAATATGAATACGAATCGATTGAACCAGAAAAGCAACATTTTTTTTTTGGAAATATAATCTAATCAATTTTTTTCGTCATCATGAGAAATATATGTTCCTAAATAAGAGTGAATCTTCTGAACTTTTTAAACTCATGGATGAATATTTTGTCGTCTGAGTTCATTATCGATTCAATTCTAGTCAATATAGTTTGCGCGGAACACTTTTAACGGCCAAAATTATACTTGTCCTGGATAAGTTCCCACCTGCACGAAAGGCTTAACTATGACAAATTCACCTACCGGTTGGTCTGAATTTTATTAACCGGAATTTTACTTCATACAAATCTATGGAACCGAAGAATATAAGGATTCTTACATGCTAGATAAAAACACTCTCTGAAAGCTGAAAGATCAGTTCCTGAATGTATTCAATTACTGAAATGAAACATAATTATGAATATATTTGAAAAAGCGGGGGTATAACAACCACAACCAATAATTCGTTCTGCAATCTATATGGACTAATTCCAATATAGTTATGAGAACACCAACTTAAAAACGAGCTCAATCAAGAGATATATCAAAAAGCTTAATCTCAATTTCTCAATACAATCTGCAATCGAACAGATAGCAATATGTGATCCCGATGGAATTTAAGAAATAACTTGGACGGTACCAAAGACCAACGCCCAAGTGCCAATCAATTCCAATCCAACACTCAAGGTCGGATTAACCAATTGATTAAACTACGCACAACCTGTGATATTTCAATTATATAAACAAATATAATGCGGAATAGAAATAATACAGACACCAGAAATTTTGTTAACGAGGAAACCGCAAATGCAGAAAAACCTCAGGACCTAGTCCAGATTTGAACAACACATTGTGTTAAGCCGCTACAGACACTATCCTACTACAAGTTAACTTCGGACTGGAATGTAGTTGAGCCCTAACCAAGTCTCACACCGATTAAGGTACAGTCGCGTTCCTTACACCTCTAGAACCATGCCGGATTCTATGCACTTGATTCTCTTAGCTGATCTCACCCATAACTAAGAGTTTCTACGACCCAAAGTCGAAGATTAATAAACAAATGTGTCTCCCACAGATAAGTCTATTCTGATAGATAAATCTGTTTCCCACAGAATTACATATGAAGTTTTTTTCTGTCTTTTGATAAATCAAGGTGGACAGGAACCAACTGATAATCCGGTCTTATACTCCCGAAGAGCAGCCTAGAAATATCAGTCACCTCACAATAACTTAACTATATGGTAGTAGAAGAAGTTATCGCGGAATCACAAAGAATGATACGAAGAGATTTGTGATTACTTTTTATATCTAACCTATCAGAGATGAATCTCGAGCAAATCTTAGAGAAGATAGTACTCAATACGATAGAACAAATAAGATCAGAATACCTAACTACATAGAAAATAGTTAGATCTGGCTTCACAAATCCCAAATGAAGTTTTCAAGTCGTTAACCTATAATGATTTTGGAAAATCATATTTCGAAACATTAAATAATAAGAAATTACCTGTTAGTGTTATATCGATCCTACGAAGTCCATAGATAAATCATACTTCGTAACTCCATATACTTAAGTTGCATAGAACAACTATATATCATTTCTTGATACTTTTACCATAATATAATGACCAAGTCACCGATACTAACGTCACTGTAAACAAACTTTACTTCGTATGTTATGTTTTCAATAAATATCGATATGAAAGAACAAAAGATATAAATGGAACAAGTCAAGCATGTCTTAAGGTTCTTCATGAATAACAAAAGCAAGTCTCAATATTTCTATGTTTCTAGTTTAACCTAACGAAGTTGACTCTAGTATTCATATCGAGTGACCTCGAGTTTCAGAACTAAAATTGACAACCAAACTTGACATACTCGTGCTTGGTGAGTTCAACCGAGCAATGCTCTAGTAGATGTATACGAGTTAAACTGGAAATGTTCATAAGTGTAACATAGTGATTTGAATATGTGCTAGATCCTAATATCTAGGGTTGGACCTCAGTCGGTCAGTGTTGGTCTTTACCAATACCGACCACCGAACTGCCAATAACGGTTTTTACTATTTCAATGAAATCGTTTTGGTTTTGAACTGGCAATTCAGTAATTAAAAAATTTATGGAACGCCAGCCCAAGACGGCCGACCCGATTAGAATCGTCTGCAAGAAGAATTTCTGCCAGATTTTTATATGCATCATTCAACTTCAACCTTCATTTTTTTTTACCATATTTCTTAATTTTTTCGCTATAAATCTCATTCGACAATTCAAACTTAAAATAAATACTAAAACAATCAAAACACATCAAATTCAATTTTTCAAACAAGCAAAGTTTAAAAATTAAATAAATGTAAAGTCTCAGCTGTTAGTTCTTTGATAGATGTTATATTATGTCTTCTATAGTCAATTTGATATGGATGGCGTCATGTGTATCGTATACTTTTAACGTGGTTATCGAAACAAAAATTTAATGAAAACTACTCTGCGGTAGGTACGGAACACGGGTGCAACCTAGTTTCTTAAAAAGGTTATTGAGAGCTTTATTTATTTTTTACTATCTGATATTCTTATTTATTTTCATTTTTTTTACCGTGCTTGTAAGTGTTATACTGATTATAATATTCTTATTATCTGCAAGCCTTAGATCTTTAAGATTAATGACTTACTTAAGTGAATGCCATGATGTAAAAGTCTAGAGCCTTTAGTATCAAAAATTGTACGTGATATAATAGTTAGTTTTTTTAAAAAAATTATTAGATGATTAGTCATACGTGCATAATCGCAACCATTTTAGTTTATAAACCATGAAACCACCAAAAAAATCCCTCGCGTAGACAAATCTTGCAATTTTTTCCAAAGCCATTACTAATTCCTTAGGCACATACTGCCATGGTTGGATTTCTAAATAGTATTACATGTACAAGATAACCGCCTAACCGTTTTCGAACAAATTTTTCTTAATTAATTTGATTTGTAGTTTTCTTCAAATTAGCGGGTATTAATAGCAATAATACTTTGGTTTAACCGTTGTATTTATGATGAGTATTATAGGAAAGGTTGTTTAGAATTTCTCTGATCCCGCTGAACCTAAAACTCAGAAAGCGTAACTCACACTCACACCGACTATTTGATCATTAATGTAGCAATGAATGTAATACTCCATATATGAAGAGCACAACTCTCTCTCAACACTTGTAATCCCAAGTACACATATATTTACACCAATTCCTCCTCTCAGTTGTTCCTCATTTAATACAATTTTCTTTGTCTTCCCTTTTAATTTAATTTATAAATAGGGAGTAATTTTAACACCATATCCTGACCTCTCTCTCTATCTTTAGAATTCCTTCAGTGTAAAATGGGCTCAAAGGATCAAAGCCATCAACAAAAACTATATTTGGGTAGTGGTGGTGCTTTTGGTTCTGCCGCTACTACTGCCGATCAAAATCTCTATTCATCTCATTTTATTCAATTAGAAGAACTGAATAAGCCTGTCCCTTTTGGTTTCCAAAGATTCCTTGATATTAAGGTACATATTCTAGTATTGAAAAACTCATTTAATGTTTTTTTATTAATAGTATGTAAATCTTGCTTTCAAAAACTACATGTTAATTTAGTTTTTTCCTGATTATGTACAGACAGGTCAAATATCTTATAAGAAGGAGGAAATACAAGAACTGGAACCGAAGAAAATGAGCCGAACAGACGCAAAAAGTGAAAATAATTCTACGTTAGCAAAGCTTGATTTGAAGCTAAACCTGTCTCCACCAGTGCTTGATCAACTGATAATAACAACTGCAGCAAATTCACCAGCATCATCACCAGCATCATCACCTACAAGTTCATGTGTTACAATAGACATGAATTATTCATGCAGTGATAGTAATATGAAGTATGAACCCTGGAGAAACTACGACGATGCTGTCTAATATGGCGTTGGTAGGGTGCCTCAATTTCTACCTGTATGTTATGTTAAAAGAGGATAATCTTAAATGCCCATAGTGCAAAGGTTCTTTTTTGCTTGATTTCTTAGGAGTTATAACACCGAGAACAACCAAAAATCAAGGAAAAACTAGGCTCGTTACTATTCATTCTTCAAATCTAATAGTGGCTCTGCAATGTTACTAGACTGTTTTAATTATGCTTAGCATTTTACAGAGTTTTTTTCGTTTTACTTTTTTTTTTTGGTATTCATAACTTTCCTACTTTTACTTAACACCAATTTCAATATGATGGTTATCATGAATATGGAATTGAAAAGATAGTTTAAATGGATACATCAACATGATAAACAAATCATTTATGCATAATCAATTCGAGTTTGGTTCATCAATATGTGGGACTAAGACGATTGACATAGTTGAATTACATATATTCGTGGCTTGATCAAGCCACGAGTATGATCTTAAAGCACATAATGAGAGAGAAATAGAGAGTTTTGTGTTAATAGAGGTTCTTAATAGTTAATACTAATTGGTTTTAAATTAAATAAAAGTTGTTAATTGGTACTCCCTCCGTCCCAAACTAATTGAGTTAATTGGTTTTAAATTTTGTCCCACAAATAAATGAGCTATCTCGCTAATCAAGGGGATATTTCTAAAACTACCCTTTTAATTGATTGTTACTATAAGAAATATATATAATTTGATAGCCATGTTTATATTTCGTTATGTAGGTGTTTTAAAATGCTTTTCAATGGTATAAAGTTTACGAAAACCGTGGTGTAGTTTAAGAGATAAATCATTTCAAAGTTATACTAGTTATTATCCACAAGGGTATAATTATAAAATATACTTAAACATTCTCCCCTTTTCTCTTTGCCTTAATAATTGAGCAAATTACAAATAACTCAATTAATTTGGGACGGAGAGAGCATTTAATAAGATAAATTAATATGATAAAATGAAAAGAGAGACTGGGTTCGGGTAGGGAAGCCATTATTATTTACAAAAATTTAATTCTAGAACAAAGACATTAATTTAAAGGTTGAGAAGATAGGGTGATGATGAAATATAGTCGTATTAATATTAGGAATCAGATACGAGCATCTTGACGATGATATAAATTCATTTTTCCATATTTTTTTGGACGTCTTCCTGGAAGAGCAGCAAAGCAACAAACTGAAAAAATAAAAAGCTATAGAAACTTATCCAATCGAAGAGTTAACTTGCTGGATTATAAAAGAGGGGATTTGAGAAGATGCCTACCAAGGTTGGACATTGTGTTGTTTCGTGAACGCTGCGAGGTCATGAGCCATTGAATTGACTCTTTTCGGAACATGGTTGAACTCAACAGAGTTCATGTCACTAGTTCTGCCACCAATTTCGTCAATAAAATGACGAATTCTCCAAGGAACATAATGGTTCTTCCTTTGAAAGATGTGTACTACTTGTTGACAGTCGCATTCAACTATGATATTGTGGAAGTTCAGACGTTTGGATAAAGTAAAATCCAGGAGAAAGCTGTTCACTTCAGGTACTATAGGGATTGTGGTGTCCACAATGACAAAGCCATCACCCAATATAGTTCCATTCTATTATTGTTGAACAACGATACTTCTGTTATGCTGTTTGAAAAAATTTGTCTCTGCGACTGTCTTTGTCTGTCCAATGTTCTTCAGCTTCGTCTTCTTCCTCCTGCTGCTGCAACTTTCTCTGCAGCGTGATTTCTTCGTACCAGAGCCTCCTCTAAAACTAGGTAAAGGCCCCAAACTGCCCAACCCCCTGTTATGACTCCTTCTCAACCTATATATAGGAAACAGGACCAAAAATACTCGATAAAATCTCCCCTTCCTTTCACCAAAAGTTACGGAGTTTTTTCCTTTTTTATCTCTTCCTTCACGCGTGTTTTGATTTTGTCCAAACTCTTCTAAATCCGGTAATTAACCCTGGAAGAATCCAAACAAAATATCCTCTCCAAACTTGCACGTAATTTACAACCAAACTATCTCGATAAACTTTCTAATTTCCATGTTTCACGTAACCCCTGTTTTGCTTCAAATCAATATCTAGCCCAGTTCGTTCCATTTGATCACCTATACCAACATTGTTTGGCCCAATCCAGTCCATCCTGATAAAAATCAGCGATTGAATCTTCATAGAAACATCTCAAAAATCCAAACAAACCCGTCAAAAGCTATTTTCCCCTGTTTCGTTTAAACTCCGCGTAAATCCCTAATTCTTCGAATATAAAACACTTATCATTCCTGTTTTATCTCCACCAGCTAGTACCAAGTAAATCCCATGAAAATCTCCAATTAAAACTCGATGAAAATCCTGCCAGAGAATTACGCAGGAAAAGAAGAAAATTTCTCGCGAAAACCCGTGTGTTCAAACTATGAAAATGGTGTCCCCCTAACCAGAGTAGGGGTTCCTTTAGCAGCTGTCTTAAGGGGTGTCCTGGGGGTGCCCCTTATCCAAATCGGGGGTCCGAATAGTAAGTGTCCTCCAGGTGCTTTCCGATAACTTTTCGAGCCATTTTTTTCCAAAAATGTTTATTGGCCAAAAATACCTACAAATAAATAAAACACCATAATAAGTACAAAAATGAGCCCTAACAATATATAGAATCGAGACAAATCGGGCACAAAAATGTGTTTATCAAACAAACCATCCTTCACCACACCCAGAACATTGATGGCCGCTTTCTCGAATACAGCCTTGTTACAGGATTTCCACATTGCCCACCAGAGACAAGCTCACATGCGAAAGCTATCAAACCCATCTTCTTTAATTTTTTATTTTTTATTTATTTAACAAGTAACTTTAAAAAACAAAAAAAAGGTTAATGGTCAACGAAGGTTACTACGAACAAGTATTTTTTTATTTTTTTTGTATACGTCAAGCATACTCTTGTCCCCACCCGTGAACCCTACGGACAAGTAAATAAAGAAAAACATACGAAAATACCAAAAATCCCAACCGGAAAAAGAGAATAAACGTAGATGAAGAACAAATACAAATATGAATCCAAATTTATTCCTCCTAAAGCTTATGGAATAGTATAAGTTATTATTGGTTAACTAATTTAAAACCCAAATAGGAGAGATAATGACTTTGAAACTCTAACATCCATTGAGAAGAGACGTACTTGTGCACCCCGATTTTTAGGTGGCGCAAAAATTTGCACTATATAAATATGAATACGAATCGATTGAACCAGAAAAACAACAATTTTTTTTTTTTGGAAATATAATCTAATCAGTTTTTTTCATCATCATGAGAAAGATATGTTCCTAAATAAGAGTGAATCTTCTGAACTTTTTAAACTCATAGATGAAGATTTTGTTGTCTGACTTCATTATCGATTCAATTCTAGTCAATATAGTTTGCGTGGAACACTTTTAACGGCCAAAATTATACTTGTCCTGGATAAGTTCCCACCTGCACGAAAGTCTAAACTATGAAAAATTCACCTACCGATTGGTATGAATTTTATTAACCGGAATTCTACTTCATACAAATCTATGGAACCGAAGAATATAAGGATTCTTCAATGCTAGATAAAAACACTCTCTGAAAGCTGAAAGATCAGTTCCTGGATGTATTCAATTACTGAAATGAAACATAATTATGAATATATGTGAAAAAGCGGGGGTATAACAACCACAACCAATAATTCGTTCGGCAATCTATATGGACTAACTCCAATATAATTATGAGAGCACCAACTTAAAAACGAGCTCAATCAAGAGATATATCAAAAAGCTTAATCTCAATTTCTCAATACAATCTACAATCGAACAGATAGCAATATGTGATCCCGATGGAATTTAAGAAATAATTTGGACGGTACCAAAGACCAACGCCCAAGTGCCAATCAATTCCAATCCAACAATCAAGGTCGGATTTACCAATTGATTAAACTACGCACAACCTGTGATATTTCAATTATATAAACAAATATAATGCGGAATAGAAATAATACAGACACCAGAAATTTTGTTAACGAGGAAACCGCAAATGCAGAAAAACCTCAGGACCTAGTCCAGATTTGAACAACACATTGTGTTAAGCCGCTACAGACACTATCCTACTACAAGTTAACTTCGGACTGGAATATAGTTGAGCCATAACCAAGTCTCACACCGATTAAGTTACAGTCGCGTTCCTTACACCTCTAGAACCACGCTAGATTCTACGCACTTGATTCCCTTAGCTGATCTCACCCACAACTAAGAGTTTCTACGACCCAAAGTCGAAGATTAATAAACAAATGTGTCTCCCACAGATAAGTCTATTCTGATAGATAAATTTGTTTCCCACAGAATTACATATGAAGTTTTTGTTCTGTCTTTTGATAAATCAAGGTGGACAAGAACCAAATGATACTCCGGTCTTATACTCCCGAAGAGCAGCCTAGAAATATCAATCACCTCACGATAACTTAACTATATGGTAGTAAAAGAAGTTATCGCGGAATCACAAAGAATGATACGAAGAGCTTTGTGATTAATTTTTATATCTAACCTATCGGAGATGAATCTCGAGCAAATCTTAGAGAAGATAGTACTCAATACGATAGAACAAGTAAGATCAGAATACCTAACTACGGAGAAAATAGTTAGATCTGGCTTCACAAATCCCAAATGAAGTCTTCAAGTCGTTAACCTATAATGGTTTTGGAAAAACCTAGGTTAAAGGAGAATCGACTCTAGTCTCAACTAGGACAAAAGAAAGTGTCGGGATTAGATTTTTCCAGTTGCTAGAGTTCTCCCTTATATATTCTTTCAAATCAGGGTTTGCTTTTAATCAAAGCTAAGATAGCTTAGTAACAAAGCATTCAATATTCACCGTTAGATAAAAACTTGATTTAAGATTCAAGCTAAGTCTACTTAAAACCAAAGCAATATCTCTCCACCGTTAGATGGTCTTAGCTTGTTACACATAAATGAAATATATCTTCATTTAGATATGGGTAACATTACCTAAACGTGTATATTGAGTTGCCTCAATAACAGTTAACTGAAGTTAGCCATATGAGCACTTTTATCTTAACCACATTCATCTAACACATCTAGATCAACTATGATGATCTCAATCATGAAAGATAAATAAATGAATCTAATTGTGTTTCAATAGAGTTGTTCAATTGTTCTTTATCTCATAGAAATATATATGAACCAATTGAATCAAAATCGGATTGATTCTTAAGAATCAATTCATGAATATTAAGCCACGATAAAGATTGCATTCCTTAATTCATAAATGTATTTGTTCATGAGTATGAAAAACATACTTAACTGATTTTTAGAACTTAAACCACTAAGTTTGCAAATAGGTACGCAAACTATGGATTCTGGACTTTGGTCTTGTCCAGCCGTTTGCAAACGGGTATGCAAACAGCCGTCTTGGACCTAACTCAGGTAGAACCGTTTGCATACTAGTATGCAAACAAGGTTCCCGGACTTTAACAATTAAAACCATTCGCATACTAGGTGTGCAAACAAGGTTCTCGAACCCGAATCATACCAAAACAGTTTGCATCCTAGGTAGGCATATTGTGTTGTATCCAGACAAAGGTTTTTGTTTTAAACTCCCATTTAAATCATTGAAACATCCTTAGAAGACGACAATAGTTGTCTCACACAAACTATTAGCTTATAAGTAATTTTCAAGTGATCGAATGATCAATACGAAACATTTGATGTCGACATCAAATGATTATTTCACACAAATCATGTAAGATGTTTCAAGGAAATTTCCACGTGATCATCTTTTGACTTAATATTTAGTTTCCAACAAATATATTGTTTCCAACTAAACTCGTCAAGAATATGATGAATGTAGTTAAAGCAAAAATCTTCCAACACATATTTCGATAAATAGATAAGTAAGTTAAACTCAGCTCAAAATATCAAATGTGCATAATATAAAAGTCTATATAGCTATACGACTAGTCTCATTAGGAGATAGAATATAATAGACTTCTGAGTGATAGATAAGTTTTAGTCTCCACATACCTTTTGTTGATGAAGTTCCTCCAAGCTTTCCTCAGTAGATCTTCGTCTTCGATCGATGAACGTTGTGAAATCTAAAACTCAACTGCACTATCTATCCTAATCTGAGACATAGCTATAAGTAGACTAGAAATCAAGACTATAATATTGATAAATTAAACTTGAAAAACAAGCTTGAGATCACAACGCTTGCGAGTTCGACCGAGCAATGCTCTAACAATCTCCCCCTTTGTCAGTGACAAAACTATCAACACATATGGAAAAATAAACTGTGTATCTTCTCATCCATCATGCTTGATTTCCTTGGTTCTTCAACATTCCTTGAATTCTTCATTACTCCAAGTAATCCAGCGATTCTGAACGTGTTCAACTCAGCATCATTGTTGTTGAATATTCGTGGCCATAATAATAATCAACAAGTTGTTTTCTTATTTTTATACAATGTCATAATATTATTACACAACATAAAAGTCCAATTGCATCACAATACGGTGATATGTATCACTCCCTCTTAGTTAATATTTCCATCTCACAATGGAAACCACTCCCCCTTACATAATGATCTGTAAACTATATGTATGTAATGTGAACTACCAAATAATCCCCCCCCCTTTTGTCAATATAAATTGGCAAATGTACGAAAAATACGGGATCATAATGAAATTATCAAAGAGATAATTCATGACTAAAAGAGAACATATCAACTTTGTTTCGATGATTTCACATATTCGAAACTTATTGTATTCATCAAGGAGTTTATAAAGATACAAGAAAACTCCTACAATATTCCACAGCCGCACTTCCCACAAAGATTTGACAATTAAGAACAAGTTCAATTAAGAACTCTCCCCCATAATATGTCATTCCCGAAAGAACAACAAGAGCGACCTTACTTTTACAAGAAAAGAAGGATTTATTTGGACATTAACGAATTACATGAAACATGAATTTGTATCCAGAAAACTCGAATAGATTAATCACAAGAAAATCTTATAGATTAATTTAGTCAGAAATGCTCAACATAAGAAAACTTACGGAGCCATACAGTACTTTCACATAGAAGTGGATCAGGGAAAGATCAATACTGCGGAATATTCAAAAGTTCATTATATCTTTTATCAATATTTACATAAAGACATAATAGACTTAACTTTTGAGCATATATGAGATAATCATAGTTCACGGACGTAAACACGCATATCCCATATAATATTTTTGCAATATATAAAACCAATAAAGATTAATATTGCAAAATCATCTTCCAAATAACTTAGAATTTAAATAAATAAATCTAAAAACGTTGCAAGATGAAAATCATTGGCAATAGCTATGTGTAATCACAATATTTGCTATTCCAAACCCTAGTTATCCTTCTTAACACAAGAATAAATTTTCATAAGAAGTTTCCTAGACATATAAGAAGTTCAGACTTCTTTGATAACTTCATACCTCTCCATGACTCCATCATAAAAAGTATTATCGATATCCTTGATTATTTTGACCGTAGAAACTCCATGTTCATGAGTTAGAACATTCATCTTTCGATCAACAATGCGAGCAAGTTTCATGGCCTTGATGCAATTAGAGATGAGCTTCTTCTGTTTCCGTATCGGGACCTTTTGATTTTCAAGTATTTTGATCTGACCATCAATGAGATGATTTATTTGCAGTTGTAGGTTTGAAAATTCGACCTTTGAATCATTCTGAAAATGAATTAAATCCTTGACTGATTTAGCAATCCAGAAGCTGTGCTATTTCCTTGCAATCATCTTCTTCAAGACAAGTTCTTGAACCGAACTGCATCCTTTGATATCTTCTTCCATATCAAGATTTACTACTTCTTGAGATCTTGAAGAGTTCTCCATATTTTGTAATAGGGATGGAGAAAACAATATATATATACTTTTGTGAACAAGAGAAGGAAACCCTTGTTATGGAAACCCTAAAAACTCTAAAGAAGAAGACACGGACGTTCGTGGACCGGTTATAGAAAGTTGATGGATCAGAAGAGATCCAAAATAAGGAAGTGCACTTTGTTTTCAGTTATCTCGTATCTTTTCACAGCTCGGTAATTTAGAGGATTAGCTTCAAATTAGAGCACATGAAACAAAGTCAACAAGATGCATTAGTTAGTAGGAGTCAAGATATGACTCAACATTCACAAATAAAAAAAACAACTTTATTTCAAACACAAGATCAGATGATAACATACAACGAACTTGAGCATCCCACAAATATAATCCTTGCATCTCTCAAGTTAGATACAAGGATGAAATCACTTAGAACTAGGTAGCAGAGTGAGATGTCATCCAACTATGATTATTGAGAGACGAGTTGTAAATACCATCTGAGTGTTTGTGCCTTGTATCCCCTACCTTCCTTCGATTATATCTATAAGTATTAGACATAAACCTTTTATAATATCCAACATAAGGATTTTTCTAAGGATTAAGTCTAGGACCTCTTGAGATCCATTCCAGAGGATAAGAATTATGAGAATTCCATCTCTAGACTTAAATCTGCCAGACTTATTGTCATGGACATTCCTGTAGAGGTTTCTAGATGAGTGACCTTAGAAACCTCTTTTATGAGAGTTCTGGTTTTCTGCATGAATGAAATCCATTGTAGATGTCATCAGAAAATTTACTCCGTCGACTGTAAAAAAACGTAAATTTTGAAGATCCGAAATTTGTTTCTTTATAGAAAACAATGTAGAGCATTATGGTCTCTTTTCTCGCAGAATGAACAGGTTTGTGGACAAGAAACGTTGGATGAATCCTGTTTTAATCTCATAGCTTTTCCGGAAATCCGCAAGTCATGCAAACATTTCTTAACAAACAATTCTTTAGGAGTAATTTCTCCATACTAAGTAATACTGTGAAAGCACTTCCCAGTCAAACTCGCAAGCGTTGTTATGTCAAGTTTAGTTGCCAAAACTATAAGTTTTGATTTTTAGTCTACTTATAACTATGTCTCGGATTAGGATAGAATGTGTAGTTGAGCTTTAGACTTCACAGTGTTCATCGATTGAAGACGAAAGAACTACAACGGGGAGCTTGTGGAACTTTATCCACAAAAGGTATGTGGATACTTGAACTCGTCTATCACTCAGAAGTCTATTTCTATTCTCTCTCCTATTGAGACAAAAGTCGCATAGATATATAGACTTTAAATTATAAACATTTGATATTTCGAGCTGAGTTTAACTCGCTTACATATTTCTCGAAATATGTGTTGGTAAGCTTTCGCTTTAACCAAGTTCATCTTTATTCTCGACGAAAGTTAAAAGATGATCATATGAAAATCGCCTGGTAACATCTTACATGATTTGTATGAGACAGTCATTTGATGTAGTCTCGGAATGTTTTGTATTAATATATTGATCACTTGAAAAATGGTTTGAAGCTAATAGTTTGTGTGAGACAGCTATTCCCGTCTTCCAAGAATGTTTCAATAATTAAGATGGAGTTTAGAACGATTAACCATTGATTGAATATAAAACAATATGCGTACTTGTATGCTAACTGTTGCAAGTTATTCAAAGTCCGGGAACCATAATATGCATACCCGTATGCGTACTGGTTTGGAAGTTGAAGTCCGGGAACTTAGTATGCATACCCGTATGCATACCGGCTGAAAAATTCAAGTCGGGGAATTCAACTGAATTTGGTGGTGTACGACAGCATGCGTACCCGTTCGCATACTGGCGAACCTAGACCAAGTTCGGAACTCTAAGTATGCGTCCCTGTTTGCATACTTGAGTGGGTTAAGTTCTAAAATCAGTTTGTTCATGAACTAATACATTTATATATTAAGGAATGCAATCTTTTGCAAACCGTGGATATAATATGCATAAATTGATTCAAGTGAATCAAAATCGATTTTTCTTCAATTGTGTCATGTATACTTCAATGAGAATATAAAAAATCGAACAACTCCATAACTAGTTTTGAAAATACGGGAATCTAACAACCACACCCAACAATTCGTTTGGCAATCTGAGAGGACTTACTCCAATATACTTTCTAGAGAATCAACTAGACAGTCAGACTCAATCTAGAATAAAGTATATCAAAGAGCTTAATATCTCTAACTCTTAATTCAATCCGCAATCAGAAAATAGAAATCTGCGAGCCCGATTAAATATAAGAGGAGTTACTTGAACGGTACCAAAGACCAATTATCAAGTGTCAATCAATGTAAATCAACAACCAAAGGTTGGATATTCTAATTGATTAATCTTAACGCACAACCTGTGATATTTCAATTATATAACAAAATATAATGCGGAAAAGAAATAACACATATACCAGAATTTTGTTAACGAGGAAACCGCAAATGCGGAAACCCCCGGGACCTAGTCCGGATTGAACACCACACTGTATTAAGCCGCTACAGACTCTATCCTACTACCAATTAACTTCGGACTTGACTGTAGTTGAACCCTAATCAATCTCACACTAATTCAAGGTACTGTTGCGTTCCTTACGTCTCTGATCCCAGCAGGATACTACGCATTTGATTCCCTTAGTTGATCTCACCCACAACCAAGAGTTGTTACGAACCAAAGTCGAAGACTTGATAAATAAATTTGTCTCACACAGAAAAGTCTATAGATTGAATAAATCTGTCTCCCAAAGAAATACCCAAGAGTTTTTTTTTCCGTCTTTTGATAAATCAAGGTAAACATGAATCAATTGATAAACCGGACTTATATTCCCGAAGAAAAACCTAGTATTATCAATCACCTCACAATAATCTTAATCGATTAGCGAAACAATATATTATGGAATCACAAACGATGAGACGAAGATCTTTGTGATTAGTTTTATCTTGCCTATCGGAGAAATTAATCTCGAGTCAATTATTTCAATTGTACTCAATACGATAGAATCGGGAAAGATCAGAACACGCAACTACAAAGAAAATAGTTGGGTCTGGCTTCACAATCCCAATGAAGTCTTTGAAGTCGTTAACATACAGGGTCTCGATAGAAACCTGAGGTTAAAGGAGAATCTACTCTAGTTTATGCAACTAGTAACATACATGAGGTGTGGGGATTAGGTTTCCCAGTTGCTAGAGTTCTCCTTTATATAGTTTTCAAATCAAGGTTTTCAATCCAAGTTACCTTGGTAACAAAGCATCCAATATTCACCGTTAGATGAAAAACCTGATTCAACCAAGCTAATCTCTTTCAACCGTTAAATCGAATTTAGCTTGTTACACACAAATGAAATGTACCCCCGTCTAGGTTTATGTAACCGTACCTAAATGTGTACACCATGTTGGTTCACAAATAGTTAACCGAGGTTAGCCATATGATTACTCTGATATCAACCTTATTCATCTTAACCATAACTAGTTCAAATGACTCAAATGAAACTAGATAAAGAGTTTTTCAATTGCTATATTTTCATAGAATTATACAAGAACACAATTGAAGCAAAATCGGTTTGATTCACTCGAATCAATCATGAACATTATAGCCACGGTTGCATTCCTTATTATATAAATGTATATGTTCATGTTTAAAACCGATTAACATTCAAGTATGCAAACGGGTATGCATACTTGAAATACTCGGACTAAGATTGAGTTACGCCAGTACGCAAACGGGTACGCAAACTTCAAATCCCAGCAGAAATTCTCGGACATGAACCTGTACGCCAGTACGCAAACGGGTATGCATACTTAGGTTCCCGGATTTCTCAAACCAACAGGTACGCAAACGGGTGCGCGTACTATGGTTCCCGGACATGGATTACATATGTACAAGAGTGCACAAAATGACATATCCAATAATGGTTAAGTGTTCTAAACTCTTGTTTCAATCATTAAAACTTTCTTAGAGGATGACAATAGTCGTTTTCACACACTATTAGCATCAAAGCAATTTTCAAGTTATTGAAATAATCATTACGAAACATTCCAAGACAACACCAAATGATTGTATCACACAAACCATATAAGATGTTACTCGGTAATTTTCACATGATATAAAATGAACTTGGTCGAAGCGAAAGCTTGCCAACACATATTTCGAGAAATATGTAAGCGAGTTAAACTCAGCTCGAAATCTCAAATGTGTATATAGAAAACTATATTGTAATACGACTTATGTCCCAATATAGGAGATAGAGTAGAAATAGACTTTCCAAGTGATAGATGAGTTTAAGTCTCGACATACCTTTTGTCGATGAAGTTCCACAAGCTCCCCTTAGTAGTTCTTCGTCTTCAAATGATGAACGTGCTGAAAACTAAGCTCAACTGCACAATCTATGTCCTAGTCCGAGACATATATAAATAGGCTAAAAATCAGGACTTATAGTTTTGATCACTAACATTGACAAACATGCTTGAGATAGCAACGCATACGAGTTCGACCGAGCAGTCCTCTAAAAATCTCCCCCTTTGTCAATTTTAGTGACAAAACTATCAATACATATGGATTACAAAATAAATAAATAAATTTAGCTTCTCATCCAAATGCTTGATCTCCATGGAATCTTCAACACGACTCGAAAACTTCGTCACTTCCAAGTACTCCATGATTCTAAACGTGTTCAACTTAGCATCATAGTTGTTGAAGATCCGTAGCGATAACAATGAGAAAAAAAATGCTCTCAATCATTGTTATACAGTGTCATAGTATTATTACACAGCATCAAAGTTCAATTGTAACACAACTTTGACAACAATACTATGGTGATATGTATCACTCCCCCTTAGTCAATACTTCATCTCAACATGAAAACCACTCCCCCTTACATAATGATTTGTAAACCATATGTATTTGTAGTATGAAACTACACATTAGTTCTTCCCCTTTTTGTCAATATAAATTGGCAAAGGTACGAAAACTAGTGGGATCCTCATGAAATTTTCATAGAGATACTTCATGACCAAAAGTGAATAGCATACCAACTAATTTAGATGTAATCATAAAGCCGAAGCTAAATGCATTCATCAAGGAGTTTATAAAGATACAAGATAACCCCTAAAATATTTCACAGCCGCACTCCCCACAAATATTTGGCACTTAAGCACAAGTTCAAAAAGAACTCTCCCCCATAAAATGTCATTCCCGAAAGAACAACAAAAGCGACCTTGCTTTTACAAGAAAAGAAGGATTTCTTTGGACATAACCAAATCACATGAAAACATGAATTTGTATCCAAAAATCTCAATTGAATCAACCACAAAAATGATCAACTCAATTGGTCATGTTCGACATAAGAGAACTTACGGAGCAACACAGTATATGCACAAAAATGTGGATCGGAGATCGACCAATAATGCAAAATACATAAGGATTCATTCTATTTTCCATCACTATTTGCACAATGACATACAATAGACATAATCCTTATAAACAAAAGTTTTATCCTTTCTTCCATCAAATAATGACATAAAAGGCTTTAACTTTTGTAAGTCAAAAGTTCATTCTATCTTTTATCAATACTTTCATACCGACATAATAGAGATAACTTTTGAACAAGTATAAGACAATCACAAGTTCACGGACGTGAATAACATATCCCATAACAATTTGTAATATATAAAATTATAAAGATTAAAATTGGAAAAATCATCTTCCAAAAACTTTAGAATTTAAATAAATAAATCTAAAACACGAAGATGAAAATGTTGGACATAGTTATGTGTACTCACAATAATGGCTATTCCAAACCCTAATTATTCTTCTAAAAACACAAGAAATAAATTCTCATAAGAATATTTACTAGACAGTGAGACCTCTGAAGAATTGTTTATCGTCCCCGAACTCCTTGTCGTCAACAACCATAGGAACATAAGGTTCATGGAGAAAGGAGTCAATTCCAACAAACCGTCTAGGATGATGATGTCGAACCAGGGCCTTCTGAATTTCGAGAGTTCTCAAAACAAAAGCCTTTATTTGCTGAATCTGATCCTTCCTTGTTTCCTTCAACTCTTCAAGAACACCAGAAAACTTCTGAGAATTTGAAGGAAAAACTCTTGGCTTCCTCACATTCCTTCTTTTTCTTTTCAAATTTGGAGGTATTTGGAGATTTCTCTTTTTCCTTCATGATTGATGGCTTAACAATCATATTAACATCTTTTCCATCAGAAGACATGATGCTTGGAGTTTCCACGTGTGTATGGGTTGTGAGAAGAAATCAGAATTTAATCTCAACAAGCAGTCTTAAGATAAAAAGAGTTTCAAAGAAGGAAAACGAATATAGGGTTACAGAACCTTTAACTGCACAGGTTTACACACGCACAATTCACAACTCTAGAGAGAGTCGAATTGTCGAGAATAACCCTCTTTTATTGGTAAACATGGAAGTCCCTTCAAATATGAAAGAATTCCAATTTCACAAAACACATGGAAAATCTAAAAAAAAAACAAAAAAAAAATCTTAAGGCCTGAGGTATGTACAATCTTGTCTCCTTTAATCAGGCACATGAGACAAGATGCACCAATACAACACAATTAAGTTGTGATGTGGTGAACAACAATTTGTCCACCATAACCTTTTTGAAAGAGAACCTTGTCTATCAAAATGTTTAGACCATACTCTTTTCTCTAGTGGTCTTGACCTATCTTTGGAAACCAACTTCTTTGAAGAGGATAAAATCTTACATGCCTCAACGGTTTTTTGAACAAGTTTAAGCTTGTTTGCTGGACGATTTGCTATTCGTTGAAGTTTATTGACATATCTCATCTTGTGTTTGTACTTGAAACACTTTGAAAGTTCATAACCTTTGAGTGAACAATAAGAGCATGTCAATGGATAAGATGATTCAGACGCACGAGATGTGCAAGCTGCTAAACACAAGGTAGAACCTGAAAAATCAGATAGAGAGTTTCCAACAGAAAAAGGTTAATATTTTCTTCCAGATTGGTTGAGTCTTCTTCTGAAAGAATATCGAGATTGATGTATGTATTGCTACAATTATCAAAATCAGTATCTTCACTAAGAAGTGCAACACTTGATCTTTCGCCTTCATTAGAATCATAGTGATCAGACATTTCATCAAGAGTTGCAGCAAGACCTTTGTTCCCAGTGTATTTTCTACGGTTTGGACACTCATTTGCAAAATGACCAAAACCTTTACACTTAAAGCACTGTGGCATATCCTCGTCATCAGCCTCATCAGCATCGCTCTTTTTAGTAGGAATGATATTGTGAGGTTTAACTGGTGACCTAGGTTTGTCTCTGGTAAACCGTTTACTTCTATTTAATAAGAGATATCTAAATTGTCTTGTGATCAAAGAGACTGACTTGTCAAGATCTTCATATAATGAATCAGCCTCAGAAAGATCATCCTCAGAGACATGAACACTTTTACTTTTGTCAAGTAATTTAGTGTTCTTTTGCGCTTTGAAGGCAACATCCTTTCCAATTTTTGATGTATGCTCATGATCAAAGATCTTTAGCTTTCCAACCAGCGTGTTTATGGAAAGAGCATCAAGGTTATTTGCTTCAACGATGGCATGTTTCTTAGAATCGTATCTAGATGGCAGCGATCTGAGAATTTTCATCACAATGTCCTTTTCAGGAATAGTCTTACCCAATGAAAAATATGCATTAACAATTTCAGACACTTTGTGATTAAACTCATCAAATGAATCTTCATCTTCCATACGAAGGTTTTCCCAATCAGAATTAAGGTTTTGAAGCCTAGCTTCCTTTTCACTGGTATTCCCTTCGATTACAGTTTCTAAGATATCCCAAGCATATTTAGACCGAGTGCACATAATCACATGGTGCTGAAGATCTAGGGTAATGGCATGTATGATGGCGTTCAAACCGTCGGAGTTTTGCTTTGCAGCAAGAATCTCAGCAGCGTCATATGCACCAATATCCTTTGGAACTGTCGCATTCCCTACTGCCACAACAGGAGCATCATATCCAATAACTACATAAACCCATGATTGAAAATAACGCGCTTGAAGAAAGACACACATAACAATTTTCCACCACAAGTAATTTGAGCCATCGAAGACTGGTGGTACGTTTATGGAGATAACACCTCTGTCCATATCAGATCGCTACAAACACAGACTTATGAGGTCTTTAATGTGTTTGCCTGCTCTGATACCAATTGAAAATGCGGGGGTCTAACAACCACACCCAACAATTCATTTGGTAATCTGAGAGGACTTAATCCAATATACTTTCTAGAGAATCAACTAGACAGTCAGACTCATTCTAGAGTAAAGTATATCAAAGAGCTTAATATCTCTAACTCTTAATTCAATCCGCTATCAGCAAATAGAAATATGCGACCCCGATTGAATATAAGAGAAATTACTTGAACAATACCAAAGACCAATGTTCAAGTGTTAATCAATGTAAATCAACAAACAAAGGTTGGATATTCTAATTGATTGATCTTAACACACAACCTGTGATATTTCAATTATATAACAAAATATAATGCGGAAAAGAAATAATACAGACACCAGAATTTTGTTAACGAGGAAATCGCAAATGCAGAAAACTCCCGGGACCTAGTCCGGATTGAACACCACACTGTATTAAACCGCTACAGACTCTATCCTACTGCCAATTAACTTCGGACTTGACTGTAGTTGAACCCTTATCAATCTCACATTGATTCAAGGTGCAGTTGCGTTCCTTATGTCTTTGATCCCAGCAGGATACTACGCACTTGATTCCCTTAGTTGATCTCACCCACAACCAAGAGTTTCTATGACCCAAAGTCAAAGACTTGATAAACAAATCTGTCTCACACAGAAAAGTCTATAGATTGAATAAATCTGTCTCCCACAAAAATACCCAACAGTTTTTGTTCCGTCTTTTGATAAATCAGGGTGAACAGGAACCAATTGATAAATTGGACTTATATTCCCGACGAACAACCTAGTATTATCAATCACCTCACAATAATCTTAATCGAATAGCGAAACAAGATATTGTGATTACTTTTATCTTGCATATCGGAGAAATTAATCTCGAGTCAATTATTTCAATTGTACTCAATACGATAGAATCGGGCAAGATAAGATCACGCAACTACAAAGAAAATAGTTGGGTCTGGATTCACAATCCCAATGAAATCTTTGAAGTCGTTAACCTACATGATTTCGATAGAAACCTAAGGTTAAAGGAGATTCTACTCTATTTTATGCAACTAGTAACACATATGAGGTGTGGGGATTAGGTTTCCCAGTTGCTAGAGTTCTCCTTTATATAATTTTCAAATTAGGGTTTGCAATCCAAGTTACCTTGGTAACAAAGCATTCAATATTCATCGTTAAATGAAAAACCTGATTCAACCAAGCTAATCTCTTTCAACCGTTAGATCGAATTTTGCTTGTTACACACAAATGAAATGTACCCTCATGTTTCAAGAGAAATTAGCTGTGTGGAAGGGCAAAATGTTATATTTTCAAGACAAACTGGTCTTAATCAAATAAGTACTGAGTAGTGTTCCTTTTATATAACATGGCAATTTATAAGTGGCCTGCTTCAGTAACTAAAATATGTGATAGAATCATTAGAAACTTCTTATGGTCTGCGGATGGTGATGTAAGAAAATTCAAGACATTGTCATGGAAAAAAGTGTGCATTGCATTCAATGAAGGAGGTCTAGGCATAAGAAGATTGGATACAGTGAATAAGTCTCTGCTAATGAAAATGATGTGGAAAATACCAAACTCAAAAGAGGAATGGGCTTTATTCTTTATTGCAAAATATGTAAGACAAAAATGGTCAGTGGAATACAAATTGGAAGCAATCCTTAGTTTGGCCTGGGCTAAAATGGGCTTGGTCTTCATTGCAAGATGATGTCAGATGGTGCATTGGTGATGGTTCAAGCATATCAGTATAGTTTGATAACTGGTTAGGGGAAAAGCCTATAATAAATGACATTGGCTTTAATGATTTTGTTAAAAGAGATATAGACATGAAGGTTAATGAATTACTTGATGGAAAAAACTGGAACATCCCTGGTGAACTGATAGACTATTTTAGCTCTGTTACTCTTCCTGAAGTTAGTGGTGGACAGGATACTATGGTGTGGAGTGGTGGTCTAAAAGGAAAATTCTCAACATCTGCAGCTATGGAAAGAGTAAGATCAATAGAACCCAAAGTAAACTGGTCTGCTTATATATGGAAACCATTTCTTCACCCAGCTACTGCAAGCAATATATGGAAGCTTCAACACCAAATTTATGTGGATGATGAAGTAATGAAGAAAAATGGCTTTGAAATTGTATCCAGATGTTGCATATGCACTACAGAGCAAGACTGTATGGATCATACTTTGTGGAGATGTGATTTGAGCTTGAATGCATGGGATTGGATTTGTTCAATCTTTGACTTTGAGACTCCTCAATCTTTCAATGATGTCTGCAAAGTAGCTCAGCACAAAAGTCCCTTGATTAAGGAAATTTGGATGACTACTGCTTGCACAATCATCAAGGAACTGTGGTTTCAAAAGAACAAGAAGTTGTTTGAAGAAAAATCTCCTCAATTCCATGAATTTAAAAGGAAAATATGGCAATCTGTGCATGAGGGTGGTTTCAGAATGAAGGGCACAAAATGGGAAAAGAGTTATGATCAGAATATTATTGATCTCTTTCAACTTGGTGTTAGATACATCAAACCAGTCAAATCAGAGAATGTTATTGGGAAGCTCCATATCAGGGATTTGTTGTATTTTGTTGTGATGGCTCTTCATTTGGTAATCCAGTTGCAGCTGGACTTGGCATTATTGCCAGGAATTCTTAATGTGAAGTTATTGGAACAATGTCAGGGGGAGTAGGCATTGCAACAAATTATATTTCAGAAATTCTTGTTGTGATTTGTGCACTTAAGTGGGCCTTTGTGTTAAAAGCCAATAAGGTAATAATCATATCAGGCTCAAAAGCAGTTGTTAGTAATTTCTGCAATGATTGCATTCCTTGGATGTTCCGGACAAGATGGCTTAATGCACATCAAAACCTGGAATACATTGTATTTCAGCATAACTTTCGTGGAGTGAATTTCTCTGCTGATGATTTAGCCAAAAGAGGTGCGGGACTAAGAGCTGGTGAAAGAATAATTCACAATGAAAGGCCCGGTTTCTTGAAAAGAATTGAAATGCCCAATATTGTCTATTATCGATTTAGTTAGTATGTTCTTCTGATTTTTCTGATTTGGTACGATTTATTTAGTCTGCTTTGCTAGTTTTTTGATGTAAAACTTTTTGTATTTTGGCTATTCAATTAATATAAATATATGTGATTAAGCAAAAAAAAAATGTACCCTCATTTAGGGTTATGTAACCGTACCTAAACGTATACACCATGTTGGTTCACAAATAGTTAACCGAGGTTAGCCTTATGATTACTCTCATACCAACCTTATTCATCTCAACCATAACTAGTTCAAATGACTCAACTGAAACTAGTTAAAGAGTTGTTCAATTGATATATTCTCATAGAATTATACAAGAACACAATTGAAGCAAAATCGGTTTGATTCACTCGAATCAATCATGAACGTTATAGCCATGGTTGCATTCCTTATTATATAAATGTTTATGTTCATGTTTAAAACCGATTTTAGAACTTTAACATTCAAGTATGCAAACGGGTACGCATACTTGAAATACTCTGACTAAGATTGAGTTACGCCAGTACGCAAACGGGTACGCAAACTTCAAATCCCAGTAGAAATTCTCGGACATGAACCTGTACGCCAGTACGCAAATGGGTACGCACACTTAGGTTCCCGGATTTCTCAAACCAACAGGTACGCAAACGGGTGCGCATACTATGGTTCCCGGACATGGATTACATATGTGCAAGAGTGCACAACATGACATATCCAACAATGGTTAAGTGTTTTAAAATCTTATTTCAATCATTGAAACTTTCTTAGAGGATGACAATATCCGTTTTCACACACTATTAGCATCAAAGCAATTTTTAAGTTATTGAAATAATCATTACGAAACATTCCAAGACAACACCAAATGATTGTATCACACAAACCATGTAAGATGTTACTCGGCAAATTTCACATGATATAAGATGAACTTGGTCGAAGCGAAAGCTTGCCAACACATATTTCGAGAAATATGTAAGTGAGTTAAAATCAACTCGAAATCTCAAATGTGTATATAAAAAACTATATCGTAATACGACTTATGTCTCAATATAGGAGATAAAGTAGAAATAGACTTTCCAAGTGATAGATGAGTTTAAGTCTCCACATACCTTTTGTCGATGAAGTTCCACAAGTTCCCCTTAGTAGTTCTTCGTCTTCAAGTGATGAACGCCGTGAAACTAAGATCAACTACACAATCTATGTCCTAGTCCGAGACATCTATAAATAGGCTAGAAATCAAGACCTATAGTTTTGATCACTAACATTTACAAATATGCTTGAGATAGAAATGCATGCGAGTTCGACCGAGCAGTGCTCTAACAAGTTTCATTTGAGTCATTTGAACTAGTTGTGATAAGATGAACAAGGTTGACATGAAAGTGTTCATGTGGATAACTTAGGTTAGCTACTGTTGTGCCAACTATGTGCACACATTTGGGTACAGTTACTCATACCTAATGATGTCACATTTCATTTGTGTATAACAAGCTAAGTTCGATCTAACGGTTGAAAGATATTAGCTTGACTCTAATCAGGTTTTCATCTAATGGTGAATACTGAATGCTTTGTTACCAAGGTAGCATTGATTACAAATCCTGATTTGAAGAATATATAAGGGAGAACTCTAGCAACTGGGAAACCTAGTCCCCACTCCTCTTGTGTGATACTAGTTTCTACTAGAGTCGATTCTCCTTTAACCTAGGTTTTTCCTAAAACCATTATAGGTTAACGACTTAAAAACTTCATTGGGATTTTAAAGCCAGACCCAACTATTTTCTCTATAGTTGCGTGTTCTGATCTTACTTTGTTCTATCGTGTTAAGTACTATCTTCTCTAAGATTTGCTCGAGATTTAATCTCCGATAGGTAAGATAAAAAGTAGTCACAAACATCTTCGTCTCATCGTTTGTGATTCCACAATATATTGTTTCGCTTCCATACAATTAAGATTACTGTGAAGTGATTGATATTACTAGGTTTTTCTTCGGGAATATAAGACCGGTGTATCAATTGGTTCATGTTCACCTTGATTTATCAAAAGACAGAACAAAAATCGTAGGTATTTCTGTGGGAGACATATTTATCTATTCAATAGACTTTTTTGTGTGAGATAGATTTGTTTATCAAGTCTTCGACTTTGGGTCGTAGCAACTCTTAGTTGTGGGTGAGATCAACTAAGGGAATCAAGTGCGCAGAATCCCGCGTAGTTCAAGAGGCGTAAGGAACGCGACTGCACCTTAATTAGTATGGGAACTCGAGTGTATCTTAGAAATTGATCTCATTGTTGTGTTTGGTTTCGAAGCTAACATCTTGTTGAAGTAATATTTTGGCAGTTATTTTTTTTAAGGGTTACACAAGGTGGTAGTAGGGTTGATATCGAAAATATTGTGGTGTACTTGGTATCATTGTCATTTCAAATTTGGCATTGTCGATTCCCTTTGAAAAATCCAAGTTTTGTTTGCCATAACTTAAATGGTGGGGCAGACTTTAACTGATTAAACTATTCCAACTCGCACGAAAGTTCTCTTTACCGATTGGAGTAAGAATCACCGTAATGGTTAGTTTCTTAAATAATTAAACTATATCGACTCACACCTAAATTATTTGCCCTAATTTGAGTATTAGTCGAAGTAGTTAATAACTGATTAAACTATGTTGGCTCGTCTCAGAATTCTCCGCCTCAAGAGTAAGAATCGACATTGTGGTTAAATAATTAAGATATGTGTACTCACACCAAAATTTCCTGTAATTTTATGAAGGAGTTGGCGTTGTCTATAACTGGGTTAAATAATGACGACTATGTATCCTTGGGTTTGTTTATATGTTAGTTCACTGATCACAAAACTAGATGTCAAAAACCAGGGTTGAGTCGATATTGTAGAATCCGTCGATAATACCGACTCTATAGAAGTTACACATTGTTTGAGTCAGAATCGATGTGGTCAAAATAATATGTATATTTTCCATATAATTAGTGTTCTCCATATATTCCACATTGTCAAATTAGCCCTGGTTTCTGACATTTAGATTTGTGATCGTTGAACTACGAAAGAAATATAATTAAATAAAGTGTAAACTAAAACCATTTCATTCATTAAGCGTGATTCAAAGTTTAAAGTAGAATACGTAAGCGACCACTGTCAAACTTACCCCAAGAAATCCACATTCCAGAACAAACACTATGAAATTTACTTCAATTCAAATGTTACTGTGTCCACTCAATGCTCCGATAGTTTTAGAGCATTCCAAAGTTGCATGTTGTACATGTATGATTTTAAATATTCAGAAATGAAGAAGGTACCAAGTACACCACAATAGTTTCGATATCAAAATTTGCAAGACACATCTTGTGTAATCTTGTTGATGGTGGTTTTTAGTTCAGGGCTAAAATTGTACAACCCTGCATTTAATGTGCTGTCATTCTGCAAAGAGACAGAGCCATGTAAAAGTGATGAGTACACAACCTCTTCATTGGCGCATTAATTGAGCAATTCAATATGTTTACATGAAATTTATCCAGAATGGTGCATGTAGCAACAATCCCATATATTCTGTAAATTTCAACACCTTGCATGTATTATTCATTAATATAAGGCTCATTAAATAATTTATGTGCTATGTTCCCTGGATGAACCCTTAATATTGATCTGGCATGAAAATTAATGTTCACTCGCAAGCTGAGTAGAATGAATTTCCCGAAATATCAAGGCTAAGGTTTGCATAAAAGTACTCAATCGGAAAGTGTGTTGTTCTCTGGCAATAAATTTAAAGAACTCTGTGTCAACATGCACAATTCAATCAATTTTTGTGACAATTCACAAGATTCAAATACCAACCTAATTAATTTGCAAAAATTAGGTTTTTTGCGCCCTACGCATTATATCAGACCTTGCTGGTCGAAACTAAACCTAGGCAAACTAGGAAATTGATCGCCATGGATTAGTAGGTGCAATGTCTTATCCAAAATCAGAAAACAAGGAAAAAAAGAGGAGCCTCGGAAAATAGGAGCAGCAACAAAGGGAGGTGTGGCCGTGCCATAGGCCAGCCGACGCCACCTGCAGATGGCCACGCCCCCATGCTGCTTGCCGGCCCTCCTATTTTCTATCGACCAATCAGGTCGCTCTAAATCCGCCACATGCACATGAGTTGTGTCCAGGCCCATAATTTCCGACCCTCTTTCCTATCGGCCAATCAGGTAGCTTTAACCCCGCCACGCGCACTAGAAGTTATGGCCACGCCCTATGTTTGGACGACCCCCTTTTCTATTGACCAATTAGGTTGCTCTAAACCTGCCACAATATTAAAAGAGGCAAATTATACCGGATGGTCGCAATGCCAATTATCTTTCCAAACCGCGCCAACATGCTAATGACATGCCAAACGTGCCAAACCGCGTCAACATGCCAAACCGCGGGAACATGCTATTGGCATGGCAACATGCCACATCATCATGCCAAACGTGCCATTCCGCCACAAATAGCGTGCTTACGTGCTAACTCACTTTTCGTTTGTGGCCAACGCCATAACAGATTCCAGTCAGGGTATCCCAACTAGAACACGATTTTGCTTTAGTGGCATTAGTTGAAACCCTAATTTTGGTCTTGGCTCAAATTACGCCACTTTAGGCCCCACAATATGCCACGAGCCATGTGGGCCCAGGAAACCCTAAAAATGGCGTCATGCTATGTCCACTCATAGCTACACTTGCTTCTATGGCCTTCCCCAAGTTATGGACCTGCCATAGCACATTTGAAGCGGCCATGGTACCGTTTGCACAAAAAGCGTCATCGTGCCGCGACCACATGCCACACGCGTTAATTAGGGTTTTAGTATGCGAAACCCTAATTTAGGTAAGGTTGCTATGCCAACCAAGCAAAGTGATGCTACCTAGGGAATTAAGATTGATATGGCAACTGGAACTACGATTTCCAAGCCATATTTGGGATTAACACCAATATGCCAAAATATAGCGGCCACAGCTAGGCCATGCGCTATTTGCGCTGCTATGCCACTGGCATTTTCCAACCATGCCGCTGTGCCACTGGCATGTGCCAATGGCGCCACTATTCTATTATCAGGTGCCAACGGAATGTGGCCATAATCAATGACCACCCTCTCTCATGAATTACAATCTCAGTCGTCCAAATTCGCCACAGAATTGGCCGGCCTATGGCAAGTCTCAGCTTCACACGCCATTTTCCCACGACAAGTCCCATGACTTGACTTGCCACAACATGATCATCCGCCACCCAGATGGCGCACGATTGATCAGAACAATTAGGTCTTGCATAAAAGACCCACTCAGCGATCTGCTGCATATTTTCCACGAAAATACTCGAGACATCAAACATGTCGCAAACTGGGGGATGCTCATCAGGGTATTGGTCTGGTAGTTTACAGCGTGCGGCGTGCAACACGCCCATTATAAGAAAGTGTCAGGAAAGCAGGGCAGTTAGTGGCGTCAAGAAGTAGTGGGTGTAAGCAAACTGTTTTCTCCATAGTGGGAGCGTGGTTTCTGGCACTTACACATTAACCCACTTCTCCATCACGCAACCACTCCCATTTTCTACAAGATCAGGTTGCGTTCAATTATGATTCGTGTAAATAGGTTTCTACCTATTTCGACCGAACAATAGAGTTTTTGGTTAACAACAACACAAGTATCCAGAAAAACACCAAAGAACTGATAGCTTACATTCCGCAAGCCAGTTCCATATTCTGATACAAGTCACAAAATAGCCACACTTTCAGAATTAACCATTCTGGTCTCAACACCTTCTTCGCTTCCCTCCCTAAGACCAACCCTTCTCCTTCACTTTGTGGCCGAAGCAAGAATGGAACGACCATTTCTTGGTTTAGGCCAGGATTGTACAGATTGATCTCTCGAACCTAAAGTACTCCCGTGCAGTGCATTTATTTTGGTCTAAATAAGTTTCTCAACAACACTCCCAAATTTACCAAAACCAGCTGAAACAGTTTTTATCCCAAAACAACTGGCGACCACAGTGGGAGATTAATCTTTCAGTCACAAAAAATCCGTTCAAAAACATTTCCATTCTAGTTGGTCTTAGGCCTAATTCAATCACTCACTGAAATTCATTTCAATCACCAATTCCAACTTTTCCATACGTATCTTGGTCATCCAAACCCTTCCAAAGCTACGAATCTCCGGGAACCAACTACCATGGAAGGTATGACAAAAATGCTAGAGGAAATGGCCGCAAACCAAGTTGATATTATCAAGCGGAAAAATGAGACGCTTTGTATCCTGAAGAGTATGATAAGCCGATTGTGAAAAGAATCAACGAACACTTTCCCGAAGGATCCTACTGATTTCAGAGATGATGCAAAAAAAATTGAATCTTTGGCTAAGGTATGTGCCTCTACCAATAAGGATGCCGACAAAACACGTAGTTGTGTCATGCAAGAGCAGAAGATAAGCTACAAATTAAATTATGTCGATGACGAAGAGCCAAGACAGTTTCACAAAGCCAGGGGAGGATACTTGCCAGGTGCGCTACAATTTCTACAAGACAAAAGTAAGGAGCCGACCTATGAAGCTTTGTTGGAAAACCTTTATCTCCAAACCCTTGCAGAAGTTCAAAGAGTTGTCCAACAGTCCGCAGCCACAACTGCTTTACTGAAGAGGGAGGAACCTGAAAAAGGGGAAACCTGCCAAGATGCCTATGGAGATGAGCGCTACGCCAACAAACAATATCCAGCCCATCCACTTCGCATAGCCGTCATTGAGGCAGGCCCCTCAAGATAAATTACCTTTCAGCAATATGGCAGAAGAAAACGACCCGCTTACGAATCAATGGCCGCTCAAGCATCGATTCCTTCCTCGAAAAGAGCTTCATATCAAAGCCTACAAGAATATCCACCACCACATCCCCTGACACGAAAGAAGCTAGACTGAAAGTATCCACACTTCCCATTGCCTATAAGAAGAATTCTGGAATTAATGGAAGTTTGGGTGCGAGAAGGAGCGGTCCAACTACCCCCGGTATGGCGCCCACCAAATGATCAAGAGATGTTAGATTCAAGATATTTCCACTATCACATATTTATCCATCACCCTACCAGTGAGTGCAATGGTATGAAGCGCATTGTCCAAGAAAAGATTGATTCAGGGGAATTGCTCCTGGGAACAGAAGATTCTATGCTTTACCACGGATAGACATATATAAAGATATTGCAAAGACAATAAAGAACGACTGGGGACTTCTCGCGGCCAGGATTGCGCCATGCGATAAACTCGGATTTGCACCCGGAAGGAGCTGTGTTCAAGCATAAGAATCAAATTAAACTCATCCCTTCATCACCAGCAACGGGCACACAAGCTGTTTGTATAAATGCCTGAATGAGGTTTGAAGCTGCGTGAAAAGTTATTTGAGATAATATCGAAGTAGGCTGTTTTGGACCTTTGGTCTATTGTAGAAACGTGCGGGGTACATATACAACGATGAATGTGCAGACTTGCACGTCTACATTTTTTTTTGCTCGGCTACTTGAACATCTGCATAGAGTTTTAGAATTGATTTAATTTTGTTTATAGAGAAAAATAATGTCATGTGGAGAAGAGTTGTTGCTATCACAGTCCACTTCCACAGTATACGAATCAATGCAACCACGGGAGGGCAATTAATTTCTTTTAAAATGTAGCAGCAATTTCATTCTTAATTATTATTGTTAATAGTGAGCACACCTACGGTTCTGTAGAGCTACTAGCAAATTTAAGTTGTGGTATTTCCACGAAGAGATAGTTAAACCGATAAGATGGAAGGGATCCACTCCTAATCAAATCTGCCTTTAAATATTTTTTCCACCGTCGTGACCTATCCAGCTACTGTGATCCAACTAATAAAATACGTTATTGTGATCCCATCTAACTAACACATTTTAATATGACACGACCAACTAAATATTGAGACTATTCTGTTATGATCCAACTAACTAAATATGCTCCCTACTATCTACCTTTAAATTTTATCTATCGTCGGGGCCGTAAGCGCCGACCCAATCCGACTATTATGATCCAACTAATTAAACACGCTACTGTAACCCGACTAACTAACACATTATAATATGACACGACCAATTAAATATTGTGACTGTTCTGCTATGACCCGACTAACTAAATATGCTCCCGATTATTATAGACAGGACCAACTAACACACTAATTTTAACGTAGGCATTACATCTGTTTTTAAATTTTCTCCACCGTCGCCCTATCCGGCTAATATGATCCAACCAATTAGTAGAGCGCGTGGCATTCTGCAACGAGGGTGTGGGTTCGATTCCCGTAGACGGAAATATTGGGGCATTGATGAACCAGTAGAATCATCAAGAAAATAAGTGAAGGAGAATGATTTAGGATCACAATTGGGTTCTTTACAGTAAATGAGTTCTCTACTGGAATGATTTAGCTTAATTAGTCACAGTGTGGCCTGTTGATGAAAAATAGGACAGTGTCTAGAGGAGAAAGTGTACTGGAATGGATGACATGGTGGTTTGGGTACCTGAAGTTTGTTAATAATATTGGTAGAAATTGTTAATTTTGTTGTTTGAAAAACAAAAAATGGATGCAAATAAATTGGATAGGTTAAGAAAAGTAGGGGAAAATGCCTTTCAAAAATGCGCACTAGGATTTCCGTTTTGCAGGAAAAAATTGTTTTAAAATTTAACTGATCGTGTCATTTGTTGTCTATTGGTTCATACACCAGATGAATCCAAACTCTATACATATAGTATTCGCACTGGTGCGATGTGATATGTTAATTCATTGGACCCTTTGTAGATATCATTATACTACCTGCATCCTATATCGGTTTACCATTTGGGCCTCGGTATACTACTTTGCATTCATTCTTAGAATAATACTCTTCAAAAGCTAATCAGAGAAATTCCTTCAGAATTAAAGTTTGACAAACTCTCTTCATAATGATTTCAGTCTGCTTTTCCCGAGACCAAAAGGCTGCTCAGTTTGTTTATTCTCCATGGAGTATCATTGACTGAGTGATGATTTTTAGGACTACTCTACGAAACCCCAAGTGTAATTCTATTCAGTACCCAGTACTATTATAGCTTAAAGAATCGATAGCTATAATAGTAATGTTTATATTTTTTCCACAAAATATTGCAGTTGCAGATTTTATGAGATTTACCTATTTTAAGGCCTACAGATAACGTGCCCAACCACTGTTTTGTATCCAAAGGTGAAATGAGTAGAAGAATATGATATTGTGCGTCATATTATGAATAAATATGGCGGTTATGTTGTGGACTAATTTTAAACACGCTACACTGACCCGACTAACTAACATACTATAATATGACACGACCAACAAAATATTGGGACCGTTCAACTATGACCCGACTAACTAAATACGCCCTTGACTATTATAGACAGGACCAACTAACACACTAATTTTATATGTGGGCACAACATCTGCTTTTAAATTTTCTCGACCGCCGGGTCGTATGACCCGGTCTCTCCGACTACTATGATCCAACTAACTAACACACTATAATATGACATGACCAAATAAATATTAGGCCACGTTATGTTATGACCCAACTGACTAAATATGCTCCCGACTATTATAGACAGACTAAAATTCTATGGGAATATACTGATCGACCGACCAAACAATAAACAAAAATCTAAAAAAGTTAAACCTCGATGGAACATGGAAAATCGATAAGAAGTTATAACATTTTTTCAAAAATCAACAAGAGATTGAGCGCCGACCTGCGCCGGCGTGATACCTAGTTTGTTATATATATATATATATATATATTTATTTTTTGTTATATTGAAAGTAGGAGTTTAAGTATGTAATATGTTGCATCTGCGTCCGATCCACCAACTAGCATATTTGAGCAAACTCAGTCCGCTTTTAATTCACCAAAAGGCGGATCGGGTGTCCGCCCACCAAATTTCAAATCGGATCGGATGTGGGTGATTGCTCAGTCTACCGTTTGACTCTTTGACCCTTAAATAGTTGACGGGTAGTACGCTCGCGTAAGTTGTCTGAAATCTGAATCGACTAAAAAAAGCTCCGCTCTGATATCTATCAAACCTAAATTAGGGTTTCAAATTGATCAAAATTTCTTATCAAAAGTGTCAAACTGTAAAAGACTTCAAATTCATAGAAAGTTCGAGCACCAATGGCCTCTGGAGAAGGTGTTATGGCTGTAATCAGAGCTACGCGGCCGAATTTTCGTAATGCTCATGACAAAGTTGCGTTTGCAGTACACGCGATGTTCTTGAATGCTGGGTATCTTCTAACTGCGACGGGATCGCAAGCTTTTTCTGATACTATTCTGACTTCTCCACCTTCAGGTATGTATCTCTCTATCTATCTTTGTAGGGTTTTGGGTAAATTGATATTTAAGGTTTGAATTAGGTTTTTTTCTTAATGATCACAGATGAGGTTGGGATTGAGGGGTGGAATCAGAGTGAGGATTCATATGGTTTTGTCTACTTGAACACTGATAAGGGTGTGAAGTACACAGTATTAGTGAAGTGCTTGGTCATGGGGGATTTTCTGGTGATTGATTCTATGAGTAGTAAATACCCAGATAAGGAACCTCTCAGTCTTCAAATCAAGTAAATGCTCTTTCGTTTCTTTTCAATTTTCGTTACTAATGAAGTTCAGTTAATCAAGTTCTGGATGTTGCCCTAGTTTGTTGATTTTCATCTTCTTATGTGATTTTGTGGATTCTTTTAATAGTGTTAATGATTACAATGGAGGAGACGAAAGGACAAATTTTGCTAGCCAGTTTAAGAATTTCGATGAGCTTGTAAAGAAGTTGAATCTGGAGATATTGAGTAAGCTTGAAGATACACCCAAACCAACTGGGAATAGTTCATCATCCCCTCCAAGGTATGTCATCAGAAATACAATTCTTTCTTTCTTTATGTGTATGTAGCCTTGCCGCAGAATGGTAGTTCCGGACAACCATGATTTAAGCGTACCTGCTATGGTTTTTACTGCCTTCATCTGTATTAAAAAAATGTTGAGTTGAGAATTCATAAATAGCTGATTACTCTTACAAAGGTAGTAGTACATATTAGCTAATCTTACAAAACTAGTAGTAGTGCACGTATTAGCTAAACTAATTCCACTGAGTCACTAATACTACTAACATATCATGTTGTCTCGGCAAGTCTAGCAAATTCAGAGTTTGCTTTCTAATGCTAACTCATGGGCATCTAAGATTGTTCACATATCCCAATATTTGTAAGATTTCACTTCTAGAATATCATTTAAAACCGTACAAGGCTCGATTAAGCTTCAGTGGATACATATGACATGGTTTATCTGCTTATAATACATATCATGTTGGCTGGTACATCAATGGTCTAATTAAAGCTGTTGTAGCAAACTCGGGTGGAAAGGGAGTTTTATTAGTTTCTGTAATTGTTTTCAAAGAATACGGATAATTGGATACTGAATATATGAAGGGTCTATTTATAGACTTGATCGTGCATGACATGCTAAAACAAAGATGTGACACCGACGTGTCACTAACATGAAGCTTTAACTTTAACCACTTGTCAATCAGGGGATAAAGTTAGTCCCAAATGATTTATCCAGCAAGTGAATATATATCTAATGTATACGAGTAATCTTGATGGTAGACCATCCACGAAGACCTGTATCCACATAACAATTGCACTAATGATATCAGTGAGAAGCTCCAAAGGATTATTTGGTGTACATATATGCCAGACTTAACTCATTCATGGTTGGGACAAAATACATGTAGGCACAATTATCTGTGACAGCCAAGCTGTATTTGACTTGGTGTTTAACTGTGTAGAGATGGTTCACACAAGCAGTTCAGAATTGGGATAGAATAGGTTTTATCTTAGCCATAATGTGTAACATTGAACTGGTGTTTTATTGCTTGATCTGCTAGTTCTACTGTCCCTCCTGTTGCTTCTGGTATTGTCGATGATCGTGTTGGGTATATTGGCCCTCCTGTTGCTCCTGGTATATTCGATGATCGTTTACCCGGTCCTGGAGCTGGATTCTACCCCAGGTTCTAATCTACATCTAAACATCTACGTTTCAGTGTTCACTTTCCAGTTGTTTATCAGTTAAAAGAATAATATGCAGTTCTTTATCTAACTATTTTCGTATATATTCATATCAGGCATCCAGATATTGGTGGTGGCCCCATGCTTATAGGTCTGTTAGACGGTCTATTTTACGTTTAACTTTTTGGCATAATTATATCTCCTGTTTGGCTCACATTATTTCTTATGGACAGGACCAAATGATCCACGCTGGTTTCGCCCTGCTGGTGGACATCCTGATCGTCCTGATCTTCTTGGCCCTCTGTGAGTAAATTCACCCCTCTAATTTTTTTATTAAACAACATGATTACTTGATAAATAGAGATTCTAATGTCAAACATTTCTTTGAAACAGTGGGATTCCGCCAGGTGCACGGTTCGACCCCTATGGTCCTCCTGAAGTTCCAGGATTTGAACCTAATCGTTTTGGAGGGTATGAATTCTTCCTGCTCATTACATGTATCTTTTAGTTTTTGGTGTTTCCTATGAGCTTCTAGCTTACTGACTTCTTATTTTTGAAAACCTGTTTAGGAACCCAAGGAGGCCTTCCGGACCACATCCTGATCTAGCACCTTTCGGAGATCCGGATTATATATAAACGTGAAACCTTTCGAGGTGATGAGGTCAGACAATCCGAGAATGTATAACGAGCCGATCAAAAACTTCTGCAAATGATTGATAGTTTAGTGTTCTGGTTTTTCTTTAAACTTTTTTCTGTAGAACATATAAGTTATTTCATGTTACAAACAGGCTACTGTAAAGTCTGTTTTCTGGTTATGTATTATATCTCCTGCCTTGTGTGAGAGCACTAGAGCTTGTCAGTGAAACTGTTATATATCTACTCTTTTGTACATATATAAATCTGTTCACGAAATTATTGTCGCCAACTTTCCATATAATTATTGTCGTCTGTTGGCTTAGGTTTTCTTGCTGGTGTGTTTAACTACTGTGTTCTGTGCTTTTCCCACTTTTTACTCCCTTCTAAGACAAGCCTTGGCCCTCTCCGGCTGACTAAATACTGGAGTAGCTGGCCTCCAGTCAAAGTTTGACCTTTACCTGGCCAGTTAGGGACTCTGGAATATCCGGTCTGGGATTTATATAAAGTATACAGAAAAAACTACCCTTTGGATGTTGAAGGTGTGCCTTGCTTTTTTGCACGAAATATAAAGGGCTTGTTTTCTATTCAATATTGGTTTTATTGTACTCCTCCCATCTGAACATGATTTATATTTGTTGCCAACAGATTGAATATGATTTGTATAGATTCAATTGATGTTTACCTGTAAAACGAGTTTAGTTGAAGCTGCATTGCGCACCATAGTTCTAGTTCTTAGATAATTTCTTAAATTATCAAGTTTTCTAACTTATATATTACTACAACTATCAATATATCGAATGGTTGGTACTTACGTTGTTAGATCAAAAATATTCTCCAATGGTTGGTATAGACGTTGTTAGATCAAAAAATACTCCAGTGTGGGAGCAAAATTTTCTATCCTTTCTTCGAAACTCCGTCTTCTCTACGTCCATCACGTGTGGTAGTCATTCTGGCACTTACCATCAAAGTCCAACATTATAAATGGGGCATCTATCCTTTGTATCCCAATCCCATGAGAACGAGGGGCCCACATAGTAACTATAAGACCGACCTTCTCCTTTAAATCCAAAATACGGTTTAACTATACGTGGCATGTCCTTAACTTCTGTTTCAGTTACCCTGTTATTTCATCAACTAACACATAACTTCCAAGCTCCAATCTCCAAGAAGTGTACCTAACCAAAGGAATTTATTGCAGCGACATCAATTATTCCACTAGACAGATGTGAACCTTCAGGTTACATCCTAGTGTAATACAGGCTTACGGCATTATCCAATATAAGCCGGCCATCAGAGGGTTTAGTAGATGTTTTCCTAGCATCAACGGATTCTTGGCTTATAGTTTTACAAAAGAATCAAAGAAATTCATGTTTTCGTGATTAATTAACATTAGTTGATGTTTGAGTTAATGAGATTTAACATCAAAGTGATTGACGAATTAACACTAATTAATTAGAGATAAATTAGCCATTATAGTCAGCTAAGAGATTCTGAGTTTACTTCGTATCGACTTATTTTCGGTTAGTTTTTGGCTCCAAATAATTGGAATATGTCCCAAACTAACCAGGTTAAAGCTACTTATTTTAACCTCACTGTTTTTATACTGTACCTATGAGGCCAAGAATTATGGTTGGGTGCTTTATTTCGCTATAACTTAAATATAACCTAGCGAAGTGAGAGTGAAAGTGCACTTTACTTTGAGAGACTTCAGTCGCTTATAGAGAAGTAAAATGTGTTTCCATATAAATAGTGTAATATGGAAACTGAGTTTTCGTCCTCTTCTTCTTTTTAGAAAAAAGTTTCTCCAACTAATACGGATAAATACCCTGATTTAATTGGGGGCCATAAAAATTAAATGGGGGCATGTGCTAGAGGATAAAAAGATCACCCCACCCTAATTTGGGTCATCCTTTATAAATTTTTTTTATAAATGGCTGAAATGCCCCTAAATAATTAGTGATAATTTTATTTAATTAGAGATTAATTCTTTTTTTTATCCAGATTTTTTGTCGGCAATTTTTTGACTGATTTTTTTTTTGCCCAGATCTGTATGAAAAGTCCTTATGGTATAAAAAAATTTCAGTGACGACCCTAAACAGTCGTTAATGTTTCGACTGTTTCAGTGACGGCTCTAAACTGTCGAAGATTCTTTAATGGCATAAATGTACGACAGTTTTGAGTCGTCATAAACATAATCAATTTCCTGACGACCCTTTGGAAGAGTCGTTATTGTTTTGATTACGTGTATGACGACCGTAAACAATCGTTAATGTTTTAGAAGTGTCGTTACAGACAGTCGTTAGTCTCTTAGAAAAGTCGTTATCTTCATCGTTAATGGTGGAAATGTACGACAGTTTAGAGTCGTCATGGTATTGGAATTTTTTCAGTGACGACTCTAAACTGTCGTTAATGTCTATGAAGGGTCGTTGTTTGGAAAAAAAGAATATTAACCAAGGATAAAACAATATATTCACGATCGGATTAATACGCCCTGAAAATTTTGGGGTATAAATAAAATGTCATGGCCCCCATATTTATGGCCCCCAATTAAATTAGGATAAATGCTTGTTATGGATTAAAAAATATCTAAGACAAAAAAAAGAAGATATAATAAATAAATAAAAAAGAACTTTAATAAATAAAATGAGTTAAAAGAGAATATTAAGAGTAAGGCTAGTTCCTATTGGGGGTGGCTAACCGGCGCTACTACGCTAGAAAAGATAAGCGATCGAGTCTCCACCGCTAGCGGTATAGTCTCGACCGTTCGGTTGATTTCAAACCTCCAACGGCTCTTTCTCCAACGCTATAAAAATGGCAAAAATTCACACAAAAATCACTCAAATTTTTTTACACAAAAAATTTCTATCTTTATCTATCTTATCTTTCAAAATGACAAAGTTTGAATCCCAACTTGACTTGGCTACCCAATTTGATTTTTCTGGAGTGGTGCTTGAAGCCACCCTTAATAAGATATGTGAAGGTTATAAAGAAATAGGTAAAAACTAAAGAAGTCTACAAGTTTGGGATATTAACCAAATCAAACCTCCAACTAAGAAAAGACAAAGAAAAGTTCAAGGGAAGGAAAATCTGAAGGTAAAGAAGAAGATAAACAAAGGAGACTCCGTTCATGAGCGGATTGATTTGAACTTTGGTGAAATGGAGAAGATAAACAAGATGAAGAACATCGTCCCAAATTTTGTAAGTTATGCCATTATCAAGATGAATGAAAGAGGCACTAATGTAAATTAAAATTCTAAACCTTTAAAGAAAGATGCACTAGTTTTATATTAATAATATCTTAAAATTAAAATTTGATACAAATGATAGATGCATCATATTTGGGCAGCTAATCTAAACTGATCATATTTGGGCAACACCCTCAAGATAAGATAACAACCATCAAATTGAAAATCTTTTCCGACTCTGTTGCGCCGTTCGAGCCGACATATTTGCTCCACATCAAACGCGTTTTGTCCATTTTGTCGGTTTAGATAGCCTTCAGTAAGTGCAGCAACAAACAACTTCACATTCTTGTTGATTATTCCGAAGCGATGACACAATCCATTTGCATTTCGATTATTGAGGTTCAATGTTTCTTCTTAAAATCTATGAAATATGCGACTCCATACAATCTGTTGATGTTGATGTTGTCCATCATTGGCTATATCTTGCATAACAAAAACATAATGCCTGTAAATGGATTCATCTTCAGTATGCTAAATTTGCGAGCTCGACCTCGAACTGACATATTGGATTTGTGGAGTGAAAGAATGGGGGATTGAAGAAATGGTATGAGTTGAAATGAAATTTGATATTGTATTTATAGGATGATGAAATTGTGACCGTTAAATGAGATGATATGAGCGGTCGAGTCTAGACCGTTGGCGGTAAAAACTACAACTTACGGTTTTCTCTACACTGAGCGGTCGAGTCGGTGGAAACTTGACCTGACCTGGCTAAGTGGCAAATTTACCACTTAGCCAGGCCAGTTTGTTTGTTTGGCAGTTCCATAATGGGTGCAAATCTGGAAGATCTATTGATTTTCCACACCCATAAAAACCGACCTAAAAGCTGGTTAAAAAGTGAAAATAGGAAACTGGAGCTGGATATTCGTCAGATGAACTCAGTTTCCTTTTTGATCAAAACACAGAAACTGGGTTTTCGCGAGGCATGGCTTAGCTTAAACGAGGAGCAATTTATTCTTTTTTATAGCGAAGCCAAACGATCAAAGCTAAGCGAAAAAATTAATAGCAGTTGGATTTCACCACGATTAAGCTATAGCTAATGGGACACACCATGGTGTTTGGCGAGAGAATAAAATTAAATTTTCTTAAAACCGTAGGTCTATACTTTAAGAATTTGAAACTAATGTATATTAAGATTTGATCAAGTCAATTTCACTAGAAACAGTCCTCTTTAATTAGATTCATTAATTTGGATAAGGATAATATGAGTCGATTGATTAGTTGAACCTGTGTGATTATGAAAATGACCACATTTTATCTGTATTTAGTGACTAATTTGAAGACAAATCAAATTCAAAACTGAACTCAATCTCAAGTTGGAGGAATGTGTTGCTTTTAACTAGTCATATCCTCCCATCCGACTTGTATCAAAGAAGAAAATTTACTTTTCAAAAAATATTGTATCTATCTAGCTTTCTAAATCTTTATTCTTAGCCTGTGGAAAGGTCCAATGATCTTGAATTGTCCCAATTTTGTAACCATGCTAGTAATAGTTCTAGTGGGTTCATTAGGTCATGTGCCTTAAGATGACTATCATTCATTCAAACAAAAGCAGGATTTAGTGGAAACATGCATGCTTCAACCACGATCAAACTTACAAAAGCAGTTAGCCTTTTAGTAGCTAAAATAGAGCTACCCAAAGATACCAACCAGTTAAACACGTTAGTTATGACTTTTGTCAAAACATATGCTATTCTCTTTCGATATAAATCAGATTTATCATGCAAAGATATTCTTTATATAATCTTAAATGTACCGAATAGGAAAAAAGAAGAAGAAAAAAAGATTGAAAAGAGAATATAATCTATCTATAAGTTGCTTTTTACAAAAAATTTGCATTAGTTTTAACAGACTCCTAAATTATTAAAGTGCTTTCGATTTATAATCTATCTTAGATACAACCGAACAAAAGCAAATCTTAGTACAGTATACCTCATCTTTTCCTCCAAATCGCCCCTTCTCCAATTCCATGCAGCAGGGGGACCTTTGGAATGCGGCGAGCCTTCACATTACTGCTCTTACTACAGCAACAGCTACGTAGTTACCATGTGACCACCCATATTTGATTTTGATGTGAGCGTTTGCTAATCGTTCGAACCTTCGGGCATTTCTTCTATTTCCACTTTTATTTTTAACGTGAAGTCGGTATTGACAATGGGCCACACATGCAGGATCATGTAAAAGTGGGACCAAGAAACTTCTCCTCCAGCCATAATTTATTGATATCGCTATCGACTGTTTTGCTTTAAGCATCACGAAATCCCTTTGACAAATAAAAGTAAGCTTAATTGGAATTTTACTATGCCTGCCGATGTTTCTACAGCGCTGCCTGCTTGGCATGATGCTCAGCATACTTCATTCTTACCATTATGGGATTTTAGTCCTCTAATCCGTTGGAAATTGGATACTGGTGGTCGAAAAGTCTGAGAACGAAAAGAATGTTGTATCACTGGTTTCGTGAGTTGCGATTCTTTTCGGTAATTATTTTGACTTTTTCCAAAAACATTGACGAGTACAATTGGTTAATGAAATATTACTTTCAGGATATAATGAAACCTTATCAGTTTGTTGGATTCAAGGGTCATATTCCTTTGACCTAACCAATAACACAGAGTATGAGATTCTGACGACGCTTAGATAGAAGAGAAAATAAATATCTTTTCGATACCCCCTATTAGCAATGTTGACAAAATGGGCAACATTTTATTGTGATAGATGTAGTTGGCTATTTTTAGCACAACTGGTAAGGACAAGACACAAATATTTTGAGGAGGATACTAAATTATATAAGACAATATGATCATGAGCGCTGGGCCACCCGAATGAGATCCTAGCAATTTATAGTATCCGGTCGAATAAATCACGGTTTTTAGTATTAAAATAAAATTGATCACATTTCCAGAATATGAAACAAAGTTTGGACAAGTTAGGCTAGATAAAGAACGATCAACTTATGCTTGCAGAACATAAATCTACCGCTATAAATGATCACATTTAATTAAAATTTAATAATAAACGTTCAATTGATATTTCATAATAAATGTTTCTTTAATTAATCAAATAAATATATTTTTGTTGATACATAATAAATTTATTTGATAATAACTATATCAGTAAGCATTAATGGTGGTTGTGATGGTGGATATTAATGAGACTGGTGGAGTGGTGACGATAATGTGGTGGTGGAAGAAGTAGTGGTAGTAGGGTGAGAAAAAGGATTCTAAGATAGGTAAATTAAGCACTAATGGTGGTTTTGATGGTGGGTGGTGGTGGTGGATCGGCGGTGGGGATAATGGTGGTGGGTATTGGTGAGACTGGTGGAGTGGTGACGATAATGTCGCGGTGGAAGAAGTAGTAGTAGGGGTGAGAAAAGGGGTCATAAGATAGGTAAATTATTTAGTCACCCTTGGTTAATTTTTCTTTGTTTTGTTTTAATTTGATTTTAGTTTTCAAATTACTTTTTTTTATTTAAATTAAAACAATTTTTAAAGGCTAGATTTTTCCAAAAAATAAGATGTTGTGATTTTAAGATTTGCCGAGTAGGGGGAAGGAGAAAAAATGAAACCTATAAAACAATTTGACCAAAAAATGAAACCTATAAAATAATTTGACCAAAAATTAATTGTAATCGGTTCAGTTTCTCACATTTCTCTTTATTCCCCTTTTTTGTCATGGTTTCTGTTTCTGTCATTATTTCTCTCCAACTTCATGGGATTACTCAAGGCTAAGCGTGAATTAATTGTAATCGATTCAGTTTCCCACATCTCTCTTTATTCTCCTTTTTTTGTCATGATTTATGTTTTTGTCATGAAAATAGGTAAAGAGACAAGAAAAGAAATGGATCAAGAATTAAGTATTATTATAAATTTTAGGAAAATGAATAAACACAAATCTATGTAAATTGGGAACCCAACAATTTATATCAAAGAGAAAAATTAATCTAATTTTTGCAAGATTAATCTAATTGATTTTAAAGTAATTTTAGGTGTTTTTAGTTTTGTTACAAGTTTGGAGAATGACCTTTGATGATTTTTTTGAAGTAGTGAACGAAGTAATGTTCTACTACCCATAGGATTTGCTCTAACAATTAACTATGTTTCTCCCAAATGGTTGTATGACTTACACACACAATATCAAAAGATTCGAGGATAAGGACATGTTTATTAACCAACTCCTCAAAACATTTAGACCTGGATCGATTGGTTCGATTCTTCTCAGACAATTACGATATATATGAATCGATGGATACATTTGAAACACATATACTTATCTGTGTCGTTACGGTACGGGTTGAGACCTGATATCCTTACACTAAACATAATTAAATTAGTCATTCGCTATAATCAATACCAATCAAATTGGGGATAAATTAACCATTATTTACATGGGCGGAGCTAGAAACTCTACTAAGCTGAAGCAAAGTATGTCTAGGGATGCAAGATAGTGAAAATAGGTTTAGGGTTCCAAAATTTCAAAAAAATTAGGTAAATTTAGGCTTGAGTTGCACACACTTGCTTTTAACTGTTCCCACCTCTAATTATTGATAATAATAGGTATAAAATGGCACGTAGAAATGAAAACACCCACTTTTTCTGGGACTAGAAAAAGGAAGAAACACCATCTTTTTCCAGGACTTTCCGGATAGTCGATAGGATTTAGTGAGTTCATCCATTTCGATATAGGAGGATACTGATACACTTTGAGGTTTAAAGGTAACAATACCAGTACATTTTATTCTTATTTATTTTCTGGAGTATATAATACTGCAAAACTCAACATGCATGCAAAGAGGAAACATCTATAATGCCACGTGGCCTGCAATCTCAACTGAACGGGCCTCTTTTCCTTAAAATAGTTTCCAATTTGATTCCATTGGGGAGAATAGAAGTTATTTTGACGAAGAATTGATGGTATTTGGGATTATGAAAGTGAGCGGTCAGAGAAGAAAGTTATTGATCCTAATCCCAAATATCATTCATATGGTCCCTCCGACAGGAAGATAACTGGATAAGGCTCTCTCTCTAACCCAACCACCCTACTCTTATTAATCCCATGGGGATATTCCTTTCTCTCTCTGGAAAAACATTGACTACTGCCATTCTACAGTTTGACCACCCCAGATATCCCTGTTTCTCCTTCTCTCCATCTTGTTTGTGGCCATGACAATCAAAATCTAGTTACACAAAAGGGGTCAGATAAGGAAAAGCCAACTAACCAGATACATGACTTTGAAAAGGACACACTCATTCATGTATCATGAGACGGGTACTTATGGCCTCTGAAATCGTGTTGCCCTCTGCTCTTATTTAATCTTTATTGGTTTGTTTAGGGATAATGTTGAAATAAACAAGGCTGCTACTAGGATATCAGTTTTTCGGAAGGGTATTAAGAATATTAATTACAAAATGCTACAGGGGAGTTATGATGGTTGCCAAATATAAATACTACGGTACAACTTCGATAAATTGATGCTCGATAAATTAAGTACTTCGTTAAAATAATAAAAATTTCTGATTCCAACTAGCAAGGTATTGAAAGCGTGAAATGGAGCGTGACTCGTTTTCTATTATTAAGAAACGATGCGTAGGTTGAAGCGTAAAGGGGTGCTTCATGATTGGCGGTGAATCGTAAAATATAAAATTTTATATATTATAAATAGGTATGAAAATATTTATAAATATAAAATATAGCAAAATATTATCCTAAATAACCATGTAGAACAGTGGTTGAGTATTCACATCCGACACATGAGGTGGTGGGTTTGAATTCCACCATTTAATTTTTAGAACATTATTTCTTGATGTTTGACCATTTTGAGCTTTTGACTTTGGTCAAAATCATTGGCTACACGCTTCACAGTCAGAACGCTTCATAGGTACGCTTCAGAGCGTTTCTGAAAAAAATTTGAAGCGAAGCATAAAGCATATGCTTTTAAAAACCATGCCAACTAGGCTTGGATAAACTAAATTTTAACTCGATAAATTAACAATTTCGTTAAAATAATAATTTTCTTTGGTCCCAATGCTATTAATTCGTCGAAGTTTTACTGTATTCCAACTAAACATTTACTAGCTATAGCTAAATGGAATAATATTTTCAGATGAAAAACTCTTAACAATTTTTAGCTTGAATTTTTTACCTTTAAGTCCTATTATTATTATTATTATTATTGTTAATGCTATTATTCATATTATTATTTCATACCCATATAAAAAAGAAAATTTAAATAATACATAATTAAATGTTAGGGTGAAATTTTTCTTTTCATTATACTAATAACGTTCAAATAGAAAATAAATTGAGTGAGGCATAAGAGCATCCACAGTGGGCGAGTATAACCAAATTTATGGGATGAGATCCTAACACAGTGGGACGGAGTAAAGATCAAATTTGGACCAAAGATCAAATTCCAGACCAAATATGGTCGCGACCAAATCCCAAATTCTAATATAGTCGGGCGTAAATTTAAAGTACGCTTGATGTTGGGCGTAAATTTAAAGTACGCTTGTTAACGGGCGTAAACCAAATTTACGTATGTTGGTGGGGCGGAATTTAAATTTACGTTTGTTGCGGGCGTAACATAAATTTACGCCTGATGAGACGGACAGAAGAATTCCGCGCGTTGCCAGGCGGACACCAAAATTCCGCCTCTCTGGGGCGGACACCAAAATTCCGCCCCTCTCAAACGGACTTTTTTTTTACGCCTTATCAGCAAAATTATGAAACATGAAATGAAAATTTTCGAACGTTAGAATGATAAATTTTTCGAACGTTGGCGTTGGAGATTGCGTAGCAGATTTTTGACCGTTGGTAAGATATTTATATCTTTCGAACGTTTGAAATTGAATGTTAATAACGGGTTTATTTTATACCTATATATACCAGATGAATTCCTTTCACATTTTCATATCATTCGTTTGTATTCGGCAAGAAAAAAATAGTATCAGGGAAAGAACCAAATGTTCTATGCAAACGTTTAGTTATACATGGAGGAAAATGGGTGGAACACATTATAGGAAAGAGTTAGCCACAACCATATTGACGCATTAGAGAGGAAATATTTCACCCAGCTGAGATGATCATGGAAACGGACATTAAAATCACGCCTATTTGATCTTTAGTTTTATCATACGTATCTAAATTACGTTTACGTCCCACATAGGCGTAAAAAAAATTTACGCCTCATTAGCAGGCGTACAATGGTCCTTCCGCCCCATTCAGGCGTACTAGAATGCTTCCGCCCCATTCAGGCGTACTAGAATGCTTACGCCCGTGTGTATGTATACGTGCTAAAGAAACGTGTTATCGCCAGGCGTAATTTTATTTTACGTGCGTTGGCACGGTGAGATGATCATCCGCCTGACAAACGGGCGTAATTTAAAAACCCGTCCCACGTGAAACGTAATTTATATTTACGCCCGTCGTCAGGCGTTAATTTAACCTACGCCTGTCTAAAACGTAATTTAAATCCCCGCCCACAAATCAAACGTAACTGAATTATCCGCCCGTCTTCAAACGTAACTAAATTATCCGCTCGATCAAATTTGGTCTTCATCCCGTAGCGTCACAGTACAGAGTAAACTCAAATTTGGTCCCGTTTTTTGATCTTTGATCTTTGGGTATAGTCGTACGACTGCAGTTGCTCTAAGGCCCATAACTTCTGTTTTATTGTTTTGCAAAATTAATGTTTTTTTTTTTTGGAGAATAATACTAAATCTTTTTACCGGACAACTTTTTTCTCAAATAGCTATTACAATGTGTTTTTGTGAAAAAAACAATCCAAAATGGAGTTAAAATAATTATATTTTTGTATGAAAATTAGTACCATTTTATTACGCGATTTTATTATCCAATTTTCTTTTTTTTTTTTTTTCTGCTATGAATATACTTAAATAATATACTTTTCTTTGTAAGAACTAGATTTTCAAAAGGATTAGGAAATCAAGTTAATATTGTCTGGTCCTCCATTTTTCTTCCCAGTGCATTTCTTATGGGTAGTCATTTCCCTCGTTAATAATGAAACAGATGATAAGCGCAATAATTAATTATAGAACATTAAAATTGATTAATTGGATTTGCGATCAAAGAAAACAAAATAATTGATGGATATTTTTAATTGCCAATTTTTCATTAAAACATAACGAATATTAACGAATATAAACGACTACTAAATTATGCAAATTTTTGATACTAATGACAATCATCCAAAAGAGTAATTTTTTGAAGTATTGTCATGTCTAATAATGTAATAATTCAATTTTTAAGAAACAAAATTTTAAAATCCTAACTTTTAAAGAATCGAGAAGTAATAACTTAAAATTTACATATCATCGTCTACCGATAAAGATGTTTGTATATTTTAAGAAAACTATCTATTAATTTGAATATCAATATCGTATAAATTGTTCGGTTTATTTTAAAATTTATTTATCAAATAACATGGTTGCAATTTTTAAAATTATGAATTTTTATTTAAAGAAGGACGATCCCCTCACACTTTTATTCTCACACAATCTTACACTTTGGACGTCATTTTCGCGGATTAAAAAAAAACGTAATGGATTTGAAGCTAATAATATTTTGGAACATGTTCCTCTTACAAAGCTCTACGTTTCTATGAAAAATGAGCGTATTCAGACACGTATGACACCACCATCTACTATTTTGAAAACGAGCTGTTGAAAATAAACGGTTATACAATCACTGAAATTAAGATCAGTAGATTGAAATACACTTATTTTGATAGGTATGTACATCTAATTTTTGAAAAGAAAAGTTGTATTAAAGAAAAAGGAGATCCCTTAAACATACATATAGGAAATTACATGGACATGCCAATTGCTCAAGGTAAAACTAATATTAACATTTCTAAAAGTCTCTAGGTCGCGAGACCACAAAATCAAAAGTTTCTTAACTGAGTCTATGATTTATTCACTACTCTTATCTCTTCCTCCAAACACACGACTATCTTTTTCCTTATATAGTGAACAACAAACTACGTAATGAAGTAAACTCCAAATTGCCTTTCCTTTTCCCCGCAGAACATTGTTTATCCAAGAGTCAAACAAATTTAATAATGTTTCCGGTAGAGGTCAAGCTATTCTGAAAGCTTTTAAAAAGAAGTCCCACACCTCGAAAGAGAATGAACATTGTAGAATCATATGGTTAGACGTTTTTTTCTTCTCAGTATTGTATAATACACAGAAAACATTGTCAATTGTAATATCCCTACGCCTTAACATATTTCTAGTAGGCAAAGCATTGTGAAAAGAAACCCATAACATAACACTCACCTTAGGTGGGATATTATTCTTCCATAAGTGTATCTGAGAGTTGCATGGAGCCAGTCCACCGACTAACGCTTCATAACACTTTGGCGTATCAAAATCCTCCTCCACCAAAAGAGGTACTTCATGTAAATCCATCCTCAATAAGTCCCATTCCAGTCATTGATTGGAATTAAGTTCTCTACGAAATTGCCAGTTCCACCTATTATTTCCTATCATCACTGCGACCGAAATATTCTTTTTAGCACAAGCTTTATAAATCTCCGGAAAAAGTTCCTTTAAGCAGCCTCTGTCAAGCCATTTGTCGTTCCAAAATCTTATGCCTTTACCGTTACAAACGATAAGCGTCGAGAAGTGTTGTATCTTTGGCACAACCTCCACAGACTTCTATTTGTACATCTATAGCGGGAATAAGCATCTCTTCCTGAATTTTAAATTTCTGTTGTACGATTCTTTTCTATAAGCATTCTTAGTCCTCGATTATCTCCAAATCCACTTAACTAATAACGCTTGATTTATTTTCCTTAGATTTCTCTCCCCAAGCCCTCCTTTTTCAGGGGCGTGGAATGTTTTGGCCAACCAATCCATACTAGTTTTCTTCTACCTTCCATTACTCCCCAAAGAAAGTTAAGCATAATATTTATCATTCGTTTCTCTACACTAACAGGTAAATGAAACAGCAACAGAAAGTACACCGACAAACTTGAAAGGAAACTCTTAATTAGGAAAATTCTACCTGCTTTATTAAGAGTCTTTTTCTTCTAAGACGTTAGTCTTAGCTCCATACTCACAAACACCTGCTCCCATTCCGAAGTACATCTCGAATGAGCGCCAATCGGTAACCCTAGGTAAATAATGGAAAGTTTCTTAGTCCTGCAGCCCAGTTCCGTAGCTAAAACCCCAATCTCCTCATCAGCGCCCACACTAATAACGGTGCTCTTGTTTAAATTCAGTTTCATTCCTGTAAGTACTTCGAACTCATAAAATAATAAAAAGCCTTTTAACCTCCTCTACCTTTACATCAATAAAAATTTAAGTATCGTCAGTGAACTGATAATGAGATATCATAGTGTCATTTTCAACCACTTGAAAACCAGATATTTGACCTCTATCCACTGCATCGTTTAAAAGCTTCGAGAGAATTTCTACCACCAACAAAAGTATATAAGGAGATAAAGAATCACCTAGTTTCAAACCCTTGCTTGGTTTGAATTTTCCAGTAGAGCCACCATTCACCAAAACAGATAGATGTGATGAAGAAACACACCATCTGATCCAAGAAATCCACTTACCACCAAACTCATGCTTTTGTAGAATAGTAAAAAGGGAGTGCCAACTTACATTATCAAATGCCTTCTCGATATCTGTCTTACAAAGAATTCCAGGTTTCTTAGCTTTCAACCTATTATCCACACACTTATTAGCGATGAGAACTCTATCAAATATTATTTTTTTCATGAATAAAAGCTCCTTGAAAATCAGATACAAGTTCAGGCATAACTTTCTTCAATCTGACGGCAAGAACTTCCGATAAAATCCTATATACACTACCAATAAGACTGGAGGGTCTAAAGTCTTTAGCAGTGCATGAGTCCTTCTTCTTAGGAATTAATGTTAAAAAAGAGTAATTTAATCTCCAATCAATAGAACCATACCTGTGGAAATCTTTTAGCAAACTCATAAAATCAGATTTGATTATAGGCCAACAACTCTTAAAAAATTCCGCAGTGAAGCCATCCAGCCTCGGTAATTTATTGCAACCCAAATGCATAATAATGTTCCAGACTTCCTTCTTTGTGAAATCACTCTCTGACCAGCTCCTATCCTCCTCCCTCACCTTCGAGAAATGTAAATTATCCAAAGGTGAATTCACACAATCTTGCTGTGTGAACAAATTGATATAGTAGTTTTTTATCTCTTCTTTAATAATACCTTGGTTGAAGCAATCGACCCCATCAATTTACAGTTTTGCAATTGTGTTCCTCTTCTTCCTTACACTAGCAATTCTATGAAAATAGTTAGTATTAGAATCATCCCACCTGAAACCATTACGCTTTTCCCTCATCTGTCATTTCCTAGCCTCCAAAACTTCTTTATTTTTAGCTGCAATTATTGAGTTACTCTTCTAACTGAGAAGGTAACAACGCACCGTACTCCTCCAAAAATGTTGAGCTCATTAATTTTGTCTGTTAAAGTATCTTTCTCACTTGTTATGGAACGAAACTCTTGTAACCTCCAAGTTTTAACTGATACTAGCTTCAAATCTGATACTGCCCGGCTTTTATTCACAAAAAAGGCTTCCAAAAAATGGGACAACGTGTAAATAAAAAGGGACCCTTCTTTTATTTAAAACACAATAACTAATACTTCGCTCCCGGAAAACTTATTATCATTTTGGCACTACACACATTCCATCAGCTTATTTATCAATGCACATTTAAAATGTAGAGTATTTATTTGTGGTTGTCATTCTGAAATTAGATTTGTTAATGCTTATACTTTGCCACCTGTAGTCAAATTATAATGCAACAACATTGTGTCGCTGCAACATACTATTCCCTCCGTTGCAAAATAATAGGTTGGTTCCATATATAAATTGCACATGAAATCAGACTATTATTTTGAAAATGGAGGGAGTATCATTTTAGGAGTGGCAAAGAAAATCTTGTTAAATTGAGTCGTTAAATATCTACCAGCTCGGTCAGTGTAACATTTCCATTGTTAAAGCAACAAATTCAACTTTGATTTGATTCCAAATAAAGTCAACAATTAAAAGATTTAACTGGGATTTGTTTCCAAATGAACTCAAGATCTTATATGCTTCAAAACAAGGAAAGAAAGATCTTGCCAACACACTAAGTGCTATATCAAACACAAACTATTCCTAAAAACACAATCGCTAACCAAAATGCTAGGAGTCTAGGTCGGAGAGAACAGTTGAGAAAGCATAAATTATCCGATTAATATACACGTGGTTATAGTAGGTTGGCATGTGTCAAATAGACCCCACTTTTACTAATGGATAAAAGCTAGAGAATTACGTGTCACCAATCCCTTAGTTTTCCAAGTTTCCATTGTAGGAAAAAAAGAGAAAATCAGAAAGAAATTGAAAAGGAGTATCAAAGATTTGATGAGAGGAAGAAAGAAACAGTATTTAGAGATAGAGAGAGTGAGAAACCGAAACAAGATTGATGCTTTAAATGACGGCACATGGGGATGGGGATGGAGTGGACCGGCCACACTAGTAGTAGTAAGTAGTAACAAAATTTAAGTGCCGTATTTTTCTGGAATTCTATAAATTCGGATTTTAAGGCAGAGACGTTTTTCACTCACACTCTTCACCACCACCACCACAACAACTTCATTTCGTTACAACTTTTACTTTTCAAGTCTTCTGCTGCAATTTTCACGTGTTCTTCTTCTTCTTCTCCTTCTACTAATACTTTTCTTCACTCTGCAAATCAATCTTATCTTCTGTTTTTTAAGGTTTCGTTTGTGAGAAATGGAAGGGAGTGGGAAAAAAGCAGGGAAGTCGTCTTCTTCTCATGGGAAGAAGAATTCTTCTTCTACTTCTCAAGGGAAATCATCATCTTCGTTTTCTTCTGACCTTTTTGATAACAAGAAATCATCGTCTAGCAATCCTACTTCAACTTCATCATCAGAGTTGTTTGACTCTGTGTTTTCTACTCCATCAACGGTAATTCTCCTTTTCTTCTTCTTCTTACACCCAATTATTACCAGTTACTCTGTTTAGGTCCTTCTTTTTCTTTTTCATTTCTTTCATTTATTATATGTAGAATTGTTTATTAGGTTCACTTTTGGAAAAGACAGAGATTTGGGGATCTAGTTTAAGGGTTTTTTGTTTTGTTTCGTTTTGTTTTGAATTATCAGATTTTGTTAAAATCTTGATTTTCAAACCCATTTTGTGAATTGTGAAAAAGCTCTGTTGTTCATTTATAGTTTTTTTTTTTCTTTACAATTTTTTGTTGTCACCGAAGCAAAGAAATTGGTTGGAATCTTTTGTGGATAAGGAGAATTTTTTTTTTTAATACAATGAAACCTGCATGTAAATTTCTGAACTCTTATTTTGTTTGTTGTTGGGGGGTATTTTTTTTTTTTTCAGATTCGAGGAAGGGATTCTTCTCACTCATGGAACATTAAATCAGATTCTCAAGGTTTGTGAATTTGCACATTTTTTTCTTTCTTAAATTATCTCTTTCCTTTTTTTATCAAGAGACATTAAATATGACTCGACCGAGAGGGTGCTTGGTGTAGTTTAATTGGGGATTACATGACGGGAAGGTTTGATCTTGATATTTGCTGCAAAGAATTGATCTTAGTAGAAAACAACTTGTTGCTAGATCATGTTAATGTCTGACTAAAATGGCTTAATTGACATTATTGATGTCTCTCGTTCAAAGAGGATAAATTCTACGCTTTTGATTCAGATAGTACAAGGTTTTCCTTGATTTTCAGCCATTTTCTGTTTTCACCGTGTAGCATCATGAGCTGAGTTATGCAATTGCACTAATATTATACAATGTTTTATGAGTCTCTCAAGTTAGCCTTTTCTTTTTCTAACTTTGTGATTTTTTTTTAAAACCTTCTTATAAATTTGAGATCTTTGCGACTTGGGAGTTTCTAGTACGTATGAAGCTTAATACAAAGAAACAAATGGCCCCAAGCTCTTTCTTTTGTTAATTTGTTATGCAATGTGTATCTCCAAATGATCTCTGAATATGATATGTTATTCCTTTTAGGGGATTTTAAAAGGGCCAACGAAGGGTATAGTGCGAGTAGCAGGGACAGAAATGACAAAGGAGCAGATCCGTGCCATCTGAGCTCGTCAATTTACTATGGTTGTCAAGACTACCAGGATGTTTATAATGATTCTTCAAACCCTCGAACTTATCAACCACCTCTTGTGAGTCTGAATCATATCTTCATTTTCTCATGCATTACAAAATAAACCCACTAAGATACCAATTATCATTCAAAATAACACATGAACCTGGAGCCTTTAATGGCTTATGTAGCAGCACCATTTTCTTTGCCCGTCCATTTAAAATTATTAACTTATGTGAATCTTTCAGTTCAAGAAGAAGGATGGGGATGAAGATGACTCAACTGGGACCAATTTATACAGTGCCTCTAGAGGAAACTGGTGGGAAGGTATGTACTTATTGAAGTAAAAAATTAGCAATTCTACGTGTTGCTTGTTTTACAGGATACTGATATCTGTTAACAAATTTCTCAATTGACAGGGTCACTCTATTACTAAACGTCGTCTGAGCTTGTGTGAATTATATACATCGACATACTAGGTACTTCATTTTATTTTTCATATACTTCTGCGACTGTACAGTTGAACATAACAGAATTTAAGAAAAGGGTTGTGCGTCTATTTAGTTGAGAGTAACAAAACTTAAAGAAAGGTTGTGCGTTTCTTGTCTACACACTATATATAATTTTCACTGGTAAAAACTTGGTCTTGATTACATTTTATATTTTGGTTCTCTTTTTTTACAGGAGTTCAATAAAATTGGTGTTTTATCAACCTTTTCAAGATGGATGACGTTTTCTTCGACTTACTCCATATGAAGACGAGTTTGCTAGGGGTTTAAAAAGACTAGATCATATATATATGTTTCTTTCACTAGGTGTTTATGGTACTAAGAAAGGATGGTTGGTTTTATTGCGACTTTTATATAGCGTTTACTAGTTACTTGCTCTGTAATTCTGGTTAGAACTTGAACTATCGAAGCTATACATATATATATCCTTTTTAAGATAATTTATGATCTGTTTTATGTTCGTGTTCATGTATGTGTTATATAAGTATGATGTTGCCGTTGTTC